>NC_060191.1:33906272-34608610 GCF_021184085.1 Oncorhynchus gorbuscha | reverse complement strand
CCCTTTTGCAATCATGTTAGCACAGCTGAAAACTGTTGTTCTGTTTAAAGAAGCAATAAAACTGTCCTTTAGACTAGTTGAGTATCTGGAGCATCAGCATTTGTGGGTTCGATTACAGGCTCAAAATGGCCAGAAACAAAGAATTTTCTTCTGAAACTCGTCAGTCTATTCTTGTTCTGAGAAATGAAGTCTATTCCATGCGAGAAATTCCCAAGAAACTAACCAGAATCGAAAGAGGAGTGGGAGGCCCCAGTGCACAACTGAGCAAGAGGACGAGTACATTAGTCTCTAGTTTGAGAAACAGACACCTCACAAGTCCTCAACTGGCAGCTTCATTAAATAGTACCCGCAAAACACCAGTCACAACGTCAAGATTGAAAAGGTGACTTCGGGATGCTGGCCTTCTAGGTTGCATTGCAAAGAAAAAGCCGTATCTCAGACTGGCCAATAAAAAGAAAAGATTAAGATGTGCAAAAGAACACAGACACTGGACAGTGGAACTCTGCCTATAAGGCCAACATCCCGGAGTCGCCTCTTCACTGTGGATGTTAAGACTGGTGTTTTGCGGGTACTAACATTAACCATGTCTACACTGTATTTCTGATCAATTTGATGTTATTTTAATGGACAAAAAAATGTGTTTTTCTTTCAAAAACAAGGACATTTCTAAGTGACCCCAAACTTTTGAATGGTAGTGTATTTTCACTGCCATTATTGCACATTAATGACAAAGTTGTATTTCTAATCATTCACTTTCTGTGTACATTGAATGTGTAAAATACTTAGGGCTGTCAAACAATCACAGTAATTAATGCAGTTAATTGCTAAATAAAGATTTTTACATTTAATTAAAAGGCAGTGCATTGAGGTACAGGCATACTATGCTTTGATTGTAAGGGACGGAAACACAACATTATCTACAACAGAATTTTCACCGTAAACAACACAAATGTCACTAACATATAGCTATTAATGCTCCCAATGTTTAAGTAGGTCTACTCCCTCTTATCAATGTTCTTGAAGTTTAACACTTGAGCACAGCAGACAAATACACATACGCACATACTCTCTTGTGTAACGATCGCAGATTTTAGAGAAACAACAAATGTCGGTACATATAAGTGTCTTATATCGGCTGAAAGATTATATTATTGTTAATATAACTGCACTATCCAATTTACAGTAGCTATTACTGCTAAATAATGCCATGCTATTGTTTGAGGAGAGCTCCTAACAACAAAACACCTTTTTCACCACGATAGGTTTGATCAATTCAACTCTGAAGGTGAAATGTGTACTTCAATTCTGAAATCATCATCCAAAGGGTCCCAGAGATAACATGAAGTGTCATGTTGTTAGATGAAATCCTTTTTCATGTTCTAAAAAGGTCCATATAGCATGCACGATCGATTTTGTACTTCCACTCGTTCAATTTGCAAAGAAAGGAATCTGAAAATCTAACCCTAAACATTGTTTCAACCAGTCAAACCACGTTCATATTTATTCCTCAGAGATCATAGACTGTAATCAGACTTCACTATATCATTAGGGGTGTAGCATATCCTATAGGACACTAAATTTGGTCAGAGAGCGACGCCTTCATGGCACGCCGATGATGCGGCCGAATCTGTCGCAAAATGTAGCTGCTAACCTTGTGCGACAGCAAGCCTTTTCCTTTTGGACAAAAATCATAAGAATATGGAGAGTTATAAAGTTATGAAAACTGGGTGTTTTGCAAATGTTGAACGTATAGTATGACGACTAATACTGGAAAAGCTCAATCAAAGTCCAAGTAAACAGATTTGACGATATTCTTGCAAAAAAATGTCATGTGAATGTCTCCTTCACAATTTGCCCAAATGTACCTGGGTATGTAGTTGGTTCATACTTCAACTTTGCTCATACACTGCTGCCATCTTTTGGACACTATCGGAATTACAACCAGAGTGATGGCTCGATGTGGGACCTTTCTGTTGCATTTCAAAGATGGTGATCTATTGTGTTATATTCTCCTACATTCAATTCATATTTCCACAAACTTCAAAGTGTTTCCTTTCAAATGGTACCAAGAATATGCATATCCTTGCTTCAGGGCCTGAGCTACAGGCAGTTAGATTTGGATATGTCATTTCAGGTGAAATTTGAAGTAAAGGGGGCTAACCCTAAGAAGTCTCCAAAACACAACATAATGATGTAAATTACAGTACAGTTTTCACATTAGGCAATACACTTATATTACCCAACAAAATTGACAGAAAATCTAGCATTTCCATAATACAGTACTGTATATATCCAATCCAATGTGTAATCAAAGGTGTGATCAATGAAGACATCCTCTACAATATAAGTATACTATCTGTAATGAAATGTAAGAAAATATAGATATATTTTTTTAAACCATGTTTAGCACACATTAATTGGCATCAAGCCTGTCTTGAGCATTTGGCCATAAAATTCTCATCCACATCACAGGTAAATGTCCTCATTGTTCATGCACCTTGAGAAAAACCTTTTGCCATGGTGAATCCAAGCTTGACATTGGTCTGCGTTGATGTTGTCGCATGCCTCATCCATGGAAGGAGGGTGGCACACCAAACCATCTTAAGAGATAGCTACGCACACAGAAATGTTTCCCCCACATTGTGCAGGCACTTGGAGGGTTGCCTGTTGGCCTATGAGCTGGTTTCCATGTATTTGATAACATTCCATTTACTCCGTTCCATACATTATTATGAACTGTACATTATGAACACAGCAGCCTCCTGTGCCTTAGACACCCTTGGAGAATGGGGTCAAAGCTGGGGACCAGCCATTATTTGATGGTGACCCTGGATGCGCACTACAAACACTCCACCCCTTTTGTTATCAACCAGCCAATCAAATCTTAGCAATTTTGCATTCTTTCGAAAAGCCCTCCCTTAACAAGACACTTCATTTCATTTCTGTGTTTCTTTCATTATACAGTCACTAAAATGCTTGCGATTTTCATTGCAGAAAAACGTACATTCCTTATACTAAATAATACGGTTGCTTTTACCACAGCATTTTGTCACCGACACTGAAACATTTATGTACACCCTCAGGTCTATATAGGCACTGCGAACTCTCAACACAATGCCCGGATGAGCCTCGGTGGTCCGGGGTGCAGGCTTCAAACCTGTAGCTGCCTAGCGGCAGAGTGGTTCAATTCCACCTTTCGGGGCGTCATTTATCAACATCCAAATGTATGTACTTTGATCACCAACAATGTTCGTACGAATTCGCTGATATTATATACTACGCAGCAAAAGAAACGTAATTGTGTTTTTGGAGGTAAATATAAGTAAAAAGTTGTGGATGGGCCGCCTGTGTCCTACCAAATTTTAAGAGATAAGTGCACACATTCCCTCGCCCCCACGTTGTCCAGGCCCTTGGACAATGAGCTTCTGCCCACAGTCCTGAGTTTTGGCCAGGTTGAACCAGCATCAAGCACCATCACTCTCTAAAAATATATTTTGGTTAGTTATTTTTATAGTACAGTTCCAATATGATATTGTGAAGAAAGTTGCATAGCATGCGCAATCAAATAGTAACAGTAATACACTATCCAGTGCTGTACCTGAACATAATAGGACCCCAGTGACTTTAAAGACATGCTCCAGAACTTTGGCAACTACTTTTTTTGTAGTGGGCTGGAAGTGTCAATGTGTACTTCATAAATGCATAATCTATGATCAAAATTACTTACTTACCTCAATTAGGCACAAAATCACTAGTTTGGAAGCAACTGTTTTTCTGGAACCTGTGCTGTGCCATTTCCCCCCATCTGGGCCAGCCCCCCAGCAATTCGATTTCAACCAATGAGCTTCAGCCCCTTGCTATATGAGTGACAGCTAGCAAGATGCACATGATGCACACACACAGCAGCACGAGAAGAGAGAATAATGACATTTTATCTGCACATTTTCTGGGACCACTTTTGGCTCGTTAACACTACTTTCAGAACTACTGGGTAAAAAGTAACCAAAAGGACCAGAGAATCTCTAAGTGAAACAGGGGTGTTTTTCAATGTTTATACTAATCAAGTTAAGCCATTTCATGGCTGGCAGACAGACTAATTATTGCATTATTTCAGATTTGTTCAGTTCTTCCTGCCTTACCCTCTTTATATCCTGTCTCCTCCTCAGAAAATCAGACAGACCCCACCACAGCCTCAGCCCTAAAGTCAGAAAGCCCTACAAGCCTCAGGGTCCAACTTCCCACCTGCCTCCCATCCCTCATCAGCCTCACTCAGGCACTGCTGCGTTCCATCCTGGCACTCACCAACGGACTTACCCTGCTACTACTGGGCCCAGACTGCATGCATGGCTCTGGGGCCTGTGGCCTCTTCGTCTACCTGGACCCCGCCCCAGGTGTGTGTGTCTGATCTGGGCCGGCGGATCGCCAGTGTTTATTTTATTTTTTATTTTTTTCACCTTTATTTAACCAGGTAGGCTAGTTGAGAACAAGTTCTCATGTGCAACTGCGACCTGGCCAAGATAAAGCATAGCAGTGTGAACAGACAACACAGAGCTACACATGGAATAAACAATTAACAAGTCAATAACACAGTAGAAAAAATGGGCAGTCTATATACAATGTGTGCGAAAGGCATGAGGAGGTAGGCGAATAATACAAATTTGCAGATTAACACTGGAGTGATAAATGATCAGATGGTCATGTACAGGTAGAGATATTGGTGTGCAAAAGAGCAGAAAAGTAAATAAATAAAAACAGTATAAAAACAGTATGGGAATGAGGTAGGTGAAAATGGGTGGGCTATTGTCCTATAGACTATGTACAGCTGCAGCGATCGGTTAGCTGCTCGGATAGCTGATGTTTGAAGTTGGTGAGTGAGATAAAATTCTCCAACTTCAGCGATTTTTGCAATTCGTTCCAGTCACAGGCAGCAGAGTACTGGAACGAAAGGCGGCCAAATGAGGTGTTGGCTTTAGGGATGATCAGTGAGATACACCTGCTGGAGCGCGTGCTACGGATGGGTGTTGCCATCGTGACCAGTGAACTGAGATAAGGCGGAGCTTTACCTAGCATGGACTTGTAGATGACCTGGAGCCAGTGGGTCTGGCGACGAATATGTAGTGAGGGCCAGCCGACTAGAGCATACAAGTCGCAGTGGTGGGTGGTATAAGGTGCTTTAGTGACAAAACGGATGGCACTGTGATAGACTGCATCCAGTTTGCTGAGTAGAGTGTTGGAAGCCATTTTGTAGATGACATCGCCGAAGTCGAGGATCGGTAGGATAGTCAGTTTTACTAGGGTAAGCTTGGCAGCGTGAGTGAAGGAGGCTTTGTTGCGGAATAGAAAGCAGACTCTTGATTTGATTTTCGATTGGAGATGTTTGATGTGAGTCTGGAAGGAGAGTTTGCAGTCTAGCCAGACACCTAGGTACTTATAGATGTCCACATATTCAAGGTCGGAACCATCCAGGGTGGTGATGCTAGTCGGGCATGTGGGTGCAGGCAGCGATCGGTTGAAAATCATGCATTTGGTTTTACTCGCGTTGAAGAGCAGTTGGAGGCCACGGAAGGAGTGCTATATGGCATTGAAGCTCGTTTGGAGGTTAGATAGCACAGTGTCCAATGACGGGCCGAAAGTATATAGAATGGTGTCGTCTGCGTAGAGGTGGATCAGGGAATCGCCCGCAGCAAGAGCAACATCATTGATATATACAGAGAAAAGAGTCGGCCCGAGAATTGAACCCTGTGGCACCCCCATAGAGACTGCCAGAGGACCGGACAGCATGCCCTCCGATTTGACACACTGAACTCTGTCTGCAAAGTAATTGGTGAACCAGGCAAGGCGGTCATCCGAAAAACCGAGGCTGTTGAGTCTGCCGATAAGAATATGGTGATTGACAGAGTCAAAAGCCTTGGCGAGGTCGATGAAGACGGCTGCACAGTACTGTCTTTTATCGATGGCGGTTATGATATCGTTTAGTACCTTGAGTGTGGCTGAGGTGCACCCGTGACCGGCTCGGAAACCAGATTGCACAGCGGAGAAGGTACGGTGGGATTCGAGATGGTCAGTGACCTGTTTGTTGACTTGGCTTTCAAAGACCTTAGATAGGCAGGGCAGGATGGATATAGGTCTGTAACAGTTTGGGTCCAGGGTGTCTCCCCCTTTGAAGAGGGGGATGACTGCGGCAGCTTTCCAATCCTTGGGGATCTCAGACGATATGAAAGAGAGGTTGAACAGGCTGGTAATAGGGGTTGCGACAATGGCGGCAGATAGTTTCAGAAATAGCGGGTCCAGATTGTCAAGCCCAGCTGATTTGTACGGGTCCAGGTTTTGCAGCTCTTTCAGAACATCTGCTATCTGGATTTGGGTAAAGGAGAACCTGGAGAGGCTTGGGTGAGGAGCTACGGGGGGGGGGGGGCGGAGCTGTTGGCCGAGGTTGGAGTAGCCAGGCGGAAGGCATGGTCAGCCGTTGAGAAGTGCTTATTGAAGTTTTCGATAATCATGGATTTATCGGTGGAGACCGTGTTTCCTAGCCTCAGTGCAGTGGGAAGCTGGGAGGAGGTGCTTTTGTTCTCCATGGACTTCACAGTGTCCCAGAACTTTTTGGAGTTGGAGCTACAGGATGCAAACTTCTGCCTGAAGAAGCTGGCCTTAGCTTTCCTGACTGACTGCGTGTATTGGTTACTGACTTCCATGAACAGTTGCATATCACGGGGGCTATTCGATGCTATTGCAGTCCGCCACAGGATGTTTTTGTGCTGGTCGAGGGCAGTCAGGTCTGGAGTGAACCAAGGGCTGTATCTGTTCTTGGTTCTGCATTTTTTGAACGGAGCATGCTTATCTAAAATGGTGAGGAAGTTACTTTTAAAGAATGACCATGCATCCTCAACTGACGGGATGAGGTCAATGTCCTTCCAGGATACCCGGGCCAGGTCGATTAGAAAGGCCTGCTCACAGAAGTGTTTTAGGGAGCGTTTGACAGTGATGAGGGGTGGTCGTTTGACTGCGGCTCCGTGGCGGATACAGGCGATGAGGCAGTGATCGCTGAGATCCAGTGTGCCAGGGGTGCAGGCGGTGCACGACCTCCACGTGTGGCAGCTGACAGAGAGCTGCCTGGTGGTGTCTGTACATATCCACTGCCACGCTGGGTTCCAGATACACAGGTTTGTGTCTGTTTTTATAGTACAATACAATGCATGTTGCTGATGGTGAAATGGTTTTGGATGGACAGTAAATATAGTTAACTCAATATGCATCTGTTCCCACAGGTGTGGTGATTTGTTGTCGGGGTCACCAAGGTACTGCAGAGTGTAGGTGTGAGCTGCTGCACCGTACAACCAGAGTTCCTCCTCTCTCTACTCCCACAGCCAACGGCAACCTGGATAACAACGGCACCAACCCCACCATCATCCATAGGGAGATGCCCTCACACCTCGCCTGCAGCCTGGCCTGTGGGAAGGGCTCTGCTGCGAAGATGTGCTGTGCTCCTCTGGAGGAAGGGCCTGCAGAGCCACTGGCACTCCCTGCTGGGGAAACTGAGGAGGAGCCTCACGTGCTGATCATGGAGAACACCTTTCTTTGAGGGAAGGACCTCTAGGATGTATCTCAGTAGTGTAGAGTGGGCTCCTTGCATCCTTTCCTTCATATTAAACTGACGTGAGAGGCCTGAAGTGGAGCAAACCACTTTTGGCAATTAAGATTCAGCTTGGGGATTGAATAGAATACATGATTATTGTCAGAATATTCTTAAAGACTTCTGTCCCCATGTCATTGAGGTAATATATATGCCATTTAGCAGACGCTTTTATCCAAAGCGACTTACAGTCATGTGTGCATACATTCTACGTATGGGTGGTCCCGGGGATCGAACCCACTACCCTGGCGTTACAAGCGCCATGCTCTACCAACTGAGCTACAGAAGGTACTTTTAGAGAGCTAGATAGCCTAATGTAAGAATTAGGCTCAGGTAAAGAGTAGAAATCCCAGTAGTCATCATGCGTGTGTGTATTTTGGGATGGGGTGGGATAATAAACAGCATTCCTATGGGTACTCAGAAAGGGCCTGTATGTGTACTGTATCTACTGTATGTATGTATGTATGTATGTATGTACTACATCATTATGTTGGGATTGTATTTCATTGTATTAACACGGTGCCATACCAAAGATACAGTAGATTGTAAGCCAAGTCACTCACCTAATTAAGTGTTTATTCAATAATGCCATTTCAACATACACTACTGTTCAAAAGTTTGGGGTCACTTAGAAATGTCCTTGTTTTTGGAAAAAAAAGCCACCAAATATTGTCCATTAAAATAACATCAAATTGATCAGAAATACAGTGTAGACATTGTTAATGTTGAAAATGACTATTGTAGCTTGAAATGGCTGATTTTTCTAAGGAATTTCTACATAGGTGTAC
Source organism: Oncorhynchus gorbuscha (assembly GCF_021184085.1). Classification (NCBI taxonomy): domain Eukaryota; kingdom Metazoa; phylum Chordata; class Actinopteri; order Salmoniformes; family Salmonidae; genus Oncorhynchus; species Oncorhynchus gorbuscha. The sequence goes on along the minus strand of NC_060191.1, from coordinate 34,600,192 downwards.
AGATGCCCATTATCAGCAACCATCACTCCTGTGTTCCAATGACACCTTGTGTTAGCTAATCCAAGTTTATCATTTTAAAAGGCTGATTGATCATTAGAAAACCCTTTTGCAATCATGTTAGCACAGCTGAAAACTGTTGTTCTGTTTAAAGAAGCAATAAAACTGTCCTTTAGACTAGTTGAGTATCTGGAGCATCAGCATTTGTGGGTTCGATTACAGGCTCAAAATGGCCAGAAACAAAGAATTTTCTTCTGAAACTCGTCAGTCTATTCTTGTTCTGAGAAATGAAGTCTATTCCATGCGAGAAATTCCCAAGAAACTAACCAGAATCGAAAGAGGAGTGACAGGCCCCAGTGCACAACTGAGCAAGAGGACGAGTAGATTAGTCTCTAGTTTGAGAAACAGACACCTCACAAGTCCTCAACTGGCAGCTTCATTAAATAGTACCCGCAAAACACCAGTCACAACGTCAAGATTGAAGAGGTGACTTCGGGATGCTGGCCTTCTAGGCTGCATTGCAAAGAAAAAGACGTATCTCAGACTGGCCAATAAAAAGAAAAGATTAAGATGTGCAAAAGAACACAGACACTGGACAGTGGAACTCTGCCTATAAGGCCAACATCCCGGAGTCGCCTCTTCACTGTGGATGTTAAGACTGGTGTTTTGCGGGTTCTAACATTAACAATGTCTACACTGTTATTTCTGATCAATTTGATGTTATTTTAATGGACAAAAAAATTTGCTTTTCTTTCAAAAACAAGGACATTTCTAAGTGACCCCAAACTTTTGAATGGTAGTGTATTTTCACTGCCATTATTGCACATTAATGACAAAGTTGTATGTCTAATCATTCACTTTCTGTGTACATTGAATGTGTAAAATATTTAGGGCTGTCAAACAATCACAGTAATTAATGCAGTTAATTGCTAAATAAAGATTTTTACATTTAATTAAAAGGCAGTGCATTGAGGTACAGGCATACTATGCTTTGATTGTAAGGGACGGAAACACAACATTATCTACAACAGAATTTTCACCGTAAACAACACAAATGTCACTAACATATAGCTATTAATGCTCCCAATGTTTAAGTAGGTCTACTCCCTCTTATCAATGTTCTTGAAGTTTAACACTTGAGCACAGCAGACAAATACACATACGCACATACTCTCTTGTGTAACGATCGCAGATTTTAGAGAAACAACAAATGTCGGTACATATAAGTGTGTTATATCGGCTGAAAGCTTAAATTATTGTTAATATAACTGCACTATCCAATATACAGTAGCTATTACTGCTAAATAATGCCATGCTATTGTTTGAGGAGAGCTCCTAACAACAAAACACCTTTTTCACCACGATAGGTTTGATCAATTCAACTCTGAAGGTGAAATGTGTACTTCAATTCTGAAATCATCATCCAAAGGGTCCCAGAGATAACATGAAGTGTCATGTTGTTAGATGAAATCCTTTTTCATGTTCTAAAAAGGTCCATATAGCATGCACGATCGATTTTGTACTTCCACTCGTTCAATTTGCAAAGAAAGGAATCTGAAAATCTAACCCTAAACATTGTTTCAACCAGTCAAACCACGTTCATATTTATTCCTCAGAGATCATAGACTGTAATCAGACTTCACTATATCATTAGGGGTGTAGCATATCCTATAGGACACTAAATTTGGTCAGAGAGCGACGCCTTCATGGCACGCCGATGATGCGGCCGAATCTGTCGCAAAATGTAGCTGCTAACCTTGTGCGACAGCAAGCCTTTTCCTTTTGGACAAAAATCATAAGAATATGGAGAGTTATAAAGTTATGAAAACTGGGTGTTTTGCAAATGTTGAACGTATAGTATGACGACTAATACTGGAAAAGCTCAATCAAAGTCCAAGTAAACAGATTTGACGATATTCTTGCAAAAAAATGTCATGTGAATGTCTCCTTCACAATTTGCCCAAATGTACATTACATTACATTTAAGTCATTTAGCAGACGCTCTTATCCAGAGCGACTTACAAATTGGTGCATTCACCTTATGACATCCAGTGGAACAGCCACTTTACAATAGTGCATCTAAATATTTTAAGGGGGGGGTGAGAAGGATTACTTTATCCTATCCTAGGTATTCCTTAAAGAGGTGGGGTTTCAGGTGTCTCCGGAAGGTGGTGATTGACTCCGCTGTCCTGGCGTCGTGAGGGAGTTTGTTCCACCATTGGGGAGCCAGAGCAGCGAACAGTTTTGACTGGGCTGAGCGGGAACTGTACTTCCTCAGTGGTAGGGAGGCGAGCAGGCCAGAGGTGGATGAACGCAGTGCCCTTATTTGGGTGTAGGGCCTGATCAGAGCCTGGAGGTACTGAGGTGCCGTTCCCCTCACAGCTCCGTAGGCAAGCACCATGGTCTTGTAGCGGATGCGAGCTTCAACTGGAAGCCAGTGGAGAGAGCGGAGGAGCGGGGTGACGTGAGAGAACTTGGGAAGGTTGAACACTAGACGGGCTGCGGCGTTCTGGATGAGTTGTAGGGGTTTAATGGCACAGGCAGGGAGCCCAGCCAACAGCGAGTTGCAGTAATCCAGACGGGAGATGACAAGTGCCTGGATTAGGACCTGCGCCGCTTCCTGTGTGAGGCAGGGTCGTACTCTGCGGATGTTGTAGAGCATGAACCTACAGGAACGGGCCACCGCCTTGATGTTAGTTGAGAACGACAGGGTGTTGTCCAGGATCACGCCAAGGTTCTTAGCGCTCTGGGAGGAGGACACAATGGAGTTGTCAACCGTGATGGCGAGATCATGGAACGGGCAGTCCTTCCCCGGGAGGAAGAGCATCTCCGTCTTGCCGAAGTTCAGCTTGAGGTGGTGATCCGTCATCCACACTGATATGTCTGCCAGACATGCAGAGATGCGATTCGCCACCTGGTCATCAGAAGGGGGAAAGGAGAAGATTAATTGTGTGTCGTCTGCATAGCAATGATAGGAGAGACCATTTGAGGTTATGACAGAGCCAAGTGACTTGGTGTATAGCGAGAATAGGAGAGGGCCTAGAACAGAGCCCTGGGGGACACCAGTGGTAAGAGCGCGTGGTGAGGAGACAGATTCTCGCCACGCCACCTGGTAGGAGCGACCTGTCAGGTAGGACGCAATCCAAGCGTGGGCCGCGCCGGAGATGCCCAACTCGGAGAGGGTGGAGAGGAGGATCTGATGGTTCACAGTATCGAAGGCAGCCGATAGGTCTAGAAGGATGAGAGCAGAGGAGAGAGAGTTAGCTTTAGCGGTGCGGAGCGCCTCCGTGATACAGAGAAGAGCAGTCTCAGTTGAATGACTAGTCTTGAAACCTGACTGATTTGGATCAAGAAGGTCATTCTGAGAGAGATAGCGGGAGAGCTGACCAAGGACGGCACGTTCAAGAGTTTTGGAGAGAAAAGAAAGAAGGGATACTGGTCTGTAGTTGTTGACATCGGAGTGATCGAGTGTAGGTTTTTTCAGAAGGGGTGCAACTCTCGCTCTCTCAAATGTACCTGGGTATGTAGTTGGTTCATACTTCAACTTTGCTCATACACTGCTGCCATCTTTTGGACACTATCGGAATTACAACCAGAGTGATGGCTCGATGTGGGACCTTTCTGTTGCATTTCAAAGATGGTGATCTATTGTGTTATATTCTCCTACATTCAATTCATATTTCCACAAACTTCAAAGTGTTTCCTTTCAAATGGTACCAAGAATATGCATATCCTTGCTTCAGGGCCTGAGCTACAGGCAGTTAGATTTGGATATGTCATTTCAGGCGAAATTTGAAGTAAAGGGGGCTAACCCTAAGAAGTCTCCAAAACACAACATAATGATGTCTTTTCAATGTAGTCACTTTAACTACCAGTTAATCCAATAGCAAATGTAAGATATGTGTTTCAAATCACCCTTAGAAGTGCTGAAAGTAATATGGTACAGTACTGTAAATTACAGTACAGTTTTCACATTAGGCAATACACTTATTTATATTACCCAACAAAATTGACAGAAAATCTAGCATTTCCATAATACAGTACTGTATATATCCAATGTGTAATCAAAGGTGTGATCAATGAAGACATCCTCTACAATATAAGTATACTATCTGTAATGAAATGTAAGAAAATATAGATATATTTTTTTAAACCATGTTTAGCACACATTAATTGGCATCAAGCCTGTCTTGAGCATTTGGCCATAAAATTCTCATCCACATCACAGGTAAATGTCCTCATTGTTCATGCATCTTGAGAAAAACCTTTTGCCATGGTGAATCCAAGCTTGACATTGGTCTGCGTTGATGTTGTCGCATGCCTCATCCATGGAAGGAGGGTGGCACACCAAACCATCTTAAGAGATAGCTACGCACACAGAAATGTTTCCCCCACATTGTGCAGGCACTTGGAGGGTTGCCTGTTGGCCTATGAGCTGGTTTCCATGTATTTGATAACATTCCATTTACTCCGTTCCATACATTATTATGAACTGTACATTATGAACACAGCAGCCTCCTGTGCCTTAGACACCCTTGGAGAATGGGGTCAAAGCTGGGGACCAGCCATTATTTGATGGTGACCCTGGATGCGCACTACAAACACTCCACCCCTTTTGTTATCAACCAGCCAATCAAATCTTAGCAATTTTGCATTCTTTCGAAAAGCCCTCCCTTAACAAGACATTTCATTTCATTTCTGTGTTTCTTTCATTATACAGTCACTAAAATGCTTGCGATTTTCATTGCAGAAAAACGTACATTCCTTATACTAAATAATACGGTTGCTTTTACCACAGCATTTTGTCACCGACACTGAAACATTTATGTACACCCTCAGGTCTATATAGGCACTGCGAACTCTCAACACAATGCCCGGATGAGCCTCGGTGGTCCGGGGTGCAGGCTTCAAACCTGTAGCTGCCTAGCGGCAGAGTGGTTCAATTCCACCTTTCGGGCGTCATTTATCAACATCCAAATGTATGTACTTTGATCACCAACAATGTTCGTACGAATTCGCTGATATTATATACTGCGCAGCAAAAGAAACGTAATTGTGTTTTTGGAGGTAAATATAAGTAAAAAGTTGTGGATGGGCCGCCTGTGTCCTACCAAATTTTAAGAGATAAGTGCACACATTCCCTCGCCCCCACGTTGTCCAGGCCCTTGGACAATGAGCTTCTGCCCACAGTCCTGAGTTTTGGCCAGGTTGAACCAGCATCAAGCACCATCACTCTCTAAAAATATATTTTGGTTAGTTATTTTTATAGTACAGTTCCAATATGATATTGTGAAGAAAGTTGCATAGCATGTGCAATCAAATAGTAACAGTAATACACTATCCAGTGCTGTACCTGAACATAATAGGACCCCAGTGACTTTAAAGACATGCTCCAGAACTTTGGCAACTACTTTTTTTGTAGTGGGCTGGAAGTGTCAATGTGTACTTCATAAATGCATAATCTATGATCAAAATTACTTACTTACCTCAATTAGGCACAAAATCACTAGTTTGGAAGCAACTGTTTTTCTGGAACCTGTGCTGTGCCATTTCCCCCCATCTGGGCCAGCCCCCCAGCAATTCGATTTCAACCAATGAGCTTCAGCCCCTTGCTATATGAGTGACAGCTAGCAAGATGCACATGATGCACACACACAGCAGCATGACAGAGAGAATAATGACATTTTATCTGCACATTTTCTGGGACCACTTTTGGCTCGTTAACACTACTTTCAGAACTACTGGGTAAAAAGTAACCAAAAGGACCAGAGAATCTCTAAGTGAAACAGGGGTGTTTTTCAATGTTTATACTAATCAAGTTAAGCCATTTCATGGCTGGCAGACTAATTATTGCATTATTTCAGATTTGTTCAGTTCTTCCTGCCTTACCCTCTTTATATCCTGTCTCCTCCTCAGAAAATCAGACAGACCCCACCACAGCCTCAGCCCTAAAGTCAGAAAGCCCTACAAGCCTCAGGGTCCAACTTCCCACCTGCCTCCCATCCCTCATCAGCCTCACTCAGGCACTGCTGCGTTCCATCCTGGCACTCACCAACGGACTTACCCTGCTACTACTGGGCCCAAACTGCATGCATGGCTCTGGGGCCTGTGGCCTCTTCATCTACCTGGACCCCGCCCCAGGTGTGTGTGTCTGATCTGGGCCGGCGGATCGCCAGTGTTTATTTTATTTTTTATTTTTTTCACCTTTATTTAACCAGGTAGGCTAGTTGAGAACAAGTTCTCATTTGCAACTGCGACCTGGCCAAGATAAAGCATAGCAGTGTGAATAGACAACACAGAGCTACACATGGAATAAACAATTAACAAGTCAATAACACAGTAGAAAAAATGGGCAGTCTATATACAATGTGTGCGAAAGGCATGAGGAGGTAGGCGAATAATACAATTTTGCAGATTAACACTGGAGTGATAAATGATCAGATGGTCATGTACAGGTAGAGATATTGGTGTGCAAAAGAGCAGAAAAGTAAATAAATAAAAACAGTATAAAAACAGTATGGGAATGAGGTAGGTGAAAATGGGTGGGCTATTTTCCTATAGACTATGTACAGCTGCAGCGATCGGTTAGCTGCTCGGATAGCTGATGTTTGAAGTTGGTGAGGGAGATAAAAGTCTCCAACTTCAGCGATTTTTGCAATTCGTTCCAGTCACAGGCAGCAGAGTACTGGAACGAAAGGCGGCCAAATGAGGTGTTGGCTTTAGGGATGATCAGTGAGATACACCTGCTGGAGCGCGTGCTACGGATGGGTGTTGCCATCGTGACTAGTGAACTGAGATAAGGCGGAGCTTTACCTAGCATGGACTTGTAGATGACCTGGAGCCAGTGGGTCTGGCGACGAATATGTAGTGAGGGCCAGCCGACTAGAGCATACAAGTCGCAGTGGTGGGTGGTATAAGGTGCTTTAGTGACAAAACGGATGGCACTGTGATAGACTGCATCCAGTTTGCTGAGTAGAGTGTTGGAAGCCATTTTGTAGATGACATCGCCGAAGTCGAGGATCGGTAGGATAGTCAGTTTTACTAGGGTAAGCTTGGCAGCGTGAGTGAAGGAGGCTTTGTTGCGGAATAGAAAGCAGACTCTTGATTTGATTTTCGATTGGAGATGTTTGATGTGAGTCTGGAAGGAGAGTTTGCAGTCTAGCCAGACACCTAGGTACTTATAGATGTCCACATATTCAAGGTCGGAACCATCCAGGGTGGTGATGCTAGTCGGGCATGCGGGTGCAGGCAGCGATCGGTTGAAAAGCATACATTTGGTTTTACTCGCGTTTAAGAGCAGTTGGAGGCCACGGAAGGAGTGCTGTATGGCATTGAAGCTCGTTTGGAGGTTAGATAGCACAGTGTCCAATGACGGGCCGAAAGTATATAGAATGGTGTCGTCTGCGTAGAGGTGGATCAGGGAATCGCCCGCAGCAAGAGCAACATCATTGATATATACAGAGAAAAGAGTCGGCCCGAGAATTGAACCCTGTGGCACCCCCATAGAGACTGCCAGAGGACCGGACAGCATGCCCTCCGATTTGACACACTGAACTCTGTCTGCAAAGTAATTGGTGAACCAGGCAAGGCGGTCATCCGAAAAACCGAGGCTGTTGAGTCTGCCGATAAGAATATGGTGATTGACAGAGTCGAAAGCCTTGGCGAGGTCGATGAAGACGGCTGCACAGTACTGTCTTTTATCGATGGCGGTTATGATATCGTTTAGTACCTTGAGTGTGGCTGAGGTGCACCCGTGACCGGCTCGGAAACCAGATTGCACAGCGGAGAAGGTACGGTGGGATTCGAGATGGTCAGTGACCTGTTTGTTGACTTGGCTTTCGAAGACCTTAGATAGGCAGGGCAGGATGGATATAGGTCTGTAACAGTTTGGGTCCAGGGTGTCTCCCCTTTGAAGAGGGGGATGACTGCGGCAGCTTTCCAATCCTTGGGGATCTCAGACGATATGAAAGAGAGGTTGAACAGGCTGGTAATAGGGGTTGCGACAATGGCGGCAGATAGTTTCAGAAATAGCGGGTCCAGATTGTCAAGCCCAGCTGATTTGTACGGGTCCAGGTTTTGCAGCTCTTTCAGAACATCTGCTATCTGGATTTGGGTAAAGGAGAACCTGGAGAGGCTTGGGTGAGGAGCTACGGGGGGGGGCGGAGCTGTTGGCCGAGGTTGGAGTAGCCAGGCGGAAGGCATGGTCAGCCGTTGAGAAGTGCTTATTGAAGTTTTCGATAATCATGGATTTATCGGTGGAGACCGTGTTTCCTAGCCTCAGTGCAGTGGGAAGCTGGGAGGAGGTGCTTTTGTTCTCCATGGACTTCACAGTGTCCCAGAACTTTTTGGAGTTGGAGCTACAGGATGCAAACTTCTGCCTGAAGAAGCTGGCCTTAGCTTTCCTGACTGACTGTGTGTATTGGTTACTGACTTCCATGAACAGTTGCATATCACGGGGGCTATTCGATGCTATTGCAGTCCGCCACAGGATGTTTTTGTGCTGGTCGAGGGCAGTCAGGTCTGGAGTGAACCAAGGGCTGTATCTGTTCTTGGTTCTGCATTTTTTGAACGGAGCATGCTTATCTAAAATGGTGAGGAAGTTACTTTTAAAGAATGACCATGCATCCTCAACTGACGGGATGAGGTCAATGTCCTTCCAGGATACCCGGGCCAGGTCGATTAGAAAGGCCTGCTCACAGAAGTGTTTTAGGGAGCGTTTGACAGTGATGAGGGGTGGTCGTTTGACTGCGGCTCCGTGGCGGATACAGGCGATGAGGCAGTGATCGCTGAGATCCAGTGTGCCAGGGGTGCAGGCGGTGCACGACCTCCACGTGTGGCAGCTGACAGAGAGCTGCCTGGTGGTGTCTGTACATATCCACTGCCACGCTGGGTTCCAGATACACAGGTTTGTGTCTGTTTTTATAGTACAATACAATGCATGTTGCTGATGGTGAAATGGTTTTGGATGGACAGTAAATATAGTTAACTCAATATGCATCTGTTCCCACAGGTGTGGTGATTTGTTGTCGGGGGTCACCAAGGTACTGCAGAGTGTAGGTGTGAGCTGCTGCACCGTACAACCAGAGTTCCTCCTCTCTCTACTCCCACAGCCAACGGCAACCTGGATAACAACGGCACCAACCCCACCATCATCCATAGGGAGATGCCCTCACACCTCGCCTGCAGCCTGGCCTGTGGGAAGGGCTCTGCTGCGAAGATGTGCTGTGCTCCTCTGGAGGAAGGGCCTGCAGAGCCACTGGCACTCCCTGCTGGGGAAACTGAGGAGGAGCCTCACGTGCTGATCATGGAGAACACCTTTCTTTGAGGGAAGGACCTCTAGGATGTATCTCAGTAGTGTAGAGTGGGCTCCTTGCATCCTTTCCTTCATATTAAACTGACGTGAGAGGCCTGAAGTGGAGCAAACCACTTTTGGCAATTAAGATTCAGCTTGGGGATTGAATAGAATACATGATTATTGTCAGAATATTCTTAAAGACTTCTGTCCCCATGTCATTGAGGTACTTTTAGAGAGCTAGATAGCCTAATGTAAGAATTAGGCTCAGGTAAAGAGTAGAAATCCCAGTAGTCATCATGCGTGTGTGTATTTTGGGATGGGGTGGGATAATAAACAGCATTCCTATGGGTACTCAGAAAGGGCCTGTATGTGTACTGTATCTACTGTATGTATGTATGTATGTATGTATGTATGTATGTATGTATGTATGTATGTATGTATGTATGTATGTATGTATGTATGTATGTATGTATGTATGTATGTATGTATGTATGTATGTATGTATGTATGTATGTATGTATGTATGTATGTATGTATGTATGTATGTATGTATGTACTACATCATTATGTTGGGATTGTATTTCATTGTATTAACACGGTACCATACCAAAGATACAGTAGATTGTAAGCCAAGTCACTCACCTAATTAAGTGTTTATTCAATAATGCCATTTCAACATACACTACTGTTCAAAAGTTTGGGGTCACTTAGAAATGTCCTTGTTTTTGGAAAAAAAAAGCCACCAAATATTGTCCATTAAAATAACATCAAATTGATCAGAAATACAGTGTAGACATTGTTAATGTTGAAAATGACTATTGTAGCTTGAAATGGCTGATTTTTCTAAGGAATTTCTACATAGGTGTACAGATGCCCATTATCAGCAACCATCACTCCTGTGTTCCAATGACACCTTGTGTTAGCTAATCCAAGTTTATCATTTTAAAAGGCTGATTGATCATTAGAAAACCCTTTTGCAATCATGTTAGCACAGCTGAAAACTGTTGTTCTGTTTAAAGAAGCAATAAAACTGTCCTTTAGACTAGTTGAGTATCTGGAGCATCAGCATTTGTGGGTTCGATTACAGGCTCAAAATGGCCAGAAACAAAGAATTTTCTTCTGAAACTCGTCAGTCTATTCTTGTTCTGAGAAATGAAGTCTATTCCATGCGAGAAATTCCCAAGAAACTAACCAGAATCGAAAGAGGAGTGACAGGCCCCAGTGCACAACTGAGCAAGAGGACGAGTAGATTAGTCTCTAGTTTGAGAAACAGACACCTCACAAGTCCTCAACTGGCAGCATCATTAAATAGTACCCGCAAAACACCAGTCACAACGTCAAGATTGAAGAGGTGACTTCGGGATGCTGGCCTTCTAGGCTGCATTGCAAAGAAAAAGACGTATCTCAGACTGGCCAATAAAAAAAGAAAAGATTAAGATGTGCAAAAGAACACAGACACTGGACAGTGGAACTCTGCCTATAAGGCCAACATCCCGGAGTCGCCTCTTCACTGTGGATGTTAAGACTGGTGTTTTGCGGGTTCTAACATTAACAATGTCTACACTGTTATTTCTGATCAATTTGATGTTATTTTAATGGACAAAATTTTTGCTTTTCTTTCAAAAACAAGGACATTTCTAAGTGACCCCAAACTTTTGAATGGTAGTGTATTTTCACTGCCATTATTGCACATTAATGACAAAGTTGTATGTCTAATCATTCACTTTCTGTGTACATTGAATGTGTAAAATATTTAGGGCTGTCAAACAATCACAGTAATTAATGCAGTTAATTGCTAAATAAAGATTTTTACATTTAATTAAAAGGCAGTGCATTGAGGTACAGGCATACTATGCTTTGATTGTAAGGGACGGAAACACAACATTATCTACAACAGAATTTTCACCGTAAACAACACAAATGTCACTAACATATAGCTATTAATGATCCCAATGTTTAAGTAGGTCTACTCCCTCTTATCAATGTTCTTGAAGTTTAACACTTGGGCACAGCAGACAAATACACATACGCACATACTCTCTTGTGTAACGATCGCAGATTTTAGAGAAACAACAAATGTCGGTACATATAAGTGTGTTATATCGGCTGAAAGCTTAAATGATTGTTAATATAACTGCACTATCCAATATACAGTAGCTATTACTGCTAAATAATGCCATGCTATTGTTTGAGGAGAGCTCCTAACAACAAAACACCTTTTTCACCACGATAGGTTTGATCAATTCAACTCTGAAGGTGAAATGTGTACTTCAATTCTGAAATCATCATCCAAAGGGTCCCAGAGATAACATGAAGTGTCATGTTGTTAGATGAAATCCTTTTTCATGTTCTAAAAAGGTCCATATAGCATGCACGATCGATTTTGTACTTCCACTCGTTCAATTTGCAAAGAAAGGAATCTGAAAATCTAACCCTAAACATTGTTTCAACCAGTCAAACCACGTTCATATTTATTCCTCAGAGATCATAGACTGTAATCAGACTTCACTATATCATTAGGGGTGTAGCATATCCTATAGGACACTAAATTTGGTCAGAGAGCGACGCCTTCATGGCACGCCGATGATGCGGCCGAATCTGTCGCAAAATGTAGCTGCTAACCTTGTGCGACAGCAAGCCTTTTCCTTTTGGACAAAAATCATAAGAATATGGAGAGTTATAAAGTTATGAAAACTGGGTGTTTTGCAAATGTTGAACGTATAGTATGACGACTAATACTGGAAAAGCTCAATCAAAGTCCAAGTAAACAGATTTGACGATATTCTTGCAAAAAAATGTCATGTGAATGTCTCCTTCACAATTTGCCCAAATGTACCTGGGTATGTAGTTGGTTCATACTTCAACTTTGCTCATACACTGCTGCCATCTTTTGGACACTATCGGAATTACAACCAGAGTGATGGCTCGATGTGGGACCTTTCTGTTGCATTTCAAAGATGGTGATCTATTGTGTTATATTCTCCTACATTCAATTCATATTTCCACAAACTTCAAAGTGTTTCCTTTCAAATGGTACCAAGAATATGCATATCCTTGCTTCAGGGCCTGAGCTACAGGCAGTTAGATTTGGATATGTCATTTCAGGTGAAATTTGAAGTAAAGGGGGCTAACCCTAAGAAGTCTCCAAAACACAACATAATGATGTCTTTTCAATGTAGTCACTTTAACTACCAGTTAATCCAATAGCAAATGTAAGATATGTGTTTCAAATCACCCTTAGAAGTGCTGAAAGTAATATGGTACAGTACTGTAAATTACAGTACAGTTTTCACATTAGGCAATACACTTATATTACCCAACAAAATTGACAGAAAATCTAGCATTTCCATAATACAGTACTGTATATATCCAATGTGTAATCAAAGGTGTGATCAATGAAGACATCCTCTACAATATAAGTATACTATCTGTAATGAAATGTAAGAAAATATAGATATATTTTTTTAAACCATGTTTAGCACACATTAATTGGCATCAAGCCTGTCTTGAGCATTTGGCCATAAAATTCTCATCCACATCACAGGTAAATGTCCTCATTGTTCATGCACCTTGAGAAAAACCTTTTGCCATGGTGAATCCAAGCTTGACATTGGTCTGCGTTGATGTTGTCGCATGCCTCATCCATGGAAGGAGGGTGGCACACCAAACCATCTTAAGAGATAGCTACACACACAGAAATGTTTCCCCCACATTGTGCAGGCACTTGGAGGGTTGCCTGTTGGCCTATGAGCTGGTTTCCATGTATTTGATAACATTCCATTTACTCCGTTCCATACATTATTATGAACTGTACATTATGAACACAGCAGCCTCCTGTGCCTTAGACACCCTTGGAGAATGGGGTCAAAGCTGGGGACCAGCCATTATTTGATGGTGACCCTGGATGCGCACTATAAACACTCCACCCCTTTTGTTATCAACCAGCCAATCAAATCTTAGCAATTTTGCATTCTTTCGAAAAGCCCTCCCTTAACAAGACACTTCATTTCATTTCTGTGTTTCTTTCATTATACAGTCACTAAAATGCTTGCGATTTTCATTGCAGAAAAACGTACATTCCTTATACTAAATAATACGGTTGCTTTTACCACAGCATTTTGTCACCGACACTGAAACATTTATGTACACCCTCAGGTCTATATAGGCACTGCGAACTCTCAACACAATGCCCGGATGAGCCTCGGTGGTCCGGGGTGCAGGCTTCAAACCTGTAGCTGCCTAGCGGCAGAGTGGTTCAATTCCACCTTTCGGGCGTCATTTATCAACATCCAAATGTATGTACTTTGATCATCAACAATGTTCGTACGAATTCGCTGATATTATATACTACGCAGCAAAAGAAACGTAATTGTGTTTTTGGAGGTAAAAATATAAGTAAAAAGTTGTGGATGGGCCGCCTGTGTCCTACCAAATTTTAAGAGATAAGTGCACACATTCCCTCCCCCCACGTTGTCCAGGCCCTTGGACAATGAGCTTCTGCCCACAGTCCTGAGTTTTGGCCAGGTTGAACCAGCATCAAGCACCATCACTCTCTAAAAATATATTTTGGTTAGTTATTTTTATAGTACAGTTCCAATATGATATTGTGAAGAAAGTTGCATAGCATGTGCAATCAAATAGTAACAGTAATACACTATCTAGTGCTGTACCTGAACATAATCGGACCCCAGTGACTTTAAAGACATGCTCCAGAACTTTGGCAACTACTTTTTTTGTAGTGGGCTGGAAGTGTCAATGTGTACTTCATAAATGCATAATCTATGATCAAAATTACTTACTTACCTCAATTAGGCACAAAATCACTAGTTTGGAAGCAACTGTTTTTCTGGAACCTGTGCTGTGCCATTTCCCCCCATCTGGGCCAGCCCCCCAGCAATTCGATTTCAACCAATGAGCTTCAGCCCCTTGCTATATGAGTGACAGCTAGCAAGATGCACATGATGCACACACACAGCAGCACGAGAAGAGAGAATAATGACATTTTATCTGCACATTTTCTGGGACCACTTTTGGCTCGTTAACACTACTTTCAGAACTACTGGGTAAAAAGTAACCAAAAGGACCAGAGAATCTCTAAGTGAAACAGGGGTGTTTTTCAATGTTTATACTAATCAAGTTAAGCCATTTCATGGCTGGCAGACAGACTAATTATTGCATTATTTCAGATTTGTTCAGTTCTTCCTGCCTTACCCTCTTTATATCCTGTCTCCTCCTCAGAAAATCAGACAGACCCCACCACAGCCTCAGCCCTAAAGTCAGAAAGCCCTACAAGCCTCAGGGTCCAACTTCCCACCTGCCTCCCATCCCTCATCAGCCTCACTCAGGCACTGCTGCGTTCCATCCTGGCACTCACCAACGGACTTACCCTGCTACTACTGGGCCCAGACTGCATGCATGGCTCTGGGGCCTGTGGCCTCTTCGTCTACCTGGACCCCGCCCCAGGTGTGTGTGTCTGATCTGGGCCGGCGGATCGCCAGTGTTTATTTATTTTTTATTTTTTTCACCTTTATTTAACCAGGTAGGCTAGTTGAGAACAAGTTCTCATTTGCAACTGCGACCTGGCCAAGATAAAGCATAGCAGTGTGAACAGACAACACAGAGCTACACATGGAATAAACAATTAACAAGTCAATAACACAGTAGAAAAAATGGGCAGTCTATATACAATGTGTGCGAAAGGCATGAGGAGGTAGGCGAATAATACAATTTTGCAGATTAACACTGGAGTGATAAATGATCAGATGGTCATGTACAGGTAGAGATATTGGTGTGCAAAAGAGCAGAAAAGTAAATAAATAAAAACAGTATAAAAACAGTATGGGAATGAGGTAGGTGAAAATGGGTGGGCTATTTTCCTATAGACTATGTACAGCTGCAGCGATCGGTTAGCTGCTCGGATAGCTGATGTTTGAAGTTGGTGAGGGAGATAAAAGTCTCCAACTTCAGCGATTTTTGCAATTCGTTCCAGTCACAGGCAGCAGAGTACTGGAACGAAAGGCGGCCAAATGAGGTGTTGGCTTTAGGGATGATCAGTGAGATACACCTGCTGGAGCGCGTGCTACGGATGGGTGTTGCCATCGTGACTAGTGAACTGAGATAAGGCGGAGCTTTACCTAGCATGGACTTGTAGATGACCTGGAGCCAGTGGGTCTGGCGACGAATATGTAGTGAGGGCCAGCCGACTAGAGCATACAAGTCGCAGTGGTGGGTGGTATAAGGTGCTTTAGTGACAAAACGGATGGCACTGTGATAGACTGCATCCAGTTTGCTGAGTAGAGTGTTGGAAGCCATTTTGTAGATGACATCGCCGAAGTCGAGGATCGGTAGGATAGTCAGTTTTACTAGGGTAAGCTTGGCAGCGTGAGTGAAGGAGGCTTTGTTGCGGAATAGAAAGCAGACTCTTGATTTGATTTTCGATTGGAGATGTTTGATGTGAGTCTGGAAGGAGAGTTTGCAGTCTAGCCAGACACCTAGGTACTTATAGATGTCCACATATTCAAGGTCGGAACCATCCAGGGTGGTGATGCTAGTCGGGCATGCGGGTGCAGGCAGCGATCGGTTGAAAAGCATGCATTTGGTTTTACTCGCGTTTAAGAGCAGTTGGAGGCCACGGAAGGAGTGCTGTATGGCATTGAAGCTCGTTTGGAGGTTAGATAGCACAGTGTCCAATGACGGGCCGAAAGTATATAGAATGGTGTCGTCTGCGTAGAGGTGGATCAGGGAATCGCCCGCAGCAAGAGCAACATCATTGATATATACAGAGAAAAGAGTCGGCCCGAGAATTGAACCCTGTGGCACCCCCATAGAGACTGCCAGAGGACCGGACAGCATGCCCTCCGATTTGACACACTGAACTCTGTCTGCAAAGTAATTGGTGAACCAGGCAAGGCGGTCATCCGAAAAACCGAGGCTGTTGAGTCTGCCGATAAGAATATGGTGAATATGGCATTTCGCTACACTCGCATTAACATCTGCTAACCATGTGTATGTGACAAATAAAATTTGATTTGAATTTGATTTGACAGAGTCGAAAGCCTTGGCGAGGTCGATGAAGACGGCTGCACAGTACTGTCTTTTATCGATGGCGGTTATGATATCGTTTAGTACCTTGAGTGTGGCTGAGGTGCACCCGTGACCGGCTCGGAAACCAGATTGCACAGCGGAGAAGGTACGGTGGGATTCGAGATGGTCAGTGACCTGTTTGTTGACTTGGCTTTCGAAGACCTTAGATAGGCAGGGCAGGATGGATATAGGTCTGTAACAGTTTGGGTCCAGGGTGTCTCCCCCTTTGAAGAGGGGGATGACTGCGGCAGCTTTCCAATCCTTGGGGATCTCAGACGATATGAAAGAGAGGTTGAACAGGCTGGTAATAGGGGTTGCGACAATGGCGGCAGATAGTTTCAGAAATAGCGGGTCCAGATTGTCAAGCCCAGCTGATTTGTACGGGTCCAGGTTTTGCAGCTCTTTCAGAACATCTGCTATCTGGATTTGGGTAAAGGAGAACCTGGAGAGGCTTGCGTGAGGAGCTACGGGGGGGGGGCGGAGCTGTTGGCCGAGGTTGGAGTAGCCAGGCGGAAGGCATGGTCAGCCGTTGAGAAGTGCTTATTGAAGTTTTCGATAATCATGGATTTATCGGTGGAGACCGTGTTTCCTAGCCTCAGTGCAGTGGGAAGCTGGGAGGAGGTGCTTTTGTTCTCCATGGACTTCACAGTGTCCCAGAACTTTTTGGAGTTGGAGCTACAGGATGCAAACTTCTGCCTGAAGAAGCTGGCCTTAGCTTTCCTGACTGACTGCGTGTATTGGTTACTGACTTCCATGAACAGTTGCATATCACGGGGGCTATTCGATGCTATTGCAGTCCGCCACAGGATGTTTTTGTGCTGGTCGAGGGCAGTCAGGTCTGGAGTGAACCAAGGGCTGTATCTGTTCTTGGTTCTGCATTTTTTGAACGGAGCATGCTTATCTAAAATGGTGAGGAAGTTACTTTTAAAGAATGACCATGCATCCTCAACTGACGGGATGAGGTCAATGTCCTTCCAGGATACCCGGGCCAGGTCGATTAGAAAGGCCTGCTCACAGAAGTGTTTTAGGGAGCGTTTGACAGTGATGAGGGGTGGTCGTTTGACTGCGGCTCCGTGGCGGATACAGGCGATGAGGCAGTGATCGCTGAGATCCAGTGTGCCAGGGGTGCAGGCGGTGCACGACCTCCACGTGTGGCAGCTGACAGAGAGCTGCCTGGTGGTGTCTGTACATATCCACTGCCACGCTGGGTTCCAGATACACAGGTTTGTGTCTGTTTTATAGTACAATACAATGCATGTTGCTGATGGTGAAATGGTTTTGGATGGACAGTAAATATAGTTAACTCAATATGCATCTGTTCCCACAGGTGTGGTGATTTGTTGTCGGGGGTCACCAAGGTACTGCAGAGTGTAGGTGTGAGCTGCTGCACCGTACAACCAGAGTTCCTCCTCTCTACTCCCACAGCCAACGGCAACCTGGATAACAACGGCACCAACCCCACCATCATCCATAGGGAGATGCCCTCACACCTCGCCTGCAGCCTGGCCTGTGGGAAGGGCTGTGCTGGGAAGATGTGCTGTGCTCCTCTGGAGGAAGGGCCTGCAGAGCCACTGGCACCCCCTGCTGGGGAAACTGAGGAGGAGCCTCACGTGCTGATCATCGAGAACACCTTTCTTTGAGGGAAGGACCTCTAGGATGTATCTCAGTAGTGTAGAGTGGGCTCCTTGCATCCTTTCCTTCATATTAAACTGATGTGAGAGGCCTGAAGTGGAGCAAACCACTTTTGGCAATTAAGATTCAGCTTGGGGATTGAATAGAATACACGATTATTGTCAGAATATTCTTAAAGACTTCTGTCCCCATGTCATTGAGGTAATATATATGCCATTTAGCAGACGCTTTTATCCAAAGCGACTTACAGTCATGTGTGCATACATTCTACGTATGGGTGGTCCCGGGGATCGAACCCACTACCCTGGCGTTACAAGCGCCATGCTCTACCAACTGAGCTACAGAAGGTACTTTTAGAGAGCTAGATAGCCTAATGTAAGAATTAGGCTCAGGTAAGAGTAGAAATCCCAGTAGTCATCATGCGTGTGTGTATTTTGGGATGGGGTGGGATAATAAACAGCATTCCTATGGGTACTCAGAAAGGGCCTGTATGTGTACTGTATCTACTGTATGTATGTATGTATGTATGTATGTACTACATCATTATGTTGGGATTGTATTTCATTGTATTAACACGGTGCCATACCAAAGATACAGTAGATTGTAAGCCAAGTCACTCACCTAATTAAGTGTTTATTCAATAATGCCATTTCAACATACACTACTGTTCAAAAGTTTGGGGTCACTTAGAAATGTCCTTGTTTTTGGAAAAAAAAAGCCACCAAATATTGTCCATTAAAATAACATCAAATTGATCAGAAATACAGTGTAGACATTGTTAATGTTGAAAATGACTATTGTAGCTTGAAATGGCTGATTTTTCTAAGGAATTTCTACATAGGTGTACAGATGCCCATTATCAGCAACCATCACTCCTGTGTTCCAATGACACCTTGTGTTAGCTAATCCAAGTTTATCATTTTAAAAGGCTGATTGATCATTAGAAAACCCTTTTGCAATCATGTTAGCACAGCTGAAAACTGTTGTTCTGTTTAAAGAAGCAATAAAACTGTCCTTTAGACTAGTTGAGTATCTGGAGCATCAGCATTTGTGGGTTCGATTACAGGCTCAAAATGGCCAGAAACAAAGAATTTTCTTCTGAAACTCGTCAGTCTATTCTTGTTCTGAGAAATGAAGTCTATTCCATGCGAGAAATTCCCAAGAAACTAACCAGAATCGAAAGAGGAGTGACAGGCCCCAGTGCACAACTGAGCAAGAGGACGAGTAGATTAGTCTCTAGTTTGAGAAACAGACACCTCACAAGTCCTCAACTGGCAGCTTCATTAAATAGTACCCGCAAAACACCAGTCACAACGTCAAGATTGAAGAGGTGACTTCGGGATGCTGGCCTTCTAGGCTGCATTGCAAAGAAAAAGACGTATCTCAGACTGGCCAATAAAAAGAAAAGATTAAGATGTGCAAAAGAACACAGACACTGGACAGTGGAACTCTGCCTATAAGGCCAACATCCCGGAGTCGCCTCTTCACTGTGGATGTTAAGACTGGTGTTTTGCGGGTTCTAACATTAACAATGTCTACACTGTTATTTCTGATCAATTTGATGTTATTTTAATGGACAAAATTTTTTGCTTTTCTTTCAAAAACAAGGACATTTCTAAGTGACCCCAAACTTTTGAATGGTAGTGTATTTTCACTGCCATTATTGCACATTAATGACAAAGTTGTATGTCTAATCATTCACTTTCTGTGTACATTGAATGTGTAAAATATTTAGGGCTGTCAAACAATCACAGTAATTAATGCAGTTAATTGCTAAATAAAGATTTTTACATTTAATTAAAAGGCAGTGCATTGAGGTACAGGCATACTATGCTTTGATTGTAAGGGACGGAAACACAACATTATCTACAACAGAATTTTCACCGTAAACAACACAAATGTCACTAACATATAGCTATTAATGATCCCAATGTTTAAGTAGGTCTACTCCCTCTTATCAATGTTCTTGAAGTTTAACACTTGAGCACAGCAGACAAATACACATACGCACATACTCTCTTGTGTAACGATCGCAGATTTTAGAGAAACAACAAATGTCGGTACATATAAGTGTGTTATATCGGCTGAAAGCTTAAATGATTGTTAATATAACTGCACTATCCAATATACAGTAGCTATTACTGCTAAATAATGCCATGCTATTGTTTGAGGAGAGCTCCTAACAACAAAACACCTTTTTCACCACGATAGGTTTGATCAATTCAACTCTGAAGGTGAAATGTGTACTTCAATTCTGAAATCATCATCCAAAGGGTCCCAGAGATAACATGAAGTGTCATGTTGTTAGATGAAATCCTTTTTCATGTTCTAAAAAGGTCCATATAGCATGCACGATCGATTTTGTACTTCCACTCGTTCAATTTGCAAAGAAAGGAATCTGAAAATCTAACCCTAAACATTGTTTCAACCAGTCAAACCACGTTCATATTTATTCCTCAGAGATCATAGACTGTAATCAGACTTCACTATATCATTAGGGGTGTAGCATATCCTATAGGACACTAAATTTGGTCAGAGAGCGACGCCTTCATGGCACGCCGATGATGCGGCCGAATCTGTCGCAAAATGTAGCTGCTAACCTTGTGCGACAGCAAGCCTTTTCCTTTTGGACAAAAATCATAAGAATATGGAGAGTTATAAAGTTATGAAAACTGGGTGTTTTGCAAATGTTGAACGTATAGTATGACGACTAATACTGGAAAAGCTCAATCAAAGTCCAAGTAAACAGATTTGACGATATTCTTGCAAAAAAATGTCATGTGAATGTCTCCTTCACAATTTGCCCAAATGTACCTGGGTATGTAGTTGGTTCATACTTCAACTTTGCTCATACCCTGCTGCCATCTTTTGGACACTATCGGAATTACAACCAGAGTGATGGCTCGATGTGGGACCTTTCTGTTGCATTTCAAAGATGGTGATCTATTGTGTTATATTCTCCTACATTCAATTCATATTTCCACAAACTTCAAAGTGTTTCCTTTCAAATGGTACCAAGAATATGCATATCCTTGCTTCAGGGCCTGAGATACAGGCAGTTAGATTTGGATATGTCATTTCAGGTGAAATTTGAAGTAAAGGGGGCTAACCCTAAGAAGTCTCCAAAACACAACATAATGATGTAAATTACAGTACAGTTTTCACATTAGGCAATACACTTATATTACCCAACAAAATTGACAGAAAATCTAGCATTTCCATAATACAGTACTGTATATATCCAATGTGTAATCAAAGGTGTGATCAATGAAGACATCCTCTACAATATAAGTATACTATCTGTAATGAAATGTAAGAAAATATAGATATATTTTTTTAAACCATGTTTAGCACACATTAATTGGCATCAAGCCTGTCTTGAGCATTTGGCCATAAAATTCTCATCCACATCACAGGTAAATGTCCTCATTGTTCATGCACCTTGAGAAAAACCTTTTGCCATGGTGAATCCAAGCTTGACATTGGTCTGCGTTGATGTTGTCGCATGCCTCATCCATGGAAGGAGGGTGGCACACCAAACCATCTTAAGAGATAGCTACGCACACAGAAATGTTTCCCCCACATTGTGCAGGCACTTGGAGGGTTGCCTGTTGGCCTATGAGCTGGTTTCCATGTATTTGATAACATTCCATTTACTCCGTTCCATACATTATTATGAACTGTACATTATGAACACAGCAGCCTCCTGTGCCTTAGACACCCTTGGAGAATGGGGTCAAAGCTGGGGACCAGCCATTATTTGATGGTGACCCTGGATGCGCACTATAAACACTCCACCCCTTTTGTTATCAACCAGCCAATCAAATCTTAGCAATTTTGCATTCTTTCGAAAAGCCTTCCCTTAACAAGACACTTCATTTCATTTCTGTGTTTCTTTCATTATACAGTCACTAAAATGCTTACGATTTTCATTGTAGGAAACGTACATTCCTTATACTAAATAGTACGACTGTTTTTACCACAACATTTTGTCACCGACACTGAAACACTTATGTACACCATCAGGTTTATATAGGCACTGCGAACTCTCAATCAAATGCCCGGATGAGCCTCGGTGGTCCGGGGTGCAGGCTTCAAACTTGTAGCTGCTTAGCGGCAGAGTGGTTCAATTCCACCTTTCGGGCGTAATTTATCAACATTCAAATGTAATGGACTTTGATCACCAATGATGTTCTTACGAATTCGCTGACATATACTACGCAGCAAAACAAACGCAATTGTGTTCCTGGAGGTAAATATAGTGCCACAAATTGTGGATGCGCCGGGACCTAAACAATGACATCTTCACATTGACAGGTCCTTACTGAATTGTATTGTGCGGTGTTGTAGGATCCAAGTAATGGCCTAAGTCCTACCACATTTTAAGCAATGAGTGCACACATTCCCCCCACGTTGACCCTGGATATACCCTGGATACACTATAAAAACTCCACCCCTTTTGTTGTCAACCAGCCAATCAAATCTTAGCAATTTTGCATTATTTCGAAAAGCCCTCCCTTTAACAACATACTTCGTTTAATTTCTGTGTTTCTTTCATTATACAGTCACTAAAATGCTTACGATTTTCATTGTAGGAAACGTACATTCCTTATACTAAATAGTACGACTGTTTTTACCACAACATTTTGTCACCGACACTGAAACACTTATGTACACCATTAGGTTTATATAGTCACTGCGAACTCTCAGTCAAATGCCCGGATGAGCCTCGGTGGTCCGGGGTGCAGGCTTCAAACCTGTAGCTGCTTAGCGGCAGAGTGGTTCAATTCCACCTTTCGGGCGTAATTTAAAAATGCTCAAAATACATGGACTTTGATCACCTACAATGCACATTCGCTGATGTATATACTACGCAGCCAAAAACTACAATCTAAGTCTCTTCCTGAAGATATATATGTTATTTTATAGTTGTATTTCACAGAGTCACGCTGTCTGGAATACAGTGTTTTATAAAATGATTATTGCGTCACTCAAAACAGTAAAAAAAAAAATCTAGTGCAGCGCGACGCAAATTATATGCATCCTTCAAACGAACAAGACCGGAAGCACATAATGACTGCCAAACCCGATAAACCAATCATCGCTTCGCCGTTTTTTTTCTTAACCAAGCAATCAATGTCCTTGTTGGAGTAGGCGGAAATGTTGCATGTCCTTGTTTTTGTAACGTGGAAAGATATCAACGGCATCTGATGGTGTAGTTGGTCGTTTATCCATTTCAAAGGTAAGTTGCCGTTTGAACTGAGTAGAGACTAGTATTTGGCAACAAATTAGAAATTACATTATCAATAGCTTCATAGCTGTCCTATCCAGCTACTGTAGCTAGTTTAGTGAAACCGAACGTGCGGCATTGTTGCTGCTGGGTTGTCTGGAGGTCAACAGCGAGCATCTAGCTAACGTTAGTGAGCTACACCGACTCTTCCATATTCATATTTAAATAGCTATTTCTCCTTACCTTGCAGTTGTCTAACAATGAGTTTAACAAAATCACAATTAAATGTAACGAGATTTAACTTAACAAATAAGTAAAGGAATTGCAAATAAGACTACACTTGGTCCAATTATATTTTTGTTTTCCCAGCTAGGCATGCGTCAATACCAACCCAGTGACCATGCCTCTCCACAAGTACCTCTCAAAGATCTGGGAAGCCCTTACACTGAAGCAGGGGATCTATGCCTTCCTCCCCAAACACTACCTCTGCTCTCTGGAGGAGACCACGCAGGCCACCCCGGTCCACTGGAAGGCCCTGGGAGTCAAATACAGGGCACAAGGAGAGGGTCCAAGACATCCCCATTTACTACCCCCTGAGTCCCAGGACGGCCTATGGGGAGATGAAGGATGGATATCAGGCTTCAGATATGCAAACAATGACAAAGTGAGTACTATGAAGGGCATTAATGAATATCATGAGCATTTGTTGTGTTCCCCGTATTCACAGTCACACTTTATTCTATATCTGAGCATGTATCCTAACATTGTCTATCTCTTCAGCTCTCCACCAGGCTGGAAAGAGTCTGGAAGCCACAGCTGTTCACCAGAGAGCTGTACAGTGAGGTCCTCAACCACAAGCTCACCATCACCGTCACGGCTCGCACCCTAGACCTCATTGATGCCGCCTACAACTTTGACTATTACATCCTGAGGGTGAGGGAGAGGAGTCTGCATGTTGCCGTCTTTAGCTATAGTGTGTGGATACATGTCAATTGTCCAACGTGCTGTGTTTTGAGAAGATGGCACAGTGTGGGTTTCATCATCCAATGACTCGCTTGATTCTCCTCCAGACACCAAAGGAGGACCTGAATGGACCTGAGGCGGGCCATGCTCCTGAGGCTGGCCTTTAAAGACATCCAGCTCTACCCAGAGGACCCTGTCAAGAGGGAGAGGATCTACACCAAGCACAAGGTCGGTTCATTATGTTTTGGACAATGACAGTTTGAAATCCCAACACACTTTTGTCTTGAGCTTTCACCAAGTTGCTATAGGAGATGACGCAACAACTGTTCATAAAGTCAGTGAAAGTGCTGCACAAAGTTTATAGATGACGTAATGAGTTCTCCCTCATCTCTTTCCCTCACATTCTGTCCTCGCCCCTCTTCCATTGCCCCCAGCAGGAGTTTGAGATCCCCGCAGAGGAGGCTGAGTGGGTTGGCCTGAGTGTGGATGAGCCCGTGGAGGAACAGAGACAACTGGAGCACAAGGTAACTGCATCGTTTCAGTCACATAGGACATATGGTGTCCCACAGTAATCACCCTGCCAGGGTAAAAATGCACGGGTGATATTGACTGATTTTTAGATTGTATCTGCTCGTGCTCATAATCTCTCTAACGGGACTCTAATTGTTTTGTTTCCCAGGAGCCGGAGGCTTTGTTCAAGAGCTGTGTAGAGAACCCGGCGAAGGTGCTGGCCATCCAGAAGCTCTCTGAACCACAGCTGGTGGAGGAAAAAGCAAGGGCCATTTTTTTGAGGAGCACTGAGGTCACTTCCTGTTGATGGTGACACTTGGGGACACTTGGTGGTCACTTGATCCCATTGAAAGACACTTGTTTATTCAGGTTCTATTTTTCAGCAGCTGATTTGGGCTGATTCATCTGGTTGTTACCTTGTAAATATTCCCCATTCAGTGCTATATCATTTGTCTAAGGAATAAAATATTCATTTTTAATCTGTTTTTATTGGCAAATTCTTAGTTAGTGTTGTGGTTAGTTGTACGGTACTGGGCTCTTGATTCCAAATCTAGACTGTCATACTCATGTTTATCCTCTAGATGGGAGTGATTACCACTTTTTCAGTATCATTTTAAGAAAGATAGAAGACAGCCATGGGCCTCTTTTATCAAAGGTGCGTGCGCACAAAAAAATACTCTAAACCTTGCGTGTGCCCGTTTTTCCACAAAGGTTGGTATTTCTCAATTTGGAAGTTTATGGGAAAGTGTGCGTATCACACATACAGCTCAGACCAAATGCGGAAAACTCACTTATTTGAATGCATTCAGTTGTGCAACTGGCTAGGTATCCCATTTCCCCACGCGTATGCACAACTTCAATTGTATTGCAAGCAAATATTGTTATTTTGGAGGTGTTTGATACATGGGTATTATAGTAATGGTAGGCTACTAAAACATTTAATGTAGGCCTAATGATAAATATGATGACTAAGATCAGATAGCAGCATGAATCCTCATATTTATTTAGCTTTTATTATATAGCTTAGGCCTAAATCATCATCATTTGCAGGACATGTCTCTCCATTTCTGTCATGACTGGTTTATTCCTGCTACACAACAAATAAGGTTATTCCACGAAAACAGTGCCCTGTGATATTTTAAGTGGAAATTGTGCACCAATATTTAATTTTATAAAATGAATGCCCTTTTAGTAAAGACCACATGGAGAAGTCACTAAATCAAAATTTTCTATAAAAAGGCTTGCTAAAGTAACAAAATTCAGCATTTTGACATGTCAATCCCGAAATGTCTCCCTAGTTTCTCCATCCTTGTAAAGCGTTAATTATTTTGTTTCTTTGACATTAATTTCTGAAGATTATCATTCAGTGACTCTTTTACGTCTCCCTCATTTTAAGGTCAAGCGTTAACTGAACACTTTTTTTACTGAACACTTTTTTTTTTTTTTTATGATAAAATTCCTTTTTAAAGTATTTTTCCCAAAATAAATATCTAATAGTCAAATCATAGTGTAAAAGCAGGTGAGTTGATTCTACTCTTTTTGGCCATTTTGTGCTGGGAAACTGAATGGGTTGAGCATCCAACATTTTTGTGAAGCTTGCCACTCCCTGTTGCGCACAAGCTTCCATTCCCCCTGCCACAAGGGAATTTATGGCTGATTTTAAGAAGAAATCGGCAACCTTTGCCACTTTATTTGGCACTTACTTTAGTTATTTTTTTTATATATAACCACTTGAAGTTGAACATATACTCTTTTTAAGACGATGTTAAAATGAGCTCAAATCAAGTTTGTTTTTAAACAAGTCACACTTCTCAAAAGACACTGAATTGGTAGAACGACCCAAATATTAGGCTACCATTTATCCATCGCTCATTCAATAGCGAAGCATGCTCTGAAGTAAATAGACCAATAGCCCTGTTTAATATATTTGATGGTGTTGCTGTGCGATAGGAGCACAACATCATAGCCTATATAATCTCAGAGCCTATACCAGGGCAGGAGATAGAAACACAATCATGTGTTGATAAACTAATAATTCATATACTGAACTAAATATAACGCAACGTGTAAAGTGTTGGTCCCATGTTTTATGAGTTGAAATAAAAGCAAAAGCCCTGTTTAATATATTTGATGGGGTTGCTGTGCGATAGGAGCACAACATCATAGCCTATATAATCTCAGAGCCTATACCAGGGCAGGAGATAGAAACACAATTATGTGTTGATAAACTAATAATTCATATATTGAACTAAATATAACGCAACGTGTAAAGTGTTGGTCCCATGTTTTATGAGTTCAAATAAAAGATCCCAGAAATGTTCCATAGGCCCAAGAAGCTTATTTGTGCACCCTATTAGTGAGCATTTCTCCTTTGCCAAAATAATCCATCCACCAGACATATCAAGAAGATTATTAAACAGTATGATCATTACACAGGTGCACCTTGTGCCGGGGGCAATAAAAGGCCACTCTAAAATGTACAGATGTGTCACATTGAGGGAGCGCGCAATTGGCATTCTGACTGCAGGAATGTCCACCAGAGCTGTTGCCAGATAATTTAATGTTAATTTCTCTACCATAAGCCGCCTCCAATTTCATTTTAAAGAATTTGGCAGTACGCTCAACCATCCTCACAACTGCAGACCAAGTGTAACCACACCAGCCCAGGACCTCCACATCTGCCTTCTTCACCTGCAGGATCATCTTGAGACCAGCCACCAAAACCAAGTATTTCTGTCTAATAAAGCCCTTTTGTGTGGGAAAACAAATTCTGATTGGCTGGGCTCCCCAGTGGGTGGACCTGGTTCCCAAGTGGGTGGGCCTATGCCCAGTCATGTGAAATTAATTGATTAGGACATAATACATTTAAATTGACTGATTTTCTTATGACCTGTAACTCAGTAAAATCGTTAATTGTTGTATGTTGCGTTTATATTTTTGTACATTATATTTTGCATCGAAGTGTGGGCTGCAGCACTTTTAAATTGTTTCAATATTGCAGAATATGCGGACAGTATTTGGCACTCGCTGTAGGTGGCATGCATTTGGTTTGAAAAAATAACTTCAGAACATTACCCTTCTGCCCACACCTTTCCAGAAATGTGCTAAGATTGGCCATTGCGCTTTCTTTTAGAGACCGTCAGGGACCAGCTCCAAAATCTCAATCATACAGCAAATGAGGGTTTTTTTGTTACCATAAAAGGTGAATGACGTTTTCCAGACATGGTTGAAATGCTGGTTCACGAGCACACACATATATACTGAACAAAAATATAAACATGTAAAGTGTTGGTCCCATGTTTCATGAGCTGAAATTAAAGATCCCAGAAAATGTCATAAGTATTCAAACCGGAGTCAAAACTTTGTAGAAGCACCTTTGAGTCGTCTTGGGTATGTCCGTTTCAGCTTTGCACATCTGGATTTGGGGATTTTCTCCCATTCTTCTATATTTTCTCAAGCACTGTTAAAGAAGATGGGGAGCGGAGGTGAGCAGAAATGTTCAAATCTTTCTACAGATTTTCAATGGGATTCAAGTCTGAGCTTTGGCCGGGCCACTCAAGGACTGTCACATTCTTGTTCTGAAGCCATTCCAGCTTTGCTTTGGTTGTATGCTCGGGGTCATTGTCCTGTTGGAATGTAAATCGTCGCCCCCAGTCTATGGTCATTTTCACACTGAAGCAGGTTCGCATCAACGATTTGCTTGTATTTGGCCCCGTTCATTGTTCCCTCTATCCTTACCAGTCTCTTAGCATGATGTTGCCACCACCATGCTTCACTGTAGGGATGGTGTTAGATGAGTGATTAGCTGAGCCTGGTTTTCTCCAGACATAGCGCTTTTGCATTCAGGCCAAATAATAACATTTTTGTCTCATCAAACCATGTAATGTTCTTATGTTCTGTCTTTCATGTGCCTTTTTTGCAAACTCCAGGTATGTTGTCATGTGTCTTTTCTCAGGAGTGGTTTGTTTCGAGCTGGCCACTCTCCCATAAACCCCAGATTAGTGTACTGTAGAAACTGTTGTCCTTCTGGCAGGTTTTCCCATCTCAGCCAAGGAACTATGTAGTTCTGTCTCCTCCCAGATCAAGGTCCTTCTTGCCCGGGTTGCTCACTTTGGTCGGACGGCCAGCTCTAGGCAGAGTCTGGGTAGTTCCATATTCTTCCCAATGACGGAGACCACTGCTCTTGGATACTTTCAATACCCAAGAAATGTCGGAGATCTATGGATAGTTCCTTGGATTTCATGGTGTAGTTTCTGCTCTGACATGCATCTCTAACAACTGTGGGACCTTATCTAGAAAGGTGTGTTTCTTTCTAAATCACGTGCAAACAATTGAATTGGCCACAGATGGACTCCAATCCAGTTGTAATGGCATCTCAAGGATGATCATAGGAATGCACCTGAGCTCAATTTGGAGTGTCATAACAGAGGGTTGTGAATATTTATGTACATTTGATATTTCTGTATTTCATTTTAAATCAATTGAAGAAAAATAAATAAGTAACTTCATCGTTATGGGGTATTGTTTGCAGATGGGTGATATTTAAAAAATATATTTAATCAATTTTGAATTCTGGCTGTAACACAACAAAATGTGGAGTAAGTCAAGGGATATGAATACTTTCTGAAGGCACTGTATGTTCCATTGCACAGGCAAAGCCTAGAATCTCCACCTACGGCAGAATTTTGGACGAAATGTACACGCCGTTGATAAATGAGGTCCCAGGTCGTCATCGTGGTATTAGTTTCAACACAACAGGCAATAGCCTAGAATAATTGAATCTTAAACAAATAAGCTTAGTTTTCTCATTTACATTTTGAATATAACGCAGCTGTGTAAATGTACCACTCTCTGTTTGTGCTTCTTGGAAGATTACAAGGACTATAAGGCAAGATGGAGTTCATCCACACACTCCTTAACTCACTTAAATGTAATGAAGACCACATACACCACATGTCTATGAAATTCCCTTATATGGTACACAACTATATTACGTAAAAAGAAGTTGCTTGGCTCTTAGGTAAACACTGTGTTTTTTGTTGTTGTGTGGCTTTCGCTTTCGACAACTTCAGTGTGCCTGCACATATCCTGCTGTAACTGTTTCCATGACCAAATAGTGTGTGTTTAGGCGGGGAAACCCTGTTAGTTGGGGGACTCCCGTGGGTGTTGTAACCTAGCAACCGAGTAGGACTTCTCATTTACATTTACATTTAAGTCATTTAGCAGACGCTCTTATCCAGAGCGACTTACAAATTGGTGCATTCACCTTATGACATCCAGTGGAACAGCCACTTTACAATAGTGCATCTACATATTTTAAGGGGGGAGGGGGGTGAGAAGGATTACTTTATCCTATCCTAGGTATTCCTTAAAGAGGTGGGGTTTCAGGTGTCTCCGGAAGGTGGTGATTGACTCCGCTGTCCTGGCGTCGTGAGGGAGTTTGTTCCACCATTGGGGAGCCAGAGCAGCGAACAGTTTTGACTGGGCTGAGCGGGAACTGTACTTCCTCAGTGGTAGGGAGGCGAGCAGGCCAGAGGTGGATGAACGCAGTGCCCTTATTTGGGTGTAGGGCCTGATCAGAGCCTGGAGGTACTGAGGTGCCGTTCCCCTCACAGCTCCGTAGGCAAGCACCATGGTCTTGTAGCGGATGCGAGCTTCAACTGGAAGCCAGTGGAGAGAGCGGAGGAGCGGGGTGACGTGAGAGAACTTGGGAAGGTTGAACACTAGACGGGCTGCGGCGTTCTGGATGAGTTGTAGGGGTTTAATGGCACAGGCAGGGAGCCCAGCCAACAGCGAGTTGCAGTAATCCAGACGGGAGATGACAAGTGCCTGGATTAGGACCTGTGCCGCTTCCTGTGTGAGGCAGGGTCGTACTCTGCGGATGTTGTAGAGCATGAACCTACAGGAACGGGCCACCGCCTTGATGTTAGTTGAGAACGACAGGGTGTTGTCCAGGATTACGCCAAGGTTCTTAGCGCTCTGGGAGGAGGACACAATGGAGTTGTCAACCGTGATGGCGAGATCATGGAACGGGCAGTCCTTCCCGGGAGGAAGAGCAGCTCCGTCTTGCCAAAGTTCAGCTTGAGGTGGTGATCCGTCATCCACACTGATATGTCTGCCAGACATGCAGAGATACGATTCGCCACCTGGTCATCAGAAGGGGGAAAGGAGAAGATTAATTGTGTGTCGTCTGCATAGCAATGATAGGAGAGACCATGTGAGGTTATGACAGAGCCAAGTGACTTGGTGTATAGCGAGAATAGGAGAGGGCCTAGAACAGAGCCCTGGGGGACACCAGTGGTGAGAGCGCATGGTGAGGAGACAGATTCTCGCCACGCCACCTGGTAGGAGCGACCTGTCAGGTAGGACGCAATCCAAGCGTGGGCCACGCCGGAGATGCCCAACTCGGAGAGGGTGGAGAGGAGGATCTGATGGTTCACAGTATCAAAGGCAGCCGATAGGTCTAGAAGGATGAGAGCAGAGGAGAGAGAGTTAGCTTTAGCGGTGCGGAGCGCCTCCGTGATACAGAGAAGAGCAGTCTCAGTTGAATGACTAGTCTTGAAACCTGACTGATTTGGATCAAGAAGGTCATTCTGAGAGAGATAGCGGGAGAGCTGACCAAGGACGGCACGTTCAAGAGTTTTGGAGAGAAAAGAAAGAAGGGATACTGGTCTGTAGTTGTTGACATCGGAGGGATCGAGTGTAGGTTTTTTCAGAAGGGGTGCAACTCTCGCTCTCTTGAAGACGGAAGGGACGTAGCCAGCGGTCAGGGATAAGTTGATGAGCGAGGTGAGGTAAGGGAGAAGGTCTCCGGAAATGGTCTGGAGAAGAGAGGAGGGGATAGGGTCAAGCGGGCAGGTTGTTGGGCGGCCGGCCGTCACAAGACGCGAGATTTCATCTGGAGAGAGAGGGGAGAAAGAGGTCAGAGCACAGGGTAGGGCACTGTGAGCAGAACCAGCGGTGTCGTTTGACTTAGCAAACGAGGATCGGATGTCGTCGACCTTCTTTTCAAAATGGTTGACGAAGTCATCTGCAGAGAGGGAGGAGGGGGAGGGGGAGGAGGATTCAGGAGGGAGGAGAAGGTGGCAAAGAGCTTCCTAGGGTTAGAGGCAGATGCTTGGAATTTAGAGTGGTAGAAAGTGACTTTAGCAGCAGAGACAGAGGAGGAAAATGTAGAGAGGAGGGAGTGAAAGGATGCCAGGTCCGCAGGGAGGCGAGTTTTCCTCCATTTCCGCTCGGCTGCCCGGAGCCCTGTTCTGTGAGCTCGCAATGAGTCGTCAAGCCACGGAGCGGGAGGGGAGGACCGAGCCGGCCTGGAAGATAGGGGACATAGAGAGTCAAAGGATGCAGAAAGGGAGGAGAGGAGGGTTGAGGAGGCAGAATCAGGAGATAGGTTGGAGAAGGTTTGAGCAGAGGGAAGAGATGATAGGATGGAAGAGGAGAGAGTAGCGGGGGAGAGAGAGCGAAGGTTGGGACGGCGCGATACCATCCGAGTAGGGGCAGTGTGGGAAGTGTTGGATGAGAGCGAGAGGGAAAAGGATACAAGGTAGTGGCCGGAGACTTGGAGGGGAGTTGCAATGAGGTTAGTGGAAAAACAGCATCTAGTAAAGATGAGGTCGAGCGTATTGCCTGCCTTGTGAGTAGGGGGGGAAGGTGAGAGGGTGAGGTCAAAAGAGGAGAGGAGTGGAAAGAAGGAGGCAGAGAGGAATGAGTCAAAGGTAGACGTGGGGAGGTTAAAGTCGCCCAGAACTGTGAGAGGTGAGCCGTCCTCAGGAAAGGAGCTTATCAAGGCATCAAGCTCATTGATGAACTCTCCGAGGGGACCTGGAGGGCGATAAATGATAAGGATGTTAAGCTTGAAAGGGCTGGTAACTGTGACAGCATGAAATTTAAAGGAGGCGATAGACAGATGGGTAAGGGGAGAAAGAGAGAATGACCACTTGGGAGAGATAAGGATCCCGATGCCACCACCCCGCTGACCAGAAGCTCTCGGGTGTGCGAGAACACGTGGGCGGACGAAGAGAGAGCAGTAGGAGTAGCAGTGTTATCTGTGGTGATCCATGTTTCTGTCAGTGCCAAGAAGTCGAGGGACTGGAGGGAGGCATAGGCTGAGATGAACTCTGCCTTGTTGGCTGCAGATCGGCAGTTCCAGAGGCTACCGGAGACCTGGAACTCCACGTGGGTCGTGCGCGCTGGGACCACCAGATTAGGGTGGCAGCGGCCACGCGGTGTGGAGCGTTTGTATGGTCTGTGCAGAGAGGAGAGAACAGGGATAGACAGACACATAGTTGACAGGCTACAGAAGAGGCTACGCTAATGCAAGGAGATTGGAATGACAAGTGGACTACACGTCTCAAATGTTCAGAAAGTTAAGCTTACGTAGCAAGAATCTTATTGACTAAAATGATTAAAATGATACAGTACTGCTGAAGTAGGCTAGCTGGCAGTGGCTGCGTTGTTGACTTTGTAGGCTAGCTGGCAGTGGCTGCGTTGTTGACACTACACTAATCAAGTTGTTCCGTTGAGTGTAATAGTTTCTACAGTGCTGCTATTCTCAACAATTACCTGTCTAAAGGTTCATCCTCAACTTATAAGGACAGGCGATGTTGTATGCCAAAGGCTGGAATTACCCTCACTCTAAATCTAAAAGGCCCATATCTTTTTTTTAAACATGTCTTTGTGCCATTACGCAGGCAGAGTCTCCGATGAAGATTGCACAGTATGCAAACTAAGCATTAAAAAGTGAAATATACCATGCATGGATCATCGTTCAGGGAAGATGCCTCTTGCTGTGTGATCAGGGCCTTAAATGATTTCATTTCATTGTAAAGATAGTGAATGGAATGACAGTGTAGTATACTATAGATTTGAATATGGACATGTGACATGATCGGATCACTGTGACTTGAGACTTAACTTCTCAACGACTTTGAATTTGACCAGATGTGGTAATTGCTTTGTTCCATTCCCTCATGATTGTATGGGTATGTATTTATAGTTTGTCATTGACTGACAAGTGGGTCGGCGGGCGAGGTTTATTTACTTGGTGAACCTTTTCTGGATTTAAATCAAACAGTCATCAGGAGATGACATACACTGAGTATACAAAACGTTAAGGACACCTGCTCTTTCCATGACATATCCAGGTGAAAACTATGATCCCTTATTGATGTCACTTGTTAAATCTACTTCAGTCAGTGTAGATGAAGAGGAGGAGACAGGTTAAAGAAGGATTTTTAAGCCTTGAGACAATTGAGATATGGATTGTGTGTGTGTGTGTCATTTACAGGGTGAATGAGCAAGACAAAAGATTTAAGTGCCTTTGGTAATAGGTGCCACGCGCACTGGTTTGAGTCAAGAACTGCAACACGGCTGGGTTTTTCACATTCAATAGTTTCCTTTGTGTGTCAAGAAATGTCCACCACCCAAAGGACATCCTGCCAACTTAACACACCTGTGGGAAGCAATGGAGTGAACATGGGCCAGCATCGCTATAGGGAGGGGGCAACTCAATATTAGGAAGGTGTTCCTAATGTTTTGTATTCACACTTTCCCCTTTTGCAGGTATTCCCAAACTGGGATATATATATATTCCCTCAGGGATACGTGCAATGCCTTCGGGTGTACACCAAATAATAATATGATTCACATTAAGAAAAACAGTCCATTTATATTTTCTAACGGGGCTATACATTTGGGTGAGGTTTTTTTCTCGCCTGGGTAGCCTCGTTTCACTACCAAAAATAAAATTAAACTGTGTAGTGTTCAGCGAAATAACAATACAATGTCAAATACAGGTAGCCTCGTCAAATAGTTAACATCCAATCACATTAACCGTTACTCTCTCGCGGGAATTCCACTAACGGTCCGTATGTAGCCAAACGTAGCTGCTGCTCATGTTGGTATCTGTACTGATGGTGCAAAAGCCATGACAGGGAGACATAGTGGAGTGGTAACGCGCGTGCAAGCAGTTGCCCCCGACACCACTTGGGTACACTGCAGCATCCACCGAGAGGCTCTTGCTGCCAAGGGAATGCCTGACAGCTTGAAAGACGTTTTGGACACTACAGTGAAAATTGTTCACTTTGTTAAAGCAAGGCCCCTGACCTCTCGTGTATTTTCTGCACTATGCAATGATATGGGCAGCGACCATGTAACGCTTTTTACAACATACAGAAATGCGCTGGTTATCAAAGGGCAAAGTACTGACACATTTTTTTACTGACCATCATTTTCACTTGTCTGATCGCTTGCATGATGACTAGTTTCTCACACGACTGGCCTACCTGAATGATCTAAATCTAGGATTACAGGGACTCTCCGCCACTATATTCAATGTGCGGGACAAAATTGAGGCTATGATTAAGAAGTTGGAGCCCCTCTCCGTCTGCATTAACAAGGACAACACACGTCTTTCCATCATTGTATGATTTTTTTGTGTGCAAATGAACTCAAGCTTATGGATAATGTCAAATATGATATAGCGAAGCACCTGGGTTTGTTGGGTGCGCAATTACGGAGGTACTTTCCTGAAACGGATGACACAAACAACTGGATTTGTTATCCCTTTCATGCCCTGCCTTCAGTCGGCTTACCGATATCTGAACAAGTGAGCCTCATTGAAATTGCAACAAGTGGTTCTGTGAAAATTGAATTTAATCATAAGCCACTGCCAGATTTCTGGATTGAGCTGCATGCAGAGTATCCTGTCTTGGCAAATCAAACTGTTAAGACACTGATGCCCTTTGCAACCACATACCTATGTGAGAGTGGATTTTCGGCCCTCACTAGCTTGAAACTAAATGTGGAAAATGATTTAAGACGGAACTCAACATTGCAGAGTTACGTGCATCCTTTCAAGCATTCCCTTCTCATTAACCTGTGGTGAGTTATTCACAATTTTCGATGAACAAATAAGGTTTCATATGTAAGCTGGCTAAATAAAGAGCAAAATGATTGATTATTATATTATTATTTGTGCCCTGGTCCTATAAGAGCTCTATGTCACTTCCCACATGCCAGGTTGTGACAAAAACTCACACTCATTCTTATGTTTAATAAATATATCGTATAGTGTGTGTGTGGCAGGCTTACAATGATGGCAAAAAACAATATTTGAGAGTGCGCTGATCCTGGTGCTAGAGGGGGTACACGCAGCTGGAGGTTGAATGTTTGAAGGGGTATGGGGACTATTAAAAGTTTGGGAACCACTGCCCTGTAAGCATTGTGGTTCAGGAGGTGACAACTCTATCAGCTAAATTCAGATAGCATCTTGTTTGCTAATTGTTTCCACACTAAGATCAGCCAGTCAGCCTACAAGGCCAGGATTCCCTTGAATCCCCCATAGAAACAGCTATGAAGGCCATCTCTAAACCAACAGCATCCTCTGCACACAAAGTACACATCACACTAGTACATATTTTCACCTTAGGCTGCATTTAGACAAGCAGCCCAATTCTGATATTTTTTTCCACTAATTGGTCTTTTGATCAATCAGATCAGTTATTTTGCAAATAACTGGGCAAAAGATCAGAATTGGGCTGCCCGTGTAGATGCAGGCTTTGTGACTGCTTGTGTTAATGTCGCCCATGATAAATTACAGCTGAGTCCCACTGTGTATAGGGCCATCAACATTCAATGCTCCCAAACCAGGGCTGGGTAGGTTACTTTGTAAATATAATCTGTTCCAGTTACTTGTCCAAAATTGTAATCCGTTACTTGTTGATTACCTGAACTCAGTAACGTAATCTTATTAATTTTTTAGATTATTTTCCCCTTAAGAGGCATTAGAAGACGAAAAAGATCCATCAAATGGCATTTGTTGTGTCATCATAGGGGTCTCTGACTTGTGGTCAGACTCACTCAGGTGGAACAAACGTGCACTTTTTTTCAATGCTGAATTGAATGTCATTGAGAAAAAATAAAGGTGTCAATGTATTTTTCCTTAAATATCCTTTGGGAACCACTAGGAAGAGGTAGCGAGTCTGCTTAAATGGAGTGCTAGGAAAACTGCCTAGTCATACTGTACCACTACCAGGCCTCAGCCTGGTTCATCCTTATATAACAAACTTCCCTCCTGTATTTCTGTTATGTGGTAATTAAATTTTATCCTTTATCACGATTGAAATGATTTAATCATTCCACATTTAGGACAATCTAGTTTTAATTCATTCTAAAGTGCCTTCGGAAAGTATTCAGACCCCTTGACTTTTTCCCCATTTTCTTTTAACTTACAGCCTTGATTTATAATTGATTAAATAAAAACAAATCTTCAGCAATCTACACACAATACTCCATAATGACAAAGCGAAAACAGATTTTTTTTTTAAATTAAAAACCTTTTTACATAAGTATTCAGACGCTTTGCTATGACACTCGAAAATGAGCTCAGGTACATCCTGTTTCCATTCATCATCCTTGAGATGTTTATACAACTTGATTGGAGTCCACCTGTGGTAAATTCAATTGATTGGACATGATTTGGAAAGGCACACACATGTCTATATAAGGTTCCACAGTTGACAGTCCATGTCAGAGCAAAAGCCAAGCCGAAGGAATTGTCCGTAGACCTCCGAGACAGGATTGTGTTGAGGCACAGATCTGGGGAAGGGTACCAAAAAATGTCTGCAGCCTTGAAGGTCCACAAGAACACAGTGGTCTCCATCATTCTTAAATGGAAGAAGTTTGGAACCACCAAGACTCTTCCTAGAGCTGGCCGCCTGGCTAAACTGAGCAATCAGGGGAGAAGGTCCTTGGTCACGGAGGTGACCAAGAACCCGATGGTCGCTAAGACCATGAGAAGCAAGATTCTCTGGTTTGATGAAACCAAGTTTGAATTCTTTGGCCTGAATGCCAAGCTTCACGTCTGGAGGAAACCTCGCAACATCCCTACGGTAAAGCATGGTGGTCGCAGCTTCGTGCTGGGGGGGATGTTTTTCAGCGGCAGGGACTGAGAGACTAGTCAGGATCAAGGCACAGATGAACAGAGAAAAGTACAGAGAGATCCTTGATGAAAACCTGCTCCTGAGCCCTCAGCACCTCAGACTGGGGCGAAGGTTCACCTTCCAACAAGACAACGACCCTAAGCACACAGACATGACAACGCAGGAGTGGCTTCGGGACAAGTCTCTGAATGTCCTTGAGCTTTGCTTGCTTCAACAAAGTAGGCTACTGAGTGAAGGGTCTGAATAGCTGTGTAAATGTGATATTTCATTTTTCCCCTCCATTTAAAATAAACCTGTTTTTGCTTTGTCATTATGAGGTATTGTGTGTAGATTGACGAGGGGAGAAAAACTATGTAATCAATTTTAGAATAAGGCTGTAACGTAACAAAATGTGGAAAAAGTCAAGGCGTCTGAATACTTTCCCAATATGTCACAGAGATTCAATATGTCTCACACACACAGGTTGTTTTTAGCACCAGAGAAGATGGCGAGAGGAGAGGTTAGACGTTGACTTTGTTATGTCACACATTCTCGTTTGCGTTCAACCACATTTGCAGAACGTAAAGTCAGTAACGTGTCAGTAAGATCTATCGATGGTTTGAGGAGGTGGAGGATTGTTGTATGGCCACATAGGACATTTCAACTTCCTCAATCAGACGCAAGTGTTTGGGTGTGTAATGTTAACCTTTTAACTTTCACCTCTACTATAAAAAGGTTATCTCTGGAATGAGGAGGTCTGACTCTTAGCTCAGTGCAATGGTATGTAGGCCTACTTGTGTGAACACTCACGTCTGCTTTCCTATGACTAATCCGTATATTAGGAAAAAGCTCTTCTGCATGAATTCATGGGAATTTTTCGAGTTTCAAAATCCCAAAGTTTATTTCTGGGCAAGTATGCAAATTCTTCTGAAGCTGCTGAGCTAGTTTTAAAGTGAATTCAGACCAAAACTCGTGGGCATATACAGTAGGCCCATAGAAATAAAACCATTTAATGAGTGTGTATACTTTAGTCAAGTATGAAATGCACTATATAGTAAAGTAGGAAATGTGTATAGATTTACCTCTAGTAATACTCATCAGTGTGTAACTAACTGTGTACATACGGTAATTCAACTTTTGGTTGCGAGCCCAGCGTGGAGTTTCCCTGTGGCTTTATGCAATGCTATTTCCAGTGTTGGTGAACAGTGAAAAGCACAGTGTGAGATACACCTGCTCAGACTGGGCCTTATTGAGCTTATTAAACAAATCTATGTCATCATATCGTTCACCATGGACCTGTGAAGTGAGATCGATTCAGGTTTGTGCCGTTTAGCAGATAACAGAGTGGTGTGATTTGTGCCTCTAGTGGAACATTTGCTGCCATACAGTAGCCTTTCACTGGGTTGCGTTCAGTAGGCATTAAAAAAACGGAACAAACCCCTAAATTTCTCCTGTAAGAACATATGAAAAAATTGTTATTGTTTGTACTTGAACTGCTACCCTGCGTGGGATTTCACAGTGGCCTTATAACTTCCCATAATGCTCCTCTGACTAAGCAAAATCTCTGAACGCAAAGGGATTAAACTGTTATGTTTTAATAAATACATCCAAATAGAAATGCTTCCAAATAAAGTTTCAGCAGCACTACACAGAAGGTGTATGGGAGAATGAGTCATCGTCGATGCAGTGACTCACAGGTGGTGTAATCTCATCAGGCAAAAAGCCATATCCAATGGCATTGGAGGACAAAGTGAAGCGCCTCGTCAGAGCTCTACCCCAGAAACTGATGGGCTAACAAAAGAGCATCTCTGCTTTTACATGAGAAAAAAACCCAGTTACATACAACACAAACAATATATTTCTGTGTTGTACACATATTGTCAAGTCAGGGCCCATGTACAAGACTGTGTTGTGTTGGTGAGGTGAGGGGAGGTCACGTAGTTTTTGGAGTAAATGTGAGTGAGGCTTTTAGGAATGTGAGTGGGCTGGACTATGACCCGGCAACAAAAGCTGTGGCAGCTAAAAATAGGATGGCATTAAAAGCGGCAGTGCCTGAACACAAAGACGAACCCAGGAGGACAGACACTCGTCTGGCTCACCGTTCTCCCACAGCCTTTGCCTCATTCCCTCTGTCTTTCATTCAGTCCCTCTCTCTTTTTCTCTCTCCTTTGTCATTGGCCAATTAGGTTTTTACAAAATGAATAAAGCTATCATGTAATTAATATTAAATAGCCTATATGGCCAACGACAAAACCCACTTGATGTGACCAGAGTTTAAGATGAAGACTTGGAATCATTTTATTTTTTGAAATACTAAATGACAAGAATCAAAACACTACAGTGTGAAGGGTGGAGTCTGGCATACAGTGTACAATGAAGCTGAACATACACAGAACATAATCTGAACATGTTTAACACTAGGAACAGATGGACAGCGCATTGGACTATGGTCGTTTCTACTGTACATGGAGATTGGTTATTACAATGAACAGAGTCAACAGGTGAGCCAGAGGTTAAAACTAATGTCAACATTCAAAAACTACAGATACCAGTCAAAAGAAAGGAACTTTTGACGATACAACTTTGACTATACAACAAAGAATATATCACATATGGAAAGTGAAAAATAAAACAGCATTTGTGGTTGGTCCCTTTTTATTTAACAATTTCTCCACAGAGGGTTAGTTTTCAGGTTGTCTTGCGCCAACAATTAAATGCTTAGGGCTCGATTCAATGTGTCGTGCTGAAGATCCTTGCTACAGTGCGATGAAAATGTAACGGCAAAGTATGCCGCATTCGCAGAGACTGCATTCCTGGTAAATGGTGCATGTGTCGGCTCAATTGGAAATGACCTTGAAATTTCAATCGCGCTGAACATCCGCGATACGGATTGAATCGAGCCCTTTTGTTGTGCTTTCCTTCAGTTGAACCCTCAAAATCAGGGATCTCCTGCAGGTCCTGGTGGTAGTCTGCCTCAGTCACAATATATACACAGTAAGGACGGAGCCTGACAAGGAAAACTGACATGGCAGACAAGGGTTGAGTTTGTGTGTCCGTTTTGTATTTGGTCACCACAGGTAGTAATGACAATGGGTAGGTAGGAATCGTTCTTAACACCCATGGTTAGCCTAGTGGAAGGGCAACTCGCCTCCACCAGTATCACTCTGGTCCCCCGGAGGAGCGAAAGCTACATGTCTTCCGTGAGTGCTGTGCTGATCACAGCTATTAGCCTGAGGCTAACGTTAGCAGCATGGTGAAGGCAGCACAGTACACTCAGAGACTTGGGTCCGGGCAGACATTTTGAAACGTATCCTTTTAGGGTCTGGTAGTGGTCGTGTGTGGGAAGGGGGGGGGGGGGCAGGGGTCTGGATTATAGCCTCATCCAGCGAGGCCTTTGGGGGCAAGGGGTAACCACAACGTTAAGGTACAAGGTGCTTCCGCTACTGCTATTACCTGTGTGTGTTCAAACTCTCATACTGTACTTTATTTGGGTGAGATGACTGTCACAGGGCAGAGTTAGGACTTTACACACCCTACACTTCTGGTTTGAGGAGCAACACAACAAAAGCCCCTTAACGTTCAGGGGCTACATTCGCGCCACATTCAGTCTTAAGGGGTTACCTTTTGTCCTCATAGGTCCCCCTCTGTCTTTACCTGGACCAAATCACACCCCTCGTTATCACACTGGCCCTGGTCCTGAGAGGCGGAGCCGCGGAGTAACATTGGGAGGAGGTCCATCGGAGAGGTCTGATTCTCGTTGACCAGCTGGTTGAACTGCAGGTCGTTATAGTAGCCCAAGTCCTGCCCAGACCCACCCTGGTTGAAGTTAAAGTTCATGTCCATGACGCCTGGGGTGAAGTTGGAGTTGAGCTCCTGGCCAAAGCCAAGGAGGGCAGGGTCACTGAACAGAATTCGAGAGAGCATACTGATGTCGTCTGGGCTCATGTCCTCATTGAAGAAGTTGTCCTCCTGGAGGTCATTGTAGTGGATCTCCCCCATGGTGGAGGCCCCAGACTGGGCAGGAGGATGCAACTCTTCTGGGACCAGCTGGCTCTCTGCTGGGGGGAAGGTGAACGGCTCGAATGGCTGAGAGGTGGAGGCTCCTGCTGCAGCCACATTTTGAACTGTGGGCGATAGAAAGGACTTACAGTGTATTCGGAAAGTATTCAGACCACTTGACTTTTTCCACATTCTGTTACGTTTACAGTCCTATTCTAAAATGGATGCAATTATATTTTTTCCTCATCAATCTACAGACAATAACCCATAATGTCAAAGCAAAAACAGGTTTTTAGAATCTTTTGCAAATGTATAAAATAATGAAATATTACATAAGCATTCAGACCCTTTTACTCAGTACTTTGTTAAAGCACCTTCGGCAGCGATTACATCCTTGAGTCTTTTTGGGTATGTCGCTACAAGCTTGGCACACCTGTTTTTGCGGAGTTTCTCCCATTGTTCTCTGCAGATCCTCTCAAGCTCTGTCAGGTTGGATGGGGAGCGTTGCTGCACAGCTATTATCAGGTCTCTCCAGAGATATATGATCAGGCTCAAGTCCAGGCTCTGGCTGGGCCCCTCAAGGACATTCAGAGAATTGTCCCAAAGCCACTCCTGTGTGTCTTCAAATCAAATTTTATTTGGCTCTGTGCTTAGAGTTGTTGTCCTGTTGGAAGGTGAACCTTCGCCCCAATCTGAGGTCCTGAGCACTCTGGAGCAGGTTTTCATCAAGGATTCATCAAGTGCCAGGTTTCCTCCAGATGTGACGCTTGGCATTGAGGCCAAAGGGTTCGATCTTGGTTTCACCAGACCAGAGAATCTTGTTTATCATGGTCTGAGAGTCCTTTAGGTGGCTTTTGGCAAACTCCAAGCGGGCTGTCATGTACCTTTTACTGAGGAGTGGCTTCCATCTGGCCACTCTACCAGGTGATTGGTGGAGTGCTGCAGAGATGGCTGTCCTTCTGGAAGGTTCTCCCATCTCCACAGAGGAACTCTGGCGCTCCGTCAGAGTGACCATCGGTTTCTTAGTCATCTCCCTGACCAAGGCCCTTCTCCCCCATTTGCTCAGTGGCCAGCTCCAGGAAGAGTCTTGATATTTGCATATTTCTTCCATTTACGAATGATGGAGGCCATTTTGTTCTTGGGGACTTTCAATGCTGCATTTTTGGTACCCTTCACCCAGATCGTGTCTCGGAGCTCTATGGACAATTCCTTCGACCGCATGGCTTGGTTTTTACTCTGACATGCACTGTCAACTGTGGGACCTTATATAGACAGGTGTGTGCTTTTCCAAAGCATGTCCAATCAATTGAATTTACCACAGGTGGACTCCAATCAAGTTGTAGAATCATCTCAAAGATGATCAATGGAAAAAGGGTGCACCTGAGCTCAATTTCGAGTATCATAGCAAAGGGTCTCAATACTTATGTAAGTAAATAAGGTATTTGTTTTTTATTTGTAATAGATTTGCTAAACTTTCTAAAAACCTGTTTTCGCTTTGTCATTATGGGGTATTGTGTGTAAATGGATGAGAAAAACAACAACAATTGAAGGCTGTAATGTAACAAAGTGTGGAAAAAGTCAAGGGCTCTGAATGCTTCCCGAATGCACTGAATATAAGAACACCTTATTGACACTCAGATGTACAGTCATTTGTTTCGGAGAGGGTCCTGTGTAAGCAGCTGTTATTGTTCTCGCTTTCATTTTCTTTTTTTAACTTTCTGTCCTGCAATTAGGTGCAGAAGTTTAAGCTGGAAAGAGAAAGAGCCCGAGGCCAATCCTCACCTGCCACACAGGACCTCTCTGTGAAGCCGATGTCCGACTTTATCTTCCTCTTCCGCTTCACTTCATATGGATCTGAACACGGCATCAAAACAGAAAAAAAGATCTTTCATCCCTCTGTTTGAATAGCTCGTCTCTATAATGTTATATTATTGCACAATACATAACATGTTATAACACAGCATTATGATATCATATATATATATATATAAATAACGTTCATAAGTTGTATCAACCTGTGTTGTCGGGCTGGTAGGTAAACGTGACGGGGTCACTGTCCATGTGGTCCGAGAGACGACGCAGGAGGACATTTACTTCCACTTCCTCCCCCACGTCCTGTTCCTGGTAGGACGGGGTCTTGAACACGATAGCGATCTGCCGGTGGACGTCCGTCTGGGCAAACTCCGCCTTGGCCTCCCAAGACCCCCTCTTGAAGATGATCTCTATGTCATCTGAGCGGGAAACACACACACACACACACACACACACACACACACACACACACACACACACCAATCAGCTTGTATAGTCCTGCAGGCTGTATGACTTCAACAGTGTATTTCCAGAGAGGTGTCATTACACATCATGTGCCACTTCCATCAAGTTGTTTAAAAACAGGATTTTGCCTTCACCCTTTAATTTGCTAGATATCAG
Organism: Oncorhynchus gorbuscha; assembly: GCF_021184085.1. Taxonomy (NCBI): domain Eukaryota; kingdom Metazoa; phylum Chordata; class Actinopteri; order Salmoniformes; family Salmonidae; genus Oncorhynchus; species Oncorhynchus gorbuscha. Next base: position 34,556,127 of record NC_060191.1, on the reverse strand, counting down.
CGCGCTCAACACAGTGTTTCTATGTTACAACTTGGGAGTCTGGCTGCATCTCACCTTTCTGGACTTTGTCGCAGAGCATGTAGATCTCAGTCTTGCCGGTGCATGGCCCTTTAACAATGTTCAGACGGTTGATCTTCAACTCAGATGTTGTGGTCGCCTCTGTAAACACACACACACTGAGCACCTGCGAGATGGTTCAGGAAGGAAGTACATTTACATAGCTGTGGTGTGAGGGTACTGGTTCGTATCACGTTTGAAGACTATTGTAAAAGCAGTCATGCACAGGTGTCCGTGTCAGGAGGACGTTTGGGGGGGGGGGGGGGGGTGATCTTACTCTTGTCATAGACGGGGTTGGACACTATGGGGTTCAGGAAGTCCTTATTTCCATCCTCCCACTCCAGCTCACACTGGAAACACAGCCGCACCACGTTCATGTCCATGTCCTCGATGCTTTTAGAGTGGCCCGCTGGGAGGACAGAGGAGATGATATTACCCTACGGCTATTGAAAATACAACTTTCTTGTACAATGATATTGGGTTTATGTAATTGGGTAAGTTCTGTGTGCGCTTGCGATGTGCTTTGTGTGCGCGTGTCAGGGCTCTACTCACTTTTAAAGGGGTCGATCTTCTGATTCCGTCTCTTCTCGAGTGAGGCATCCAGCTCCTTCCGCCTGACACACTGGATGCCCAGGTTAGCAAAACTGCATGATGCACACAAAACATGGTCGGTTACAAACCATTAAAAACAGACATGTTTACACTAACCTAGTTTACACTTTCCTGGCAAAGCACTCCCAAAGAGGTGAAGAATGAACGAGAAAGAAATAGGATATGGGCCTCTGGTGGACAAAGGGAGAAAATGCACTTGTCACGAAAAGAGAGCGATGAATAGAGGAGAGAAAGAGAGGGGCACCTGTGACGTCGGTTGCTGTGAGGGTTTAAGCAGATGACACAGATTCCGGTACCGTCAGCACAGTCTTTACCCACAAGGCAGTGGGGGTGTGGGCGGTACGGGTAGTCTTTGGTCACCAGGGAAACAGTGACCATCACTTTTTTTATGTTCTGAATGGGACCCTGGAGCTGAAAGAGGGAGGAGAAGGGAAAGAGGGAGGAGAGGGGAAAGAGTGTGAAGACGAGAAAGAAATGGGGAGAGAAAGTGGGGGAGAGGGACAAAGAAAGAGGAGGGGGAGAGAGATATGCATCAATCAAACCGTCTTTCTTCCTCCAACGCAAGTGAGAGCATGATTAAAACTGAATAAATGTGCAGTGATTAACCAAAACTCTCCCTTTCAACTGTCATAATTCACACTTGCTGGTAATGTTAATCTTAGAGGGATGCGGTCTGAATTGTAGTATGTGGGTGCGAATCAACAGTGTTTAAAGGGGGGGGGTAATCCCCTTAGTTTGAACCACACAAAGATGTGGATTTGTGGGGTACTTTCTATTTCAGTTACATGTAATTCCTCCCCCTTCCCCTCTGCCCCTGCTCCTTACACTAGCAAGGCTCTACATGTTGAGGGCAGCCAAACCAACAAGGGGAGAAACACCTTTATTCTGGGATAGATGGTACATTCCGTTAACCCCCTTCCACTTCCCACACAAACATACAAATCCAGTGCAAGTTAGGGATGACATTGGGAACACAATTTGCAGTAAACAAATATAAGGACTAGGTTCTATATTAATGAGACGTTAAATGGTCACGATGAAAGATGTCCCTTATCACAAGAGTAAGGGCATTAACTGTGACTTCGCTAAGTTGTTTTAAATGAAAGTGTTTCCAATCAACTTCAAATAAATACAAACTACAATATGGATCTATTGGGTACCTCTATAGCAGGCAGGGTCTTGGTGGAGTCTCCACTGGAGGCCCCTAGGATGCTCCCGGCCGAGCGGCCCTCACACTCATAACGGAATCTCATGCCTCTCTCTTTGGGCTGCTCCACCACAGCCAGGGTGGGCCTCTCCAGGATCTGCTCCAGCAGATCTGTGTCTGTCTGGGCCTGTCGAGAGGGACTATCTGGCCCCCTGGAAGTCCCTGAACCAGAGGACCCCCGTCCTCGTCGGTTTGAGCCCGAGTGAGAGACCCCACGAGTGGGGTGAGGTGCTGCCATATCTCTGGTGCTAGAGGGGTGCTGGGGCTGAGGGAAGAAGCAGGGCGGCTGCGGAGAGACATCGTTTAAAGTCAGTGGCCATGTTTAAAAATCCATGTAAAGAACACAGCAGACAACAAACAGTTAACTTTGCATCCAAAACATCATCATGACGGTACTGAGAGTGAAATGGTGAGAGCGTTTTCAAAGATAACCTGCATTGTTATTGTTTATCTACATATTCCCTCTCGGTACACCACTTTCTATGTCCTCATTTGACACATTCTGTTGGCATGCCCCCCTTTCAACCGTTAAACTAGAGAGCAACCCTTCCGTTTTTGGTTAACCCCTCTATACTTCCGTCTCCCTTCCACCCTCTCAGGCTGCTGAGATGCATGACTGTTCTTCATGCTTCATGCCTCCATCTCTCTAGCTCTGTCCGTCTGCCCATTTCTTCTAGGTTCTCTTTCACGTCAAAATGGTATACTTATATACATTTGTTTTTTTTACGGCCCGTGGTCATTACAGACAGACACAATCTCTCTCACACACACTTTGCCCTACAACTCTCCAAGTTCAACCACATACCTTCTAATTAACAGCCTGTTTGAAGAATCCCTAGAGACCAGCAACAGGAAAAACTACTCACCAAAAACAAACCGGAACAAAGAAAAAAAGCTGACCGACTTAAAGGATCGCCTTCTCCCTTTGTTATTACAAGCTGCCCTACAACTCAAGCCTGTCTAAACAAACCGCCAGAAGTTGAGCAAGTATGAGCAAAAAGAGGTGCGTGTGAGATCATTGTGCTCCACCGCAAAGTAGCGTCTACAGGCGGGGTATGTGTGCGAGTGTGTAAGAGTAATAGTGTTGGCATGCCTTAGAGCCTCTACACAAAAGCAACTAGGATCGAGCCGGGAGGCGCATGTTCAGGAAACAGGAAGTTGACATAATCTACAGCAGATCGACCAATTAGAAAAGCAGAAAAGCCTCCGAATGTAAACTTCCACCCTGAAAGGGTTGGGTCCAGGAAGGAAGGGAACTCAAAACGAAAGTAGGAATCAGATGACACTCTTTCTCTCCTTTTTCTGCCACCTCCCCCACGAGATGCCACAACATGCAGACGGGGGTGTGTCAACTCAGCTCACAGTCTCTCTCAAGGCACCGCTTTGACTCACAGACGTACACAGACCTCAATTGTCTCACTGTGAGTTCCAGACTATTGAAGAACAGCAACCCAAGGCATGACAACAAGGTAATCAAGGCCGCCTTAGAAGTCAAAGCACCAGTGAGTTGAGTCACCATGCTTATCCATGGAAACTGTGAGTAGAGTTTCACTTATCCCTGAGGTGTGTCTGTCTGCCTTGGTTCCCACAACTAGCCCACGAGGAAGCAATAGCACACGTCCCAGATAAGACTAGACCTTAGCTGTTTTCTTGACTTTATCTCCCAGCTATTACAACAAACTGAGATACCAAGCCCTGACAGTGTGAACTGATGCGACCACAAAGAGTACCTGAGTGTCTGCAGAAACAAATCAAATCACTAACTAACCACCACACAACAACTACAAGTTTTGAGCTGGTGTGTAGGCCATCTGTGAACCCCAGGAAGAGTAGCTGCTGCTTTTTCGACAGCTAATGGGGAACCTAATGAAATGTCAAATACCAAAAAGTCAACCCCTCCATTTTTCTGTTGAACTCTATGAATCAATGGCCTAACAAAGACTATCTCCCTTGTAGAAATGTATCATTTAATGAATATATTTTTGTATTAGATCCCGAAAGGCCTGGTACTCACCCTGGAGGTCGTGCCCCTTGGCACCAGTACTGGGGGCGTTGAGGAGGGGATCTGCCTGGGCATGGCCCTGTGGTTCTGGGCCTGGGGGTCAGAGTCTACGGGGGGATGAGGAGGTCTGGGAAGGCAGAAACGAGACTGGGCCTGACAGGGAAACTCTCGGTCTGCAGAGATCACCTCCTGAATGATGTCTAAAAAGAGTAGAGGGAGTGGGATGAGATAGACTGCAAACACGCTGATGGGGGGCCTCCAAACATTGAGCTGGTGGGTTGGCCATCTGAGTGTGATCCACGTCTGTATGTGTACAGTACCAGCTACATCAAACCATGAGCATGATGCACAGACCTAGGAGGCACGTACAGAGACTATATGACTACTAGTCATTTAAATAAAAAAAAGTAACTATACATTAATAACAAATATCCTACTCACCCAAGTCATTTGCTGTTGTACAAAGCGGGAGAAAAAAAAGTAAGTTAACTCATTAATGATTACTTTGTGACAGGCAAGACTATATGCATGTATGACAGTGATTGTAATAGTGTAAGTATAACAGGTAAGTATATGTATTGCAATGTAATAGTATAGGTTTAACAGGTAGCCTAAGACTAGTGTCTAAGACTAACGTCTCTGAAGTGGGTGTTGACCCTTCTACTCAACTGTCAGTCACGCTGGGGAAGACAGAATGACAACACAAACTGTCAAATGAAATAGCATGGGCAGTGTGTGCCGTTTGAATAGCATGGGAGTGTGTGCAGTTTGAATAGCAAGGCCGTGTGTGCCGTTTACACTATAGAATCTCTTGTCTAGGCCCCTGCAGTCTGTCCACTTTTTGACACAGACCCGTGACAATGCGTTTACACTACAAGTAGATCAATTATTTATGAAAATTATACTATACTGTTCGTGCGAATGTGAATGACTTGGGACAACACACATTAGACACCGTTGATGCATAACTCAGATTCCGTTTATTTAAAAGAAAGGACACTTACTTGCAGTGCAGTTTTGAACACTCATGTTTCTCATGGCACTTTACGACGTTTGTCCTGGAGCTGAAAACCTTGTTCGAGTATAAAAATAAAAAACAGACACAAACACAATTCCGCCCTATTTCCCCTAACCGATCATTTCGTGGCCATGGTAGGCTACTGCAATCAAATATTGTCCTCTCTTCGCTCTCGTACTTCGATATGGTTCAATTGGCCTTTCGTTGTTAAAAAGCATACAAATTCTACATCTCCTGCATGCGATGAGCTAGTGCATATGTTATGGCTAGAAATGAGTCGCCTCACAAGCGCCCTGTTCGAGTGTGCGTTTAGTTCCGCACTTGTTGGATGGATTTGACTGGCTGTTCCGTTGGGTGGAAATCCCCTTACGTCACTGCTTGGGAAACCCCCAGAGGCAGTGTTGTGCCGGCAGTAGCCATGTAGAAACTTCAGATGACGGCTCATTCCATCAACTATATTTTGCAAACTACTGTTTTATAATAGCCGCAAAGTGCAATGACCCGAGTGTGGATATCCTGATATAAAAAATAAGACCCTTCCTCATGTCCGTTTTTTTACGCACAATGGGATCGATTATTGTACTTTAAAAATATAGCTACTTGCACTAAGTATATTTCAGAAAATAGAATAGTATATTTCATTGTTTAATGCAAAATAGAGTGGGATATTTATAATATAATGAGGAAGGATACTGGTAGTGCACAAACATGCAATTTCTCATGGTGGTGCATCCCGGTGTGATTCAAACGATATGCCAACTATAATCCAATTAATCTATCCTTTATGTCAGAGATGAACAATTTTGACCGTGGTGAGGGCCACAAAAAAAGCCGAACTCATCATGAGGGACCGCAGTTGCTCGCAGGTCTGCATACCCACATCAATACCCACACCTCCAAACAGCGCCGGCCCTGGCGTTTTGGAGAGCATAAGTGAAAATATGTTCGCGTAAGAGTGACTAACCAAATCAATGGGGGTGTCATGGCAAAAAGTGTCCCTCCAAATCACAATGGGGTTCGATCAACTATTAGGTTTCTTACAGATCACAAAGTCAGCTAATTTCTACTTCATTCATATGCAAATGCGTTTGATTCATACACTGGCTTGTCTGGCTGGCATGTTTTTAATTTGACCTGTCGTTCCCTTATCTACACTGAAATAATATTACTTTCAGTAGTTCTCTTATGATACTTTTTTCTATCTCGCATAGAGCTCATTAGTACACCCTTGTGGTTGAATATATGCATCTATTGTAGGTCCTAGGACACAATAATGAATCATGTTGAACTAACGAATACCGTAAAGCACATATGTCAGAGTCAAGGCCCGCGGGCCACATCCGGCCCGCGAGAAGGTTTTTTACGGCCCCTGGGATGATCTTGATTTATTATTAGAACCGGCCCGCAGACCGCAGCAAGCCGGCAGCCCGCAGATCTTTTACACGCACCAATACTACATTTCCCACAATGCAACGTTTACGTCCTATGCATGGCACAACTACGGGGCATGATTTGTATGAAGAGGTGTCAAGATGTGTAAATGAGATGGAGCTGCCTTGGGAAAAACTCGTGGGTTTGACAACCGACGGAGCACCTGCGATGTGTGGACACAGGAGCGGACTGGTGCGAAGGTACGGGAAAAGATGCAAGAGGAAAACGCGACAGGTGAGCTGACAGCTTATCATTGTATCATACACCAGGAAGCGTTGTGCGGTAAAGCCTTGAAAATGGAGCATGTAATGAGCATCATCACGCGCACAGTTAACTTTATCAGAGCCAAAGGTTTGAATCACCGCCAGTTCAAGGCATTTCTGACGGAGTTAGAAACGGAGCATGGTGATTTGCCTTATCACACAGAGGTGCGATGGCTAAGCCAGGGAAAGGTGCTTCAAAGATGTTTCGAGCTTCGTGAGGAGATTTGTCTGTTCTTGGACAGCAAAGGGAAAGACACAACACAACTCCGAGACGAAATGTTTCTGTGTGAAATGGCTTTTCTGTGTGACATTACGAGTCATCTGAATGCAATGAACTTGCAGCTGCAGGGTCGGGATCGTGTCATCTCTGATATGTACAGTACAGTGAAGGCATTTAAAACCAAACTGACTCTGTGGGAGACGCAGATGCGGAAAGAAAATTTGAGCCACTTTCCCAGCTGCCAGACCATGAAAGAGAAGCTCTCTACCAGTGCGTTCCCGAGCGCACAGTTGGCTGATAAAATAGGTATGCTTGCCGCTGACTTTCGACGCCGATTTGCTGACTTTGAAGCACAAAAAAGCAGGTTGGAACTGCTCGGTAACCCATTTGCTGTTGACGTGGAAAGCTCACCACCAAACCTCCAAATGGAGTTGATTGACCTCCAATGCAATGATGCACTGAGGGCAAAATATGCGGCAGTGGGTGCTGCGGAGTTCGCCCGTTTCCTCCCCGACACAATGCCCCAGCTGCGCATCCAGGCTGCTCAAACGTTGTCTATGTTTGGCAGCACATACCTGTGTGAACAACTGTTTTCTTTGATGAACTTGAACAAAACATCACACAGAAGTCGACTTACTGCTGAACACCTCCACTCAATTCTGAGGATTTCCTCAGCTCAGAGCCTTACCCCGAACATTGATGAACTTGTGGAAAAGATGGGACACCACCAAGTATCACCCTCAACCTCAAACAAGTGAACATTACTGTGCAATCACATATTTAGAGTTTTTACTCAGTTCAAGTTTAAAAGTTAAAGTTTAATATTTGTTTTCACTGCATGTTACTTCTCCTTAAACAAAGTGTTGTTTTTGATTAATAGATTTTTGCACTTTATTTTATTGTATTTCAATCCAATTATATTTTAAAAATATTTCAGTTGAGTGGATGATAGAAAATTGCTATTATTGTTTTTTTCTTTGAAGTAAATTTAGCCCACTTTTGCTAAAATAGAAAATATAGGCTACTGATGGTGCCTTGAATACCGGTTTCTTTCATTTAATGTTCATGTTATGGGGATTTTTATATAAAGGAAATTTGTCTTTTGTGTCTGTTGAAAATTAAAGATTACTGACAGAGCCATAAGAAAATATTGCTTTATTTATCTGATCATATTGGAATATATTTGTTAGGTTTTCAGTAGGTTCAATTAGGTTCACTAGACTATATGCGTCATTTAAAAAAAATTTCAATGAATAATATAATAATAATATATGCCATTTAGCAGACGCTTTTATCCAAAGCGACTTACAGTCATGTGTGCATACATTCTATGTATGGGTGGTCCCGGGGATCGAACCCACTACCCTGGCGTTACAAGCGCCATGCTCTACCAACTGAGCTACAGAACCCATTCGAACAGTCCGGCCCTCGGCTTGTAGCTAAATTTTTTATTTGGCCCTCCGTCCATTTGACTTTGACACCCCTGCCGTAAAGGGATACCTTACAATTTACAACAATGAACACCTTGTGCAACAGCTGTGAAAACCAACCTTCGATTCTGGGAGGTGATTCTGCAACTTCGGGCACTTTGGCCATTACAAGCTTTCAGATTCAAAAAAAAAAAATGAAACACCATTTTTACCAGTATTATAATTGTGTTTGATTTGTCTAGAAATAATATCTGATAATGGCTGCGATCGTACTATTCAGGAATGTATATCTTTTTGTCATTTTTCTAAAACCGCTATAAACAAATGTCAGTTACATCACGTCATTAACATATAAAGAATAAAAACATGTTTAAAAAAATAAATCCCCAAAATTGACCCTGAGGACATAGAAGCTCCGTAGTTGCAGAATCACCCAGGTACACTCACATGACAATCATAGACTGAAATACTGAATTATTGTGTGTGGACTCGAGAGGTGGGTGCTGTGTGGGTGGGAGGTTCTGCCTGTCTCTCAAGGGGGACTCAAAGAGGGAGACTGCAAAGTCCAGGCACTGCTGCTCTCTTTGATCTGAGTGTTTGCAGTGCTAGTGTTTTTAGTTCATCTGTGTATGTAATCAAACACAAGGCACCTGTGAGAACATTTGATGGATTAGTGCAGTGTTATAAATGGGAGATATTTACTTTTCAACAGTTGTTTAATGTATAGCTGACCTCAAGCTCCAACTCAGAGCATCAGACTGATCAGAACTCACTGGCTCTGGTGGATGGGATACCTCCTGTGTGTCTTAGACAGTTGATGGTCCTAAATTAATTTGGAGAGGTAAATTGAAGAGGTACACTTTTTATAAGCTAAGCATAAATACCATTTCTTGCTTTCTCATGTCACCCAAAGCTTATTATCACGTTTCAGGTAAAAACCCAGATGCAGATAATGTCGAATTAACGACAGTTTATTTATCCAACAGGGGCAGGCAAAAGACAGGTCAAGGGCAGGCAGGAGTCAGTAATCCAGATAGGTGGGGAAAAGGTACAAGATGGCAGGCAGAAAAGGTCAAAACCGGGAAAACTAGAAAAAAGGAACAGCCGAGAGACAGGACCAGAGGGAAACCGCTGGTAGGCTTGACCAAACAAAACGAACTGGCAACAGACAAACAGAGAACACAGGTATAAATACACAGGGGATAATGGGGAAGATGGGCGACACCTGGAGGGGGGTGGAGACAATCACAAAACAGGTGAAACAACATACACTCCTAAAAATCTTTTTAGATTAAAAGACTATAAGAGCACCATATAGAATTTAGGAACAGCATTAGCTAGGCCAACCACATTTGTATTTATTGATTGATTGACTTCGCTAGATAGAGGTGCACACACAACCCCAGACTTGACACAGGAGACTTAACACAGGACAAGTAAAATTATACAATCTCAGCCTTTGCCACTCATGCTGTACAAATGTAACAACTTTCCATCTTGGTAAAGTTCCCGTTGTTGGATGTCATTTGTCTCTTGTAGGAACTCCTCTGCCTGCAACAGCAATTAGATTGCTGGCCAACTCTTCATCAATCAAATGACCGCTTGCCCACCGAAGGCTCCGCAACATGGTCTAACAATAGCTGGCTAACGTTACTACGTTTTATTGATTCCATAACTAGATTATAGACGAGTGACGTTAGCTAGCTATCTCGAGTTCAGTTTACTGTCAATGGCAGATCTAGCTAGCTGACGCCGTTGGTAGCGTTACATTATCTAACTGTGACTAACCCCATTCGGTACACATTTGCGTAACCACTACATTCAAACGAGGTTGCAATGAAAACGAATGGCACTGTAACGTCTGTTGACATCAAAATATTGAGTGTGAACTACATTTCTAATCACGCGTTGATTGACATGGTAATGGCACAATAGTATTGGAGAAAGTTGCAAAAACTGAGCCCCCCCCGTACGTTAAATTGTGATGCGTCATGACGTAACAGCACGCATAAAGCAACTCATTCTGTGTCTTTACAGCCTCTCTCCACCAGGTGTAGCGCTTCTCTCACCGTTTAAAAACAACACAGGGACAGGGTAAGGGGGATATCTAAATCCTTTTTCGTTTTCGTCATCACTGCAAGTCATCATGATTTGAAAAAGCCTCTGTTTACTTCTGAAGATAACTTTAGCGGCCCCCTAAAATTCCCGATTCAAATTCGACACAAACCTTCCAATAGGTATAGGTAATGACACATTATAGAAACTCTTTATAGTGTTTTATTTACGTTTTAGAGGTGAAGGTCGATTTTGTTGGAAAGGGGAGAAAGTGTGCTTTACAATGGTATTGATATTACAGTTGATCTGGAAGTACTACGTTTTTGGGGGCGCTAAAATAAGGTCAGCGATGTAGATTCCAAGAACACAGGATGAGATGTTACTATCCTTTGTGCAAGCACTTCCAAGAGTTAATGAACAGTGAGCCTGGTGAAATTTGGGGAGCGCATCGACAGTAGTGTACCCTTGGTTCCTAGGGTGTTTCGGCCTTTCACACTATTCACCCTCCCCAAAGGCAGCCAGCGACAGGGTGATCAATCCTACACTTGCGTCCCATTCCCAATTAGTCATAGGAGTTGCCTTGTTGTTGATAGCCAACAATCCCATGGGACTATGCATGGCAGGGGCGTCCTCCTCCCTGAGTCAAGCATTGTTGACCGCATACTTCCTGGCCCTCTCACTTCGGGGCCCAGCTGGGGTCTTTCCTCTTCATCCAGAGCCACTGACTGCTGCCTTCTGCCGCCTCCGATACAGCTTTGATTGTCGAACGCTGGCTCTGGCCCTTAATTCCCAGGTCTCTAAGCAGTCTGGTTGTAGATGTTGCCACAAAACCTCTGCAAATACAAATAGGTCCTTGTTTTTGCTTCTCAAAACCGACGTTAGATAGCTAGCTAACATTAAGTCAACGTTAACGTTACTATGAACTTTAACGTTAACAAACTTTATGCAAATGACAATCTATGACTCATAGTGTAACAGTATACTTTTAAACCGTCCCCTCGCCCATACCCGGGCGCGAACCAGGGACCTTCTGCACACAACGACAACAGTCACCCTCAAAGCATCGTTACCCATCGCTCCACAAAAGCCGCGGCACTTGCAGAGCAAGGGGAACTACCACTTCAAGGTCTCAGAGCAAGTGACGTAACCGATTGAAACGCTAACTAAGCTAGCCGTTTCACATCCGTTACACTCACCCCCTTTTGACCTTCCTCCTTTTTTCCGCAGCAACCAGTAATCCGGGTCAACAGCATCAATGTAACAGTATACTTTTAAACCGTCCCCTTGCCCATACCCGGGCGCGAACCAGGGACCTTCTGCACACAACGACAACAGTCACCCTCGAAGCATCGTTACCCATCGCTCCACAAAAGCCGCGGCCCTTGCAGAGCAAGGGGAACTACTACTTTAAGGTCTCAGAGCAAGTGACGTAACCGATTGAAACGCTATTTAGCGCACACCGCTAACTAAGCTAGCCGTTTCACATCCGTTACAATAGCATACATATAGGTGAATCGTTGTGACATGATATACGAGTGAGAGTGTAATCAATGTGTAATAACTACGTTAAACAAAAAAACTATAGCTCCTGAAACAGCTTATGTCGTTTTGGTGTGTTTTTGATGAAGAACATTGTTTGCATCCATGAACTAGCTAGCTTTTTTACGACCAAGCACTGTCCGGCATTCCGACTCTTTTCAGTGAGCCGGCTCGTTCGGCTCAACTCACCAACTCTTTTGGCTTTCAAACGGCATCCCACAAATTGAAATAAATGTTAAAAAGAATGATGCTATTACACATGTGCATTTAAAGTATAACTTTTTAAATATATATATAAACAAAGGTCATATAAATGAACTATTCAAAACTAATACAATCTGAACAACATAATAATAGAATATTGCACCATGTCAAAGAAAAATAAGGAACAATGTGCAAAACTGCAGCATCCCACTTAAAACATTAAACTGGTCCCTTTTTCTCTCTCGCTTCTTTATTGCCATGTTATATCCAGCAGCACACAGCAATGCTGACCATATTTTGCTTTTATGAGAGGTTTGCATTCAGAAATACAAGCTGAATGCAAAGGGGGCTGATTGGGGCTGATGCAGTTTCTTCTCAGTAATTATTTGTCCCGTTTTCGAGAAGACCCTCTCAGAGGGAACGGATGTGGCCACTATGCAGAGTCTCCCTGTCGTGACTTTAGTAGGCCCTGGGTAGACAGAGGCCTTGTTCTTCCACCAGCTCAGAGGATCTGCAGATCTTTGGAGGAGCGGCTCCATTATGGCATCTGTTGAGGGATTCCTTCGTGCTGCATCCCCAGTTGCTCTCTCGTCAAACAGCAGACGTTTGTGGCACTACTGCTGGTTCTTCTGCTCCATCTGATCCCTCTTTTTCCTGTTGCCCTGGTGCCTGAGCCAGCTGACTGCTGGGGATGTCCCTCCCTGCTGCTGAGGTTATTCTTTGAAGAGCCTCATCAATCGCTCTGGCATCACTGAAGGCTAACTTCTTAAACATGGGGTCAAGTGCAGCGGTTTCTGATAGCACGTGATTATATTCCATTCTGTGGAACTTTCTGTCCATTGATGAACATAGGGTGTCCATCAACTCTGTCACATGTCCTGTGGTTACATTTGCTTCTCTCTGGCGGCTGGCTGTGATTCGCTGCAGACCTTTACACAGGAGTATCATTTTTTAGGCTGTCACATATCTGAAAAGAGAGAACAGTACCTTTATTAGTTCAGGTTCATGTTTTGTCCACAGATACTACATTCTCATATACATATATAATACTGGATTAAATAATGATGTAGTAATAACTGCTTACTGTATCTCTCTCCACTCCACTCTCTCCATAGTGACCTGCTCAAAGGGTTCCAGGACTCCACCACCTCTCATTACTCTTGGGTCAGAGCATCAACAGGTGCATTGACAATGGCCAGGGTAGAGACGATGGCATCTTTTGACTCAAGAAACCGCTTCAGCATATAAAATGTTGAATTCCACCTTGTAGTGCAGTCTTGTTTAGGCCTCAGCTCAGGCATCCCCATCTGGCGTTGTGTAGACCTTAGTTTTTCAGCACCTACTGTGCTCCTGTGGAAGTATTCCACAGCTGCTTTCACTTTGTCCACAGTGGGCTTCATCACTGTCAGAGCACCTCTTATGATCAGGTTGATTGTGTGGGCAAGACATGGATGATGTGTCCAGTTGAACATTTTCATGGCTTTGGTTATGTTAGCTGCATTGTCGTTAACACAACAGACCACTTTTCCATCTACTTGCCATTCTCTGGCCACTCTCAACAGTTCCTCTGCCAATTTCTCTGAGGTGTGTCTGTCGCTGAACTCAAAGCAGTCCAGAAGACAGCTAGACATCGAAAAATCTTCAATGAAGTGACAGGTAACCAACATGTAAGAAGTGGGTACCCTTGATGTCCAGCAGTCAGTGGTGAGGCAAACTGCAGTAGGTTTTTGGACTCCTTCCCATACTGAAGCCTGTGTGCTCTCGTACAGTTGTGGAATAAGTGATATTTGAAAGGGCTTTCCTGCTTGGAATTGTGTACATTGGATTTAGACTATTGCTAAAATTTCTAAAACCTCTGTCCTCCACGATCAAAAATGGCTGGAAATTGGTGGCAATCATTTTAGCCTGCTCTTAAATGCAAGTAAAACTAAATGCATGCTCTTCTACCGATCGCTGCCCGCCCGTCCAGCATCACTACTCTGGACGGTTCTGACTTAGAATATGTGGACACATACATATACCTATGTGTCTGATTAGAATGTAAACTCCTTTCAGACTCACATTAAGCATCTCCAATCCAAAATTACATCTAGAATCTTTAAATCTAGAATATATGTCACGCCTTGGTCATTGTATCTTGTGTTTATGTTATATGTTTGGGTAGGCCAGGGTGTGACATGGGTTTATATGTTGTATTTCGTATTAGGGTTTGTATTAATTGGGAGTGTGTATTATTAGGGGTGTGTCTAGTTAGGCTTGGCTGCCTGAGGCGATTCCTAATTGGAGTCAGCTGATTCTAGTTGTCTCGGATTGGGAACCGTATTTAGGTAGCCTGAGTGCGCGTTGTATTTCGTGGGTGATTGTACCTGTCTTTGTGTTAGTCACCAGATAGGCTGTATTAGTTTCACTCGTTTGTTGTTTTGTATTTTCAGTTATTTCATGTACAGCATTTTCTTCATTAAATGTCATGAGTAACCTACACGCTGCATTTCGGTCTGACTCTCTTCAAACAACAGACGAACGACATTACAATATACAGATTTGGTAAAAGATCAAGTCCATATTACAGCAGGAACAGCTCAAATAAGCAAAGAGAAACAACAGTCCATCATTACTTTAAGACATGAAGGTCAGTCAAATCGGACAATTTCAAGAACTTTCAAAGTTTCTTCAAGTGCATTCGCAAAAACCATCAAGCGCTATGATGAAAATGGCTCTCATGAGGACCGCTACAGGAAAGGAAGGCCCAGAGTTATCTCTGCTGCAGGGGAAAAGTTCCATAGATTTAATTGCACCTCAGATTGCAGCCCAAATAAATGCTTCACAGAGTTCAAGTAACAGACACATCTCAACATCAACTGTTCAGAGACTGCATGAATCAGGCCTTCATGGTTGAATTGCTGCAAAGAAACCACTACTAAAGGACACCAATAATAATAAGAATCTTGCTTGGGCCAAGAAACACGAGCAATGGACATTAGACCGGTGGGAATTTGTCCTTTGGTCTGATGAGTCCAAATTTGACATTTTTAGGTCCAACCGCCGTGTCTTTGTGAGACGCAGAGTAGGTGAACGGATGATCTCCGCATTTGTGGTTCCCACCGTGAAGCATGGAGGAGGAGGTGTGGGGGTGCTTTGCTGGTGACACTGTTAAGTGATTTATTTAGAATTCAAGGCACACTTAACCAGCATGGCTACCACAGCATTCTGCAGCGATACCCCATCCCATCTGGTTTGCGCTTAGTGTGACTATCATTTGTTTTTCAACCGGACATTGACCCAACACATCTCCAGGCTGTGTAAGGGCTATTTGACCAAGAAGGAGAGTGATGGTGCTGCATCAGATGACCTGGCATCCACAATCTCCTGACCTCATCCCAATTGAGATGGTTTGGGATGAGTTGGACCGCAGAGTGAAGGAAAAGCAGCCAACAAGTGGTCAGCATATTTTGGAAATCCTTAAAGACTGTTGGAAAAGCATTCCAGGTAAAGCTGGTTGAGAGAATTGTTGACCGGGGCACCTCTAGTTGGGTAGAAATTTGACGAACTGACTTGTAGGAAAGGTGGCATCCTATGACAGTGCCACTTTGAAAGTCACTGAGCTCTTCAGTACTGCCAGTGTTTGTCTATGGAGATTGCATGGCGGTGTGCTCAATTTTATACACCTGTCAGCAACGTATGTGGCTGAAATAGCCAAATCCACTAATTTGAAGGGTTGTCCACATACTTTTAGTGATGTCGTGTAGTTTCAGCCGTTGCAAAAATCGAGGAGTCGATTCGTTGCAGAATCGAAGCTTGACATCCCAGAAATTGGAGTCGACGGGCAAAGAATCTATTATTTTGGAGTTGACTCCCCACCACTAGGTGCTTGTAGGTGGGGCTGAATTGGACTACTTATCTCAGCTCATCTTAAGCTTCCATCTATGAATGAGATTGCTTTATGGAAAGAAACACCATGAACACTCCACTACGGATGTTTGGTATGTGACCATCACTGTCAAACTCTGCACATTTGCTAGAATTTGTGTGTACAATCTCTGGACTTCCTTTCCTTAACATGTGTTTGTTTCATTTGTGCAGTTCTTCTGACTCTACCCTGCTACAGCGCACATGGTAAGTGGAAAGCACTGTCATCTCTTGCATCTGTTTGTATGAATTAAATGGGGCCAGTTGTTGAGAGGTGTAGGGCTGTGCGGGCCACTATTCTGCCTCTCAGATTTATGTGTACAGTAGACATCAGAGATGATATTGTAATGTGGGATACTATTCTGCCTCTCAGATTTATGTGTGTACAGTATACAGCAGAGATAGTATTGTAATGTGGGCTACGACTCTCACTCTCAGATTGATGTGTGTACAGTATACAGCAGAGATATTATTGTAATGTGGGCTACTACTCTGCCTCTCAGATTGATGTGTGTACAGTAGACAGCAGAGATAGTATTGTAATGTGGGCTATTAATCTGCCTCTCAGATTGGTGTGTGTACAGTAGACAGCAGAGATAGTATTGTAATGTGGGCTACTACTCTGCCTCTCAGATTGATGTGTGTACAGTAGACAGCAGAGACAGTGTTGTAATGTGGGCTCCTCTTCAGTTACAATAATCCCCAGTGGAATACATTATTACTTATTGTTCTGTGGTTTGGACCTATATGTGCTTGCTATATTATTACATATATAATCGCTAGAATTAAATCAATAGGGTCTCTGTGGACATAGTTGTAAAGATTTGTCATTTCACTTTTAAAATGCATTACCTTTTTGACGTTTTCATCTGATTGTCAAACAGTCACTTCAAAGGGCTCCTTTACCAGGCTAGCAGCGCACGTTCATCCACTTCCTACCATATTTCAAGCCTCCAAACAGTGGTGAATGGAAAGAGACATCTGTTACACAAAACACCAAAAAAGTGTAATGATATTTGCCGATTGTCATTAGGCCAGAATTGATGTGTCCACTCCTAGGCGGCGTGTGAGTTTCAAGTTAGGGGAAGCTAATGGTCACCATAAAAATGCACCTTTATAATAAAGCATTACATGCGTCATCACATTTGCAAACTTATGTAAGATAGCCTACTATTCATAAGGTGATCAGTGCATTGGATATTCATAACTTAGGCTAATATAACTCAGTCACTGTTCACAAAATGACCTTTCAATGCTTGGCTGAGCGCGTACGGTAGAGTTGGCCTAGGCTATAGCAGATACATTTCTTAAACAATATTTTCTTTGCCCGTGAAGAATTTGGCCTTTTATAAACACATTTCATGCAATTCTACTTCACTTTATATGACTGGAGACATTGAAATAATCTTTTTTGATTAGACAAATGACAGGGTACTCTAATCTGCTGACACTTACAAACAGATCAGTAAAAACAATGTCTGATTAGGGCTTGGTGGTATGGCCAAAATATCATGTCACGGTATACAAAAAAAATAAGGTATTTTATGTTTTTGAATAATAAAAGTTATAAATTGCTTTGAGTAGTGCGTGACCCTAGGCTGGCAAAACATACATTCTATGTGATTTCAATTGGTCTTTCCCCATTTTCATCAATTTCTGCATTTCCATCACTCATTTGAGGTCATTTCCATACTGCACGATATAAGCAAACAATCCAGGCCTTATTTTTGACCAAATGTTGCAATTGAGATTTTATTAGCGATTTAGCTCAAAACACTTGGGTGAACTGTTGGAATCATGGAAGTATGACGGTTATTCTAATTCTATATTTAGAATATAATAGTGGACACTTTGAATACAGTGTTGTTGGACATGACAACGAATGAAAATGCCAAAAATGATTGTGACAGGGTAGGAACCGAAGTGTTAGTAACTGTTTCCTAGGGGACCCTATAATCTTTGGCTATATTTAATGTTTTTTCTTAGCTACTTTATGTAGCTAACATATTCACGATTTGTGTATTCCTCTTTGATTTAGAATATACTGTTGCGCAAACAAGATATATCAGGCTGTATACTTTTGCTCTGACTCAGTACATGTATTAACTAGCTAGCCAGCTAACTAGCGATTAGCATTAGCAGCTAACACAATGTAGGCCCAACTTGCTAAGGAAAGACAAACTAGCCGTTTGCAGATGTAAGAAAGTCACTTTTCCACATTTTGTCTCGTGACAGCCTTATTCTAAAATGGATGGAAAAAAATGTCCCCATCACCAATCTAGACAATTACCCCATAATGACAAAGCTATTTTTTATTTATTTATTTTTGCAAATTATTTTTTTAAATGAAATAACACATTTACATAAGTATTCAGGCCCTTTAAGCAGTACTTTGTTGAATCACCTTTGGCAGCGATTACAGCCTTGAGTCTTCTTGGGTATGACGCTACAAGCTTGGCACACCTGTATTTGGGGAGTTTTTACCATTCTCTGCAGATCCTTTCAAGCACTGTCAGATTGGAGCATCACTGCACAACTATTTTCAGGTTTCTCCAGAGATGTTTGATTGGGCTCTGGCTGGGCCACTCAAGGACATTCAGAGACTTGTCCCAAAGCCACTCCTGCGTTGTCCTGTTGGAAGGTGAACCTTCGCCCCAGTCTGAGGTCCTGAGTGCTCTGGAGCAGGTTTTCATCAAGGATTTTGCTGTACTTTGCTCTGTTCATATTTTCCTCGATCCTGATTAGTCTCCCAGTCTCTGCTGCTGAAAAACATCCCCACAGCATGATGCTGCCACCACCATGCTTCACTGTAGGGATGATATTGGCCAGGTGATGAGCGGTGCCCGCATTCCTCCATACGTGATGCTTGGCATTCAGGCCAAAGAGGTAAATATTGGTTTCATCAGACAAGAGAATTTTGTTTTCTCATGGTCTGAGAGTCCCTTAGTTGCCTTTTTGACAAACTCCAAGCGGGCTGTCATGTACTTTTTACTGAGGAGTGGTTTCTGTCAGGCCACTCTACCATGAAGGCCTGATTGGTGGAGTGCTGCAGAGATGGTTGTCCTTCTGTAAGATTCTCCCATCTCCGCAGAGGAACTCTGGAGCTCTGTCAGAGTGACCATCGGGTTCTTGGTCACCTCCCTGACCCAAGGCCCTCCTCCCCCGATTGCTCAGTTTGGCCTGGCGGACAGCTCTAGGAAGACTCTTGGTGGTTCCAAACATCTTCCATTTCAGATTGATGGAGGCCACTGTGTTGTTGGTGACCCTCAATGCTGAACACTAGTGGATGCACATTAAGAAGCAAAGGGAAAACATTATTGTTGTCATCAACATTGTTGCATGTGCTGCATTGACCATGCAGACTGAAAGCAAGTGTGTCAGGGTCGAGGAACAACAAATTCGCTCCATGAGTAACAGGGGGACGGTTTATATGGAAAGCAGCATGGAGAGAGTGAGATGACTCAAGTAATGGAGTAAACATTTAACAAACCAAAATCAAATACTGTTATAGAAGGTAATGTAAAAACCCAAACCGGTTTGTGCATCAATACTGGTGTATCATAAAATACAGTATAGTAGACTTCCATCTAAACTGGAAGAGGAAATTATTGTCCAAAAACAAACGTTTTTAAGTGGCATTGACACAACAGTGATGAGAGTGAATATGCACACTCACCGGGGATATGGCCGATGCTCTCCGCTGGTGCCAATATCCTAAGATAGGCTACAGGCCTACTGTTCGCTCAATTAAGTTGAGAATTTTGATAACTTTCAAGACAGATTAGAGTTTTTTCATTGCCTTCTCTTTCCAGCAATAGCCATTTTCTTTCCAAACTACATTACTTATACAAAAGTACTGTATGTGGACACCCCTTCAAGCTCACAGAACGGGACCGCCTAGTGCTGAAGCGGGTAAAAAATGGTCTGTCCTTGGTTGTAACACTCAATACCGAGTTCCGAACTGCCTCTGGAAGCAACGTCAGCACAATAACTTTTTATCGGGAGCTTCATGATATGGGTTTCATAGCCGAGCAGCCGCACACCAGCCTAAGATCACCATGCCAAACGTTGGCTGGAGGGGTGTAAAGTTTGCCACCATTGGACTCTGGAGCAGTTGAAACATCTTGTCTGAAGTGATGAATCACACTTCACCATCTGGCAGTACGACAGACGAATCTGGGTTTGGCGGGTGCCAGGAGAACGCTACCTGCCCCAATGCATAGTGTCGACTGTAAAGTTTGGTGGATGAGGGATAATGGTCTGGGGCTGTTTTTCATGGTGCGAGCTAGGCCCCTTAGTACCAGTGAAAGGAAATCGTAACACGACAGCATACAATGACACTCTAGACGATTTTGTGCTTCCAACTTTGTGGCAACAATTTGGGGACCAACACTTTACATGTTGTGTTTACATTTCTGTTCATTGTAGCTAGTTGAAAAGTGACGTACATGTGTGTCAAGTATGGAAAATGTGTGCTAGACATCCGGCAAAACAAAACGCATATGCATCTGGTGGACTTCGGGCATTACTTTCACCCCTGTGCATTATGTACCTTACTTCCCTGACAGAGTTCTGCTTGAATAGGGATATCTGCAATCTGCGATAAACAAAAATATGAATGCAACAAAATTTTCCCAACACACAAAAAGCTTATTTTTTACACATTTGGTGCACAATTGTGTTTACGTCTCTGTTAGTGAGCATTTCTCCTTGGCCAAGATAATCCATCCACCTGACAGGTGAGGCATATCAAGAAGCTGATTAAACAGCATGATCACGACACAGGTGCACCTTGTGCTGGGGAGGCCACTCTAAAGTGTGCTAGGTGTTGAGGAGTATTTCTGTCTGTAATAAAGCCCTTTTATGGGAAAAAAAACATTCTGATTGGCTGAGCCTGGCTCCCAAGTGGGTGTGTCTATGGCCTCCCAGGCCCACCCATGTCTGTGCCCCTGCCCAGTCATGTGAAATCCATAGATTAGGGCCTAATTTATTTATTTAAATTGACTGATTTCCTCATATGAACTGTAACTCAGTAAAATTGTTGAAATTGTTGCATGTTGCGTCTTATATTTTTGTTCAGTATAGATAGTAAGTCAGTGAAATGAGTTGTCATCATTACTCTAAACAGTATAGCCTTTTAGGGCATACTAGTGGATGTGTTTTTTATAGTTGCTGTGGAGATATTAAGCCTGTAGAGAACTTTAAGGAGCGTTAACAGCAGCCATAGGTACCGTTGCTTCCTGACAATACCTTATTTAGTTTTTCAGGCATTTTATCATCAAATGATCTTTATGCTTTTTATCCTAATCAACTTCAGTCACTGATAGGCAGTTGTAATATGCGATTTTTAAAGCAATGAATTATTCAGTGCTTTACTTTTTCTTTTCTTTTTTTTTTTACTGTAAAGAAATTTACAGTTACAATATTTTCTTAGTGTGTGTTTTGCAAATATCACACTTAGATTAACAGCATAACCTGAGAAAGCTTTTCACAGAATACGTAGCCAGGACATTGTCTTGATGTGGGGATGTTACTTGTCTCACAGGGCAGGTAAATCCTTTTGGAATTCCAGTCTCCGTCCATGCTGGGAAGTTCTACGGCACGTGAGTATAGCAAGTGCCATTATTATCTCTGCTCTGGTTAGAAGCTGCCCTTGGGCCCAGATCTTTAGTGGGGATATGCAAAACTGACCTTAGAACAGTGTTTAGGGGCAACTTCATCCTACTACCTTTCGTTAATTAAGACATGTCATCATGATGTAACTGTATGTGTGTGCATTGCGACTCCAGTTTGTCTATGTCTAGTTTATGTGCTTCATATAGATGAAGATAAATGCCCTCTAGACATGAAGATGAGCCTCTGCCTTTCAGGGCTCCCAGAGATCACATCTGCGGCGGGGTTAATTATAGAGATCTAGATTTCACCTGCTGTGAAGGAGTACGTCATGAAGGGGCGGGGCTGTCCTGCTGTGGAAACAGGGTCTTTAACCTCACCCAGGCTTCCTGCTGTACCTATTCACTTGATCCTGGTAACTGGGTTAAAATCATACTTTTTTCAGCACCTCCTGAATTTAAAATGATATGCTGTGTGGGTGTTTATCTGTGATTCAACCATTGCAGGTCAACTGACTCTGAATGTAAGCCAGCTGGTGTCAGATTGCTGTGGGTTGAGGGCCTACGACCCACTCAACCAACTGTGTTGTGACTCACGGATCCTGAACAGGACCCAACCCCATGCCAAGTGTTGTGGAAAAGGTCAGTGAGGTGCAGTCTATTAACATAGACTGCACCAAAGATTTGCTGTCATCATTGATGATGTAGCTGTGTTTGTTTTATTCTCCCCAAAGGCAATAACAGAGGTGGTGTTGTAGTGTGCATTTCAAACTGTCCTTTTCAAACTGCCTACAGCAGGCAATATATTGTTACCACACTCTGCAGTCTATTAAAGCCAAAAAAGGTGAACATGCTTGTGTTCCTTGCTAGAAACCTTTAGGTATATCGTTGTTTTTTGTATTGCACTTTTTATTTGTTAAATTTTCAAACGCCTATATTCACAGACATCTTCCTCAAAAAAAATGTAGCCTAGGCTAGAATATTCTGTTGTGTGCCATAAACTTATTTGCACTGTCATTTATTTGGTTAATTCCGTACTTGGTTTGTTTACTTTATTGGTTTTGTAATTTGTTGCCTGTCCAAATGTGGGTTTATAGGCAACGTTTATTTTTTGTTCCAGTTTTAGGTTTGTTTTTGTTCCAGGTTTGCAAGGATTTTCCGGCAGCACGCAACTTGTTTTTCCAAAAAGTTTTGGTCAAGTGGAGGCCCATTAGAATAATCTATCTTGCAATTGTTGGTTCTCTCTCTCTCATTATTACCATATCATACTTTTATTTAGACTATTCACAAGCATAACTTTCTGAGATAGAACTTGGTTACTGGCCTCTTATATTCATTTGAAAGGTGATCATGGAAGATATGCTTGGACCAACAAGTCACATTCAAATAAAATGGGGAATGGGATAAAAAAAGCCTTTCGAAAGGCCCATGATCATCCGACATTGGAGAGGTGAGTGAGATAAATGTTATCTGACATTTTGCGCAGATTTTGGCACTCTCCGCTTCGTCTACAATCTACATTGTAGGCCTAATCTTGCATCACGTTAATAGTTGGCTAAGTCTAACTCCATATTTATTGAAAAAGGCTATTGGTGGAGTGCTGCAGTGATGGTTGTCCTTCTGGAAGGTTCTCCCATCTCCACAGAGGAACTCTGGAGCTCTGTCAGAGTGACCATCGGGTTCTTGGTCATCTCCCTGACCAAGGCCCTTCTCCCCCGATTGCTCAGTTTGGCCGGTCGGCCAGCTCTAGGAAGATTCTTGGTGGGTTGAAACTTCTTCCATTTAAGAATGATGGAGGCCACTGTGTTCTTGGGGACCTTCAATGCTGCAAAAATGTTTTGGTACCCTTCTCCGCATCTCTACGGACAATTCCTTCAATCTCATGGGGTGGTTTTTGCTCTGACATACACTGTCAACTGTGAGACCTTATATAGACATGTGTGTGCCTTTCCAAATCATGTCCAATCAATTGAATTTACCACAGGTAGACTCCACAGAAGTTGTAGAAACATCTCAAGGATGATCAATGGAAACAAGGCTAGTCTTCCCAAGGGCATAAACAGAGGTGGTGTTGTAGTGTACATTTTAGACTTGGCTCTCAAACTGTATTTCCCAGTGGCGGTCTGTCTACTCAGAATGCTGTTTGGGAGATGTTTCCCGATTCTCATTGTGACGACCACCTTCACCTCACGGCTTCTGTGTTCACTCACTCCCCTTCACAATGTCAAGCTTGTAAGACTGTAGCACTTGAAAGCTCTTGAGTTCTTTTAAACAGTAAATCTCATCAATTGTTATTACCTGTCCCACAGAGCCTTACGATGAAGACAACCAGCTTTGCTGTGGAAATATTATCGAAGGAAGGAAGGTCCTGGCCAAAATGTCCAGTCACCACCGATGCTGTGGAGACCACCAGTTTAACCAGCAAAGCCACTGCTGCTGCTCTGAAACACTATCCCCAGAGCCTCTCAATGCAAGCTGCTGTGCATCATCAAGTTATAATGTTAGTAAAAAGGCAACCTGCTGGTTTTGTATGGCTGTAATGAAACTTCACATTATGATCGTTTGTCATCTTTGTGTGTATTTTGTTCTCTCTTTTTTTCAGCTGAGGGGAATTGATGCGAGTTCTCCAAACTGGTAAAGGTTGCCTTCATCCGTATAAAGAACCTCACTTTTATTTATTCAATGTTCCATTCAACCATTTCATTAACAGTCAGGGTTTCAAATAAAACATTTCGATGTCTCAGTTGCTAAAAGCCTTGTGGCTTTTGGCCGAGGCCCGAGATATTGAATGGCCTGCCAACAAGCACAAGAAGGGAGTTTAACTGATAACCTTTTGTCTGTAGAAAAAGACTGGTGGAATAATTAGAAACGTAACGATGATTGTTTTTTAGCATGGTTTTTCACAACTATGCTTGTGTTTGTGTACATATACGTTTATTGTTTATGTATGTGTAGGTGCATGTTGTTGTATTGCATCTCTCTCGCTCTCTGCATGCCTCCAGTATGCCAGGGGAGAGACCCTGTGGTCGAGGTGCCTGTTTTAACCCAACAACAGAGGGTTGCTGTGAGAACCCTACATCTCTCCAAGGGAAGCGTTACTTGCGTCACCAGACCTGCTGTGAAGGAATACTCAGCCGCAACCCATGTAAGACAGCACAAGGTGTCCGACTAGTTTTATTTTTTATTTTGTTTTTGTATCGGAGGCTGGTGGGAAGAGCTATAGGTGGACAGGCTCATTGTAATGGCTGGATTGGAATAAATATGATGGTGTCAAACATATGGAACCACACGTTTGACTCCGTTTCATCTATTCTATTCCAGCCATTACAATGAGCCAGTCTTCATATAGCTTCTCCCACCAGCCTCCTCTGATGTGTATGTACACTGAGTGTACAAAACATTATAGGACTACTCACTCTTTCCATGACGTAGACTGACCAGGTTGAAAGCTATGATCCCTTATTGATGTAATGTCTTAAATCCACTTCAATCAGTGTAGATGAAGGGGAGGAGACGGGTTAAAACGGGTTAAAGTCCCTTTGTTTATAAATCGATCTGTGGACCCCGTAGATCGAAATGGCTTGCATTGAGCAATAGCCCTGGTTCCACCTGGTTCTTTAGCCTGTGTGACATAGGATGTGAAATCTGAAACCACTTGAAGCCTGGGATGTCCCTCCTAGCGTTTCAATCACTCTTCTTACTGTCCATCAATTCCTGGCTAAACCCTACATCCCAGCCACTGACAAAGCACATGCTTGCAATGGGGTTGGGCCATGTCTGGAATGACACATCATCCAATCGACCTGTCCAAGCATTGTTGATCTATGGTTGTATCGTCAATTTATTTTTACCCGGGGCAGGGGGAGAGCGAGTTGTTGTATTGCCTAGCAACACAGTAAAGGATCTGTAATGCAGCCTGAGACTGTGCACAAACATGTGGTGGCAAAACATTGTAAAAGAGGTTGAACTGCATGTGAAGTCCTGGCCAGCATGTTAAGTGAATGGCACACCACCAAAGCAGGTCCCCGCAGTCAGAAAAGAGCTACCATCTAAACCATGGCAGATCCTAGCCACCTCCTCATAAAAACAGATTAGAATCAAATGTTATTTGTCACATGCGCCGAATACAACAGGTGTTCACCCTCCACCATACTTTACAGTTACATTTTTTTCTCCACCGATAGTGTTGTGTGTTCCTTCCAAACAACACAACTTTAGTTTAATTTGTCCACAGAATATTGCCATGAGTGCTGTCAAATATCCAGTTGCTCTTTTGCTAACTTCAGATGTGCAGCAATGTTTTTTTTGGACAGCAGTGGCTTCTTCCACGGTATCCTCCCATGAACACCATTCTTGTTTAGTGTTTTACGTATCATAGACTCGTCAACAGAGATGTTAGCATGTTCCAGAGATTTCTGTAAGTCTTTAGCTGACACTAGGCTTCTTCTTAACCTCATTGAGCATTCTGCGCTGTTGCTCTTGCAGTCATCTTTGCAGGACGGCCACTCCTAGGGAGAGTAGCAACAGTACTGAAATTTCTCAATTTTATAGACAATTTGTCTTACCGTGGACTGACCTTTAGAGATACTTTTGTAACCCTTTCCAGCTTTACGCGAGGCAACTATTCTTAATCTTCTGAGATCTCTTTTGTTCGAGGCATGGTTCACATCAGGCAATGCTTCTTGTGGATAGCAAACTCAAATTTCGTGAGTGTTTTTTAATGAGGCAGGGCGGCTCTAACCAAAATCGCCTAACTCGTCTCATTGATTGGACTCCAGGTTAGTTGACTCCTAACTCCAATTCGCTTTTGGAGAAGTCATTAGCCTAGGGGTTCAGGTACTTTTTCCAACCTACACTGTGGATGTTTAAATTAGGTATTCAATATAGACAAGAAAAATATAATACTTTGTGTCAATAGTTTCAGCACACTGTGTTTGTCTATTGTTGTGGTTTAGATGAAGGTCAGATCAAATTTATGCAGAAATCCAGGTAATTCCAAAGGGTTCAGATACTTTGTCTTGCAACTGTAGGTTAAATTATCGTCTGTCGCATCACGGTGTTATTGCCATTGACGATGTCTATCAAACATCGTTGATTTCTGATTTATATCGTAATATTGTCCAACCCTAGCCCTCAATCCTTACATCATAGCACATTGAGTTTGATTTACAGCCATTCATCTAAAATAATTCATAGATTTTAAACAAAAAACGTTATGTTCGTCATAGATGGACAACATTGATATGGGGTGAAAGGCGGGTTCCTAACAAGTTCAGGAAGCCAAGCAAGAGCTCTGTGTGATGTTTACAGCAGTGGGAGCAAGAGGGACTTTTAGAAAAGATATACATTTCTCTAACACTAAATCAAATCAAATCAAATTTATTTATATAGCCCTTCGTACATCAGCTGATATCTCAAAGTGCTGTACAGAAACCCAGCCTAAAACCCCAAACAGCAAACAATGCAGGTGTAAAAGCACGGTGGCTAGGAAAAACTCCCTAGAAAGGCCAAAACCTAGGAAGAAACCTAGAGAGGAACCAGGCTATGTGGGGTGGCCAGTCCTCTTCTGGCTGTGCCGGGTAGAGATTATAACAGAACATGACCAAGATGTTCAAATGTTCATAAATGACCAGCATGGTCGAATAATAATAAGGCAGAACAGTTGAAACTGGAGCAGCAGCACAGTCAGGTGGACTGGGGACAGCAAGGAGTCATCATGTCAGGTAGTCCTGGGGCACGGTCCTAGGGCTCAGGTCCTCCGAGAGAGAGAAAGAAAGAGAGAATTAGAGAGAGCATATGTGGGGTGGCCAGTCCTCTTCTGGCTGTGCCGGGTGGAGATTATAACAGAACGTGGCCAAGATGTTCAAATGTTCATAAATGACCAGCATGGTTGAATAATAGTAAGGCAGAACAGTTGAAACTGGAGCAGCAGCATGGCCAGGTGGACTGGGGACAGCAAGGAGTCATCATGTCAGGTAGTCCTGGGACATGGTCCTAGGGCCCAGGCCAGTTGAAACTGGAGCAGCAGCATGGCCAGGTGGACTGGGGACAGCAAGGAGTCATCATGTCAGGTAGTCCTGGGGCATGGTCCTAGGGCTCAGGTCCTCCGAGAGAGAGAAAGAAAGAGAGAAGGAGAGAATTAGAGAACGCACACTTAGATTCACACAGGACACCGAATAGGACAGGAGAAGTACTCCAGATATAACAAACTGACCCTAGCCCCCGACACATAAACTACTGCAGCATAAATACTGGAGGCTGAGACAGGAGGGGTCAGGAGACACTGTGGCCCCATCCGAGGACACCCCGGACAGGGCCAAACAGGAAGGATATAACCCCACCCACTTTGCCAAAGCACAGCCCCCACACCACTAGAGGGATATCTTCAACCACCAACTTACCATCCTGAGACAAGGCCGAGTATAGCCCACAAAGATCTCCGCCACGGCACAACCCAAGGGGGGGCGCCAACCCAGACAGGCTGACCACAACAGTGAATCAACCCACCCAGGTGACGCACCCCCCCCCAGGGACGGCATGAGAGAGCCCCAGCAAGCCAGTGACTCAGCCCCTGTAACAGGGTAGAGGCAGAGAATCCCAGTGGAAAGAGGGCAACCGGCCAGGCAGAGACAGCAAGGGCGGTTCGTTGCTCCAGAGCCTTTCCGTTCACCTTCCCACTCCTGGGCCAGACTACACTCAATCATATGACCCACTGAAGAGATGAGTCTTCAGTAAAGACTTAAAGGTTGAGACCGAGTTTGCGTCTCTGACATGGGTAGGCAGACCGTTCCATAAAAATGGAGCTCTATAGGAGAAAGCCCTGCCTCCAGCTGTTTGCTTAGAAATTCTAGGGACAATTAGGAGGCCTGCGTCTTGTGACCGTAGCGTACGTGTAGGTATGTACGGCAGGACCAAATCAGAGAGGTAGGTAGGAGCAAACCCATGTAATGCTTTGTAGGTTAGCAGTAAAACCTTGAAATCAGCCCTTGCTTTGACAGGAAGCCAGTGTAGAGAGGCTAGCACTGGAGTAATATGATCAATTTTTTTGGTTCTAGTCAGGATTCTAGCATACAAATATACTAAACATACAAATATGTATTTTACAGTTATAAGGAAGGTGAAATCTCATAGTTAGTGGTTTTATAATTGTATTATATGATATTTAGAAGGCTGTGTGCTTAGGGTTGTTGTCCTGTTGGAATGTGAACCTTTGCCCCAGTCTGAGGTCTTCAGTGCTCTGGAGAAGGTTTTCGTCAAGGATCTCTCTGTACTTTGCTCCGTTCATCTTTCCCTCGATCCTGACTAGTCTCCCAGTCCCTGCCACTGAAAAACATCCCCACAGCATGATGCTGCCACCATCATGCTTCACCGTAGGGATGGTGCCAGGTTTCCTCTAGATGTGACTCTTGGCATTCAGGCCAAAGAGTTCAATCTTGGTTTCATCAAACCAGAGAATCTTGTTTGTCATGGTCTGAGAGTCCTTCAGGTGTCTTTTGGCAAACTCCAAGTGTGCTGTCATGTGCCTTTTACTGAGGAGTGGCTTCAGGCCACTTCCATAAAGGCCTGATTGGTGGAGTGCTGCAGAGATGGTTGTCCTTCAGGAAGGTTCTCCCATCTCCAAAGAGGAACTCTGGAGCTCAGGTTCTTGGTCACCTCCCTGACCAAGGCCCTTCTCCCCCCAATTGCTCAGTTTGGCCGGGCAGCCAGCTCTCAGAAGAGTCTTGGTGGTTCCAAACTTCTTCCGTTTTAAGAATGATGGAAGACACTGTGTTCTTGGGGACCTTTAATGATGAAGACATTTTTTGGTACCCTTCCCCAGACCTTTACCTTGGCACAGTCCTGTCTTAGGGACAATTTATTTGACCTCAAGGCATGGTTTTTGCTCTGACATGCACAGTCAACTGTGGGACCTTATATAGACAGGTGTGTGCCTTTCCAAATAATGTCCAGTTAGTTGAATTTACCACAGGTGGACTCCAATCAAGTTGTAGAAACATCAAGGATGATCAATGGAAACAGATGCACCTGAGCTCAATTTCAATTCAATTTCGAATCTCATAGCAGAGGGTCTGATTACTTATGTAAATAAGGTATTTCTTATTTTCTTTATACGTTTGCAATCATTTCTAAAAACCTGTTTTCGGTTTGTCATTGTGGGGTATTGTGTGTAGATTGAGGAGGAAAATAATCAATTTGATAAATTTTAGAATAAGGCTGTAACGTAACGAAATGTGGGAGAAGTCTAGGGGTCTGAATACTTTCTGAATGCCGCAGTAAGTTCTATAGATGTCTATAGCAAACAAGTATTTTTTTCATGTGAGTCATCACCATCTCTGTCCTCCCTCCTTCCCATCTCTCTCACCAGGTCCCTACAATGTTGCTAGCTGTGGCTCTCAGGTTTACAATCCAGATATCAACATCTGCTGTGCCGGGCAGATTTCTCACAGGGTGCTTGGGAAAAACCTGGTGAGTCCATTAGCCCACAGAGCTTAGGCCTACAGCTAAATTTAGTTC
The DNA here is from genome assembly GCF_021184085.1 of Oncorhynchus gorbuscha. Lineage (NCBI taxonomy): Eukaryota > Metazoa > Chordata > Actinopteri > Salmoniformes > Salmonidae > Oncorhynchus > Oncorhynchus gorbuscha. The sequence continues at coordinate 34,526,057 of NC_060191.1, read as the reverse complement.
ACTGAACCTCCTCCGCAACATAAAGATGTGCTAATCCCAGTCAAATGAATGTATCATCCACCCACTTGTTGAGTAGTTGTTTGTCAAGACATGAAGACAATGCTGTACTGTAAATGGATGTGTTTGTAAAAAAAATACATGTTAATGGTCAAAATAACAAAGTGTCAAACTATACGTTGTCCACAGACTAGTTTCAATACACTCAGAATGTTTAGATAGGGCCCCAGTTGGAAGTGGGTGTCCTATACTCCAAGCCAATGTCCTAGAGTGCTGTTTGATCTAAAAGTCTATCAGGGAGAAAATCTGCCCCATGATTTGCCAGTAACAAGGACTATTTGTAGTGGTGAGAGCTTTACTTTGGCTATATGCTGTACTATGTCAGTTTAGTCCGCACAGTTATTTACTTAAGCCCCATTCCGCAACCAATTAGAGTAGTACAGCCCCTCTTCAGTGTGAGAGTGTACCTGACGAGTAACGAGAGCTCTCTTTGGGTCTCTTTTCTATCACGGCACTCTGTCGGTAGAAGATGTGTGCACAGGTTTACTGGTAAGAAAGTCAGACTTTCTTTTCTAGCGTTTTGACTTTCTTTTGTGATTTTGTGTGAATTTTGTGTATTTGCATGCTATGGTTTGTGAGTGCATGAAGTTGTCTGTGTGTGTGTGTGTCTGTTATTTATGTGTGCGCGTGTGTTGATACCCTGCTGACTGGTGTGTGTCTCTCCCAGTGCTGCGGTAAAACTCCCTATGCTGTAGAGGACCGACGGGTGCTGTGCTGTAACCAGATGTTGCACCGTGGGGTGGAGGCTAGGCACCAGTGCTCCCCAGGTGGCCACTTGTATCTGCCATCCCGTGAAATTGTGTGTGAGTCACGCGTTCATCTCAACAATCCAGGCTGTGGAGAAGAGACCTACAACCCTCAGGATGAAATCTGCTGCAATGGACACAAGTGAGTTGCTCTGTAGGGTGGAAACTGTAGGTAGATTAACCTAGCCAGGCAGTTTATCCCAAAGACATGGGGTTATCACTGTCTGCAAGTAGATTTCAGAGTGCCTGAAGGCTAACGATTAGATCACTTCATCTTCAACAGACTGTATCCAGCCTCCCCTTTCCAAGTGATGATGCAATCCCACTAGGCACATCAATTCAACATATCTATTCCACGTTGATTCAACATAATGTAATTGAAATGATGTGGAAACAATGTTGATTCAACCAGTGTGTGTGCATGTTTGTACTTTAACTAACGGTGGAAAGTATTCCCAACCATCAGACAATGGGTGTGCATCTATGTATGTTTATGTCTGGGAAACATGAATGGATGCGACTGTAATGAAATTAAACATACCCACATTCCCAGGCCCACTACCTTCGATTTTATAGAATTCCGTGGGCGACTAACTGCTTAATGGAATGCACCAAGTCATACAAACCACTGACTCCCAGAGGGCGTCTACCGCTGCAGCCAAAGGTCTAAAGGTCTCCTCCCATCCTGTACTTCACTTCCCTTTTTCCAGTCAGAGGCATTCAGACAGACTACCAGACATTTTAAGAGAAGTGGTATGTCTGCTTTGGGGTCTCTAAGAGGGGGCCAGACACCTCTTTGGGTTTGGGGGGTGGGTAGTGACGCACTTCGATTTGCTTTTTTTTTGACTCTGTGGTTGAATCCCAAATCACTCCCTCATCCTTGTTTGTGTCTGATTTCAAGGCATGACACATGTAACAAAGTAAATGCATCCCAAAACTTGTTCTCAACTGGCCTGCCTGTAATGTCTGCTTTGGGGGTCTCTTAAGAGGGGGTTTGGGGGGTGGGTAGTTGTTTTTGTCTACCTAGTCCTGTTGTGTGACTTGTGCTTGACCTCGGTGTCTGACTCTAGGAGGAAGCTGGTTGATTTCTGGGGGGGGATTTGTTCATTTGAACATCATGCTTGTTATATTATTTCAATGTGAAACATGAATTGCATCATTCAAGTCACGAGTGTGTCCTGAAGTTGAAGGGTTGACCCTCTCGCTACTCTTCAGGTCACCCTCCCGAGTTTCCTCCGCAACATGTGACAACGGAGGGCCCTCAGAGCGAGTTGGCAAGCGCGAGGGGCTGGTTTATGATGGATAACGGGGTGAGAAAAGTACCCAATTGTCATACTTGAGTAAAAGTAAAGATAAATGTAATAGAAAATTACTCATGTAAAAGCCATCCAGTAAAAGTCTAAAAATATTTGGTTTTAAATATACTTAAGTATCAAAAGTAAATGTAATTGCTAATATATACTTAAGTATCAAAAGTAAAAGTATAAATAGATCATTTCAAATTCCTTATATTAGGCAAACCAAACAGCCCCATTTTATATTTTATTTACGGATAGCCAGGGGCATACTCCAAAGCTCAGAGATCATTTGCAAATAAAACATTTGTGTTTAGTGAGTCTGTCAGATCAGAGGCAGTAGAAATGACCAGGGATGTTCTCTTGATAAGTGCGTGAATTGGACCATTTTCCTGTTCGGCTAAGCATTCAAAATGTAACGGGTACTTTTGGGTGTCAGGGAAAACGTATGCAGTAAAAAGTACATTATTGTCTTTCGTAAAGTAAAAGTTGTCAAAAATATAAATAGTAAAGTACGGAAACAAATTCTTATTTACAATGATGGCCTACCAAAAGGCAAAAGGCCTCCTGCAGGGATGGGGGCTGGGATTTAAAAAATAACATACAAATATAGGACAAAACACACATCACGACAAGAGACAACACTACATAAAGAGAGACCTAAAACAACAACATAGCAAGGCAGCAACACATGACAACACAGCGTGGTAGCAACACAACATACCAACAACATGGTAGCAACACAACATGGTAGCAGCACAAAACATGGTCCAAACATTATTGGGCACAGACAACAGCATACAGGGCAAGAAGGTAGAGACAACAATACATTACGTAAAGCAGCCACGACTGTCAGTAAGAGTGTCCATGATTGAGTCTTTGAATGAAGATATTGAGATAAAACTGTCCAGTTTCAGTGTTTTGTTGCAGCTCGTTCCAGTTGCCAGCTGCAGCGAACTGAATAGAGGAGCGACCCAGGGATGTGTGTGCTTTGAGGACCTTTAACAGAATGTGACTGGCAGAAGGGGGGAGTGAGGCCTAAGAGGGTTTTATAAATAAGCATCAAGAGACGGGTATACAGAGATGACCTGTTTACAGAGGAGTATAGAGTGCAGTGATGTGTTCTATAAGGAGCATTGGTGGCTAATCGGATGGCCGAATGGTAAAGAACATCTAGCTGCTCGAGAGAACCCTTACCTGCTGATATATAAATTATGTCTCCGTAATCTAGCATGGGTAGGATGGTCATCTGAATCAGGGTTAGTTTGGCAGCTGGGGTGAAAGAGGAGCGATTACTATAGAGGAAACCAAGTCTAGATTTAACTTTAGCCTGCAGCTAGCCATACTCCCAAGTACTTGTATGAGGTAACTACCTCAAGCTCTAAACCCTCAGAGGTAGTAATCACACCTGTGGGGAGAGGGGCATTCTTCTTACCAAACCACATTACTTTTGTTTTGGAGGTGTTCAGAACAAGGTTAAGGGTAGAGAAAGCATGTTGGGCACTAAGAAAGCTTTGTTGTAGAGAATTTAACACAAAATCGGGGATATGTTCGAGTGTGCCCCTGGCTATCCGTAAATTTAAAAAACAAGAAAATGGTTCTGTCTGGTTTGCTTAATATAAGGCAAGATAGGCAGCACCTATCTGGGCCAGGGCGCTCTTGAAAAATAGATTTTAATCTTAATGAGCCCTTCCTGGTTAAATAAAACTTTAAAATAATACATTTTTTAATTGTTGATACTTTTGCTTTTGATACATATTTTAGCAATTTTATATTTTAGCAATTACATTTACTTTTGATACTTAAGTATATTTAAAACCAAATACTTTTACTCAAGTAGTATTCTACTGAGTGACTTTCACTTGTACTTGAGTCATTTTCTATTAAGGTATCTTTACTTTTTCTCAAGTATGACAATTGGGTACTTTTTCCACCACTGGGTTTTGGTAATCTCTCTTCATTGCTCAATCTGTTGATTCAAGCAATCAATGGGCTAAAATAATTCAATCTTATAGCTAGACTCTCCAGATTGCATTTCTTTGAGTGCTATATTCATTGAAATATAATGGTTAAAATCCATCAAATTCTAAATAATCAGTACTTATGGCTTTGAGTTCACCGAACATGACAGCACTTTAAAAAAGATGAATCCTTATTAATCCCTCTTCAGAGGACAAATATCATTTAACTTTTTTTACAGCTTTTTTGCTACATAAACTCAGCAAAAAAAGAAATGTCCCTTTTTCAGGACCCTGTCTTTCAAAGATAATTCGTAAAAGTCCAAATAACTTGACAGATCTTCATTGTAAAGGGTTTAAACACTGTTTCCCATGCTTGTTCAATGAACCATAAACAATTAATGAACATGCACCTGTGGAATGGTCGTTAAGACACTAACAGTTTACAGGCAATTAAGGTCACAGTTATGAAAACTTAGGACACTAAAGAGGCCTTTTTACTGACTCTGAAAAACACCAAAAGAAAGATGCCCAGGGTCCCTGCTCATCTGCGTGAACGTGACTTAGGCATGCAGATGTGGCCAGGGCAATAAATTGCAATGTCCGTACTGAGAGACGCTTAAGACAACGCTACAGGGAGACAGGACGGGTTGATTGTCCTCATAGTGGCAGACCACGTATAACAACACCTGCACAGGGTCGTTACATCCGAACATCACTCCTGCGGGACAGGTGCAGGATGGCAACAACAACTGCCCGAGTTACACTAGGAATGCACAATCCCTCCATCAGTGCTCAGACTGTCCGCAATAGGCTGAGAGAGGCTAGACTGAGGGCTTGTAGGCCTGTTGTAAGGCAAGTCCTAACCAGACATCACCGGCAACAACGTCGCCTATGGGCACAAACCCACCATCGATGGACCAGACTGGAAAAAAGTGCTCTTCACTGACAAGTCACGGTTTTGTCTCACCAGGGGTGATGGTCGGATTCACGTTTATCGTCAAAGGAATGAGCATTACACCAAGGCCTGTACTCTGGAGCGGGATCGATTTGGAGGTGGAGGGTCCGTCATGTTCTGGGGCGGTATGTCACAGCATTATCGGACTGAGCTTGTTGTCATTGCAGGCAATCTCAACGTTGTGAGTTACAGGGAACACATCCTCATCCCTCATGTGGTACCCTTCCTGCAGACTCATCCTGACATGACCCTCCAGCATGACAATGCCACCAGCCATACTGCTCGTTCTGTGTGTGATTTCCTGCAAGACAGGAATGTCAGTGTTCTACCATGGCCAGTGAAGAGCCCGGATCTCAATCCCATTCAGCACGTCTGGGACCTGTTGGATCGGAAGGTGAGGGCTAGGGCCATTCCCCCCAGAAATGTCTGGGAACTTGCAGGTGCCTTAGTGGAAGAGTGGGGTAACATCTCACAGCAAGAACTGGCAAATCTGGTGCAATCCATGAGGAAGAGATGCACACTTAATGCAGCTGGTGGCCACACCAGATACTGACTGTTGATTTTGACCCCCCCTTTGTTCAGTGACACATTATTCCATTTCTGTTAATCACATGTCTGTGGAACTTGTTCAGGTTATGTCTCAGTTGTTGAATCTTGTAATGTTCATACACATATTTACACATGTTAAGTTTGCTGAAAATAAACGCAGTTGACAGTTGAGGACGTTTCCTTTTTTTGCTGAGTTTATACATACATTTTACATATACATTTGACATACATGGTACTTTTATATATAGCAGTCACATAACAATGATACTTTACCAAACACAAGCTCTTTAATCCCGCCACTCAGCCCATCCCACCTGTCTCCATAGACTACCCTTGTTTGGTTTCCATGTGCCATATATTTTTCAATTGGGCTGTGATATTTTACCTAATTTTTTTACCTTTCTAATTGTATACTATCCACAGTTTATGAGCTAAAGATGTAAACCTTTCCTACGAGTATTATTATATTATTTATTGACTGACTATGACTTTCCAAATCACCAAACACTGCTATTTGTAAGGTTAGTTTTTAAGTGCATGTTGTGATTTTTTTTTTTTTAACCATTCCTGTACCTGTGACCAGAAACAAGCTACATAGGGCCAATACCAAAATAAATTATCTATTGATTCGGTCTCTTCGCAGCAAAATCTACAGAGCTGAGATTGTTTTATGCTCCATATATATATATAGCATTCTGTTGGTGGCAATAATTTTATATAATAATTTAAAGTGTTGTATAATAATTTAAAGTGTTGAATCAAGTGTAGTTTTTTTTGTACCAGTTCATGAACCATATGCCATGGAATTGGTACATCGAAAATATCTTCCCATTTATTTTGCAACCGTTATGGTGCAGCTGTCAACATTTTTGTCCTCAAATTAAACTGGAATATTTTTCTATTTATGCCAGTTCATTTCAGCCAATTTGTATCTTTAATATATGGCAGCTTTATTGCGGTTTTGGAGCAGTGGCTTCTTCCTTGCTGAGCGGCCTTTCAAGTTCCCTACCTTCTCCCTTTTCCACTTGCCTCCCTTTTTGTTGTAGTGCTGCAATCAGTTGGTTGGCCGTTTGGATTGAGGTTGTACGTTTGGATCCCCACATATATTTTCGATAACTACATATGTGACATAACTCCTCCGTTTCTATTCATAATGTCATTAACAAATCTAATCATTTTTAAACATTTTTTCAATAAAGAATGTTTTTATTTTTTTATTATCAGTATATTTGAGTTTAACCATAACCATTTGTTGTAATATTTGTTCTTTCTTTTCTGGAGGATAAAACTGAAATTGTAACCAGCTTTGCATGGCGATACTTTAAACAAAATGTAATTTTCAATTAGTAGGAAATGAGAAGTTGTAATCTGTATAGAGGCAAAAAGGACATGTTTGAACAATGGATGAGCCTTTTGTGATAATCTACTGGAAGACCATTTTGGGTTTAAGTATAACTTATGTATGAGTGAAGCTTTTAGAGGTTTAAAGCTTTAATAGTTTATAATTTTAGCCCCCCAAACTTATATTCGTTATAGAAATAGGCATGTTTAATTTTGTCTGGCTTAGCATTCCAAATAAAATGAAATGTTTTTTGCTCATTTGATTTTAAAAAACAAGTCATCTGGAGTAGGCAGTGCCATTAGTGTAACGCTCGTCGTTGGAATGAGGTAAGGACCAAAGCGCAGCGTGGTAAGTGTTCACATTTTTTATAAAATAACTGAACACTGAACAAAACAACAAATGACAAACGAACAGTCCCGTAAGGTGAATGAAAAAACACTAAACAGGAAATAAACACCGACGAAACACAGGTGGACAAAGTATGATTCTCAATCAGAGACAACTAACGACACCTGCCTCTGATTGAGAACCATACCAGGCCAAACTCAAAAACCAACATAGAAAAACAAACAGACTGCCCACCCCAACTCACGCTGTACTAAAACAAAGACAAAACAAAGGAACTACGGTCAGAACGTGACAATTAATAAGTAAGTATTCTGTGATAGGACCAAAGAGTTAATCAATATGATTTTTTCCATCAATAGACAAGTATTTACCTCGCCATGGTTTCAGAATATTATCTATTGTTGCTAACTTTCTATTGAAAGTTAATTTATACCAGGTATGTCTACTTCACCTTCCACCCATTTTATTGGTAAACTAACAAGGTAGTGTCAACACAATTTTTTTAACGATCCAATACGTAATATGGTGCACTTGTCATAATTAGTTTTTAATCCAGAGAGGCTAGAAAAGTGATCAAGATCTTCAATGAGACTGTGCAGGGATCCAGATTGTAGACTTGTGAAAAAAACGCTTCACGGTTGGGATGGTGTTCTTCAGCTTGCAAGCCTCCCCCTTTTTCCTCCAAACATAATGATGGTCATTATGGCCAAGCAGTTCTATCTTTGTTTCATCAGACCAGAGGACATTTCTCCAAAAAGTACAATCTTTGTCCCGATGTGTAGTTGCAAACCGTAGTCTGGCTTTTTTATGGCGGTTTTGGAGCAGTGGCTTCTTCCTTGCTGAGCGGCCTTTCAGTTTATGTCGATATAGGACTCGTTTTACGATGGATATAGATACTTTTGTGCCTGTTTCCTCCAGCATCTTCACAAGGTCCTTTGCTGTTGTTCTGGGATTTATTTACACTTTTCGCACCAAAGTACGTTCATCTCTTGGATACCTATGATGAAAATTACAGGCCTCTCTCATCTTTTTAAGTGGGAGAACTTGCACAATTGGTGGCTGACTAAATACTTTTTTGCCCCACTGTATGTGAACTTCTGACCCACTGGAATTGTGATACAGTGAATTATAAGTGAAATAATCTGTCTGTAAACAATTGTTGGAAAAGTGACTTGTGTCATGCACAAAGTAGATGTCCTAACCGACTTGCCAAAACTATAGTTTGTTTACAATAAATTTGTGGAGTGATTGAAAAATAAGTTTTAATGACTACAACCTAAGTGTATGTAAACTTCCTACTTCAACTGTAGATTAATTAGCCAGATCTGTTTTTGGTCCACTAGCATATTTAAAAGAATCCATCTTCCTTGCGGCGCTGTTCGAACAGTTTGCACAATCGGATCAAAATGTGTATTAAATTAGTATAATCACCCCTTTTGAGTTTCTTTGCCCATGACACAAATATATTTCTCCCTCCCAGTCCTTTTTCCACCCAACCTCATCTATATTTGTAGAATGAGTTTCCTGTAAACAATAGATATTATATTCTCTTTTAGCCATGTAAAAATGTATCTTGTTTTTTTTTATGATCTGCTAAGCCATTACAATTATAACTGGCTATACTTATTTCCAGACTTACCATAATGATACCCAAGTTTCAATTATACTTACCACAACCAATGTTTGTAGACTTACCATTAAAAAGCACCACAATGATTTAAGTGTCAAAAAATGGTGCCGAAGAGGATGGCTAACGTTTTACATGTCTGTAATCAATTGTGCTATTTTGTTCGATTTTTTTTTTTAGCGTTGTTTGTAACTAGTTTTTTAACTTATTTTGTACACAATGTTGCTGCTACCGTCTCTTATGATCTATAATAACTTCTGGACATCAGAACTGGGATTACTCACCACGGACTGGAAGAATCTTTTTCATTTAACGAGTCCGACGAGAAAGATATACTGCTCTCCCGGGAACAGGCCCAGATCCCCGCCTTTTGCGTGAAGAAAAGACGGCGGAAAAGAGGACGCAGATCAGGCTGCCTTTTGAGAATTCTTAGGCGAGCGAGTAAACTCCCATTGCCATCAATTCTACTTCAGTATCATTAGAAAATAAAATAGATGACCTATGATTACGATTATCCTATTAACGGGACATTAAAAACGGTAATATGTTATGTTTCACTGAGTCATGGCTGAACGAAGACACAGACAATATAGAGCTGGAGGGATTTTAAATGCACCGGCAGAACAGAGACGCTACCTCTGGTAAGACGAGGGGTGGGGGTGTGTCTTTTTGTCAATAACAGCTGGTGCACGCAGTCTAATATTAATGAAGTCTCGAGGTATTGCTCACCTGAGGTAGAGTAGCTTATGATAAGCTGTAGACCACACTATCCACCAAGAGAGTTCTCATCTATATTATTTGTAGCTGTCTATTTACCACCACAGACCGATGCTGGCACTAAGACCGCACTCAACCAACCCTATAAGGCCATAAGCAAACAAGAAAATGCTCACCCAGAAGCGTAGCTTCTAGTGGCTGGGGACTTTAATGCAGGCAAACTTAAATCAGTTTTACCACATTTTTACCAGCAAGTCACATGTGCAACCATAAGGGAAAAAATTCCAGACCACCTTTACTCCACACACAGAGATGCATACAAAGCTCTCCCCCGCCCTCCATTTGGCCAATCTGACCATAATTCTACCCTCCTTATTCCTACTTACAAGCAAAAACTAAAGCAGGAAGTACCCGTGACTCACTCAATACAGAAGTGGTCAGATGGCGCAGTTGCTACGCTACAGAACTGTTTTGCTAGCACAGACTGGAATATGTTCCGGGATTCATCCAATTGCGTTGAGGAGTATACCACCTCAGTCATTGGCATCATCAATAATTGCATCGACGACGTTGTCCCCAAGGCTAGAGCTGCCGCTTTCAAGGAGCGGGACAATAATCCGGATGCCTATAAGAATTCCTGCTATGCCCTCAGACAAACCATCAAACAAGCAATACATGATTAAGATTGAATCCTACTACACTGGCTCTGACGCTAATCAGATTTGGCAGGGCTTTAAAACTTTTACGGACTACAAAGAGAATCCCAGACGCAAGCTGTCCAGTGACGCGGGCCTACCAGACGAGCTAAATGCATTTTATTCTCGCTTCAAGGCAAGCAACACTGAAGCATGCACTAGAGCACCAGCTGTTCTTGATGCCTGTGTGATAACGCTCTCGGTAGCCGATGTGAGCAAGACCTTTAAACAGGTCAACATTCACAAAGCTGCAGGTCCAGATGGATTACCAGGACGTGTACTCAAAGCATGCCCGGATCAACTGGCAAGTGTCTTCACTGACATTTTTAACCTCTCCCTGACTGAGTCTGTAATACCTACATGTTTCAAGCAGACCACCATAGTCCCCGTGCCCAAGGAAGCAAAGATAACTTGCCTAAATGATTACCGCCCGTGGCACTCACATCGGTAGCCATGAAGTGCTTTACATTTACATTTAAGTCATTTAGCAGACGCTCTTATCCAGAGCGACTTACAAATTGGTGCATTCACCTTATGACATCCAGTGGAACAACCACTTTACAATAGTGCATCTAAATCTTTAAGGGGGGGGAGGGGGGGTGAGAAGGATTACTTTATCCTATCCTAGGTATTCCTTAAAGAGGTGGGGTTTCAGGTGTCTCCGGAAGGTGGTGATTGACTCCGCTGTCCTGGCGTCATGAGGGAGTTTGTTCCACCATTGGGGAGCCAGAGCAGCGAACAGTTTTGACTGAGCTGAGCGGGAACTGTACTTCCTCAGTGGTAGGGAGGCGAGCAGGCCATGGCTCACATCAACAGCATCCTCCCGGATACTCTAGACCTACTCCAATTCGCATACCGCCCCAATAGATCCACAGATGAAGCAATCTCAATCGCACTCCACACTGCCCTTTCCCACCTGGACAAAAGGAACACCTATGTGAGAATGCTGTTCATTGACTACAGCTCAGCGTTCAACACCATAGTGCCCATGAAGCTCATCACTAAGCTAAGGACCCTGGGACTAAACACCTCCCTCTGCAACTGGATCCTGGACTCCCTGACGGGCCGCCCCCAGGTGGTAAGGGTAGGCAACAAGACGTTTGCCACGCTGATCCTCAACACTGGGCCCCCTCAGGGGTTTGTACATAGTCCTCCCTGTTCACTCTCAACTGCGTGGCCAAACACGACTCCAACACCGTCATTAAGTTTGCTGATGACACAACAGTGGTAGGCCTGATCACCGGCAACGATGAGACAGCCTTTAGGGAGGAGGTCAGAGATGTGGTCGTGTGGTGCCAGGACAACAACCTCTCCCTCAATGTGAGCAAGACAAAGGAGCTGATCGTGGACTACAGGAAAAGGCGGGCCGAACAGGCCCCCATTAACATCGTCAGGGCTGTAGTGGAGTAGGTTGAGAGTTTCATGTTCCTTGGTGTCCACATCACCAACGATCTATCATGGTCCAAGCACACCAAGACAGTTGTGAAGAGGACACGACAAAACCTTTTCCCCCTCGGGAGACTGAAAAGATTTGGCATGGGTTTTGGCATCCCCAGATCCTCAAAAGTTCTACAGCCTCACTATCGAGATATAATATTCCACCCACTAAAACCTCCCCCCATATCTAGGTCTGTTATCACTAAGACCATCAGACCATCTCCCTGACTCATGACGCACCTTTGCGTCCTAAGGCAAACCCTTGGCCGCCAATTGGCGTTGGCCAGAGGGAAATACGGGCAGTCCCATGATAACATATCTATGAGGGTAAGAGAACTAACCAAATAACATGGAAAACAGTCAGAAAAAAAAATAGTAACAATAATTGATAATATTAATATAAATAATAACAGCACAATCTTATAAATGCATGCTCATATTTAGAAAGTCAATAACCATGTCAGCCCAGCCTGCTCAGTTCATTGGATTCAATTGTTTGAAAATGTTTGAAAAAATGAAGAGAAAACAACCTAAATATATCACAAGACCAGTCCTTTTTTTTAATGTCCAATACATGCAAGACATATTTCATGTAGTCCTCATCATATCCTGTTGTTTTCCGAGGAAAAAAAGTAAGGAAAAAAAGAACATGGATTCTAACGGCTGCTAATGACTGGAAGTAAAAATGTGTCTTAGGAATCACACTGCCCATAAAGGACTACCCAAGTTACAATCAACTCTGACACAGCCATGGCACGACAGCCAAGAATACATGCAGTACTGACAATCTAGAGCGAGTGAACCTGTAAAACCAACCCTCTCTCCACCCATACACATTTAGTTTTTTATTCCACGGTCATTACTCTATCACATTGGCTGTTGTACATCTCGGCCTAAATCATTAGGATCAGCGATATAAAAGATAGCATAAATAGTTTATATATAATTATATCATCTCTCTCACATAGAGAAGTGCTTCCATAAGCCAGTTATTGTGTTAGTGTTAGTTAGTGTTCGTTTTTTTTTCAGAGTTTTACCCCCTTTTTTCGCCCCAGTTTCGTAGTATCCAATTGTTTTAGTAGTTACTATCTTGTCTCATTGCTACAACTCCCGTACGGGCTCGGGAGAGACGAAGGTCGAGAGTCATGCATCCTTCCGAAACACAACCCAACCAAGCAGCACAGCTTCTTAACACAGCGCGCATCCAACCCGGAAGCCAGCCGCACCAATGTGTCGGAGGAAACACTGTGCTCGATGAGACAAGGACATCCCGACCGGCCAAACCCTCCCTAACCCGGACGACGCTAGGCCAATTGTGCGTTGCCCCATGGACCTCCTGGCCACGGTCGGCTGCGACAGAGCCTGGGCTCGAACCCAAAGTCTCTGGCCTTAGACCAGTGCGCCACCCGGGAGGCCCGTTGTACCGTTAACTTTAATCAGTTTATCCAAGTGTTAACTAACCCGCCACACACTAATAGAGACAACAAACCTGTTGACAATACCTAATAAATTTGCTGGTGTGTATCGGAACAGCTCTCTTGCTATTGGGTCAAATCTTTTTTTCTCTGCACAGACACCGCAGGTTGGGAAACATGTCCTGCTGCGGAGGGAAGGGCTACAGCCCCAGCACGGGCCAGATGAAGTGCTGTGCAGGGACTCTGTACGACCTGCAGGTTCAGGGCAGGCTCACAGAGGATGCCCAGTGCTGTGGGAATATCCTGATGGAGGCCGGCTCCACTCAGACCTGCTGCTCTGCCCCAGGGCTAGACCTGCTCTACCCTACCCAGTCAGGGTTCACCTGCTGTGGGCACCGCTACCCCAACTCCTCCCTGTGGTCCTGCTGCGCGGGGGTCCTGCACCCAAGGTCTGAACGAAACACCACCAGCATGAACATGATTCCAGGTCAGTGGGAACAGGATACATTCCGAACTTGACTCCCATTTGTCATCGATCCATGATTTATGTCAGTTTGTTTTACGTCTTTTTATCTCTGGGCCATACGAAAGACCAACCCACAGCCCAGACGAATGATATGATGATTCTATATGTAGTTCATAAATGATAAACGGGGTGTGTTTTGATGGGTCCCTGCATGGATTCTGTCTCTGTCTAAGTCCATTTGATTAGACTGTTGTTTACTACCCTCAGGACCCAGGCTTCTACCACTGGGGGATTTGAAGACGGAAGATCTGTGTTACACCGAAGGTAAGGTCTCCAGTTTGCAGCACAGAGTGAAGGAAACATGAATCTATACTTTGACCTCTAGCAAGAACAGTGGGAAGCACTTGAATCTACACTGAACAAAAATGTGACCGACCGGCTGGATTCGTTCGGTCTTATGTAGCAACATTTGAGGTGGTGTTTTTTACATTGGATAAAAGTATAGACTCCAAGCTAGAAAATGGCATATCATGCACTAGAGTTGAGGAACAATGGGAAAGTAAATTCTGCTTTGAAAGTTGATCAACTTGTAACCCCACTTTTGAGAAAATGGCCCTTGAATATTTTGGTACCACTACTGGACAGCTCTTCTTTGTCTACACCCATTCAGCATCGTTCACATCCCCTTAAGCCAGCCCCACCCTTCTCTTTAAGGATTCACATGTAAGGCTAAACAGAGTGAGTACACCTTGTAGTGGGGACAATAAAAGGCCACTTTAAAATGTGCAGTTTTGTCACACAACACAATCCTAGAGACGTCTCAAGTTTTGAGGGAGTGTGCAATTGGCAAACTGACTGCAGGAATGTCCACCAGAGCTGTTAATTTTTCTGCCATAAGCTGCTTCCAACATCGTTTGATAGAATTTGGCAGTAAGTCCAACCGGCCTCACAACCGCAGACCACTTGTAACCAGCCCAGGACCTCCACATCTGGCTTCTTCTTCATCTGAGGGGTGGTTGGGAGGGTGCTGAGGAGTAGTTCTGTCTGTAATAAAGTCATTTTGTGGGGGGAAATTATTTCTGATTGGCTGGGCCTAGCTCTCCAGTGGATCCCCTCCCAGGCCCAGCCACGGCTACACCCCTACACAGTGATGTGAATTCCATAGATTAGGAATTAATTTATTTATTTAAATTGATTGATTTCCTTATATGAACTGTAACTTAGTCAAATCTTTGAAATTGTTGCATGTTCTGTTTATATTTTTGTTCAGTATACAGTTGAAGTTGGAAGTTTACATACACTTAGTTTGGAGTCATTAAAAATTGTTTTTCAACCACTCCACAAATTTCTTGTTAACAAACTATAGTTTTGGCAAGTCGGTTAGGACATCTACATTATGCATGACACAAGTAATTTTTCCAGCAATTTTTTACACAGATTATTTCAAATATAATTTACTGTATCACAATTCCAGTGGGTCAGAAGTTTACATACACTAAGTAGACTGTGCCTTTAAACAGCTCGGAAAATTCCAGAAAATTACGTCACGGCTTTAGAAGCTTCTGATAGGCAAATTGACATCATTTGAGTCAATTGGAGGTGTACCTGTGGAGATATTTCAAAGCCTACCTTCAAACCCAGTGTCTCTGTGCTTGACATCATGGGAAAATCAAACGAAATCAGCCAAGACCTCAGAAACAAAATTGTAGACCTCCACAAGTCTGGTTCATCCTTGGGAGCAATTTCAAACACCTGAAGGTACCACGTTAATCTGTACAAACAATAGTACGCAAGTATAAACACCATGGGACCACGCAGCCGTCATACCGCTCAGGAAGGAGACACGTTCTGTCTCCTAGAGATGAACGTATTTTGGTGCGAAAAGTGCAAATCAATCCCAGAATAACAGCAACGGACCTTGTGAAGATGCTGTTGGAAACAGGTACAAAGGTATCTTTATCCACAGTAAAACGAGTCCTATATCGACATAACCTGAAAGGCCGTTCAGCAAGGAAGAAGCCACTGCTCCAAAACCACACCACAAAACTGCACATGGGGACAAAGATCGTACTTTTTTGAAAAATGTCCTCTGATGAAACAAAAATATAACTTTTGGGCCATAATAACCATTGTTATATTTGGAGGAAAAAGAGGGAGGTTTGCAAGCCGAAGAACACCATCCCAACCGTGAAGCACGGCGGTGGCAGCATCATGTTGTGGGGGTGCTTTGCTGCAGGAGGGACTGGAGCACTTCCCAAAATAGATGGCATCATGAGGGAGGAAAATTATGTGGATTTATTGAAGCAACATCTCAAAACATCAGTCAGGAAGTTAAAGCTTGGTCGCAAATGGACAATGACCCCAAGCATACTTCCAAAGTTGTGGCAAAATGGCTTAAGGACAACAAAGTCAAGGTATTGGAGTTTCCATCACAAAGCCCTGACCTCAATCCTATAGAAAATGTGTGGGCAGATCTGAAAAAGTGTGTGTGAGCAAGGAGGCCTATAAGCCTGACTCAGTTACACCAGCTCTGTCAGGAGGAATGGGACAAAATTCACCCAACTTATTGTGGGAAGCTTGTAGAAGGCTACCCGAAACATTTGACCCAAGTTAAACAATTTAAAGGCAATGCCACCAAATATTAATTGAGTGTATGTAAAGTTCTGACCCACTGGAAATATGATAAAATAAATAAAAGCTGAAATATATAATTCTCTCCTATTTTTCTGACATTTCACATTCTTAAAAAATTGTGGTGATCCTAACTGACCCAAGAAAGGGAATTTTTACTAGGATTAAATGTCAGGAATTGTGAAAACTGAGTTTATGTATTTGCCTAACGTGTATGTAAACTTCCGACTTCAACTGTACTTTATTTTTGACACCAAGTACAGTGGCTTCACAAAGCTGATCTGAATTTTGTGTCCAGTTCTGCTAGGAACAGTGGAGAGTGTGTCTATGAAGATGAACGAGCGGTCCATCGTGATGGTAAACGCCATGTCTTTGCTGGCCTCTCATGGCAATGTCAGCACCCTGCCTTCCCCTCTGTACCACACATTACCCGACCACTGCTGCTCCCCTGAACTGGTGCCGGGCAACACTTACATCTGGGTGAAAACAGGATTCATCTCTGATCTCAGTGATCATTCCTCCCCTCTCCATTCCATCCTTTCCAGGTGCTGAACCTTTATCTCTCCCAGAGGAAAGAAGCCCAACCCTCTCAGCATAATGTGAATTCTGGGTATTTCCATAGCCTATTGCTGAGAAATCTGGTATGTTAACTGTTAAGCTTAAAACTAGCATCTTTATAGTCTCTAATGAGCCAAATCTCTGGATAAGCCATATTGTGTCAGTCTGGGTAGTGGTGGTGTACTGACTAGATGTTTTGTTGGTTTAAAGAGGCAATTGGTGCATCCATTTCTGGACTTTCACGTTAGTGCATTCAGAAAGTATTCAGACCTTGACTTTTTCCACATTTTGTTATGTTACAGCCTCATTTTAAAATTGATTGAATAGTTTCCCCCCCTCATCAATCTACAGACAATACCCCATAATGACAAAGCAAAAACAGTTTTTATTTTGCAAATGTTCAAAAAATATTTTAAAAATATCACATTTACATAAGTATTCAGACCCTTTACTCAGTACTTTGTTGAATCACCTTTGGCAGCAATTATAGCCTAGTGTCCTCTAGGATATGACGCTACAAGCTTGGCACACCTCAAATCAAATTGATTTATATAGCCCTTCTTACAAACAGCAAGCAATGCAGGTGTAGAAGCACGGTGGAGACATACCCCAAGCGACTTACAGCTGTAATCGCAGCAAAAGGTGGCGCTACAAAGTATTAACTTAAGGGGGCTGAATAATTTTGCACGGCCAATTTTTCAGTTTTTGATTTGTTAAAAAAGTTTGAAATATCCAATAAATGTCGTTCCACTTCATGATTGTGTCCCACTTGTTGATTCTTCACAAAAAAAATACAGTTTTATATCTTTGTTTGAAGCCTGAAATGTGGCAAAAGGTCGCAAAGTTCAAGGGGGCCGAATACTTTCGCAAGGCACTGTATATATATATATATATATATATATACCGATTTGATTCTTAAAGAATATAATTTGTCTCATGGGTTTAGTTCAACAGTGGGTACATCCATCCCTCAGCTGTTTACCAAAGACAGTGGCAGGGTGTACCTGCAGATTTGTTGCCTAAACATTTGTTTGAACAACAGAGTGCCCCTTTAATGGTGCTATGTTAATACAAATATGTTCTTAGAGTACCACAGTATGAGTCATTATACCCATAAAAGCTATTTTAAAAACACTTCAAATAAGGGCTATGTTTTGTGAAGGCTTACCATGGCATCAGTTTTTAATAACTGCCGAAACGAGGAAAAGCTAAGAATTTCTGCATTAACCATCTGTTTACTAAATTTTGTAAGAAATAAATTGGCAAAATATCCTTAAGTTGACAATTCTGTGAACTGTCTTGGACATGTTTGAAATTTACACAATACCTGTTGGCAAAGGTATCGTCTAAAGATGACGTGCTCTACTTTGATCTAATTTGATGCTAATTATCATTTTCAACAGCTGAGAATAAATAGAACCGAATATATTGATAAGTCACCTTGTCCAAGAGAGATTTACACAGTTAATAAAATTCCACGCCCGGAAAAGCCTACACAAAACACAGCCCTTATCCAATTTGTAAGTCGCTCTGGATAAGAGCGTCTGCTAAATGACTTAAATGTATGTAAATGTTATTTTAAGTGTTTCTAAAATCCCCTATCGGAATAATAAATGGTGGAAAAACAATTGGAACCATTTCCCTGTTTGACCGCTAGGTTTTCTGGGTATATGACTCATCCACTGTGGGACTCTATGGCTATTCCCTCCAAATCCATACTGAAGCCATTTCTTCACTGAATGTTAACGCTTTGTTCAATGTGATACTGTCATCGTAGGAGTAAACATGTCTGTGAAGTGATTGCACCACGTTGTGAAACATCAGGAAATAAAGCCTAAATTTAAGTAAGTATTTGTGTAGGTGTGTGACTTTACCGCGGGTTGCCTTTATGCCAGCGCTTCCCAAACTGGGTCCTGGGCACCCCAAGGGGTGCATGTTTTGGTTTTTGCCCTAGCACTACACTGCAGATTCAAATAATCTAAGCTTGATGATTAGTTATTTGAAACAGCTGGGAAGTGCTATGGAATAAAAATGTTCAGCCCTTGGGGTCCCCAGGACCAAGTTTGGGAAACACTGCTTTATGCTATTCCACATACAGTGAGTGTACAAAACATCATGAACACCTGCTCTTTCCATGATAGACTGGGTGAATCCAGGTGATGTCACTCGTTAAATCCTCTCCAATCGGTAGATGAAGGGGAGGACACAGGTTAAAATGTATTTTTAAGGCATGGATTGTGTTTATGTGCCATTGAGGGTGAATGGGCGAGACAAAATATTTGAGTGTCTTTGAACTGGGTATGGTAGTAGGTGCCAGCCGAACCGGTTTGAGTGGCAAGAACTGCAACGCTGCTGGGTTTTTCTCACTCAAAGGTTTCCCCTGCGTATCAAGAATGGTCCACCACACAAAGGACATCAAGCCAACATGACAACTGTGGAAAGAATTGGAGACAGCATTGGTCAGCATCCCTGTGGAATGCTTTTGACACCTTGCACCTTGCTTTTGACACCTTGCACCTTGCTTTTTGACACCATGCACCTACAAATTGAGGCTGTTCTGAGGGTGGGGTTGTTAATGTCTTAGGTGTTCTTAATGTTTTGTAGACTGTGTGTCAAGGTGGTCCTGCTTGGCGTGTGAATATAGTATAACAATTTTAAAAATCAAAAGTCCAGGCAAAGACTTGTAAATCAGCTATTGCTAGACATTTTGACATCAGTATTAACATTACAAGCTGAGATTCTGTAGTTTCAGAACATACTAAATAAATTCAAGTGACTGAAAAACAAATCAAGTCATTAATATATTTATATTAATACATACAATACTGTTGTTGTTTTTTTGCTCAAGTTTGGAACATCGAACATTTGTTTAAAACTTCTTTCGGCTGCCGGGATCGATATGACAACAGCTAAGGAAAGTGCAGGGCGCCAAATTCAAAACATCAGAAATCCCATAATTAAAATTCCTCAAACATACAAGTATGTCAGACCATTTTAAAGATACACTTCTTGTTAATCCCACCACAGTGTCCGATTTCAAATAGGCTTTACAGCGAAAGCACCACAAATGATTATGTTAGGTCAGAGCCAAGTCACAGAAAAACACAGCCATTTTTCCAGCCAAAGAGAGGAGTCACAAAAATCAGAAATAGAGAGAGAATTAATCACTAACTGTTGATATAATTTCATTATTCCAATATGTTTTCATTAATTGAATTCACTTAGTCTATTTTATGAGAATTTGTAAGATTATTATTAGCATAAAATAGATGGAGACCAGTCTTATCAAAATGAGATATTTATTCTCGGAGCGCGCTGCCATGTAACCACGAACAACAGTTTATATACAAAATATGACGTCATTGGTTCTAGAATGAATCTCCTCCTGTCGACCAAGATAAACGCAGGTTTAAAAGTTCATTCCGACCTACTAGCGTGCACACATGACACACAATATAACTGAATTAACTCTTGATCCCTCACCATTATCCATCACCACTTAGCTGACAGTTCCAGTTCCAATGGAAAACCTAAGAAAACGAACAATGTCTTTATCTGAACATTTAAAAAAAACACTTCCAATCTTCTCCAATCTGGCTGGAATGGTATTTATTTAATTTAATTACCCCCTGTTTCAGGCTCCACAATCCCTCACTTATGACTTCATATTGTTAATTAGATATAACAAAACAGAGTATAAGTTTACTTAGTTACAGTTCTATTTATAATGGGGATATTGTTTAGTAATTTATTCATACAATTCCTAACACTAACCTTTGATGATCTTCATCAGATGACACTCATAGAACTTCATGTTATACAATACATGTATGTTTTATTCGATAAAGTTCAGATTTCTATCAAAAAATCTCAGTATACATTGGCGCGTTATGTTCAGTAGTTCCAAAAACATCCGGTGATTTTTGCAGAGAGCCACATCAATTTACAGAAATACTCATCATAAATGTTGATGAAAATACAAGTGTTATACATGGCACTTTAGATAAACTTCTCCTTAATGCAACCGCTGTGTCAGATTTAGAAAAAGCAAACCATGCAATAATCAGAGTACGGCGCTCAGAGCCCAAACAAGCCAAAAAGATATCCGCCATATTGTGAAGTCAACAGAAGTCAGAAATAACATTATAAATATTCACTTACCTTTGATGATCTTCATCAGAAAGCACTCCCAGGAATCCCAGTTCCACAATAAATGTTTGTTTGGTTCGATAATGTCCATAATTTTTGTTCAAATAGCTCCTTTTGTTTTGTAAGCGCGTTTGGTAAACAAATTAAAACTCACGAAGCGCGTTCACTAGGAAAAAAAGTCAAAAAGTTCCATTACAGTCCATAGAAACATGTCAAACAAAGTATATAATCAATCTTTAGGATGTTTTTAACATAAATCTTCAATAATGTTCCAACCGGAGAATTCCTTTGTCTGTAGAAATGCAATGGAACAGAGCTCGCTCTCACGTGAACGAGCGTGGCCAGCTTGTGGCTCTCTGGCAGACCTCTGACTCATTCCCCTCTCGTTCGGCCCCCCTTCACAGTAGAAGCATCAAACAAGGTTCTAAAGACTGTTGACATCTAGTGGAAGCCTTAGGAAGTGCAACATGACCAATATCCCACTGTATCTTCAACAGGGAAAGAGTTGAAAAATGACAAACCTCAGATTTCCCACTTCCTGGTTGGATTTTTTGTCAGGTTTTTCCCTGCAATATTAGTTCTGTTATACTCACAGACATCATCAAACAGTTTTAGAAACTTCAGAGTGTTTTCTATCCAAATATACTAATAATATGCATATGTTAGCAACTGGGACTGAGTAGCAGGCAGTTTACTCTGGGCACCTTATTCATCCAAGCTACTCAATACTTCCCCCAGCCATAAGAAGTAAAAAATGGAGGGTAGTCTGTCTTTCGTGGGTAGCAGGCCCGGCCCTTCCATTAGGCAAGATTAGGCCGTCGCCTATGGCGGCACTTGAATTTGAGGCGACATTTTGACAATTGATTGGCTACTTCACCGCCCGCGGCACCCCGGCCATCAGTTCTTGGCACTGCTGCAGTTCCCGCCCTCACCCCATTCCCGCTTCTCCCGAAGTTCACTCCCATTATCCGTGGTAGCTATGGTGTTGTGTGTGTTTATATGGGATTATACAAACAACATTTGCCTCCACCCTATGCCACACCAAACTGGAAGTCTTCCTACTAGCTTAGAAAGACAGTACCGTGCAGTATCGAAAAGCCCTCACTGCTGCTCGATCATCCTATTTTTCCAACTTAATTGAGGAAAATAATAACAATCCTAAATTTATTTTTGACACTGTCGCAAAGCCAACTAAAAAGCAGCATTCCCCAAGTGAGGATGGCTTTCACTTCAGCAGTAATAAACTCATTGAGGAAAATATCATGATCATTAGAAAGCAAATGACGGACTCCTCTTTAAATCTGCGTATTCCTCCAAAGCTCAGTTGTCCTGAGTCTGCACAACTCTGCCAGGACCTAGGATCAAGAGAGACACTCAAGTGTTTTAGTACTATATCTCTTGACACAATGATGAAAATAATCATGGCCTCTAAACTTTCAGGCTGCATACTGGATCCTATTCTAACTAAACTACTGAAAGAGCTGCTTCCTGTGCTTGGCCCTCCTATGTTGAACATATTAAATGGCTCTATCCACCGGATGTGTACCAAACTCACTAAAAGTGGCAGTAATAAAGCCTCTCTTGAAAAAGCCAAACCTTGACCCAGAGAATATAAAAAACTATCGGCCTATATCGAATCTTCCATTCCTCTCAAAAATTGTAGAAAAAGAGGTGTGCCGCAACTCACTGCCTTCCCAAAGACAAACAATGTATACGAAATGCTTCAGTATGGTTTTAGACCCCATCATAGCACTAAGACTGCACTTGTGAAGGTGGTAAATGACCTTTTAATGGCGTCAGACCGAGGCTCTGCATCTGTCCTCGTGCTCCTAGACCTTCGCGCTGCTTTTGATACCATCGATCACCATATTCTTCTGGAGAGATTGGAAAAGCCAAATTGGTCTACACGGACAAGTTCTGGCCTGGTTTAGATCTTATCTGTCAGAAATTAACTTTCACTGCTAACATGGTGAATCCCCAAAATTGCCCTCGCTAGAAGCCTGTGTTTCAGACATAAGGAAGTGGATGGCTGCAAAACTCGGACAAAACAGATGCTTGTTCTAGGTCCCAAGAAACAAGGAGATCTTCTGTTGAATCTGACAATAATCTTGATGGTTGTACAGTCATCTCAAATAAAACTGTGAAGGACCTCAGCGTTACTCTGGACCCTGATCTCTCTTTTGACTAACATATCAAGACCGTTTCAAGGACAGCTTTTTTCCCATCTACGTAAAATTGCAAAAATCTGAAACTTTCAGCCAAAAATGATGCAGAAAAATTAATCCATGCTTTTGTTACTTCTGGGTTAGACTACTTGCAATGCTCTACTTTCCGGCAACCCAGATAAAGCACTAAATAAACTTCAGTTAGTGCTAAAAATGGCTGCTAGAATCCTGACTAGAGCCAAAACATTTGATCAGATTACTCCAGTGCAAGCCTCCCTACACTGGCTTCCTGTTAAGGCAAGGGCTGATTTCAAGGTTTTACTGTTAACCTACAAAGCCTTACATGGGCTTGCTACTACCAATCTTTCCGATTTGGTCCTGCCGTACATACCTACATGTACGCTACAGTCACAAGACGCAGGCCTCCTAATTGTCCCTAGAATTTCTAAGCAAACAGCTGGAGGCAGGGTGTTTTCCTACAGAGCTCCATTTTAATGGAATGGTTTGCCTCCTCACGTGAGAGATGCACACTCGGTCTCAACCTTGAGGTCTTTACTGAAGACTCATCTCTTCAGTAGGTCATATGATTGAGTGTAGTCTGGCCCAGGAGTGTGAAGGTGAACGGAAAGGCTCTGGAGCAACGAACTGCCCTTGCTGTCTCTGCCTGGCCGGTTCCCCTCTCTCCACTGGGATTCTCTGCCTCTAACCCTATTACAGGGGCTGAGTCACTGGCTTACTGGTGCTCTTCCATGCCGTCCCTAGGAGGGGTGCGTCACTTGAGTGGGTTGAGTCACTGACGTGATCTTCCTGTCTGGGTTGGTGCCCCCCCTTGGGTTGTGCCGTGGTGGAGATCTTTGTGGGCTATACTCGGCCTGGTCTCAGGATGGTAAGTTGGTGGTTAAAGATATCCCTCTAGTGGTGTGGGGGCTGTGCTTTGGCAAAGTGGGTGGGGTTATATCCTGCCTGTTTGGCCCTGTCCGGGGGTATCATCGGATGGGGCCACAGTGTCTCCTGACCCCTCAAGTCTCAGCCTCCAGTGTATATGCTGCAGTAGTTTGTGTCGGGGGGGCTAGGGTCAGTCTGTTATATCTGGAGTACTTCTCCCGTCTTATCCGGTGTCCTGTGTGAATTTAAGTATGCTCTCTCTAATTCTCTCTATCTCTCTCGGAGGACCTGGGCCCTAGGACCATGCCTCAGGACTAGCTGGTATTTTTATTTTTTATTTTATTTTTTATTTCACCTTTATTTAACCAGGTAGGCTAGTTGAGAAAAGGTTCTCATTTGCAACTGCGACCTGGCCAAGATAAAGCATAGCAGTGTGAACAGACAACACAGAGTTACACATGGAGTAAACAATTAACAAGTCAATAACACAGAGAAAAAAGGGGAGTCTATATACAATGTGTGCAAAAGGCATGAGGAGGTAGGCGAATAATTACAATATTGCAGATTAACACTGGAGTGATAAATGATCAGATGATCATGTACAAGTAGAGATATTGGTGTGCAAAAGAGCAGAAAAGTAAATAAATAAAAACTGAGGGGATGAGGTAGGTGAAAATGGGTGTGCTATTTACCAATAGATTATGTACAGCTGCAGCGATCGGTTAATTGCTCAGCTAGCTGATGTTTGAAGTTGGTGAGGGAGATAAAAGTCTCCAACTTCAGCGATATTTGAAATTCGTTCCACCTCATACTCCAGCAAGGAGTATGAGGACTCCTTGTTGTCCCCAGTCTACCTGGCCGTGCTGCTGCTCCAGTTTCAACTGTTCCACCTGCGGCTATGGAACCCTGACCTGTTCACCGGACTTGCTACCTGTCCCAGACCTGCTGTTTTCAAATCTCTAGAGACAGCAGGAGCGGTAGAGATACTCTTAATGATCTGCTATGAAAAGCCATCTGACATTTACGTCCGAGGTGCTGACTTGTTGCACCCTCGACAACTACTGTGATTATTATTATTTGACCATGCTGGTCATTTATGAACATTTGAACATCTTGGCCATGTTCTGTTATAATCTCCACCCGGCACAGCCAGAAGAGGACTGGCCACCCCTCAAAGCCTGGTTCCTCTCTAGGTTGTTTCTTCCTAGGTTTTGGCCTTTCTAGGGAGTTTTTCCTAGCCACCGTGCTTCTACACCTGCACTGCTTGCTGTTTGGGGTTTTAGGCTGAGTTTCTGTACAGCACTTTGAGATATCAGCTGATGTAAGAAGGGCTATATAAATACATTTGATGTAGGATTTAAGGTAAACAAACAATTCCCTAGGAAAGCAGACAACTGTACAGGGATTGGGTTAGCCAGATTGAAGTACTCGGGCAACCCACCTCGGTTTACTCCTGGTGAGCACCAGTGTTATAGACACAAGAATGGCACCAGGAATTTAGGAGATTAATGGATGTAAGTCTGATAGTTAATGTGACTGACTTAGGTTTGGAAGCACAGGAGAAAATTCTTAACCTTACAGCACCTATAACTGATGCATAGTGGGCTTGTACCAGTAAAGGATGCATATAACAGACACTACCAAAAGGGTGGTTAGGAACTTGCCCTGCGGTGTTATTGGTCCAACCAGTTAGAATTAGTCATCAGAGGCCAGTTATAGGATGCCAAGGTAGGCACATGAGGAGTTTTGACCAGGATGAGAGTAGCCCTGTCTAGATGGATGCTATTGGCATCCATAGGGGAGTTCCAGATGAATACAAAGCTATGAATCAAATAGGTGAAGGCATTACCACTACGTTTTTCGGTGGTTGACAATAAATAAAAATGTGGATTGGATAAATTACATCTAATATAATCAATAGAGATTCATGAATGAAACCGGGGATGCAGTAAAGGGGATCTGACCAATTATCCGCCACCTCCCTTATGACCTGGCAAAATAGGCTGGCTCTCGATGTTATTGGCAGAAAAGGGCGGGGTATGTAGAATGATAGGGGTTCATTGTTGTACGTTTATTCCGAATAAAACATCACCAGATGGGACAGTTACAAGAGCTCTAGCAGGCTTAACAGCTCTAAGTGAAGAATGGGCTGAGAACTCAGGGGTTAATACATCTGTGACAGGGTGGTTCGATAGTATGTTTGGAAAATGGAAAAATGTTATAATCACCGTGTTGTGGGCCGCTTTCATCTGTATGAGTGTGTTGATGTTGTGTGGTTGCTGTTTGATTCCGTGTGCTAGAGGTTTTAATCACCAGGACTCTAGAGATCGATGACGCAACAAAATGGTGAGGTAAGGACCGATTCTGAGCTCCGACCAGTGGGACAACAAATACATGCCTCCAAACCGAGTAGATGACTCTGATCCCTTTGATTACGAGGAGCCCATGCTGGATGAGACGATCTTCAATGTTTAGACAGACTGTTTATTTCATGAAGATAATGAAAATCCTAAAAAGAAGAGTTTTAATTGGATATAGGCCTAGAACAGTCGTTGACGAGTATATGATGTAAATACATGTATTGGTTGTGTTTGATTTTGTGTGACGTTTATAATTCCAATAAAAGGTTGACGTATCAGTGTGTAATATTTAGTCAAAGGGTGGATTGATAAAGGAATTTATATGTTTAAAGTAATGACTAAAGAATTCCACCCTGAAACGTATTTAACGGTGTGAAATGTATTAGAATTATGAGACTATAATCCAATAATGTGTGTGTAAAACAAGTTAAGATAAAAAAAACATTGTGTTACTTTGTAGCAATGTGAACCACAGATGACGTTATAACTCTGAAAACGTACGACAGGAAAGAGGCCCTTTCCAAGGTCCCTCTAATCTAGGGAGGAGAGGAACAGCTAGAAACTGCCAAGCTGGAAGAAAAGTGATCAACTAGGAATGTGTTAGTATTGTGGAAAAATACAACCCACCTAAAGGGAGGCAGAGTTTCTACTGATGTGTGTGTGAATTATAAAATGACTGTTCTCATTTTTGACTTCAGAGTACTCTGAATAAAGAATTAACCTTTTGCAGAATCTGAGACTTCGCCTAATTATTATTAAACCCAGGGTCTTACAAACCTCTGGGAATTGGTCAAAGTTATAAATTATTTGATCATTGGGATTGAAAATTCTCACGACAACACCCATTAATTCTTAAAGAATAGAATTTGTCTTACGGGTTTATTTCAACAGTGGTTACATCCATCCCTCAGCTGTTTAACAAAGACAGTAGTGGGGTGTACCTTCAGAAGTTGCCTGGACATTTGCTTGAACTACAATTTGCCCCTTTAAATGGTGCTAGTTTAATGAAAATATGTTCTTAGAGTACCACAGTATGAGCAATAACACCCATAAACCTATTCTAGAAACACTTAAAATAAGGGACGTGTTTTGTGAAGTCTTAAACTGGCGTCATGTTTTGATAACCATGCCCGTGATGCTCTGGGTGAGACTGCCGAAACTAGGAAAAGGTAAGGATTTCTGGATTAACCATCTGTGAACTACATTTAGTAAGGAATAAAATGGCTAAATTTCTTTAAATTGACAATTCGGAGAGCTGTCTTGGGTAAG
The DNA here is from genome assembly GCF_021184085.1 of Oncorhynchus gorbuscha. Classification (NCBI taxonomy): domain Eukaryota; kingdom Metazoa; phylum Chordata; class Actinopteri; order Salmoniformes; family Salmonidae; genus Oncorhynchus; species Oncorhynchus gorbuscha. The sequence continues at coordinate 34,498,430 of NC_060191.1, read as the reverse complement.
TTTGAAATGTACGCATGTCATCTACTTTGATGCCAATTAGCATTTCTGAAAGCTGAGAATAAATAGCCAAATACATTGATAACTCACCTTGTCCGAGAGAGATTTACATGGTTAATAACTCATCACAGCCTGTTAAGACTGAACAGGCCTTATTTTAAGTGTTTCTAAAAATCTCCTATGGGAGAAATAAATTGGGGGAAAAAGTAATTATTTGTGTAGGTGTGTGACTTTACTGCGGGATGCCTTTATGTCAGCGCTTCCAAAACTCAGTCCTGGGGACCCTAAAGGGTGCATGTTTTAGTTTTTGCCCTGGTGCTACACAGCGGATTAAAAATAATCTAAGCTTGATGATTACTTGATTATTTGAATGTGAAGTACTAGGGGAAAAAAAAAAAAAAAAAAAGTACAGCCCCAGGACATAGTTTGAGAAACACTGCTTTAAACCATCTCACTCAACAGTTTCCCATGTGTATCAAGAATAGTCCACCACCCAAAGGACATCCAGCCAACCTGACAACGGTGGGAAGCATAGGAGTCAACATTGGCCAGCATCCCTGTATTAGGCATTTGACACCTTGTAGCGTCCATGCCCCGACAATATGAGGCTGTTCAGAGGGTGGGTTGTTAATATCTTGTAGACTGTATGTCAAGGTGGTCCTGCTTGGCATGTGAATGTAGTAAAACAATTCAAAAATCAGAAGTCCAGGCATAAAGACTTGTAAATCAGCTATTGCTAGACATTTTGACATCAGTATTAACATTACAAGCTGAGATTCTATAGTTTCAGAACATACTAAATAAATTAAAATGACTGAAAACAGAAATCAAGTCAATAATATTAATGTATTTATATTAATACCTACAAGGCTGTTTTTTTTTGTTCAAGTTGGGAACATCGACCATTTGTTTAAAAATGGAGGGTAGTCTGTCTTTCGTGGGTAGTGTTGGACAGGTCGTCCATCTTGGTTCCCTTCACGTCGCCCTTGGCTCTGGACCCTTCCAGTTTCCTCCAGCACTACTCACCAATTTCCAGTTACCCCACCATGACACACTGCGTTCACACACGGAATGAAAAAAATAAAAAAAAATAAAAAAAATCACAAGAAATCCATGAATGGTGCAAAGATCTGAAAATACGGAGATATGTACTGCGACCTTCCACCCTCAACTGGATCTCCCACATTCACAACCTTGCTTCCAAAACATTACTGTTACCCATAGAAAAAGATAACAATTACAGTACATCACGTTTCACTTGAACTGCAGAAAAAAAAAAAAAGTGAGTCTACATTAATTACGATTTGCTGCAGATCCCCCACACAAAGAAGAGTTAAACAGAAATATGTAGCGGTGTCCATGACAAAATACAATGACTCCTTTTCCCTGGCAAGTGACATTTCACTCTGCCTGGTTTCCACAGGTCCGCTTCGCCCCAGGAGCGAGGGAGAGAAAGGCGGATAGGTTGGTCATGTTAATCGTTCTTCTTCTCCTCCTCTGCTTTTTCTGTTATAGCGGCGACCTCCCCTGTGGCTGTGACCTCCCCCTGTGCTGTGCTGTCCTTGTTAGGGTCCACTCCAGTGGGTTCCGCTCCGCTGGTGCCAAATTCATTCATCCGGTTGGGATCCACCCTGTAGATCCAGCGCTGGTACAGGTAGACAAAGAATACTACGTCTGTGGGAGGGAAACATAGGAGTTATTACAGGGGTGTAATGTTCACCAAAATCCATGGTTGGGTTAAAACAGTTATAACTGTCCAGATCTGGAATGACAACAGTATCACTTGTCTCCAGGGGTGTTTTGACTCTACTATGTGGGAGATATGAGGACAGCAGCTCTGATCTTGATGAAGTCACAGATGTTATTTCAGACAATGCCAACTTCTGTGTTGAGTCAGATGCGCCTACTAAAACCTGTAAAATCTTCCCTGACAATAAGCCTTGGGTATCAAAACTAGGGTTGGGTACGTATTGTGGTTTTGGGGTCACAGTTCAGTTTCAGTACAGAGGAAAAATGAAATGCCAATAGTTACTGTAGCAACATTTTTGGCCCTTTAAAATACAAAGTGTTGGTATTCCTGATTCCATGTATGATCATGAGTCATATAATGGCTGATGAGAGCACAAATCAGGAGTCCTAACACTTTGCCTTTTCTTAAATGAAAACAATTACTCATCAACAAAGTGCAATATCTGTGTGAAATCAATATGTAAACATGGCTCAGACATTGTACATTAAGGACACCTTCCTAATATGGAGGTGACACCCCATGTGTCAATTGTCTCAAGGCTTGAGAATCCTTAACCTGTCCCTTTCATCTACACCAGGGATGAGCCTGCAGAACATTTTGTAGGCCGGTGGACCAACTCAGCCTGGGTCTCAACTTACTGTTAAGAGTAAGAATAATAGACAACACAAGCTGCAATTAAACCGTGTGGCTGTGCATCAGTCACTCACTCAATTAGCCCATTTCAGCACAAAAAAATATTTTAATGTTTAGTTAGTCTTGCGGCCAGCTATCTAAACTTGAAGTAAGCATGTTTTGAATTACTGACCGGGGTGGGGCACATTGATCACGAGTGATCATATTTAAAACTGAAAACATTTGCCTCCACCCTATGCCAAAATGTGGAGAATTGCAGGAAATGTAATTTTACAATATAGATTTTGTTATCCTTTAATTAGCTCTCTGTAGGCGTGGAGATCCATTTGTAGCAGGGATGGGCAACTCCAATCATCTGGGGCCTGATTGGTGTCACACTTTTGCCCCAGCTGACACACCTGACTCCAACAATCAACTAATCATGATATTCAGTTTAGAATGAAATTAGTTTAATCAGCTATGTTTGATTAGGATGGGGAGAAGTGTGAAACCACTCTATTGCTCAACACATTGGACAATTCATTTACAATGCCGGCTTTAGCTTGCTTAGATAGCAAACAGGTAGGACCCGCTCTGAAATGGGTGCGAAGGTTCCAGTTTCATAGAGTCTCGGGCACGTTCATGAGGTGCTGAATCCCCATATTCTCAACAACCGAGAATGGGCGCATATACTCAGCAATAAACATGCTAAAGACAAATCAGAAAGTATACATTTAACCCTGCTTTGTAGTATAACTTATTTTGAACAAAAGCTACAAATAAGTGAGTCAATCAGCCCTATGCTGAAAAATAGAGCTGTCCATACTTCTGAAACAATCTTCAGTGACCATTGAATTGTCGCCTTTCCCTATATGTTGCTTTGTGCATAAAAGTGCAAATTGAGGAAACACCAACTTAATTACACTGAACAAAAATATGAAAACACACAACATGTAAAGTGTTGGTCCCATGTTTCATGAGCTGAAAAAAAAAAGATCAGACATTTTTCAAACACACAAAAAGCGTATTTCTCAAAAATGCTAAAGTTGGTTTACATCCCGGTTAGTGAACATTTCTCCTTTGCCAAGATAATCCATGCATCTCACAGGTGCATATCAAGAAGCTGATTAAACAGCATGGTCATTACACAGGTGTAGCTTGTGCTGGGGACAATAAAAGGCCATTAAAATGTTAACTTTTGTCACAACACAATGCCACAGATGTCTCAAGGCAAGGGAGCGTGCAATTGGCATGTTGATTACAGGAATGTCCATCAGAGCTGTTGCGAAATAATTTAGAATGTTAATTTCTCTACCATAAGCCGACACCAACGTCGTTTTAGAGAATTTGGCAGTACGTCCAACGGGCCTTACCTTTTTTTTAAGGTTGTATCTGTCTATCATTTGAATTCCATAGATAAGCCTACTGAATTTATTTAAACTTCACAGATTTCCTTGTATGACCTGTAACTCCTTTGAAATTGCTGCGTTATGTTTTTGTTCAGTCTATCTACGTAGACGAATTGGCAGTAGAATGGCCTTACTGAAGAGCTCAGTGACTTTCAACGTGGCAATGTTATAGGATGCCACCTTTCCAACAAGTCAGTTTGTCAAATGTCTGCCTTGCTAGAGCTGCCCTGGTCAACTGGAAGCTCTGAAATGGAAACATCTAGGAGCAACAGTGGCTCAGCTTCAAAGGGGTAGGCCACACAAGCTCACAGAATGGGACCGCCGAGGGCCGTAGCGCGTAAAAATGATGTCCTCGGTTGCAACACTCACTGCCGAGTTCCAAACTGCCTCTGGAAGCAACGTCAGCACAAGAGCTATTCGTTGGGAGCTTCATGAAATGGGTTTCCATGTCTGAGAAACCGCACACAAGCTTAAGATCACCATGGCAATACCAAGCGTCGGCTGGAGTGGTGTAAAGCTCGCCACCATTGGACTCTGGAGCAGTGGAAACGCGTTCTCTGGAGTGATGACAGACGAATCTGAGTTTGGCGGATGCAAGGAGAACGCTACCTGAACCAATGCTTAGCCCCAACTGTAAAGTTTGGTGGAGGATGGGGCTGTTTTTCATGGTTCGAGCTAGGCCACTTAGTTCCAGTGAAAGGGAAATCTTAATGCTACCGAATACAATGACATTCAAGACGATTATGTGCTTCCAACTTTGTGGCAACAGTTCGGGGAAGGCACTTTCCTGTTTCTGCATGACAATGCCCCCCGTGCACAAAGCGAGGTGCATACAGAAATGGTTGGTCGAGATCGGTGTGGTAGGTCTTGACTGGCCTGCACAGAGTCCTGACCTCAACCTCAATGAACACCTTTGGGTTGAATTTGAAAGCTTACTGCAAGCCAGTCCTAAATCACCCAGCAAGTCCCCGCAGCAATGTTCCAACATCTAGTGGAAAGCATTTACATTTACATTTTCATTTAAGTCATTTAGCAGACGCTCTTATCCAGAGCGACTTACAAATTGGTGCATTCACCTTATGACATCCAGTGGAACAACCACTTTACAATAGTGCATCTAAATATTTTAGGGGGGGGGGGGTGAGAAGGATTACTTTATCCTATCCTAGGTATTCCTTAAAGAGGTGGGGTTTCAGGTGTCTCCGGAAGGTGGTGATTGACTCCGCTGTCCTGGCGTCGTGAGGGAGTTTGTTCCACCATTGGGGAGCCAGAGCAGCGAACAGTTTTGACTGGGCTGAGCGGGAACTGTACTTCCTCAGTGGTAGGGAGGCGAGCAGGCCAGAGGTGGATGAACGCAGTGCCCTTATTTGGGTGTAGGGCCTGATCAGAGCCTGGAGGTACTGAGGTGCCGTTCCCCTCACAGCTCCGTAGGCAAGCACCATGGTCTTGTAGCGGATGCGAGCTTCAACTGGAAGCCAGTGGAGAGAGCGGAGGAGCGGGGTGACGTGAGAGAACTTGGGAAGGTTGAACACTAGACGGGCTGCGGCGTTCTGGATGAGTTGTAGGGGTTTAATGGCACAGGCAGGGAGCCCAGCCAACAGCGAGTTGCAGTAATCCAGACGGGAGATGACAAGTGCCTGGATTAGGACCTGTGCCGCTTCCTGTGTGAGGCAGGGTCGTACTCTGCGGATGTTGTAGAGCATGAACCTACAGGAACGGGCCACCGCCTTGATGTTAGTTGAGAACGACAGGGTGTTGTCCAGGATTACGCCAAGGTTCTTAGCGCTCTGGGAGGAGGACACAATGGAGTTGTCAACCGTGATGGCGAGATCATGGAACGGGCAGTCCTTCCCCGGGAGGAAGAGCAGCTCCGTCTTGCCAAAGTTCAGCTTGAGGTGGTGATCCGTCATCCACACTGATATGTCTGCCAGACATGCAGAGATGCGATTCGCCACCTGGTCATCAGAAGGGAAAGCCTGCCCAGAAGTGTGGAGGATGTTGTAGAAGCAAAGGGGGGACCAAGTCCATATTAAAACTCCTATGATTTTGGAATGAGATGTTCAACGAGCAGGTTTCCACATACACTACATGACCAAAGGTATGTCTACAGGAATGAGACGGATCCTGCTTCTGTTGCCTGTTTGAGTTTATTTAATAGTCTACTGACTCCGTGAGTACCAAGTATCACACAACTGCAAAATGTCGCTAAATGTTGGGTAAAGCAAGCAGTCAGTTTTTAAAACCTTTTCTATGCTTTAATAAAAGGCTTTACAAAATGTTTGTTAGAACAGATTCTCTGGTATTCGTGTTGTTTACACGGCTCCAAGCAGGCAGAAAAGGTATTGTAATCCAACACCATCGGTTTGTCACACATAATATGCAACCAGCTCTCGCTTCTCTACCCTCCTTTTTCTTCATCTCCTTATTGTTATTACAATTATGAGCATCATTATAATAAGTCATGTCATTAGATGGTTTCTTATCGCTATAGCCTTGTATAACCACCACTCAGCTGTAGGCCTATGAGCGTGTCCGGTTTAGTCTTAATATCGTAACTTCCTATGCAGCCTCTCCAGTCTTAAGAGTTCCAACTAGTCGTTGACAGATTTTTTAAAAACATTTTATTTTAAATCTTTATTTAACCAATTCTTATATAGAACAAATTATTATTTACAATGATGGCCTACAGGAGACCCCATAAGCTGTCCTAACAGTTAAGTGTTCTCAGAGTAAGTGTATTATTCCCAGAGGATCATTAGAGCTGCACTAGACACATGTTTCCACCACAACAAGTATATACACTCCAAGTTCGAGACAAAGTAATAGGGTAATGAATAATCATTTCTCCCTTAAGGGGATATGACCTGACCTCAACCCCTCATTTTCCTAATCCACAGATGTCCATCCCTATCCCCTATAGCAATCCTGTGACTTCCTCCCATCCACCCAGCACATTCCAGAGCCATCAACTTCTGATGTAAAACATAGTTTCTAGGATAGCAAATGTTCCAAGTTTAACCCAGAATCCAACAAGAGTTACCAGTAGGTATCTTGATTACAGAAAGAGGCAAGTGGTTCCTGAGCCATAGACAGGCAATTGCTTTGGAGCTGGTAAAATAAACGTTATAATTTCTATATGACGAACCCATCGGAATGGAAAAGGCACAACGCTCGCTTAACACTAAGACTGTACTTTCCCTAAACAGGTTTTAAAGAATGATGTTGAGGCCTTCAATGGCCTTCTTCAGAATAATCACAAAGTGAATGGACAAGTTCATATTAGGGCATGGGGAAGACAATTAAGGAGAAATCGTCAGCTGGTGGTGCTAATGAGACATGTGGTAGACCATACAGGTCGGTACTCAGGGTTTGGGGTACTATGGTCAATGTCTTCACCTAGTGATATAATACAGATGTGGAACCAGTAAAAAGAAAAATTGGAAAACTGGGCAAGCTTTTTTCACTACAGTAGGTGTAATTGATATAAAACCATCACTATATAATGCATGTTGAATATGTTGGGTATAGAAACTCAGAAAAAAAGAAGGAAAGAAACGGACCTTTTTCAGGACCCTGTCTTTCAAAGATAATTTGTAAAAATCCAAATAACTTAACAGATCTTCATTATAAAGGGTTTAAACACCATTTCCCATGCTTGTTCAATGAACCACAAACAATTAATGAACATGTGGAATGGTTGTTAAGACAGCTTACAGAAGGTAGGCAATTAAGGTCACAGTTATGAAAAGCCTCTTTAATGTCCTAAGTTCTCTACTGACTCTGAAAAACACCAAAAGAAAGATGCCCAGGGTCCCTGCTCATCTGCGTGACGGAGGCATGAGGACTGCAGATGTGGCCAGGGCAATAAATTGCAATGTCCGTACTGTGAGACGCCCAAGAAAGCGCTACAGGGAGACAGGATGGGAGTTGATCGTCCTCGCAGTGGCAGACCACGTGTAACAACACCTGCACAGGGTCGGTACATCACACCTGCGGGACAGGTACAGGATGGCAACAACAACTGCCCGAGTTACACCAGGAATGCACAATCCCTCCATCAGTGAGAGAGGCAGGACTGAGGGCTTGTAGGCCTGTCCTCACCAGACATCACCGGCAACAACATTGCCTATGGGCACAAATACACCGTCGCTGGACCAGACAGGACTGGCAAAAAGTGCTCTTCCCTGTGAGTCAAAACCGAGACTCTTCAGTGGTGATGGTCGGATTCAGTTATCATCGAAGGAATAGGCGTTACACCGAGGCCTGTACTCTGGAGCGGGATCGATTTGGAGGTGGAGGGTCCGTCATGGTCTGGGGCGGTGTGTCACAGCATCATCGGACTGAGCTTGTTGCCATTACAGGCAATCTCAACTCTATGCGTTACAGGGAAGACATCCTCCACCCTCATGTGGTACCCTTCCTGCAGGCTCATCCTGACATGACCCTCCAGCATGACGATGCCACCAGCCATACTGCTCGTTCTGTGCGTGATTTCCTGCAAGGCAGGAATGTCATTGCTCTGCCATGGCCAGCGAAGAGCCCGGATCTCAATCCCATTGAGCACGTCTGGGACCTGTTGGATCGGAGGGTGAGGGCTAGGGCCATTACCCCCAGAAATGTCCGGGAACTTGCAGGTGCTTTGGTGGAAGAGTGTGGTAACATCTCACAGCAAGAACTGGCAAATCTGGTACAGTCCATGAGGAGGAGATGCACTGCAGTACTTAACGGGGCTGGTGGCCACACCAGATACTGACTTACTTTTGATTTTGACCCCCCCCCCCCCCCCCTTTGTTCAGGGACACATTATTCAATTTCTGTTAAGTCACATGTCTGTGGAACTTGTACAGTTTATGTCTCAGTTGTTACTTCGAAGCTGCGATGCCTGATAAGGACCCGATCAAAAACAGTCGCTTTCAATCGTGATTGCAATTGCTTTAGCCAACTTGTTGCAGCTCATATATTGTTAAATTATTCAAGGCTCCCTTTTGTTTCTTATTTTTTTTATAACTGAAACGCTTAAACAAAACGAGCAAACCAAAAGAAACAACAGTTCACCTGACACAAGACTAAAGTTTGAAATGTCTAACTCAATAGCACAGACCTGATTTGCCCTGACGGAAATGCTTCAACCCCCTACAAATGACAATTATAATCCACATAATCAAAAACAACCTTATTAGGTCATGATGTACAGTATATACTTTACATCCAATAGAAAGTAGTATACGGTTTTTGTTCATCAACATCTTTGTGTTTCCGGTCAATATAAAAAAAGGATAAAAAGACTAGATGGAGAAGATGTGCTCAAATATGCCCTCTGGTGTTTTAAATGAGTATTAACTGCAAGCTCTGCGACTCACCGACATATCACAACATACCGTTCACGACACTACAGTGCGATTTCAAATGAGGAACCACTGTAGTCGTTAACGGAACAGCCTGAACATGTTATTTTTCAGCTCAGGCGTACTCAAACAGGCAGACAATGCAGCGTAGACAGCCTGCAGGCCTAGTGTTATTACTTTGTTCATATATTTTTGGGATGCATTCATTCAGGTCCACGATGCAGCCAGAAACAAACGGTTCGGTATGAATACGTGTACCGTTAAACCCCTAAGGGAACTCGTTTTTTAGTGTTTTTTTTTTACATCAATGGGATAGTCATTGTTAAGACCCGGAATGGACTGTACTTAAGTCTATGAAATGTGTGTGTGTTGGAGGGCAGTGAGGAATAACGCACCGTCTCTGAGACATCCTATCCTGTACATCATGGGCATCTTGATGACAAAGGCGAACAGGTCGTCGATGAAGGTGTTCAGTGCCTTGTAGGTGAGCATCCTCCATGGGAGGTGGGCCACGGACTTCATCTTATAGTTGATGAACAGCTGTGGCGTCATCGTGATGAAACCTGAGCCAAAAATCACAAAGCAGACACCACGACGAATCAGAGCAAAGAAACGATGAGCGTCGCACTTAGTCCGTCTCCGACAGTGTCACTTAGGGTCGAATATCACTTAGGATGTCAAATAATAAAGAGACATTTAGGAGAGAATGTGTTAACAAGGACAGACTATCAATAATTATAGACTTCACGGGTCAATAAGACTCGACTGTCTGCTGTCTGCTCGGACACTGTCAATAGGGATCAGGCTATGTAAAATGAGGATTAAGACGGCATAGACTCTCACTTGTCCTGGACTGTGCAACTGATATTTAGCGATTTGATCATCACAGCATAGAAAACGAGGATCTTCCAAGACCAGAAAAATAGGAATTCCTTGAAAAATCAGACAACAAAAAATATGTATAATCCCATTTCTGAACAATGACCACCCGCGACTCACCAAAGGTTAACAAGAAGCCATAGAGCATGCCCAGTACGAATGAGTACCAGCCTTTGTGCTCTTGGTACAGCACACTGTAGACGGCATAGCACCCGAACAGAGGGTAGAGCAGCCATGACAGGTACTTGAACGCCATCTACGCAGAGGGAAGAGGACAGGACAAAAAACATCAGTGGAAGTTTTGCCATTCTAGCGGTCAATAAAAGCCATTGTATTGTGTGTGTGGCGTTGTGGCGTTTCCTTACGTCGTCGAAGACTTTGGTGGAGGACTGCACGTACGTGGACTTGTCTTTTATTGATAAGCGTGGGAGGATCCCGAACAACTTGTTCTCTCTGTCCAACTAAGGGGAAACCGACATCCAGATTAGCTAACAAACAGGGATTCATTTGTGCAACCCGAAAACAAGAGAAATACCTGTTCTCCATCTCACCTTGACGTCCATGACCTTGGTGATCTTCCAGAAGTCGATGAGCAGGCCGATGAACACGCTGACCTGTTATGGGACACGAGCTGGGGATTAGAGAAGGGACCACTCTGCTCTAGTACAATGGTCATGAACGACATCCCTACAGAGCCTGTCATGATGAATGACATTACAGGGTCTGGTGACATGTCCATTTTTTTTTTATTTTTTTATATACACACAAATGGAAAAACCCACTGACCTGCACCACGAAGTTTGTCTCATTGTCCAGGATGTAGAGCAGCACCACCAGGGACTGGAACACCCCGAAGATGATGGAGCGCACAGAGAGACCCTCCATGGACTGCCTGCTGTTCCAGAACTGGATGTCTAACACACACACACACACACACCAGAATAGAAAGAACATTCAACCACACAAAATACATGTAATAGGTAGTTAAGCTGTGGGAAAAAAGAAGCACAGTGAGCTCACCATTCTTGAATGCCAGGAACTCGAAGACGCTGTGAACGATTGAGACCACAATGGTCACGCCCAGGAGGTAGGGGTTGGTTTCCAGCAGGGCCACCTACAGAGACAACACAGTTCCTTAGCCACGGTTACCAGGGAAACAACATGGGGTCCAGACTCCGGGACCAGTTTGATTCTACGATGTGCTAAATTGGAGGAGCAAAAGCAAAACAAAAATATACGCCCTGCCCCAGCCTATGACCTCTAACCCCTGACCTTGACAGAGTCCTGGTCCTCGTCAGACTGCTCATAGGTGTCCTCTGGCAGGAAGTTCCACGGTGAGCGGGCGTTCTGGGCAGCGTAGAGCTGCCAGCGCCACAGGGACAGCGGGCAGTAGGACAGGCGCAGAGGCAGTGACTGCAGGCTCTCATTGATGGGGTAGTAGTCTTTCTGCAGGTTCCAGTAGTCGTTGAAGTAGACGATAGGATAGTAGTCGCCGCTCACCGCGTCAAACTTCACATCTGTAGGGTTGTGGAGGGTAAAAAGAATGGGTTGAGAAAATGAGACTGAATAGAGCAGTAAACTAAACAAAAAAAAGTTTATTTCCCCTTTAGTTAGATATTTGTAAAGAAGCAGTAGATCTCAACCCTCCTAGTACATGCTCTGGTCTGAACCACTGAGAAGCGTGAGAATAGGTTGGTAGAGCTTACGTTGGTCCAGTGGAGGTGGGACCGAGCCCTTGACCCAGGCTGTATGGTCATCCACCATGTTGATGGTGAGGTTAGGGTGCCAGTGGGAGATGATCTCCACTGGGCCGTGGCTCTCCGCTCGCTGGGGGGGAGAGGAACGGCAGTCAATCAATACGGTACGGACTTGGTTTACTGACCGAAAACAAAAATAGGGTCTAGGCATCATGGTAAACACAGCCGACCTTGATCATCTCCGGGTCTGTCTCGGTCTCCCCCGTCAGCAGGTTCTTAGTCTTCACGAACTTCCTGCGTTTGAACTTGTTCAGCACTGAAAGAGTCAAAGAGGAAAACGTGAGTCAAACCACTGACATACTACTTTGAAAAGGTAGGGGGGGGGGGGTCGGTTACTTACTCCGCGTGGCATGGACTGTCGCTAGCCGACGATACTGGCCCTTGCGTTTGGGGTCTGGGTGGAATCCAGTCTTTGTGAAGTACACGTGGATGTAGAGGGAACCATTCATTTGCACCTTCTGTAGCACATTGGATCAGCGAAAGAGAAAGAGATTAGAAAATGGACATTCTACCTTCACTTCTCCCTCCTGCTCCCTCACCTCTGGGATGTTCAGATCTATTGAGTGCTCATAGCAGCCGTCCCCATCTTCTCCAGTGTTCCAGTCTCCGTAGACCAGGTCTCTATGGAACCAGAACAGGGACTGTGTGTCGTTGAAGTCAGAGAACACTTCGTCCTGGGAGATGTACACATACAGGTCCTGAGGGCAAAAAAAAAACAGGTTATCACTTATTCTTCATGTTATCTATTTCCATATTCTCCTATTGACTTGTTCTCAACCACTTTGGGTGGTTGTTTGCTGTGGCACAGCTTCTTTGTCCAGCAGTGTGAACTAATTACTGAGTGCAAGTCAACAAGCTAGCCAGGATAAAGCTCATCAACGGAGACAAGTTGTGCACACAACTCATCCAGAGAACTACCACTGAGCGGCAGGCACAGACCAAAAGGTCAACCAGGAAGTCAATACTGTCACATGACCTGGGGTTAATCGCTTATGCAGAACGGTGTGAAAAGGCTGGTGTACCATGAGGCTTTCCTTGGGGAAAAGGTTTCGGCTGGGTAAATGCGGTGCCCCAGCTGGGGTACTGGGGTCTGGTGTAGAGGACCCTCTGCGGAACCAGCTACTGATGGCCCAGATGACAAAGATCCTGTAGAGGATGAGGAAAGAGAAGAAGAAAGTCAAGTAAGTCCAATTGAAACCAATTAAACTTTTAGTCAAATGTGTAAAAAGGTTGTTTTTTTCTAAGTGGGGTGCTTGGAACCATAGAAATAGAATTAAATTTCTATGATTGGGACCACCCAAATGACATAACCCCATTCAAGTTGAAATTTAAAACAGTTATGGTATGGGTTAAATGCTAGGTTAGGGTTAAGGGTAGGGTAGTCCCAACGATCCCACTTAGCATCTACCATAAAGGGTGTGTGTCAAACAAAGGTTGAGATAAAGACGAGTGTTTTTATATATCCCTCTCTCTTTAGCATCAGATGTTGGAGAGGATTGATTCCAGTTCCTTGGTGTCCACGTCACCAACAAACTATCATGGTCCAAACACGCTAAGACAGTCATGAAGAGGGCACGACAATGCCTGTCGTGCCCTCTTCATGGCTGTCTTAGAAACAGGAGACTGAAAAGATTTGGCATGGGTCCCCAGATCCTCAAAAAGTCCCACAGCTACATCATCGAGTGCCTCCTGACCGGTTGCATCACCACCTGGTATGGGAACTGCTCGGAATCCAACCTTAAGGCACTACAGAGGGTAGTGCGTACTAGAGGTCGACATGGACGATTAATTAGGGTCAATTTCAAGCTTTCATAACAATCGATAATCACGCGCCGATTATGTGAATGCAGCAAGGAGCCAAGGTAAGTTGCTAGCTAGCATTAAACTTATGTTATAAAAAAAAACAATTAACATAATCACTAGTTAAACTAGTAATATCAACCACCATGTGTAGTTAACTAGCTTGTCCTGCGTTGCAAATAATCAATGTGGTGCCTGTTAATTTATCGAATCACAGCCTACTTCACCAAACTGGTGATGATTTAACAAGCGCATTCGCAAAAAAAAGCACTGTCGTTGCACCAATGTACCAAACCATAAACACCAATCCCTTTCTTAAAATCAATACACAAGTATATTTTTTTTAACTTGGCACACTTCATTAAGAAATGCAAGTTAGCAGTAAATATTAACTCTGGGAATTGTGTCACTTCTCTTGTGTTCAGTGCAAGCAGAGTCAGGCTCGTTGCGAACTGTGTGAAGACCATTTCTTCCTAACAAAGACCATAATTTGCCATAGTTTTAAATAATTATGACATAACATTGAAGGTTGTGCAATGTAACAGCAATAGTTAGACTTATACCATGACTTGACCGCTCGCGTCGCGTGCGTGTCGCGTTTCAAAATAAATGTAGAAATATATATTAATCAATTATTGCACCAACACTGCTCGCGCGCGCCAACAAGCATCTGCGTTGCCAAGGGCTAAAATAGAAGTCAGTTCTATTTGTGATGCAGATCGCACTGCAACTCCTGACTCCCATCTCCTCATTGGTTATACCCATGTGGGTGACTGAAAGACGAACGAGGGCAGTGGCGGAAATGCACCTAATTTATGAAAGTTGCCAATCGCAATATAAAGTCCAGAGAAGAAAAGGCCTGGGAGGAGAGATGACTGGAAACGATTCGGTTGACCGTTTTATGTGTGGATTAATTGGTCGGAGTAGATGGATCGTGTGCATTTCAGGTATAATAACAACGCAATGTTTATATCCCAAATTGGCTAGCAACAGCAAACTACCTAAATAGGACAAATTAGCTAGCAAGTGCAAGCTAGCTGGCTAAATTGCCATAAATGTTTAATGCTTTTCAACCCGTTTCCAAATTAATGTAATTGGTTCAGAGTTTGTTTTTATATTTCAACCTGAGTGTCGTGATCGCGTTTGGTGTGGGGGGATAAAATATGCATTTATGCACGATGGCACACGCGCGCAGCCGGCAACAACATGCAAAGGGATGTTTTTCAGCGGATGGTGAAGCATGGTGGTGGCAACAACATGCAAAGGGATGTTTTTCAGCGGATGGTGAAGCATGGTGGTGGCAACAACATGCAAAGGGATGTTTTTCAGCGGAAGGGAATGGGAGATCAGTCAGGATCGAGGGAAAGATGAACGGAGCAAAGTACAGAGAGGGTTCCTTGATGAAAACCTGCTCAGGACCTCAGACTGGGGCAAAGGTTCACTTTCCAACCACACAGACAACGCAGGAGTGGCTAGGGGAACAAGTCTCTGAATGTACTTGAGTGGCCCAGCAAGAGCCCGGACTTGAACCCGATCAAACATCTCTGGAGTGACCTGAAAATAGCTGTGCAGCGACACTCCCCATCCAACCTGACAGTGCTTGAGAGGATCTGCAGATAAGAATGGGAGAAACTCCCCAAATACAGTTGGGCCAAGCTTGTAGCATCATACCCAAGAATACTCCAGGATGTAATTGCTGCCAAAGGTACTTCAAATACTGAGTAAAAGGGTCTGAATACTTCTGTAAATGTGATATTTCAGTTTGATTTCTCAGTATGGGGTATTGAGTGTAGATTGATGAGCAAAAAAAAAAAAGATTTAATCAATTTTAGAATAAGGCTGTAGTGTAACAAAATATGGACAACGTAAAAGGGTCTGAATACTTTCCGTGCACACATTTCTGACCCACCTGAACAGGACTCCCTTTATGACCGACCATGCGTTGGGTGGTGGAGCCGGCGGGGGCTGTGCAGGGTCCCCAACAGCAGTCTGTATGGCCTGGCCATCCACGGCTGCAGCAGCTCCATTGCTGCTCACCTACACACACACACACACACACATATAAAATCAGTAGTGATGCACCGATATTAAATATTTTGGCCGATAGCGATATCCAATATTTTCCTCACCAAAAACAAAACACAAATGACCAATATTTAAACATTTTAGCGGCCTTTTCAGCATTCTAGTATAGTTAAATAGGCACTGCATCTCAGTGAAAGAGGAGTCACTAAAGTCCCTGGTTACAATCCAGGCAGTATCACATCCGGCCGTGATTGGGAGTCCCATAGGGCGGCACACAATTGGCCCAGCTTCGTCCAGGCCATCATTGAAAATAAGAATTTGTTCTTAAATGACCTCCCTCGTTAAATAAAGGTTACACGCAAAAAAAGTTATTGCTGGCATTTGTCCCCATTACCAGTAAAACAATCAAAACATATTTTTTCACTTACTTACTATTCTGTTCCGTTGTTCAATCATTTCAAAATTTTACATGGAGTTATTACGTCATACAGGTATGCACGGTAGCTTTGACATGGGCTTTTAACATCGCCGTTGAACTAGACATCGGCTGATACCGATTTTGACATTTTTAGCTAATATCGGCCGATTCCGATATGTTAACCGCTATATTGTGCTTCCCTATCAATCAGGGAATCCTAAGATGGGTTTCCATCCACTAGCGGAATATCCATCAAAAAGATAGGCACAGGAGTGTTTCCATCAAACTGGCTTGTTACAGATGAAAAGCTGTGCGATGACATAAAAGCTAGCCTACTTCAGCAGTACTGTATCATTTTAATCATTTTAGTCAATAAGATTCTTGCTACGTAAGCTTAACTTTCTGAACATTTGAGACGTGTAGTCCACTTGTCATTCCAATCTCCTTGCATTAGCGTAGCCTCTTCTGTAGCCTGTCAACTATGTGTCTGTCTATCCCTGTTCTCTCCTCTCTGCGGTAGCCTCTGGAACTGGTCTCCGGTAGCCTCTGGAACTGCCGATCTGCAGCCAACAAGGCAGAGTTCATCTCAGCCTATGCCTCCCTCCAGTCCCTCGACTTCTTGGCACTGACAGAAACATGGATCACCACAGATAACACTGCTACTCCTACTGCTCTCTCTTCGTCCGCCCACGTGTTCTCGCACACCCCGAGAGCTTCTGGTCAGCGGGGTGGTGGCATCGGGATCCTTATCTCTCCCAAGTGGTCATTCTCTCTTTCTCCCCTTACCCATCTGTCTATCGCCTCCTTTGAATTTCATGCTGTCACAGTTACCAGCCCTTTCAAGCTTAACATCCTTATCATTTATCGCCCTCCAGGTCCCCTCGGAGAGTTCATCAATGAGCTTGATGCCTTGATAAGCTCCTTTCCTGAGGATGGCTCACCTCTCACAGTTCTGGGCGACTTTAACCTCCCCACGTCTACCTTTGACTCATTCCTCTCTGCCTCCTTCTTTCCACTCCTCTCCTCTTTTGACCTCACCCTCTCACCTTCCCCCCTACTCACAAGGCAGGCAATACGCTCGACCTCATCTTTACTAGATGCTGTTTTTCCACTAACCTCATTGCAACTCCCCTCCAAGTCTCCGACCACTACCTTGTATCCTTTTCCCTCTCGCTCTCATCCAACACTTCCCACACTGCCCCTACTCGGATGGTATCGCGCCGTCCCAACCTTCGCTCTCTCTCCCCCGCTACTCTCTCCTCTTCCATCCTATCATCTCTTCCCTCTGCTCAAACCTTCTCCAACCCATCTCCTGATTCTGCCTCCTCAACCCTCCTCTCCTCCCTTTCTGCATCCTTTGACTCTCTATGTCCCCTATCTTCCAGGCCGGCTCGGTCCTCCCCTCCCGCTCCGTGGCTTGACGACTCATTGCGAGCTCACAGAACAGGGCTCCGGGCAGCCGAGCGGAAATGGAGGAAAACTCGCCTCCCTGCGGACCTGGCATCCTTTCACTCCCTCCTCTCTACATTTTCCTCCTCTGTCTCTGCTGCTAAAGCCACTTTCTACCACTCTAAATTCCAAGCATCTGCCTCTAACCCTAGGAAGCTCTTTGCCACCTTCTCCTCCCTCCTGAATCCTCCTCCCCCTCCCCCCTCCTCCCTCTCTGCAGATGACTTCGTCAACCATTTTGAAAAGAAGGTCGACGACATCCGATCCTCGTTTGCTAAGTCAAACGACACCGCTGGTTCTGCTCACACTGCCCTACCCTGTGCTCTGACCTCTTTCTCCCCTCTCTCTCCAGATGAAATCTCGCGTCTTGTGACGGCCGGCCGCCCAACAACCTGCCCGCTTGACCCTATCCCCTCCTCTCTTCTCCAGACCATTTCCGGAGACCTTCTCCCTTACCTCACCTCGCTCATCAACTTATTCCTGACCGCTGGCTACGTCCCTTCCGTCTTCAAGAGAGCGAGAGTTGCACCCCTTCTGAAAAAACCTACACTCGATCCCTCCGATGTCAACAACTACAGACCAGTATCCCTTCTTTCTTTTCTCTCCAAAACTCTTGAACGTGCCGTCCTTGGTCAGCTCTCCCGCTATCTCTCTCAGAATGACCTTCTTGATCCAAATCAGTCAGGTTTCAAGACTAGTCATTCAACTGAGACTGCTCTTCTCTGTATCACGGAGGCGCTCCGCACCGCTAAAGCTAACTCTCTCTCCTCTGCTCTCATCCTTCTAGACCTATCGGCTGCCTTCGATACTGTGAACCATCAGATCCTCCTCTCCACCCTCTCCGAGTTGGGCATCTCCGGCGTGGCCCACGCTTGGATTGCGTCCTACCTGACAGGTCGCTCCTACCAGGTGGCGTGGCGAGAATCTGTCTCCTCACCATGCGCTCTCACCACTGGTGTCCCCCAGGGCTCTGTTCTAGGCCCTCTCCTATTCTCGCTATACACCAAGTCACTTGGCTCTGTCATAACCTCACATGGTCTCTCCTATCATTGCTATGCAGACGACACACAATTAATCTTCTCCTTTCCCCCTTCTGATGACCAGGTGGCGAATCGCATCTCTGCATGTCTGGCAGACATATCAGTGTGGATGACGGATCACCACCTCAAGCTGAACTTCGGCAAGACGGAGCTGCTCTTCCTCCCGGGGAAGGACTGCCCGTTCCATGATCTCGTCATCACGGTTGACAACTCCATTGTGTCCTCCTCCCAGAGCGCTAAGAACCTTGGCGTGATCCTGGACAACACCCTGTCGTTCTCAACTAACATCAAGGCGGTGGCCCGTTCCTGTAGGTTCATGCTCTACAACATCCGCAGAGTACGACCCTGCCTCACACAGGAAGCGGCGCAGGTCCTAATCCAGGCACTTGTCATCTCCGTCTGGATTACTGCAACTCGCTGTTGGCTGGGCTCCCTGCCTGTGCCATTAAACCCCTACAACTCATCCAGAACGCCGCAGCCCGTCTAGTGTTCAACCTTCCCAAGTTCTCTCACGTCACCCCGCTCCTCCGCTCTCTCCACTGGCTTCCAGTTGAAGCTCGCATCCGCTACAAGACCATGGTGCTTGCCTACGGAGCTGTGAGGGGAACGGCACCTCAGTACCTCCAGGCTCTGATCAGGCCCTACACCCAAATAAGGGCACTGCGTTCATCCACCTCTGGCCTGCTCGCCTCCCTACCACTGAGGAAGTACAGTTCCCGCTCAGCCCAGTCAAAACTGTTCGCTGCTCTGGCTCCCCAATGGTGGAACAAACTCCCTCACGACGCCAGGACAGCGGAGTCAATCACCACCTTCCGGAGACACCTGAAACCCCACCTCTTTAAGGAATACCTAGGATAGGATAAAGTAATCCTTCTCACCCCCCCCCTCCCCCCCCTTAAAATATGTATCACTATTATCACTATTGTAAAGTGGCTGTTCCACTGGATGTCATAAGGTGAATGCACCAATTTGTAAGTCGCTCTGGATAAGAGCGTCTGCTAAATGACTTAAATGTAAATGTAAATAAAAAAACACCTTCTGCACATCAGTTTTTTTATTCAGTTAATGGAAACTTAAGTTCAATGCGATTCCATCGGTTGTCACAAAAACTTTCTATCAAATAGCAATCTTGCCCAATCTCGTCTTGGTGCATGTTCTCTGGACAACACTGATAAAGTGGAATGTAGGGTGCAAAAATGTAAATTTAAAAAAGACATTTCAATAGCTAGGCAAAAGATTTATGCAAATATTCTACATTAACAAAATATGTGCATTTTCCCCTCAAGTTAACTAGTTGTGCATGATGACGTAGTGCACAACTTCTGTGCTTAAATTCTGACGTACCGTATGAAAAAAATACAAGTTAAAATGAGTTTCCATCGCATTTTCAGCTCTACTGATGGTTTAAATGTTGCGTTATAGAGCAAAAGTGCCCACTCTGGTATTGGCGCGTGCGCTATAGCCAAGAGCTCGCAGATATAGTGCGGGTATATCCTGCACGAGATGATTATGGGCAAAAGAGCAAGTTTATTTTTAAAATTTATGGACAAAAGAGCAAGTTCATTTTTAATTTGTCATACGGTAGCCATCATGTCACTAGAATAAGACCCTCAATATTTATTGTAAAGGAGCATCAAGCTCATCACCTTGCACTTTCACCACCACCCTCTGAAGTTCATTATTTATTTATAGTGTGTGGTTTTCTGAGTCATTGTGGCAGGACCACAAATCACAACTTGTTTACTTCGGTATGATGGTTATTATATCAATTTGCGCATAAACAAAGTTGTTTCCACTGGCATTTCTTGCATAAAAAAACATTTTACAGACAAGAAGATCTCACCATGTCTAACAAACAAAATGTCTGTCGTAGGGATGCAAATGTTGGTACATTTTGCAGCCAACTAACTGACCCTCATTAACCGGTCAACAACCTACATTTTTTCCCCAAACAGTAAAATGACGTAACCAACAGAAAGTGCACAATTTGCTGGTTTGGGTAAGTGTCCTTCAGTAGCGTTTGGACACCACGTACATTACCACTCATCACCGCTGCCCCGTCGTAGGTTTGTGCAACCAGCTTCTCGACGTTTTAGTGGCCAACACCAGTTTTGTCCACCTCCACAAACTCCAAAAACCTCTCACACACACACTGTTGTTTGGCAACATGTAGCGCAGCACTATTACCATCTGTGATTTACAGGAGGCGTCAGTAGTCTCGTCTGCCTGTACAGACGCAAAAGGAGTCTCAGACACCTCCTTAACTATAGGTTCTCTGTACACTGCATACATGCAACCCCCAAATTTGTTTTGGATTGTGCTAGATGTACCCTTTTGGTTGGTTGTCATAATGCCTTTGTAGCCTGTAATCTCTTTCACCCCATGCTCTCAAAAATACTCCGGAAACGGCCTGGGTTCAAGGAGACGGTAGACTCGTAATTTTTATTTAACCAGGTAAAACCCATTGAGGTTAAAAAAACAATTTTGAGGGCGAGCTGGCAAGAAGGAGAAACAGGTTAATAGCAGCGTGTGCATAAAACATAACAGAAAAATACAGAATACACACAAAATACAAAGTGTCACAAGTTAAAGATACAATTGAAGATTAGAAACTGCAGTTGTGAAACAGTGTTGTCGATCAGTCTTAAAAACAGACAAGGACACTAACTCCCCTACCTTTAAAATCTCCTAAAGCATGTTCCAAGATGAAGGCGCATTATGGGAAAAATATCTCCCCCCGTTCATCTTAGTTCTAGCCCGGAACAGACAAGGACAGCAGCAATTGTGAACGAAGACTATATTGAGTGACTGATCTGGTCAGTAAAGAACAGATACAAAGGGAGTTGTCCCACCAACGCTTTGTACACAAAAGTGTACCAGTGCTATCACCTCCTGGTGGAGAGAGAGGTCCATTGCACCATAGCATACAAATCACAGTGATGGGTGAGTGATCAAGCATTTGTAATACATCTTATTATGTATTATGTACCCGACAGGTGATCCTGGGCAGCTTCAATGTGGTGCTCTTATTCTTCTCACTTTGCTTGGTGAGGTAGATTGCTGCTATAACTTGATGACCCTTAACATACCTAACCATTTCCTTGGCTGTCTTGTAGTGTGTATCCATTGTTTTCAGTGCCATGATGTCCTTGAAGAGCAGATTCAATGCATGAGCAGCACAGACAATGGGTGTGATGTGAGGGTAGGACTCCTCCACTTTAGACCAAACAGCCTTCATGTTTGCAGCATTGTCTGTCACCAGTGCAAATACCTTCTGTGGTCCAAGGTCATTGATGACTACCTTCAGCTCACCTGCAACGTAGTGTCTGTTGTCCCTTGTGTCTGTGCTATTGTAGAATACTAGTTGAGGGGTGGAGATTAAGTTAATTATTCCTTGCCCACCCATCAGAGATGATTGCAATTCAGTCTGCTTTCTCAATGATTTGCTTGACCTTCACTTGAACTCTGCATCCAGCAAATGAGTAGATAAATCATGTCTGGTTGGAGGGGTGTATGCTGGGCGAAGAACATTCAGAAATCTCTTCCAATAGACATTGCCTGTGAGCATCAGCGCTGAACCAGTTGCATACACAGCTCGAGCAAGACATTCATCAGCTTTTCTCTGCCTACATTCCTCCATTGAGGCAAAAAAACTTCTGATTCCAGGAGGACCATGAGCTGTTGCTATCGATTATGTGTCCAAATCATCATTTTCACCTTGAATAGAAGTAGAGGGACTTTTGTCAGATAGTGCCCGTGGCATTTGCCTGTAAAGGTTATAAAAACATTTGTAAAAAAAAGTAAATAAATACAAATACTATTCCATGTACAGATAAAGTTAGGCAGTTAGATTAAACAACTCCTTTCTAAGAGATATATATATATATATATGTTTTAATTAAACATGTATGGAAACAGATGAATTAACACTCAGTTAGCAGGCTCAAGCAAGCTAAAAACCCACATGGTAGCAAAGACTATAGCAGAAATTGTGACGTTAGAAATCATTTAAACACACTTTGCTGTAGACTACTATTTACTAGTTAACAAAAAATCATGTGTCATAAAATATTCAACCCACCCAGTATTGTAATCAAAACGTACCAGAAAGCATGTAGTCCTTGGCTCAGGTAGTGTAGTAGTGTGGGCTCAATAGCATCTCATTAGTGTGTAAGATCTTGAGAATCAGCCTGTACATGTGATGGAAGAATGCGCTGTGCATGCAGAGGGTTGCAATTCCATTGAATTGGGGATAGTTTAACCAAAATATGCCACAAAATCTAGAATTGCCTTCTGTGTATCCCACAAAAAAGGTTCACTGTTATAAGCTTACTTTTAAAAAAATGAATTTAAGCAAAATTCCCAGGCTTAACTCCCCATGGAAATTTTCCCGCAAAGCTTCTGAGCCTTCGCAACACTATTTCTAACCTAAAAACGCGGGGCTCAAAACAGGTGGGGGCTCTTGTGCCAGAGCTTCATACAGTCAAAAGTCTCTGTGGTCTATTATTTAACATGAAACTGCTGTAATGAAGCAGCTAATAAAAACATATTTTTAAAACATTTGCCAAAACGCAAATCACGGGAATTTGATTTGAACATGAGAGAAATGTTGATTAATGGCATGAGGAAGTCTAAAATAATTGCCTTCACGTTTCTATGTATGGATTTCCGCAATGCTACTTTGAAGCAAGGTAAGACATGACTCATTATTTGAAGTAAAACTTTCAGGTTTCAAACGAATATACTGCCGCAAACTAAAATTGCAAAGTGGTGAGTGACGCGCTGATTGCCTTCTTACCATTGACTAAGGTTATAGCCTACGCACTCGAATGGGAGGCGTGCTTTTATTACGAGTTGAGATCGAGAAAGAAAACTCATTTTAAAACCGTGGCCATCAAAGCTAAACAATTCTAGATGCAGTCGCATGTTATTTGTTGCGCAGTGACTTGGCTGACAAAAGCACGTTTCTCATCAGTGCAGGCTTTTTGTCAGGTCATCGACTATTCCGCTCCTCAAACTAGCCTCGTTATGCATGACGACAAACGAAAATACACACGCCAATTTAATTCCACTAAATTTGCTAATTCACCTATATCATGACAGGCCAAATGTATTTTCAGCAGCTAACCGTTTAATGTTTAATCTCCCTAGGCTGTCTGCATTTATAAAATTGTATTGAATCTTCCTGTTTCCGTCACAGCTGTCGTGATTTTGCTTGCATAAAAACTGTGGATGGAAACGTGGTTACAGACAACAAAATTCACCCATGTCTGGTTTGTTTTGTCGACTGTAGGACATTTTACCTAGAAGTTCCCAGTTTCCAGGAACACTATTAAGAAAAGATTTTTGATTTTCCAGCATCCATTCAATTTTACCTAAAGCGAGCAAGAGAAAAAAAAATAAGACCCAAACCAGGGTGAGGAAAGTAGCACTTCGGGGGTTATCCAATCTGGGACTCATTTCAAGAGCCACCAATGAATTACGCAAGTCACTTATAAAGAAAGTGATTCCCTGAGGTTAGTCAATGGTTTACACTGCATTAATGTTCCCCTGAAAGTCTACTATTAGGACCCATGATGATGTAGCTACTTTGATAGGATTTGACATGTAAGCAAAACCTGTCTAATTAAGTTGTATGGTTTGGAGTGCAGCATGAAGGAAGCATTCCAAGCCAAGAACGTGTCAGTCAGAAAGCCCAAGCAGGGGTGCATTGTTGCCCAGTGAAACAAAAGACAAGCACAAGCCAAGTCACAAGACAGGCCCCACTTTCTGAAAATCACATCTCCCCTGCATGTCACCAACACAAACAGGGTTGGACAGCAAGCCTCTAAGAACAAACTGCATTGACAGTCAAAGGTTTCAGTCAACACAGTGACCACCATGGCCTAAGAGGCTGATGCTAAATAGTGCTGCATGAGTGTTTTTGAGTGAAGGCAGCAGTTTCCTTATGATGTTAACTGACTGGAATGATTTCATTATCTGTGGCAGATGCTCTGTTTTGTTCCAGAGGGCACCCCAAGATTACACAGGATCCAAAATCCAACTTATTTTCCCAGTAAGAAGTAATTCTTACAACTCACATTGTCAACTGGGGTTAACATTTTACCCACTACTAAATTCTGCCAATGGGACACAGAGTAAAAGCTTCAAAACAACCAATGGCTATGCCTACTGCTATGAGAGGCAACACAGCCCTTTATCTGTCAATCTTTCATGGAGGGAATCGAAAGACAGCTGCTGCCTTGGCTCCGGTAGCATTCCTCATTGGTGAGATGAGTGACAGGATCTGTGATAAGAGGACCAAACTGGTTCCTATGAGTGGGAGATACTCGTGAATGCAGTGGATAATCAACTAGAAGTATCTGCGCAAACAAGCCATGAGGACCTTAGATAACACCACTCTGAAGGCTAGCATGGTAAGAGGGCCTCTAGTGGATGCGTTTGAAGTTGATTTAATAACTTAACACACCTATCAAATCAGGAGGCTTGTTGAGACACAGCAAGAAATTACACTCCCCCTCCCTCCCTCCTCTTTTTATTTTTTACATGCGTAGTCTCCCAGTGAAAGCAAATGTCACACAAACCAAAAATTTGTAATTGATCCGATCTGTTCAGAAGGGGATGACAGTCCCGTGGCATGCATGTGCACGGATGTTTGACCGAAGTCTACATTAGCTTGCTAACTGATGAGTAGTGACTAGCTTGCTAGCTAGTTAGCTAATAACTAACCAGAATATCCAACCCGCTTGCTTACAGATGCACTAGGGTCAGACAGGCTCACTGTGTAAATTGTTTAGATTATCCAGCGTCTCACTTGGAAAACATACCCCAATTCAGGGATGATAAATGCTTTGTACTTCGAATTGTCCCATTATCACAACTGTTACAGGAGAAGAATGAATGACAGTTATCAGTAGCCACAGCAGCCATTATGGAATGGCATGTCGCCTTGAACAACAAAGAAGCGGATTGGCTGACACTGCAATTCCAAAATGGCTGCCATGGCTTGAGGATGAAAAGAGCAGTTTTCCAGAAAAACATCCTGGTCTCAGACTAGACGTAACATAGTAATTGTACATCCAGGACACCCAAATTAGTAGATTTTACATTTGGTATGGTTACAAAAGACATACACAAATTAAAGTAGGGTGGTTGGTTGGGCGTTTAACGCAAATGTCAAGTTCAAATCACAGACAACCAAAGCATTTTTTAGCAACTTTAACTACTTTGCATGTTACCTTACTCTTTTAGCTAACCCTTCTAGCAAACTTCTCGGTGTAACAGTTTGGATAATGGGACAAATCGGAATACAACACATTTCTCATCCCTGGATTGAGGTATGTTTCCCGAGCCATATTTTGCGTCAACTCCGCCGTGTCTTAATCTATACATGAATCCCGTCTGACCCTAGTACAGCTGTAAACATGCGGTCGGATCTACTTGCTAGCTAATAAGATGCAACATCCATAACTAAGTAGTTAACGAACCAAAATCTAGAAAACACAGATGTTCGATCATTCTCAGCGCCGGGCTGTGATTCGTTTAGCACTCAGTTGATAGTGATAGGCAGCAGACTAGCCTAGTCTACCAAGTAATAACTTTAGTCCGTTAAAAGGGGAAGTGCGATTAAAGGATTAATGATTATGCTAACGAACGTCGGCTAGGCTGACGAAATATCATCGCCAGTCTAGCTAGCCACTCCTGTAGCTAACTAGCTAGGTTAAAACGGGCTAACCCAATCACCCACTGTCATGACATGATCTGTTACCCCAAGTAACGACCTCATTATTTTGATCAGAAATATGGTTGTCGGTTTATCAGAAAATAACTAACTTGCAAGATGCTGTAACAAACGCACCGTGAAAGGCAGGGGGGACGTTTATAAACCGACCGGCATTGACAGCGTCAAAAAGCTCGCGAGTGAAACGATCACACTTCAATAACAATGTCTGCAGTGCCATTCACTGCTCGAGTTAGCCATATGCCGATATTGGTACGTTCACACATTGACGACAGTCATACAATTTAATTCATTTTTACCTCGCCGTTGGCTTGCGGAGAAGCTTCGGTCTCCTGCGACGCCATCTTCGCTGTCTCTGTCGCACACCGCTGGCAATGAAACCGAAGTTCTCGCGTGAGCTCAGATAGGTACATATGCAACGTGACGTTTTTTTTTTGCAAAGAAGCAAGTCGTCCCATGTTGGCATGAAGACATCAGAGTGAGTGCCTTCCTTATTTCTCTATTTGCAGCAGTACCCACTTTTAAACAATAGAGGAAACAGCTGCTTGTTATATCTGCTACACTCTCTTTACTGTATGTTCAGTGGTATGTTGTGCTTACTGTATTTGTGCCTGTTGTAACCCAGGGGTGTAAAGTACCTTTGCAAAAAATACTTTGAAGTATTACTGAAGTCGTTTTGGGGGGGGGGGGGGGGGGGGGGGGTATCTGCACCTTACTATGTATTTTGTTTGCCTACTTTTACTTCAGTAAATTCCTAAAGAAATTGACTTTTTACACCATACATTTCCCTGACACTCAAAAGTACTTGTTATGTTTTTACAGAAAAATGGTCAAATTCACTCACTTATCAAGAGAACATGTGAGCAAATGAGGTGAGATAAGGGAGGTAAAGGCAAAAAAAAGGCCATGGTGGCAAAGTAAATACAATATAGCAAGTAAAACACTGGAATGGTAGATTTGCAGTGGAAGAATGTGCAAAGTAGAAATAAAAATAATGGGGTGCAAAGGAGCAAAATAAATAAATAAATATAGTAGGGAAAGAGGTAGTTGTTTGGGCTAAATTATAGGTGGGCCATGTACAGGTGCAGTAATCTGTGAGCTGCTCTGACAGTTGGTGCTTTAAGCTAGTGAGGGAGATAAGTGTTCCCAGTTTCAGAGATTTTTGTAGTTCGTTCCAGTCATTGGCAGCAGAGAACTGGAAGGAGCGGCGGCCAAAGAAAGAATTGGTTTTGGGGGTGACTAGAGAGATATACCTGCTGGAGCGCGTGCTACAGGTGGGTGATGCTATGGGGACCAGCGAGCTGAGATAAGGGGGGACTTTACCTAGCAGGGTCTTGTAGATGATACTTAAGTATATTTAAAACCAAATACTTTGACTTTTACTCAAATAGTATTTTACTGAGAGACTTTAAATTTTACTTCAGTCATTTTCTATTAAAATCAAATCTAATTTGATTGGTCACATACACATATTTAGCAGATGTTATTGCAGGTGTAGCGAAATGCTTGTGTTTCTAGCTCCAACGGTGCAGTAATATCTAACAATTCATAAAAATACGGATCTAAATCAAATAATGTAGTAAATATGTAAATATTATGACGAGCAATGTCAGAGTGGCATTGACTCAAATACAGTGGAATAGAATACAGTATATCAAATCAAATCTAACTTTATTTGTCACATGCACCGAATACAAGCAGTCTCTAAGGTGCAAGGTTGAGTAACCAGGTGGTAGCCGATTAGTGATGGCTATTTAACAGTCTGATGGCCTTGAGATAGAAGCTGTTTTTCAAGTCTCTCGGTCCCAGCTTTGATGCACCTGTACTGACCTCGCCTTCTGGATGGTAGCGGGGTGAACAGGCCGTGGTTTGGGTGGTTGATGTCCTTGATGATCTTTTTGGCCTTCCTGTGACATCGTGTGCTGTAGGTGTCCTGGAGAGCAGGCAGTGTGCCCCCGGTGATGCCTCTGGAGAGCCCTGTGGTTGCGGCCAGTGCAGTACCAGGTGGTGATACAGCCCAACAGGATGCTCTCAAATGTGCATCTGTAAAGGTTTGTGTGGGTCTTCACCACACTGCCTGTGTGGGTGGACCATTTCAGATCGTCGGTGATGTGTATGCAGAGTAACTTGAAGCTTTTCACCTTCTCCACTGTGGTCCCGTCGGTGTGGATAGGGACGTGCACTCTCTGCTGTTTCCTGAAGTCCATGATCAGGGAGAGGTTATTTTCCTGGCACCACTCCGCCAGGGCCCTCACCTCCCTGTAGGCTGCCATTTTCGGAGAGGCCTACAACTGTTATGTTGTCTGCAAACTTGATAATATAGTTGGGAGGCATGTGTGGCCACGCAGTCATGGGTGAACAGAGTACAGGAGGCTGAACACACACCCTTGTGGGGCCTGTGTTTAGTCAGCGAAGTGGAGGTGTTGTGTCCTACTTTCACCACCTGGGGTGGCTCATCAGGTAGTCCAGGACCCAGAGCGTAATGAGCTTGGAGGGTACTATGGTGTTGAAGGCTGAGCAAAAGTCAATGAGCAGGTATCAAGTATGACAATTGGGTACTTTTACAACCACTGACCATATTCCTTCTCAGTTTCCTGTGCAGTGTCCCACTGCAACCTGACAGTTTCGGGATAAGTGTGATGAAGTCTTCAACCCCTGCCTAGACTAGAGATCTCTTCTACCTCTCTTTTCGCCATGCATGAGGTACTTTATTTTTGTCCTACTAATAGTGAATCAGAGTAAGAATCGGTAAAATACACCCTGAGCATCACATCTGCTGGTATGTTTATTTTACTTTATTGTGCATTAGATACCATTGCACTTTGGCACATCAAAAATAACACCAGCACCTTTGAGATTTCATAAGAACAGATTGCAATTCATGGACCAATCAGGGCCTGTCAATTGCTGACAAGGTCCGAGAAAAAGAAAAGAAAAAAGGAATGCATTAATTATTTGCTTTCATATTCAGTTTCTCTTCCAAAACTGGCTCAGTTACATGCGCGACTTAACAAATGACAGATCACATGCTTTCATGAGTCAATCTCTGAAGTGGCGATGAGGAGCAGTACAATGAAGTTCAGTAGAAACACAGATAAGATATCTCATCCATCTGAAAAGTGACTTGTCAGCTGAGCTCTAGGTCTGAACTGCATGCTGTCTATGTGCATAACTGGTGACATTTGAAGTGTTGGAGCGTTAGAAGCAGCTTAACATTTTCCAGAATCTAGAACAGGGACATGACACACAAAAACAAAGGGCTTTATGGTACAATAACCATTGAACAGATATTCAAATAAACTGTCACTAATCAGAACAACTAGATAGTTTGTTGTAGTGTGAATTCTTGCATTCCAAAGCATGGGATTTATTTTATAAAGTTTAACAGAACCATGGCTTGGGTTGATAATTCACATTGTGATGCTTTTTATGACTGCCTATTATTAAATTTGAATCTAGGATGTGATGGGCAATTCAGGTTCAACTCAAAATTCAGAGGACATCAATTTAGGAACACTTGCATTCTAAAGCCACTGGATCAAATGAAGTAGTAGGACCACCTGGTTATCATTCACATGGAATACATCCAACAATGTAGTTGTAACAAGGTATCAAAGACTGTACTTTAATTCAAGAGCTTTTCTCAACTCTGCTCATTCAATATCCAGTAAATTCCACACAAAAAAAAACATTTAAAGATGCAGTCCTGGATTTTTAAAGAAATTCATAAAATATGGCACAAATTGGATTTGTAACAGATGAATTTTAAAATACACCTCAAACAATTTTCCAAATTCACATCACACAAAATTAATGACAATACACAAAAACAGGGACTAGTTTTGACTCAGGAGCGCCACTTTCAAAACTACTGCAAAATGACTTATGTAAACAAGGTATTTCTGTTCAATAAATTTGCAAACATTTCCAAAACCTGTTTTCTCTAAACCATTATGGGGTATTGTGTGTAGATTGTTGAGGAAAATGTTTTATTCGAGTCCTCTTCATTATATTTCTATATGTAATGTTCAGAATCAAAATGATTCACCTTGCTGACTATAGGTTTCTCTTGTTTTGGTATATTTGTTTTATTGCTGTTATTGGTCTGTTTAATTGTGTCGTATGCTTAATCTAGTTCTGATCACATACGCGGTGCAGTTTTATAGTTTTAAAATAAGGCTGAAAAAGTAGAGGAGTGTGAATACTTACTTTATGCACTGTACATGTACAGATTAGAAGAAAAAAAACGTGAATTTTATTTGGAACCCAACCGTCTGCTCTGATATAGAATGCCAGTGAAGAATATTAGTAGTCGTTTTCCATCTTGGAACAACTCATCATTGAGCAGTGTAATTGAGTGGGGGCAGTGGGTACTTCTGAAGGGAAGGTGGTGCATAAGAGGACCACTTCATACCCTCCGACAGAGTTCACATGAAACATTGACTAGGTTAGATCCTCCCATGGCGGTTTACTCACGTTCTGCACTGAATTTCTATTCTGATATCAAACACCTACACTAGATTTGGTCCTAGGCGATACTGCCTCCTTACCCAGTTGCAGCTCTCTATTGTCCAACCCATACCTCCCTGACCAGCGCAAAACAAAATAAAGTTAATTGCAATGACACTGTCCCTCGCCCCGGGTTCGTAGTCTGACTGGAGGTCAAAGTTGAACCTTGGTTGAACCCATCTGCCCACACCCTTTGACTGGGTGACAGCATCACAGTTCTACATCTCATCCAGACCATAGTCTTCCTCTGGGAAGTCCCCCACGGTCACTGTCAGGGGCCTGACAAACGCACCATACTTGTTCTCACATTCAAAGTATCGCTTCTCCTTCACACTAAGGAAAGAGAGAGAAGAGACATCAAGTACATTTCATGCGGTCTGCACAACTCCATAAGTCTAATACAAGAAATACACTTCATGATGCAAGGTAGATCTTAACAGTGAACATTCTCAGACACCATGTGATGTCACAAAAATTATGCCAGTTGCCCTCACCTGCCATCATGTTTCCCAAGAGGCTCGTCATACTTCACTCCCACCCAATGACCCGGCTTGAAATCTACTGTACCTGCAAGACAGAAAATAAGTGTTTTCTGTTGGAATAAGGAGTGCCTTAAGTATTCATACCCCTTGATGTGTTGCAGTAGGTTTAACTAAAAACGGTAACTAGGCCACTAAGGAACATTCACTGTCTTGGTAAGCAGCTCCAGTGTAGATTTGGCCTTGTGTAATAGGGTTTTGTCCTGCTGAAATGTGAATTAAGCTCCTAGTGTCTGGTGGAAAGCAGACAACCCAATTTTCCTCCAGGATTTTGCCTGTGCTTAGCTCCATTAAGTTTATTTTTTTTATCCTAAAAACTCCCTAGTCCTTAACAATTACAAGCATACCCATAACATGATGCAGCCACCACTATGCTTGAAAATATGGAGTGTGGTACTCAGTAATGTGTTGTATTCGATTTGCCCCAAACATAACACTTTGTATTCAAGACAACTTATTATTTCACATAAGTTTTCCACAAACTTATTTAGGCTTGCCATAAAGACATTTCAGCTTTTATATTTGGATTAATTCCAAAACATTTCTAAAAACAATTCCACTGACATTATGGGGTAGGCCAGTGACATTTTTTAATTTAAAAATAATAATCCATTTTAAATTCAGGCTGTAACAACAATTTAGAGAAAGTAAAGTGGTGTGAACACTTTCTGAAGTCTCAATTCTATTTAAGGGTCTCGCTCTCCCTTTCCTGTAGATACCTTACCTCCACCTCCTACCGCCAAAAGGACCAACAGCATGTACAACCAGTACAGTAGGTGGAAATACATTATTCAACACTCTGGCTTGTAGAGACTATTGCATCTTTTTAGGGCAACTTCAGTCAGACTGATAATCCACGGAGTAACCATGGTAACAGTCTGTTTAGACAAGCCTAAATCCTGTTGTGGAAAATAAGCTTCAACCTCACTCACCAACATACATAACGGTGCCAATCTTGGTGGGTAGCCCAACAACCTGCACTTGGCATCGGTTGCCGACGCCGATGGCAGCAGCAGCAGTCTCCTCCTCGGCCTCACGAGCTGCAAGCTCAGCCTCCTTTTTAGCAGTCTCTTCTTCATTGAAGCGACCAACGCGTTGCTTCTTCATGAATGACCTTACAGAATCTGAGGAAATATGGACAATCCATTTTGAAATCCCCATATTACAATGGTAATAGTTTGCCACTCAATCATTACGTACGTAATGTACTGAGGAAAGGTTTTGCCATTTAACCTCAAACTGAAAGGCAACACAGGATATAGATGAGAGCAATTATCACTAGTTATCTGTTGTGGCACTCGAAAGTGTCAATTGGCTCTCAACAAGTCTTTTCTTCACTGCCTCAGATTCAATTTCAAATGTACGCATTAGCTGTGAATGATGGTGCAAGCTCACAGTACCTGTCCTCTTCTCATAGACCTCATCTGGAATCTCAAATTTCTCCACTTTAGACAGATCACTGAACTCTCCGCTCTGGGCTCCACTGCGGTCAATCACCTAAGCACACAGAATTCACCATCATCCTGACTCAGCATATTGAATTTTAAAAATAACAGAATGGCTCAGTCATCGTACAGGTGCCAGTCAGTTTCTGCCTTTAACCAACTGGTCGCCGTTTAGCCCAACAAGACAAGTATGGCAAGGCAACAATATAACCTTGTCGAATGTAGAAAGAGGCTGGCAATAAAGCTAGCAGAGTCATGCTGTGGTCAGCAATCTTGTGAGCATTGGAACCACTTGTGGATTAAGAGACCCCATCAACAGATATAACATCTTACACATGACTCCAGTGTGAATAAAGGTAAACAGGGGACACACCATGTGAGCAGTGTTTGAGCACATTAGTACATACGTGAATTTTGCAGTCATCATCCACAGGGTAGGAACCTAGCAGGGCCTCGTTGTCATCTAGTTTCTGCATGAACTTGTCAGTGGTACTGAAAAGCTGCAGTTCCATGCTGGAGGCCGGGGTACCCACAACCATCTCCAATTTACCCTAGAGGGGAAAAAAATAGAAACCGAGAAACTGCATCACATGGCCACAGGCTGTGATACGCCTGTGGTCTTAGTGTCTGCAGTGCAGAGGGGCAATTGCTACATCATTAAGATTCAGAGGCCCGAAGGACAAATTACCGACAACTTACCTTGAATTCGGCGATTGTGATTCCCCTGTTATATCGTTTATTCACCTCGAACGAACTGATGGTACTGGTCAGCCGCACCGACACTGTGGGATTGGTGATGACCGTCACGCCACCGTCCATTTTCAAGCTTTCGTTTCGCCGGTGTTTAACTTATTCAGGCAACAACGAACACTGCATAAATTACAAATAACAGTTAGTCAGTTAACATTCTTAACCTAAATAAATAGTACAACAGTTGCAAATGGCTTTCAACACGGCTAGTCAGATACAAAGTTCACAGTTTAGAAAAGGAGAACTAGCTAGCTACAGTAGCTAACTAGCATGCACGCAGCAAACAAAACAAAGTTAGCTAGCTAACGTGAGTCCTTCCACAAATACCTGTCCTTCTGCACTTTTCTTGACGATCTCTATAAATAAGTAGCTACTATCAAATAACTGGGTGTTTTTAGACTAAATCAATCCAGGGACCATGTGCTGTAATCTCAGTGAACCGATGGGAGAAGGGTGGCTGGCGGATTGTGTTGTTCACTTCAAACGACACCACCCACACATCCTTCTACGCCCAGTTCTGGAACCTTCTACCCGCCCACAACCGCAGGGAACCAGTCATGTCATTAAAATGTAGGGTGTGTATTTTAGGTTGACCAATGGGTAGCACATTTCTAAGATGCCGTAACAGAAAGAAAGGCATTGGGATGCCTACGTAGGCACGTCAATCATGTTGATAGAAGTGGCCTTTCATGATTAGTAACCAATCATCAATGTAGGAATCAATGCGGGGTTTTGCGTGAAAGTGCCACGCCCAAATAATAGAAGTATCAATTGTATCCACACAGTGGCGCTATAAGCCCTATAAAGCCCAAATGTTTAGTTTTGTGACAAAGTCATGCAATGTTAGCTACATTGTTACAAACAACGTTGAATTGCGATGAGAGCAAATAAAATTGTGCATTGAAATATTTTGAAGTTAGTCTATTGATTGATTGAATTAATATATATATCATGTGCAGAATAATTTGATTCTTTGCTAAGGTGTTAACTGCTCTATGACATATTAATCACAGTGAGAAAGAGACACATTCTTAAAAGTTATTACCAGGCCCTGCCTTTGACATATAATGGTTGTCTACTCCAATATCTATTCATGGATGTGTGAGTGGGAAATAAACAGATCAGACAGGAACATAAAATAACATCTGTGCATCAAATTAGAATTTTGGGCTGAGTGTAGGAGTTTGAGGGCTTGTATGGTTAGAAAAGACAAGATCAAAGAAAGGAGTATGGGGTGCAGCCAGAAGCTAGACCGCCTCCCCACTACCTCCACCCCTAGAGGAAAAGTTTACCATTCCTGTTTCAAGTTGAGATAGGGGTGTTTGGCCTTGCCTCATCACACTCTGTCTGTCTGCACATCCAGGTGTACGTGCTGTAAAACACTCTCTGTCACACACACACATACCATCTCTCTCACTTGGTCACACTCTTCATTCTCCAGGGAACTCATTATCATACACACAATCATTTGCATTTGCCGCCGACACAACACCGACAACGATGAGACAGCCTATAGGGAGGAGGTCAGAGACCTGGCCGTGTGGTGCAAGAATAACAACCTCTCCTTCAACATTCAACATGATTAAGACAAAGGAGATGATTGTGGACTACAGGAAAAGGAGGATCGAGCACGCCCCCATTCTCATCAATGGGGCTGTAGTGGAGCAGGTTGAGAACTTCAAGTTCCTTGGTGGCCACATCACCAACAAATCTATCACGGTCCAAACCCGCCAATATAAGGGCACAAAGCGTGACCCAGATGCAGATTTGAGTCTTTGATATTTATTACATCCAAAAGGGGTAGGTAAGAGAATGGTCGTGGACAGGCAAAAGGTCAAATCCAGTTCAGTCCAGGAGGTACAGTGTGGCGGGTAGGCTCGAGGTTAGGGCAGGCAGAATGGTCAGGCAGGCGGGTACAGAATCCAGAAAACAGGCAAGGGTCAAAATCAGGGGGACTAGTAAAAGAAAATAGAAAAAGGCAGGAGCACAGGAAAAACACACTGGTTGACTTGGAACATACAAGACGAACTGGCACAGAGAGACAGAAAACACAGGGATATAAACGCCAGGGATAACAAGTGACACCTGGAGGAGGTGGGGACAATAACAAGGACAGGTGAAACTGATCAGTGTGTGACAGTAACCCCCCCCCTCTAGGGACGCCACCGGGCGTTCTACCTGGGCGCACACCTGGTTGACCAGGGTGTTGGCGATGGAAGTCGGTGATGAGGGCTGGATCCAGGATGTCTAGCAGAAACCCAGCACCTCTACTCCGGGTAATAAACTTCCCAGTCAACCAGGTACTGGAAACCTCTACCCCTCGGTCAAACACCCAGGAGACATCTCACTGTGTATGCCGGATGGTCATCAATGACAAGGGGAGGGGGGGGGTGGGCTTGGGGACAGAAGACAAAGGACTGTGAGACACGGGCTTAATCCTAGACACATTGGAGCGTTGTGCCTTACGAACCAGGGTCCCAATACCCCAAACCACTGTGGCTGCAAGGCATGAGGTAGGGAGAATGGTTTCAGAGACCGAGGGTGTGGCAGAGGAACTGTATAGGCGGGAGAGGGCGTCAGGCTTAACATTTTTGGACCCTGGGCGGTAGGAAATGGTGAAGTTGAATCTAGTAAGCAAGAGAGCCCACCGAGCCTGCCTGGAGGTAAGGTGCTTGGCTGTACAGAGATATTCCAAATTGTTATGGTCGGTCCAGACTAAGAATGGCTGTTTTGCTCCTTCCAGCCAGTGCCTCCACTCTTCCAACGCTATCTTGACCGCCAGGAGTTCTCCGTTGCCTACGTAGTAGTTACTCGCTACAGGATTGAGACGATGTGACAGGAAGGCACAAGGATGAAGCTTTTGGTCCTGGGCAGATAGCTGGGACAGGATGGTCCCCACTCCAACGTCAGAAGCATCAACCTCTACAATAAATTGACAAGACGGGTCGGGATGAATGAGGATGGTTGCTGTTGTGACCCGATGCTTCAGGTCCACAAAGGCTATGTCGACAGCTGGAGACCATGTGAATGGTACTTTGGGGAAGGTGAGTGCCGAGAAGGGGGCTGCCAGGGTGCTGTAACCCCGAATGAAATGGCGGTAGAAGTTAGCAAAGCCTAGGAATCGTTGCAACTGCACCCTGGACATAGGTTGAGGCCAATCCACCACTGCTTTCACCTTTCCAGGATCCATCTGGACATTAGCCTAAACCATGAAAATCCCAAGACAACTGGAACACGGGGACTTGCAATGAGGAGGAACTGGATGGTCTCACAGTGGTTACCTGA
The DNA here is from genome assembly GCF_021184085.1 of Oncorhynchus gorbuscha. Classification (NCBI taxonomy): domain Eukaryota; kingdom Metazoa; phylum Chordata; class Actinopteri; order Salmoniformes; family Salmonidae; genus Oncorhynchus; species Oncorhynchus gorbuscha. The sequence goes on along the minus strand of NC_060191.1, from coordinate 34,461,680 downwards.
AACCCGCCACCTATTGAGCGGCCGTCCAGCGCCCTAGCATCCATGGGAACCGAGAGAGGTTGAGTGGGAATACCAAGCTCAGAAACAATAGTGGCATCCATAAAACTCATCAGCCCCAGAGTCAATGAGCACTCGGAGAGACTTAGATTGGTCTCCCAACAGTAAAAGCACAAACAAAATGTGTGCAGGCGATGGGAATTAGGGAACTCCCTGTCTGACTCACCAGAGTACTTGTAGCCACCAGAGACAAGGGTTTCCTAAAGTCCTGCCCCTCCACAGAACAGACAACAGTTTGAACTCAGCCTACGTGAGCGTTCCCCAACCGATAACCTAGCTCTTCCCAACTGCATAGGCTCAGGAGTATCCAACTTCCCTTTCGTTGATGATTCACGAGGGAACTCGGGTGGCTTTGGATCCTCTCGGAAAAACAGCCTTCGGGGGTTTCCGGATTCCTTGGAAGGTGAGCGAGCCATAGCGGATGAACGAGTGTGCCCGAGACCAGACCTCCTCTCACTCCTGCGTTCCCTTAGGCGTCCGTCAATTCTGATGGTGAGGGCGATGAGGGAGGCGACGTCCACCGGTACTTCCCCAGCTGCTAGCTCCTCTTTTACCACCTCAGATAATCCGTGAAGAAAATGATCGAAAAGAGACTCCGGATTCCAGGCACTCTCTCGGGGGCCAACGTGCGAAAATCAACCGCGTAGTCTGCCACACTACGGAGTTTTTTTGTTATTGTTTTGTTTTATATTGTTTATTGAATTGTCAACACCAGCATGTACAAAATAATTGCACTTGTAAGTAAGTTATTTGGTAGTAATATAAAACAACACATCAAATGCAGCAAAAAAGAGACAGAGAGAGACATATAAAGTACAAAAACAAATAAATAAAATATAAGGAAAACACAGGAAAAAATGATGTATATTTTGATACAATTGTTATAGGTCAACAAGCACAGATAATACAGTCCTTAACATCCGAGATGTCGTTTATGCACATACCAGGCCTCTTCCATCACCAATATATAAATAAACATCACTCTGGAACTGCAGGGAAATGTAGTCGTTTAACATAAGAAAAGAAGAGAGCCCACATTGCATAGAATTTGTCTACAGACCCATTGAGCTGTGTGTTTAATTTCTTCCAGCTTTATGCCATTCAAACGGATTTAATCCAAAGAGCATGAGAAGGGGGGTACAGAGGATTTCCATCTAAGTAAAATGAATCGTCTCGCTAACAAAGTGACAAAGGCAATTACATCCTTATTCATTTTGGTCAATTGCATTGTGGGTAAGGAAACCCCAAATAGTGCAATAAAAGGGTCTGGCTCGATCTGTGTTTCCCGCTTAATTCTGAGAGTGTGTTAAATAGGTCTTTCCAGAAACCAACAAGAGATGGGCAACACCAAAACATGTGTACATGATTAGCAGGAGACCGATTACATCGTACACAATTAGGGTTCACATCCTTGTAAATGTTGGATAATCTTGCTTTGGTCCAGGGGGCCCTATGAATGAGCTTGCATTGAATGAGACCGTGTCGAGCGCAAATAGAAGAGCGATGTACCCTTTTGAGTGCCCCTTCCCATAGTTCATCAGATATTTCCTCACCCAGTTCCTCCTCCCATGAGGATTCAATATTGTTTAATGAGATGGTTTGTAGTGAGCAAATTTGACTATAGATTATTGACACGGTGCCTTTCAGAGTAGAAAGTGGGGTAAGAAATGTGTCGAACTGTGTTTCATCAGGAAGGGTGGTGAATCCTGGATCTATGCTGTGGACGTAACTCCGGACTTGTAAGAACCTAAATAAATGATGTCTGGGGAGACCAAATTTAGCTGATAATTGTTCAAACGTACTAAATGTATTGTTAATATAGAGACCTCTGAATCTTTTAATACCGAGACTAGACCATGTTGAGAAAGCACCATTAACCATAGATGTGGGGAAAAGCTGGGTTTGAGGCCACCGGATCCAAAGAAGAGGTTGTCTGAAACCCAAAGTGGCACTTAAATTGATTCCAGATCTTCAATGTTGTTTTGACACATATATTTTTGGTGAAGGAGGAGTAAGGGCCTGTAACGGTGGAGTGAGCGAGGGAAGACAATGATGCCGGTATAGATGAGGCGGCCAAATTGGAGGTGTGAATATCTCTGCTCTGCAACCAGTACTGAATGATCCTAAGGTTAGCGGCCAATAATAGACTCTGAAATCCGGTAGAACTAGACCACCGTCTGGCATGGGTCTCTGCAAAAGCTGTATACTACCCATATAAAAGGGTAGTATTAGGCCGTCCATATTTTTGAAAAATCTATTGGGAAGAAAAAATCGGAAGGCACTGATAGAGATATACGAATTTAGGGAGAGTATTCATGTTAATAGAATTAATTATTGCGACTAAGGAGAGGTGTAGCAAAGACCAGCACTCCAAATCGTCCTTAGTACGGGTTAAAAGAGGAGCAAAGTTGGCTTGAAAAAGGTTTTCAAATCTGATTGTGACATGTACTCCCGAGGTAAATAAAACTACTGTGAGCAATTGTAAATGGCAAGTTATGTAAAGGGGATTTCTTTGTGGCCATATTAAGCGGCATCAATTCGCTTTTACTGAGATTCAGTTTATACCCTGATAAGTGACCGAAGGATGCAAATGTGGCAAGAGCAGCAGGAGCATAGACAGAAAGGTTGGATGTGTATAATAATACACCTGCAGTACAGCGAGTACAGAAGTCTTATCCAAGTCCAGCCCAGCGTCATGAATTTGGAGCCAAAGCAGAGTTTATTTAGAGTGTAAAAAAGGTATTTCCTTTCCACCCAGTCAAACACTTTCTCCGCATCCAGGGATATAATGGCGTCAGAAGGATTATATATAATATGAAATAATCGTCGAAGATTGAAGAACGAGTGTCTATTTTCAATAAATCCTGGTTGATCCGGAGAGATAATTGATGGGAGGAGTGTTTCCAGACGCCTTGCCAGAAGTCTGGCTAGAATTTTATAGTCAACATTTAGCAGGCTAATTGGACGGTGTGATACACAGTCAAGAGAGTCTTTGTTTTTTGTTTTTTAAGTTAAAACGTTCCTTATAAATAATTGGGCAATACAGCGTGTTAACATAGATAGCCTATCCCTTTTCAGTTTGTTCTCATGTGCGGTGTAGGAAATAATTTCACCTCTGATATAAGATTTGACAGTTTCCCAGAGTAGACGCAGAGATGTTTGGGGTTCTATTTGTAATCATGAATCATGAGGTGGCGAATCGCATCTCTGCATGTCTGGCAGACATATCAGTGTGGATGACGGATCACCACCTCAAGCTGAACTTCGGCAAGACGGAGCTGCTCTTCCTCCCGGGGAAGGACTGCCCGTTCCATGATCTCGCCATCACGGTTGACAATTCCATTGTGTCCTCCTCCCAGAGCGCTAAGAACCTTGGCGTGATCCTGGACAACACCCTGTCGTTCTCAACTAACATCAAGGCAGTGGCCCGTTCCTGTAGGTTCATGCTCTACAACATCCGCAGAGTACGACCCTGCCTCACACAGGAAGCGGCGCAGGTCCTAATCCAGGCACTTGTCATCTCCCGTCTGGATTACTGCAACTCGCTGTTGGCTGGGCTCCCTGCCTGTGCCATTAAACCCCTACAACTCATCCAGAACGCCGCAGCCCGTCTAGTGTTCAACCTTCCCAAGTTCTCTCACGTCACCCCGCTCCTCCGCTCTCTCCACTGGCTTCCAGTTGAAGCTCGCATCCGCTACAAGACTATGGTGCTTGCCTACGGAGCTGTGAGGGGAACGGCACCTCAGTACCTCCAGGCTCTGATCAGGCCCTACACCCAAATAAGGGCACTGCGTTCATCCACCTCTGGCCTGCTCGCCTCCCTACCACTGAGGAAGTACAGTTCCCGCTCAGCCCAGTCAAAACTGTTCGCTGCTCTGGCTCCCCAATGGTGGAACAAACTCCCTCACGACGCCAGGACAGCGGAGTCAATCACCACCTTCCGGAGACACCTGAAACCCCACCTCTTTAAGGAATACCTAGGATAGGATAAAGTAATCCTTCTCACCCCCTCCCCCCTTAAAATATTTAGATGCACTATTGTAAAGTGGCTGTTCCACTAGATGTCATAAGGTGAATGCACCAATTTGTAAGTCGCTCTGGATAAGAGCGTCTGCTAAATGACTTAAATGTAATGTAAATGTATGAAAAAGTCGCTTTGACTCAAAACAAAATTTACTAAGTGTTCATTACTGAGCAGTTGAGTATTTAGCCACCAAGGCAGTCGCAGATTGTCAACAGTTTGAAAGACTGCTTCCATAGTAACAGGGGCGTGGTCAGATACAACACTTGGATTATATGAACATGAAGATATGGAATGGAGAAGCCTGTCATCTACAAGGAAGTAGTCTATGCGTGTAAAAGTGTGGTGAACCGATGAGAAAAAAAAGAGTATGCTTTTTCAGACGGATTAAACATTCTCCAAGGATCTGAGACTGCGAATACAGACAAAGGTTCGGACAACTCTAGGTGAGGTTGTTAAGGTGGGTGGTTTAGTGGAGGATCGATCCAAATGTGGGTCTAACCAACACTTAAAGTCAACGCCTAAGATCAACATCAGAGAAGACATATTTGGGAGTGTAGAGAAAACCGATTTGAAAAAACCCCCCATTGTCCCAATTAGGAGCATTAATATTAACAAGAAGTACATTCCTATTGAGCAGCCTACCACTGACAATTATGCATCTTCCATGGGGATCTGCGATCACATTAGAACATGTAAAAGGTACCGATCTGTGAAGTAAAATAGCCACCCCTCTTGCCTTACTCTGAAATGAGGAATGAAACACCTGACCCACCCATCTGCACCTGAGACTTGAGTGTTGCGATACCTTCAGATGAGTTTCTTGGGGAAAGATAATGTGAGCTTTCAATTGATGAAGGTGGTGTAGCACCTTAAAACGTTTAACTGGGTTATTTATGCCCCTGCAGTTCCAAGTAAGAAAATTAAAGCCACCCCCTCCAGCCGGATGGGCTACACTAGGCTGAGTCATGTCTTAAGAGAGAGAGAATGTGTAAAGGACAAGATACAATGTAAACCTAAAGATCCTAGTTGAACCTAAAAGCTCAAATTTCAAAAACAAAAGACAAGCGACGAAGCACAAAAAACACATAAAAACTATATACAAATAAAGAGGGAAAAACCCCTTCCCTCACACCCTCCCTTGCCGAAGCATCTCCCCAACTGAGATGCAAGCAAAACCCTAAATACAAAAAAAAGTTTAGAGCAAAGCATGATAACGCTTACTCTGCTACCTGAGATTTGTGACCATTTAACCAAAGTAAGCCAAACATACATAGATCGGTCCCCAGTAGAGTCTACAGAAAACAAACCTTGGTTAAGAGAGGTTTAACAGCAATACTGATGGAAAAACTACGGCTGAACCATGAAAACAGACAGATATTGGCATTAGAGGCGGCAACCTGCTTTGGAAATAAAAATAAATAAAAAGAGAGTGACATTCAAATGTTGATGAACCCAGCAAAGTTGGCTCAGCTTGCCAACCAGTCTGCCAGCCGGCCTGCTAAGAAGATCAGCTAAACAACCATTTGTTCCACACCATGCGGTACAACAGCCGCTTTCACGTTCTTGTTGATGAAATCGGCCGCTAAAGCCGGGTCCTCGAATCTGTGCGTGGAGCTGTCTGGTAAAGTCAGTTTCAGAACCGCAGGGTAGATGAGGCTGAACCTCACGCCCGGGCAGGCGCGTAGCTGATGCTTCACAGCTCCAATGTTAGCCCGCTTCTTAGCCACAGCTGTGGTGTAGTCCGCAAATATCGAGACTCTTTTACCCTTGGAGAGGAGAAAGGATGCTTCTTCCGGTCTCCTCAGTATGTCATTGCGGACGTGAAAGAAATGCACCCTGATGACAAATGGTCACGGGGGTTCTCCATCCCAGGGTTGGCTACGCAGAGTGCGGTGGGCCCGGTCTAGCAGTGGCTTCTCCTCCAGACCGAGCAGCTCCTGTAGCAGCTGGGCCATGGACTCCGGCCCTCCACTCCCTCCGTTATTCCCAGTAGACGAATGTTGTTCCTCCGCATTCTACTTTCCATATCTTCACATCCATTGTCGAGGTATGCCACCCTAGTTGTTAATGAGCCAATGTTAGCCTCTAGCTCGCTAATGCGAGTGCTGTGGTCTGTAGCACCTCAATCCAGCCCCGATAAGGCCACTTCATGTGTGTCAAGCTTACCAACAGTAACCCCCCACACTACGGGAGGTTTGACGTAGTTCAAGAAGTTTACTGGCCAACCCCTCTCCCGGATACCGGAGAATCAAATGCCTTCCTCACCTCTGCCATGAAATCCTCCAGATGACAACAAATGGTGGATTGTTGCTCCCAAACTGCCATAGCCCAGGAGAGCACCCTTGCTGACTTTAGCGTCATTAATATTCGCTATCTTCGATGGGTCCTAAGGGAACGAAGATGGCTGAAGCTCAAAAATAAGGGAGCATTGAGAAAGAAAACCCTGGCAAGTTCCAGGATCTCCAGAATATCGCTCCGGAGGAGGTAAGCGGGGTTCTCGGGGAGCCGGGGTAGGCTGTACAAACCCACCACTGATAGTACTGGGTGGTTGGGAGGTCTCGGAGGTGGCAGGCTGCCTATGAGCTAAATCATTGATTTGCTCCATGATAGCCTTGAACCCTTGGTTGTGACGTTCCGTCAAGGAACGAAGCCCTTCCAAAAGGTCCAGCAGTAGCTCCTCATGCCTCCCAATGATGACTCCCTGCACGGAGACAGTATAGCGGAGCTGGTCCAAGTCTGCTGGGTCTGTCATGGCCAGTTTGTACTATAAGGGCACAAGCCGAGACCCAGATGTAGACACAGGAAGCAGATGGTTTGAGTCTTTGATATTTATTACATCCAAAAGGGGTAGGCAAGAGAATAGTCGTGGACAGGCAAAAGGTCAAAATCAGTTCAGTCCAGGAAGTACAGTGTGGCAGACAGGCTCGAGGTCAGGGCAGGCAGAATGGTCAGGCAGGCAGGTACAGAGTCCAGAAAACAGGCAAGGGTCAAAACCGGGAGGACTAATTAAAGAGAATAGAAAAGGCAGGAGCACGGGAAAAACATGCTGGTTGACTTGGAACATACCAGACGAACTGGCAAAGAGAGACAGGAAACACAGGGATATATACACCAGGGATAACAAGCGACACCAGGAGGGGGGTGGAGACAATAACAAGGACAAGTGAAACTGATCAGGGTGTGACAGCCAAGACAGTCATGAAGAGGGCACAACAAAAACATATTTGCCATGGGTCCTCAGATCCTCAAAAAGTTCTACAGATGCACCATCGAGAGCACTGGTTGTATCACTGCCTGGTATGTCAACTGCTTGGCCTCCGACCGCAAGGCACTACAGAGGGTAGTGCGTAGTACGGCCCAGTACATCACTGGGGCCAAGCTTCCTGCCATCCAGGACCTCTATACCCAGTGGTGTCAGTGAAATGTCCTACAAATGGTCAAAGAATCCAGCTACCCTAGTCATAGACTGTTCTCTCTGCTACCACATGGCAAGCGGTACCAGAGCACCAAGTCTGGGTCCAAAGGCTTCTTAACAGCTTCTACCGCCATGCCACTCACGTCCGTAGCCATGAAGTGCTTTGAAAGACTGGTAATGGCTCACATCAACACCATTATCCCAGAAACCCTAGACCCACTCCAATTTGCATACCACCCAAACAGATCCACACAGATGATGCTATCTCTATTGCACTCAACACTGCCCTTGCACTCAACACTACTCAACACTGTTCCTTGGAAAAAGGAACACCAACATGAGAATGCTATTCATTGACAACAGCTCAGCGTTCAACACCATAGTACCCTCAAAGCTCATCACCAAGCTAAGGATCCGGGGACTAAACACCTCCCTCTGCAACTGGACCCTGGACTTCCTGGCGGGCCGCCCCCTAGTGGTGAGGGTAGGTAGCAACACATCTGCCATGCTGATCCTCATCACTGGAGCCCCTCAGGGGTGCATGCTCAGTCCCCTCCTGTACTCACTGTTCACCCACGACTGCGTGGCCAGGCACGACTCCAACACCATCATTAAGTTTGCAGACGACACAACAGTGGTAGGCCTGTTCACTGACGAGACAGCCTATAGAGAGGTCAGAGACCTGGCCGGGTGGTGCCAGAATAACAACCTATCCTTCAACATAACCAAGACTAAGGAGATGATTGTGGACTACAGGAAAAGGAGGACCGAGCACGCCCCCATTCTCATCGACGGGGCTGTAGTGGAGCAGGTTGAGAGCTTCAAGTTCCTTGGTGTCCACACTACCAACAAACTAGAATGGTCCAAACCCACCAAGACAGCCGTGAAGAGGGCACAACAAAGCCTATTCCCCCCCAGGAAACTAAAAAGATTTGGCATGGGTCCTCAGATCCTCAAAAGGTTCTACAGCTGCAACATTGAGAGCATCCTGACTGGTTGCATCACTGCCTGGTACGGCAACTGCTCTGATTCCGACCGCAAGAGGGTAGTGCGTATGGCCCAGTACATCACTGGTGCTAAGCTGCCTGCCATCCAGGACCTCTACACCAGGCGGTGTCAGAGGAAGGCACTAAAAATTGTCAATGACACCAGCCACCCCAATCATAGACGGTTCTATCTACTACCGCATGGCAAGCGGTACCAGAGCGCCAAGTTTAGGATCAAAAGGCTTCTCAACAGTTTTTACCCCCAAGCCACAAGACTCCTGAACAGGTAATCAAATGGCTACCCGGACTATTTGCATTGTGTACCCCCCCCCCCAACCCCTCTTTTACGTTGCTGCTACTCTCTGTTTATCATATATGGATAGTCACTTTAACTATACATTTATGTACATACTACCTCAATTACTCCTACTAACCGGTGCCCCCGCACATTGGCTACAATCTGCATTGTGTCCCGCCACCGAACACCCACTCTTTTATGCTACTGCTACTCTCTGGTTATTATCTATACATAATCACTTTAACTCTACCTACATGTACATATTACCTCAATTACCTGGATGAACCGGTGCCCCCGCACATTGACTCTATACCGGTACCCCCCTGTATATAGCTTTGCTACTGTTATTTTACTGCTGCTCTTTAAATCATTTGGTTTTTTTTAACTCATCTATTTTTTACCACTTGTTTTTCTTAAAACTGCATTGTTGGTTAAGGGCTTGTAAGTAAGTTCATTTCACTGAAAGGTAATTTCACTGTTGTATTCAGTGCATGTCACAAACACAATTTGATTTGTTTATTCTATCAGAAAGGCAAAGTAAAGTCACAAATTTGCACACTCTATTTACACAAACAAATCAAACCAGCTCTTGTACCAACCGCACTGTCAGAGAGATGGGTGCACATTTTAATTCCAAAGCAACATTCACATCATGGCGCTGTGTGTGTGTGTGTGTTGCACTGAGAGTATTTGGATAGAGAAACCACACCAGGTGCTCATTCCGATGCCAGCTGAAGAACTGGAGAGACAACTATCAACAATCTAAACAGACAGCAGTGTAAACAGACAGCAGGGAAAGAACACACAGCACGCATGGGCGAGTTCACCCGTAGTCCTATCTCACAGATGGAAAGAGCGGATCCTGCTTAATTCAACTGTTCATGTGAAATCAACAGACTTTGAGATCAGTAAACACATGGACACATCTACACGTGACGTTATAATGTACATCATCTCATCTGGAATACGTACATACCATATAGCCGGGCCCTACTATATCCTGATCCTCCATAGACAGGCTGAAAAGTGTATACTGAAAAAAAAGGAGGGGGGGGGGGCAGTAGAACTATTTAGTACAATCTGATAATAACATCAAATTGTCAATAAAATAACGTGGTTATTCAATCTGGAATTGAACAATAACATGTAGCCTAATAAAAGCTATTGAACAGGCATCGCTATAATGAATCTTAAAATCTGAGATTGACGAGGTTAGAGGCGTGCGTGACGCGTGTAGCTGTGGCAGACACTCGTCGACGGAGAATGGGCGAGAGAGAGCGCGCAGGGGAGGAACTAAAATTAAAAAAAAGTTTAACTAAAAATGGCTTCCTTGTCTTTGGAGTCTGCAGAACAATCTGAGAATAGCACGGAGAATCCTACCCAAGAGGCCGCTCCGGTGAAAGAGGAGACGGATCCGGATGAAGTTTCGGAACAATTGCTAAAAACTTTTCAGAACTCGGCGCTTAGCTTTTCGACCGATCAAGTAGCATGTCTGTGCGAAGCCCTTCTACAGGCAGGCAATGTGGATCGCCTGTGGAGATTCCTATCAACCATCCCTCCTTCGGCCGAGCTGCTACGTGGCAACGAGACGTTGCTCAAGGCCCAGGCACTGGTCTCTTTCCACCGGGAAGAATTCAAGGAGCTGTACGCAATATTGGAAAGCCACGACTTCCACCCGAGCAACCATGGGTTCCTGCAGGACCTCTACTTGCAGGCGCGCTACAAGGAGGCGGAGAGGTCCCGAGGTCGTAGCCTGGGCGCCGTGGATAAGTATCGGCTTCGGAAGAAGTTTCCCCTGCCGAAAACAATCTGGGATGGAGAGGAAACGGTATATTGTTTCAAGGAGAAGTCTCGCAATGCACTGAAAGAGTGTTACAAAAACAACAGGTACCCCACTCCAGACGAGAAGAAAAACTTGGCCAATGTGACTGGACTCTCCCTCACGCAAGTCAGCAATTGGTTCAAAAATCGACGGCAGAGAGACCGAACTCCGTCTGGTACCAACAGCAAAAGGTAGGCTATGCATTCCTGTCTACATTTGTAACCACATACCCCATTAAAAAAACCAATTCAAACATCTATGTCAATATGGTTCGTTTTATAATGAACACAATTGTTTATGTACAGTGTCATTTTCAGAGTTATTTTTAGCAAGGCAGCCAGACTATGGGAGTACATATAGCCCATACTGCTGCACATGGCACACACTAAGACATTGATTCATTTGACACACAATGTTCACCGAAATTCTCCTGATCAGATAGGTAAGAGTGAGCGCTAGAAAGTAGCCTAGCATTGTGACATTTATGGATCTGTCGACTGCAATATTATTTTAGTGCTCCAAACATATTTTGTGTGATGCAGACTTTTCTGAACCATGGTCTCGACTGTGTGGTTTCTCTCAACTGTATGGTTCATGTTCGACATATTTAAATCAAATTCCATCAATCCCTGCAATAACTACATTTCAGTGCAAGGTCTACACCTTGTTGTATTCGGCGCACGTGACAAACTTTGATTTGATGTTTATGAATGACAGCAGGCATGAACTCTGACTGTGACAACGCCACACATGTCGTAGAGAGCACGACTGGGAGAAAGAGCATGTTGCTTTGTTGTGAAATGTGAGATCCGGGCGCCCATTGTGGCTCAAGTTTCCTGAAATTCTGCACCGCAAAGTCTCCCGGCGGACTTCTGCGCGCTCCCGAGGCCCTGCACCGCTGGGAGAGCAGGGGGGGAACAGAGACCGAAAGAGAGAGGAAATGGTGTAGGTGTTGGGGAACAAAAGGATAAAATAATATATTTCAAACCGTAAATGTCTTCAGCTCTCCTGTGCCCCGTTTAGCGTGCACATTTAAAAACCCATTACTTTTTAAAATGTTTATTTTTTTAAATATATATTTGTTATACTGTTGTGTGTATAGGTTACATACAGTATGCAAGTTTTGGCCAGGGAAGTTGGCAGTTTTCAAAGCTACACAGGAAATTGGGGTTTTCGTGTGTCAGTTGTTGATGTCCTTTATTCCCACGTGTGGAGAAATAAAAACAGAATGCCGATCATCCCCCATGCAGTCCAGTATTTATCTTATATCTAGGGGGCTGTGGTGGCTGGGGACAGTATATCAGTTGTCCATTTTTCTCTGTGTGACCCACACTGCTTCAGTGCACCAGGATATTTCAGGACATGCACATCACATTACGGTGTCAACCCATAGGATCAAAGGAGAGACTGTCACTGACGGTTATTGATTTACCATATGTTATGTGTATTGTAACATTCTGACCCCTTTCCCCCTTTTTTCCCCCCATTCCATCGGGCAATCCTTGCCCTCTACTCCCCCTTCTTCCATAAGCTGTCTCTTTTCATTGTCTCACTCCCCCCACGGTTCACTCACCTTATCGTTCTCCTCTTCTCCTGTGTTTTCTTAGTGAGTCCGATGGCAACCACAGCACAGACGATGAGGGTGACGACATCTCAGACAAACCAGAGGACATTGTGGGCTCCACAGCCTCCATCATCTCCCTCTCTGGTACCCCCTGCAGCACTGGGGGCCAGATCTTCCTCAACGGGGCTGGTGGGTTCCTCGCCGCCTCCCACCCCTTACTCCTCAATAGGGGCTCCCTGATCTCTGGGGCAGGGGGTGGCGTCATCATCAACGGGCTGACCCTGAGCGATGGTCACACGGTTACCCTCAGCCCCATATCGGCTAACTCGCCTCTGCTCTTCAATGGAGCGCAAGTCATATCCAAAAGCAGTGCGGTTGTGGGTCTGGAGGGCCAGGGGGTTACAGCCATGGAGGCCCAGCCCAGCTCGGTCATCTCCCTCCCCCTGACAGAGGACTGTAAGATGGACAATGTTAGCCTGACGAACCCCTCGACTATCCCCACCCTGGACTTCATCAATGTCCCAGAGGGGATGGTTCTCAAAGCCGAGGACATCCAGACAGTCTCTCCTTCCTCCTTGTCTTCCCCCTCAACATTCTCCCCCACCTCCCTCCCCTCCCTGGTTCTGACTCAAAATGGCCACCTCTCCGACACCCTCCCGGTCTCTAAGTCATCCCCGGGCGTGGTCATCTCCAGCCCTGTAGTGAGCCTCCCCAACCAGCAAGGGGAGTATGTTGTGTTTGCCACAGCTGGTTCTCAGCTCACCCCCTCCAGCTCCATCTGCCAGGTGGTGTCATCCTACAGCTACTCCAGCCCACAGGTATTCTCCCTGCCTCAGGTGGTGCCCTCCATCCAGGGTGTCCCTGTATCCCAACTGGTCCAACACAACCCTGGAGGCCAGTGTCCCCAGTTAGTTCCTGTCCCCCCCCTCACCTCCTCCCTCCCCCAGGGCACCCTCTCACAGTTCCAGGGCCACCAGACTCTGAACATTGCCCCCCACCTCGCCCAATCTCTCCCCCAGCATCATACTGGTTCCTCTACATTGGGAGCGGGATCCACCATCCTCTCCCTGTCCCAGCTCACCAATGGACAGCTCCCCCAGGGACTCGCACTCCAGTTGGGTGACCAGACCTCAGCTAGGATCCCCACTCTGACACAGATCCAGTCCCCACTAGGCCATCCCCAGATCATCTCCTCCCCTACCCAAGTGGTTCCTGTCTCCCAGTCCAAGGAGACAACCTCAGCTCAGTTGGTTTCCCTGCCCCAGCTGGTGCCTGTCTCCTCCGCGGGACAACTCTCCTTCCCTCAGGTCGGCCCGCCCACCCCTTCTCTATCTGGAGGGGCTTTCCAGATCCTAGCCTCGGCCACTGGAGGTGGGATGCCTCCGGGGCCCTATAGGATAAACCAACTGGGACCCCTCCAGACTGTAGGCCCCCCGACCAGCATGGCTCCTAGTGTCCAGCTCCTCAACTCTGGGGTCATTCAGCTCCCCTCCGCCTCGCCAGGTAACTTAAGACTCGGACACACGGGGACTGTCGATGGGTAGTGTCGGCAGTCAACTTTTTTGTTGTTCACATCAGATAGATCAACCGCTGATCAGATCACTGGAACACTCCAAACCACAAGATGGCAGTAGCTTTTCTTTAAGCTTTGTTTGGCTTTTGCTAACTGGCAAATGGTGATGCTAAAATTAGCTAGCAAGGGAACTGGCACTGGCCATATGGGATAATGGAGAGTGAATAACATTTAATAATTCATCTTGCTAGCTCAAACTCTAGGCAGCATTCTGACTTTTCCCTACAGTTTCAGTCATTAACTTCGCCCACAACTACCCCGTGAAGAATGCTGTGTTAACACTTAGAAACGTCAATAATCATCGCTTGCAGTACGGCTTTTCGAAACACATGGCCCTTATCTTTCATCAGCGAGAAAGAACCCTTCAAATAAAAAAAAACTACTTATTGTAGCAATTTTGTCCAAATCCGTACAGCTGTGTGTGCGCCTCCATCCGACGGTACTACATTTCCTGCTTCACTTCCCGAGTGACACTTACACACGGGTGTTTGGAGCATGCTAAATGGCTAATTAGCGCAGGTGGTCGCCTCTTGTGTTCTGTAAACAAGCACTGTAACATGGAGATATGGAAACACTAACTTTAACCCTGTCCAGTTGCGTATCAATTGAACCTTTTTTTAAATGTATTTTTTAGAAAGTTATTTATCGCCGATATGAAATAAGGTTTCCCCATACTTCCAAAACCGTACCACGAGTGACGATGTTTAGATTGAGCATCTGGGCTCTTTACCAAAGTCCCCTGTACAGAAGACACCTTCATCCAATGACTCTTATGTGTAATGTAATGGAACTGAGAGTCATGATAGCTAGCTTGGTAAAGCAGCTAATGTTGTGTGCATTGTGCTGCACTTACCACCCCATGTGTTTCATATGAAGTGTTGTGTGACTGCCTGGCTTAAGTTGGCAAGCTAACGTGGGGTGGATATCTTGTGCCTTTAAAAAAACCCGGTTTTGTTGTCTTCTGTCGACACACTCCTTTTCAGAGAAGCCTCCCAATATGGCGTCTGGAGTATGGGTGTGTCGAAAGGAAAGGAGTGGGCGTGTGGAAAGGAGTGGATGTGTGAAGTGCTCTGCCATAGGTCAGGCGGTTTTGATTGAGTGGTGTTTGTTTTGTCCCTCCCGTTTCTTACCGTGCTACTACTGCACATTAGAGCTATAATACCGCGAGAGATTCAACTTCTGTTGTGAAGCCAGAGGACGAGTCTGATTTCACTGTTAGTTTTCCATAAATACTTGTACATTTTCAGTTCTAATTGACGATTTTGTTTATTTTTTTAAATTTAAAAGTGATGAGCGGTGCGTTTTATATGCGCGTGCTTACTGACTGTCCCCCTGATATTAGGTAGCTTCTTCTCACGCCGTTGCCGGACAGTAGTGCTGGTCAAGCAGGAGCGAAAGGCACTGTGTCCCGGTTGTGTTTCCGTTCATGCCCTCCCCATTGCATAGGCTTTATTTTCACGTATCAATATTAGTTATTTCTTGTGTAGGTTTGCTTTCCTACTTGAAATGAAATCATAGGAGGGGGGGATGGCCACGTCAGCTACCACTGGTGACACAAGCAGGCTCAGGTCGGCAGGCAAGCCCATACAACACTGGTGCCCCGATCGTCGGCTTATTGACTCGTCGTGCAGCCCAATCAGCCACGCAAAATGCTCTTGAGTGGCAACAAATCTGCCCAGTTATCTGATTCGCTTTCCATACACCCACTCCTATCCACTCACCCACACTCCGGTCGCCATATTGGACTGCTGCTACCCATAGTTGCCTTTTCGGATCCCCCACAGGGGTTCCGTGCACTCTGATTGGCTCAGATGAAAGTTGTGTTGAAACGGCAGGTTCGTCAGTATCAGATCGGTAGGCAATGGGTGGTCTTTTGTTCTAGCGAGATAAGGAAAGCCTCATACTGTGCTATCGGCAGTCAATCTCCTCTGTGTGTCTGACCTATTACTAAGTCATTTGCTATCTCAATGTTGTTGATGAACTGCTAACAAATATTTTTTTCACTACTACTTCCTCTCCACTTGTACCTCTCCTGTGTCCTGTAGGGAATCTCCTCTATGGTGGAAGCCCCATCCTGAGTTACCAGAACGGCAAGCTGATCCTAACTATCCCGGCTGGCATCCAGTTCGGCAGCCTGCCCATGAAACCCGTCCCTGAGGCTTCTACCCACCCCACCAACGGAGTAGGCCCCGGACTCACACTCAGCCCTGTCATCCACCCTACACCTACCCTCATCCCAGTCTCCACCTCTGTCTCAACCTCCAACACCCTCCAGACGTCCCCCCTCTGCTTCATCAACTCCTCTCCGCTCTACTGCACTCATGAGACTGGTGTCCCCACCAACCAGCCCCTCTCCACCACCTCCCCACACACCCTGGACCTCTCTGCCACCCACACCCCTCCCAATGCCCTCACCCCAGAGAGCATGCTCTCCCTCAGCCCCATGTGCAGCGGAGTGACCCCCACCACTCAGCTCTCCCAGACTACCTGGAGCCCTGTCCCCCTCTCCAACTCTGCCAGCCTGACTATGTTTGACGTCCGTGGGAAGGGGGATCTTCCCGAGGATCCGGCTCTGCTGGGCCTACCTGGAGGCGAGGCACTGCTACTGGGGAGCCCCTCTCCAGAACAGGATGTGGACAGGGTGTCGCCATTGGGGGACCTAGAGGAGATGGATGGAGAGCCCAAGATCCTTACCCAACTACAATCAGTCCCTGTGGATGACGAGTTGGGGCTGTAATCCAGTCCCAGTCCCCCCCCCAACCCCAACCCCAACCCCCAACCCACATCACCATAAAATCAGTCAGCAAGACTACATGTTACGGAACAACCTCAGTGCTCCATTGGATAGGTTTCATTGAAGAGTGGACTGGCTTTGACCCGTATGAGAAATGTGCTTTGACTCACAAAATCCTAGGCGATGATCCTTTTGGATAAACCGTCATGGGATAGGCTGATTGTATGCAACAATGGCATGACCTGGAGGATGGCCTTGCATATAGGTGAGCCTGTTACCTGATTTATGTTACACAACTGTCCACTGCTTGGTTTCCACAGTTTTAGAATTCTTATACTGTTGTCGTCTGCCTCCCATAAGCCAAGAGCCCTTCCTGTGTCACAAAATCCAGTCCGAGACAAAATGGAGGAGCTGAGTCAACCGTGGGCAGTAAAAGTCTTAACTTTCCAAGCAAGGCTCGGTTCCTTTTACTCGGCATCAAGTTAATTTCTAAGGACATTCTGCGGCTTTTATGCACAGACGTCCCCGTTTCATCCAAGACTATTTGTACCACAAGGGAATGAATGCCTTGGGTTTTAGTTGGCGTTGGGTTGAGCGGTACGCCACGGCCAGGTTGTCTTGTTTAAGTCTCTAAACTCCGCCAAATGCAGACGCAGCCAAGCATTAAGTCCTGTTGAAGTTGGACTGTGTGGTTCTGAATGGCTGCTCACTTTGGTGCTGCTGAGTATTGCACAGTTTAGCCTCAGTGAACGCAAACAGAAAGTGGGCTGACTGTGACACCAGAATCCCCCGAACACTCTAGCATCGAGATGGACTGTGTACTCCTCTCTGTCAGCAGTGTCACCACGTCAAAGGGCACAGGCTTCTCATTTAACTACAGGTTTGGCATGCAATGCTAAGCTCTGTCACGTCTGAGGTCTGTAGGAGGGAATGGAGTCACCTGGGATTTTTTTGAAAACATATATTTTTTTTAACTTTTTTTTTTTTACTCAATGCAATCAGTAAATATGACCACGTGACATGATTTACATATGTAAGCCAGTCTAATTAGGATAGACCAAGCTTTAGTGAAGACAGGTTTCATACACTACACACTCTGCTTGACCACATGGTGCGACATTTGCGCCACAATCGTACACTACAACAAATTTTTCTGAATGTATTTTATTTTTATTTGATCTTACTTTTATGGGTTTGAGCTCGACCTAATAAGTGCCTTATTATCTAGTTGCTGAGGTTGGTGGGCCAGTGGGTTTTACTGTCTTTGGATCTTCAAAGTGAAGAATGTGTTCTACTCTTCACAAAATGAAGCACCATTGAGACAAGCAACTTCCCACGTGGATGTCGAATATGAGTTTTGTAATAACCCGTATCCCTCGAACTCCAGAGAAACGTAACGTGGCCGCCCTTGGTTTGTACGGCCGTTGCTCTTTTAGCATCACTAACGCCTACCATGACATAATCACCATTGAGAACTCCCTCCTCGTTGTACGTTTTGCACATTTCGTCCGTGTCATGTTTACGCCTAAGGTGATGGCCAGATTCTATTCTGTAAAACCTGCTGCCTTTTCTCTGTTCTTGACAAATTGCACTCACTGATCTGAAGGGATGGGATAGGTCGAATTAGATGGTTAGGTTGAGTTTCAAACAGCCTCTGTCTATCCTGATATCAGCAACAGTGAGTCATGAAGCGCTGAGAGCAGGTGACAGGTCTCCTAGAATGGAATGGTATCCAGCGAGACTCTGCAGTTGTTCTCGCCATAAACGTACAGTACTCGCCATCTCTCCATAACCAAAGCATTGATGGCAGTTCTCTGGCTAACAGTAAAACAACGCTATTCTTCAGTGTCACTCCCAGCTGTTGTGTTTTTATATTTGTGTGTTTTTGTTTATTTTCTGTGTGTATTTAAAGCATGTATTTAAAGCATGTATCAATCATTTTCTAGTAGTAACTTTGAATACTTTGAATGGAGAGGAACAAAACGAGCAGTCCTTGTGGAACACATGGACAACGGAAAAAGCATCAATGGACCTTCCCAGGGGATGGCTGGTTGTACAGTCTCAGAATGTGTAGCTAATGATAATCACCACTTCTCAAATGATATTATACACTTTTACAATCTGAATAGGATGTGAATACCCATCAAAGGAATGTTACATGTTGAGTTTTTTCTTTTTTAATCGGTGTTTGGAAATGTTTTGTTGGTTCTAAGGCATTTTTTTCCATACGATACAGTGCATGAGTTGGAGGCTAAAGGGAACGTGTGTTCATGTGTGTTTTTCTTCGTGTATCCCACCACTTGTGTTTTTTAGTGTGTGGTGCTCCAATGGCTGTTAGTGTCAGGTGCAGGAATTTGTAACACACACACACAACCTCCAGCTGAGTTATCCAAAGATGTATTTTTTTTTTTTATGTATATTTTAAGTGAGTAAAGGGATTATTAGATAAAAAATAAAAAAAACATTTGAGGTTGGTTTTGTACTGAAAGGTATTTAATTTTTTATATGCAGTTTTGTGATATTCTAATAAACTATATAAAGAAAACATTTATATGTTTTTGGGGTGATTTTTGTGAATGCTTCTCTTTAAATCTCCCATGTGAGATTTATGGGTCATGGGGGAACAAACTATTGAGTGCCTACACTACCAAACCACGTTAGAAGCGCTTTTGCAATTTGGTTAGTAAATTAGATTTAAATACGCTTGTTTGAACAACACAATCCTGCTTTCTCTCTGGATGAATGCGTTCTCTGTTGTGTACCCAATCAGGTGTGTCTGTTTTTGTAACCCCCATGCTCTCAGGTTACCTGAGTTCAACATTGCCAGGGCGGAGACAGGGTATGAATAAGGAGATATATATATATACACATTCATACAGACTTATTCACCCGACAGCAGCTAACATTCTCTACAGGCTCTCAAGCTATCGCTAAAACATTTCCCTTCAGAGAGTTGTGAAAGGTCACAGAGGTAGGCCAACTAACCTTTTGACCTCTCGTCGTGCGTAGGCTCCATCTCCGTGGCAATGGTCTTCTCCGCAGAACAAGTGGCGTGTGTGTGCGAGGTCCTTCTGCAGAGCGGACGCATGGAGAGCTTGACTGGCTTCCTCCGCACTCTTCCCCCTTCTTCCTCCTCTTGCCTGGGGGGTCTGGAGAGCGTCCTGAAGGCACGTGCTGCCGTGGCCTTCCATCTGAGGCGCTTCTCGGACCTCTACGCCCTCCTGGAGGGCTTCCCCTTCTCCAATCGCAGCCACCCCCTGCTGCAGCAGCTCTGGCTGAGGGCACACTACCTGGAGGCCGAGTGCCAGAGAGGGCGCCCCCTTGGGGCTGTGGGGAAGTACCGCGTACGCCGTAAGTTTCCCCTGCCAAGAACCATCTGGGATGGAGAGGAGACTAGCTACTGCTTCAAGGTACAGTGAATTAAATCTGCTACGTTTGAGTTAATATAAATAATATTTAATATTTTACTACTTCAGAACATTTTTGCAACAAAATGTCCCTAGGGACTTAGGGGCTCTTGGTCCATGTCCCTAGGGACATGTTGCCAAAATGTCACATAATATATGTTATAGATAGAGCTTAATTATGGACCAAGACATCTATAACATTGTGTTGCATCCGAGTTTAGACTAGACAAAAAGATGAGGGGAGGAAGGCTCTTGTGGAGTCAAGATGGTGTATGTCAAGACAAAAGGACTTTTCTCCCTGGAACTCAAGTCTAAAGTGTCTTACTCTGTCTGCTTCAAATGTACTGAACGGTGCAGATGAAGGAAAGGAAATGAGTAGAGGCCTCTTACGGTTACCATGAACTTTAAATCATTATCCTACTTGTTTCAATCTGAAGTGAATGTTCCTCTTTATAGGAGAAATCCCGGAGTGTGCTGCGCGAGTGGTATTACCATAAACCGTACCCTTCACCACGTGAGAAACGAGCGCTTGCAGCCGCCACCGGTCTCACCACCACCCAGGTGAGCAACTGGTTCAAGAACAGACGGCAACGGGACCGAGCAGCTCACGGTACTACCGGGTGAGTCTTCACCTTCTCTGCTCTCCCTCGAATACGTTTCACGAGAAAATGTTCACCCCTCCTTTAATTTCTTGTTTGTCTGGCAGTCAGTCCTCTGTTCTTGCTTTATGACAGTATTACATTTCATTTTGCTGTGGACCACCACTGCCCTCTTTTGGCATGACCAGAGAACTGAAATGTGCTCTCTCTCCTCTCAGGGAACAGGAAGCTTGTGGACCACTTATTGGCTCCAACAGAAACCCAGGAGCAGCATACCCGTCCTCTGACAATGACCTTTCATCTCCAGGCACCCCCAGTCCCCCCTTCTCCTGCCCCCAACCCCCACCTCCTGAGCCATATGGGTGGGGGACAACTCTGAATCTCTCCATTACCTGAGCCATTATGTATAGTATGTTCACTTCAGAGGCAATACTATTCAGTTGTCTAGCCAGAAATGTGAGAGAGCTATCTTTTTTTAGTAACACCCTGTATCCAAAATGGTTAAGTGTTTTAAATCTGGAAAAAATTAAATGCAATTTAATAGAAAAGTTGTCACCTAATCATTGACACAATGTTTGAAACGCAGCACTCTGGCAAGATGTGCTGAATGATACCGATGAAAATACCACTTCCGTAGCTAAAACCAAGACATGCCTGACACCTCTTGGGGAGAAGTAATGCATACGGAAGATATCCAGTGACAGTACAACCCAAGGCATTGACAACCATTTTAATGTCGCCCATTGTTACGTTTCTTCAAGTTTTCAGTCACTGCCATGCTCTGTGAATATAACCTTCGATGTCATCTGTGAGCTTACTGCACGAAACCAAGTCTCAAATCTGACATTCACAGAAATCAATTGTTGGCAAAAAAATCACAACTGATGATCATGATTATATAGCATTAAAAAAAAAAGGTTTCAGTCAGTGTGGTCTTTATCCTTAAGAACGTCAATGAGAATATAATTCAGAGAAAGGCATCTTCCAGTTTTTTTTTCCATGAATGTGTACCATCAAGTGTTTTCTGTGATCCAAGTTGCCAACATCTAGCAATGTAACTTGATGGTAGTTCTGCTCTCAGATCAACGCGTCTACGAGTCTGTTGGTTTCAGTGGATGGAACATCCATCTGCCCCTAGTCTTTTGCAATGTCAGGGCAAAACTGTCCCCAATTCCCATCTGTGTATTTCCTACACTGGTTAAAAGGTTTCTAGGTCATCTATTGGTTCTGATTTATGGTTAAGAAGCCCAGGTACTCAGCCAGAACCTTGGTGAGGTTCTCCACTGTGGGCTGGTGTATGTTCTCCTCAGTGTCATCCAGTGTGTAACAGAACAGGGGGAAAGGGGGTGGCAATGACGTGAAGCACATGAACACCTGAGTTGGTGTGAAAGAAAAAAATGCATGCAGGATTGAAAGTATTTCATAAGGCAAAATTCCATCAGCTGAGGCGACGCAGTCTTAGTGTGTCTGTCTGTATCTGAGCACACCCTCTCACCTTAATGCAGGAAGGGGATGTAATTGATTGTCACCACAGCCGGCAGTAGGTTGGTGTGTGTGTGGAGCCTAGTGGGTGGGGGGTGTGTGTGTGGAGCCTAGTGGGTGGGGGGTGTGTGTGCCATGCCCTCTGCCAGGTACCTCGATCTGTAGAGTCTGGCTGTCCACTCCTCAAATGACTCCTCTCTGTCAAAAACCACTAGTTTGAGGGTTACAATAGATGCCTGCAGAGAGAGAGGGAAGGGGGAGGTGGTTGTGTTTAATAGCAGAAGATGGGAAAGAGAGAGGGGGGAATTCTCTGCTCTGTGCCAACTGGGAACCAAGTCGAGGCCAAGGCAACATTTCATCACATCTCAATTCTCATTTCCCAGCAACAACGTCACTCCTGCAGTTGATTTGTCTTTTTGTGTGAGGCTGCAATGATGTCGCAGTTTGGCTGTGTGACTACCAAGATCTGTCTCCGGAGGGGGGAAGGGGGGCACTGCCAAACAGAGGATTCTGCGGCTAAAAACAGGGCTGCTCTCTGCAAGGCTACAGTCAGCACCTTATACTCTACACTGCAGAGAGAGAAAGGGGACAGAGAGCAGGGAGAGAAACCCAGCTACTCAGCATCTCTGTTCTTTCCATTGCAGTCTTTATTCTGTGTTTCTGAGTAAACTGCCTGAAATCAAACACTGATGGAAGGTTATGACCACAATGTTAAGGCTCGTTGTGTTACTGAATTCTGTTTGCTGCCAACTTGGGATGGGTGTGCTTTGAACATTTGACCATTTCTCATAAAAATCTCCTTTACTGACTAAACTGATAAATAGATATCAAATGCGGTCCCTGGAAATAAATTGATAGACATAATAGGACACCCGCTGATTGAGAGCAGGGACACAAATGTAATGTAAATGGGTCCAGTGGCAGGACTTTGGAGTCATAGTGGCAGGTCAGTAGCAGCCTGCGAGTGGCCCCGGGGTCAAGGTTCGCGATGATGTTAGAGAAGGTGACCTGTCCCCGAGGCGTTGGCGACAGGAAAGAGTCGAGTTCTACTGTCCAGCTTTATTGGGAGTTGAACATTTATTATTATTATTGATATCATGACTGTTGATGGTTAGCCTACTCTTCCTTATCTAAAATATTTTGCTCTCAAAAATATAAATATATTTATGCAGTAACTGCCATGGTTTGTAATTTCTGTAGCCTCCTACTCAACTGAAAACATCTAATCCACTGATAACACAACTTGCTTTTTTGGATCCAGGTTTTCGTTGAGGCAAGGGTTTATTTTAAAGGCGCTGTCCCTGCCTGACAGATCTTACAATGCCGATACGTTAAATACCAGCTAACTACTGACCAAAAATATAAACGCAACATCTAAAGTGTTGACCCCATGTTTCATATGCTGAAATAAAATATCCCAGACATTTTCCATAACCACAAAAAATATTATTTCTCTCAAATGTTCAGATTTGTTTACGTCACTGTTAGTAAGCATTTCTCCTTCGCAAACATAATCCACCAGCCTGACAGGTGTGGCATATCAAGAAGCTGATTAAAACAGCTAGATCAATACACAGGTGCACCTTGTGCTGATGTTATGGTATGGGCAGGCATTAGCTATGGACAATGAACACAACTGCATTTTATTGATGGCAATTTGAATGCAGAGATACCGTGACAAGATCCTGAGGCCCATTGTCTTGCCATTCATCTCCCGCCATTTCATAATGCACAGCCCCATGCTGCAAGGATCTGTAGACAATTCCTGGAAGCTTACAATGTCCCCGTTCTTCCATGGCCTGCATACTCAGACATGTATCCCATTGAGCATGTTTGGGATGCTCTGGATTGATTTATGACAGCATGTTATTATTCCCGGCCACATCCAGCAACCGAAGAGAAGTGGGACAACATTACACAGGCCACAATAAACAGCCTGATCAACTCTATGTAAAGGAGATGTGTTGAGGCAAGTGGTGGTCACACCAGAAACTAACTGTTTATCTGATCCACACCCCCTACCTTAAGGTATCTGTGACCAACAGATGCATTTGTGTATTCTCAGTCATGTGAAATCCATAGATTAGGGCCTAATTGAATCTATTTCAATTGACTGATTTCCTTATACGAACTGTAACTCAGTAACAATCGTTGAAGTTGTTGCATGTGGCGCTTATTTTTGTTATTCCTGTTCCATTTAGTTCCATTCAGTGTTTCATTTGAGGATTCAGTCGATACATTGTGTGCCCCAGGTCACATGCCAGCAACTCTAGCAGACCCACAACCTGTTCATAGTGATCAAATAAGTTAAATACCATTGCCAGGAAAGATAAAAATGATTCCATCATTATGAAAGATTTTTTTTTTTATATATATATGTTCTTATAAAACAATGAAAACAATTTACACTTTTAAATGTACAGTCATTGATACAACATCCCCCAGAAAAACAACGTTCAACCGTAAGTTTTCGTCGATGCATAAAGAACCCCCATTGCCTCATGCAGAACGCACCAACTCAGAAAAAAAAAATGTAAATCCTAAAAACAATACAGCATCATAGAAATCAGCCTTGAACAAAGATTTAAAAGTCAAACAGCAATACATAGAAATAAAAAAAACACGGTGCCCTCTTCATTTCACTATTTTGTCATTTTCAGGTTGCAAAAGTGGCCAAAAATAAATTATACAAATATTCAAACATAACATAACATTTCGGTATTTACCATTTCTGATTTGTGCACGTGCAACATCGATGCACCGAGCTATGTTCAACATGTATAACTGCAGTTCGCTTCAAATCAAATATATCAAAACTAAACCCTCAAAACACCCGTACCCCTCCACACACACACACACACACAAATAAACAAAATAAAGATTAAGACATCGAAGATAACAACATCACAGCACATTTGCTGAGCTTCAGTGATAACATGAGTGTGTAGGGTTGTTTCAGTTGCTCTTGGTTTCGCCCAAGACGAGATGATTTAACTGGCTGGAGGAGGATGGGCAGCTCACAGGACACAGGGAGGCAGACTACAACAGAGTCTGTGGATGGGGCAGTGATGAGCAAATACCAGAGATGGTGAGATGAAGAGAAACGGAGACAGAGATGTCTGTATACATGTTGCTCTTATCTACACAAACAAAACAATACATAGTACAGTTCTTAAAGGGGGTGTCTGAAAGGTCCTGAGAGTAGTGAGGGTAAGAAAGGATTCCAGTTGAGGCAGGGCAGAAGGTTCCTGAAAAAGGGGGGCCTGTGATGAAAGGGTACTTAACTGTGCTCGGGGCTTACGTTTACTGGAACGAAAATAGTCATATGCTCCTTCAGCAGACCCTTTTATCATTTTTGGGAATGGATGTGGCCCAAACGAGAATTGGAACCCCCAACGTTGGTTTTGCCAGCTCCACGCTCCCCTCCATTTATCCCACATTCATAACAAACAACGGACACAAAGCTGTAAGAAAAATGCTTTCTGTAAAGAATATAACCAAGCTAGTGAGAATATAGTGTATTTGTGTTGATTTATTTGACTGTATTCCTGTCAGATGGACATTTTTACAAAATGGCCACAAGTTTCACACAGACCCACCACCCCAAGCTAAGTTACTTCCGTTTTACGTCATTTAGGTCTCACAGTTGTGTATAAATGGTTGAGTTTGATTCTACAGACACTAGGACTGTCTGTTAGCTAAATTAATGTATAATACCCCTTCATTCTAACACACACACACACACACACACACACACACACACACACACACACACACACACACACACACACACACACACACACACACACACACACACACACACACACACACACACACACACACACACACACACACACACACACACACACGGCTACAGTGTTTAAAGATCATTTCTATGAGTCTTTTCTAAATGCACACAGGTGTGTACCCGCAGCTGGTACCCAAAACAAAAACCACGAAATATGCTAATTCTACAAATTGTAAAACATACTGCTTGGATATTTGTAAATACCTTTCAAATGGATTGTTAACCAAAAATGGACATTGAGATACTATCGTTGAATTTATGACACTATATTCTGTTTCATAAACTGAACGAGAAGGCTCGTCTCATATCACTGGCGTACCTTGTCATATTATAGCTTGCTCGTAACTGAAATGCCCTGTGTCAGCCTATCACACACTCAACGAAGGGTAAAGAATAACATCGCCAGAGCTCTCCATTTTCTGCGATTAATGCATTGTGGGAGTATTTGCTGTACCCTACACACCTTCATGAGTTACACACCTCATTAAGTCAGTTATATCAGTACAATAGACATGTGTTCAACCTATATGTTGAATCACACAGGCAAAAGTACAGTACCATTTCTTTTAAACACACGTTTCCCAGAGCATTCTGGGAGTTGGAGTCCTTTTTTTTTTTTTTTGGCTGATTTGCTTCAGGAACAGTATTAGGCCTCGCCGTGCGATCTTTGTGTTCTACAGTTCAATAAAAGCTCTACTCTTTATTGGCTCTGCTCTGACGCAGGAGTGTATAAGACCTCAGTTACAAAAAATAAAAACCTACAAGCAGGGACAGAGAAGGATTTCCTCTGGGTGCACAGCCTGAGGGAGTCGGCTTGTGCGGTGTGCGGGAGTTTAAAAAAAAATAGGCGTGTCTACTTGCAGGCTCTTTCTGTCTAGGCAATTCGGTTTCAGATGAGCCAACGGGGATCCATTGGTTCTCTGTAGCTCCTGTGTCCGTCCAGCCCAGAGCGAGGCAGGGATTCTGGTGGTAGGAGGTGCACCACAGAGAGGGTGGCGGCGTAACGGCAGGTCCCTCTTCTCCCCAAAAGCAGGTCAGAGTGGTGGAGTGGTAAGTGCTCCTCTTCTTCCCTACCACCCCACCCCCCGGAGGGAGATAGTGTGGTTGGAATGTGACAGAAGCAGCAGTTGGAGGATAGAACGTAAGAATGTGGGTGGGTGGGGGGGGGTCTTTCCCCCTCTTATGCTTAAAAGTTACACATTTTCTTGTACATAATGTTACACCTTAACTTACTTGCATTCGTTTTTTTTCTCTACTGCCCATATCTTCCACAAACCTAACCAGACTCACTGACAAATCTATTCCCCACTCATTTCCCCACGCATGACACTCACTGTGGCCGAGTTTCCAATAAATCAGGGTAATCCCCCCCCCCGGCTTAGGTCACACGTCCTCTTTGCGAATGCTTTTGCACGCCCTCGCCGAGGTCACTTCCTGTGTCCGGTGTGAGCTCACTTCCTCTGCGGGGTGTCGGTGAAGAGCATGCTGAACTTGCGAAGCTGCTCGCTGGCCGAGTGGCTCTCTTCCTGCAGCCGCTGGTTATTCTGCCGCAGGTTAGCCATCTCAGCCAACAGGTGCACTTTGTCCTTCTTCTCCTGAGGGACAGAGAGGGAGGGGAAGGTGGGGGAGAGAGAGCGAAAGGGACGGAAGAGTTTATTTATTATCAGTTTCAGTTCTTACCTGCGTCAGAGGTACAGCCATATAAATTAGCATCGAGACTAAATGGTGTAAACGGTACCTTCTCCAGGTCAGTGTTGAGCTGCTTCAGCATCACCTCGAGGCTGTACAGTCGCCCCGAGAGGGCGTTGGGTACCTCATCCCTGAAAACACACAAAGACATTTAACTCAACACTGTCACCTGGGTTTAGGTAGCAGGTAGGGCAGACAGGTTAAACAAGGTGTGTGTTCAACAGAACAACAGAGTTCATCAGGACCGTACGACGCAGTAGGTTAGTTCGGGAAACAAGAGACCGTTTCAGTGATAGGTTGTAGTTATGCCCTGGGACAGCACAAGCTGACCGGCCGGACTGCTGTAACTCAAACACTCCACTGTTAGTTCACGACAGAAGGTGTTCAGAGATCCCTTGGTAACTGGTTTGATCCATGTGTAACTACCACAGCTAACTACGGGATGGTGGTTCCCTACATGTGACAGGTGAGGTTGACCTGACCAAAGGGAAATGGGGAAATCCAAGAGTAGGCCGTGCTTTTATACACTCACATTTCGGGTTTAGGATTTGGAGTCTCAGGGTCAAACAGACGAAACGTTCCTAATCGGCTGCGACTGCCGTGAACTTAAGATTGTGCGTCCGTGGCAGTGTCTATGGATCGTGATTGTTTGAGCTTGTGCGTGAATCTTGGGTGTGCGAGTTGGTGTCGTGTGTGTGTGGAATATTTGTGAATTCATGCGAAGTGTGTGTGTGTGTGTGTGTCTCAGAGACTTACCCGCCGAAGGTGGGGGTAGTGCGTGGAGTCTGAGGTGTTTGGAATTGGGTTGGACTCTTGATCGGCCGCATGTCTGGAACCCCAACTTGAGGCTCACTGAGCGAGAAGAGCGACACTGCCCTTTGCACTGTAAAAAACACACAGAGACACACTGTTACAATGCTGCATTTCCCCATTCACAATCAGCTACCAATCTACAAATGCTGATTTTTTTCTCTATCTTCACAAGGTCCCTGGAGACATTTCACACAATCAAGCCCAGCCAGGAGCAGCTTAGCTGGGCTAGGGCAGTAATTGAGGCCCAGGATCATGTGTCAATAGGGGCCGTATGTGTTTGTGCCTGCTGGAGCTGCTGTGAGAAGCTTTGTGGTGGCAGGAGACCAGAAGGAGCCAGGTGTCAGGAACTGAGGTGAGTCTCCCTCTCTCCCCCTCCCTCTCTGCATGTATACACAAACAAAATGTCTCTCGCAAATATCTGAACACACACAGAATACTCACACTCACCCTCGTAGGCCTTGGCAGCATTGACCAGACTGGCCCACTCCAGGCCACAGGCAGTGTCAGGCAGGGGCATGAGCCCCGGGTCCAGCCTCCTCAGGGGGGGAACCTTATCCCTCACCTCTGTCAGAGACAGCTCCGACGCAGACAGAGGGACTGGCCAGGCAGGAGGGGGGGGCAAGTTAAGTGGTCTTAGCATTCATGATGATGTCACGTGATAAACTTTGCTTCTTGATAAACCATCATTATGTACGGATACAATGAAGTGAGAAGGTAATGACATCAAGCTGTGGCCCCACTCACCCTTCTTGTTGGGCATGTGGTTGGCAGAGTGTGCATGGCGCCGGGTGGGTAGGGTGCAGGTGAACAGCAGGTCGCTGGGAGTGCCCTGGTCAAACAGGGGGGCAGAGTTGGCATAGCTGGCATCCCTGCGCCCGCTGCACAGAGACTCGTCGGAGAACGTGCGCTGAAGAGTGTGTCGAGGAGACTGAAAAGAGAAGGGAGGGAGGTTAGTCGTGGGGTAGTATGTTTGTGGGTGAGCAAGTTTGGGGTGTGTATGTGTAAAATAGTGTGTTGTGTATGTGTGTGGGTGTATATGTGTATGGACAGTACTGGTCAAAAGTTTGGACACACCTATTCATTCAAGGGTTTTTCTTTATTTTACTATTTTCTAAATTTATTCTACACACTGAAACACATCAAAACTATTAAATAACACATATGGAATCATGTAGTAACCAAAAAAGTGTTAAACACATCAAAATATATGTCATATTTGAGGTTCTTCAAAGTAGCCACCCTTTGCCTTGACAGCTTTGCACACTCTTGGCATTCTCTCAACCAGCTTCACCTGGAATGAATTTCAATTAACAGGTGTGCCTTGTTAAAAGTTAATTTGTGGAATTTCTTTCCTTCTTAATGTTTTTGAGCCAGACAAGGTATGGGTGGTATACAGAATATAGCCCTATTTGGTAAAATACCAAGTCCATATTATGGCAAGAACAGCTCAAATAAGCAAAAACAAACGACAGTCCATCATTACTTTAAGACATAAAGAAGGTCAGTCAATCCGGAAAATTTCAAGAACTTCAGAAGTTTCTTCAAGTGCAGTCGCAAAAACCATCAAGCGCTATGATGAAAGTTGCTCTCATGAGGACCGCCACAGGAATGGAAGACCCAGAGCTACCTCTGCTGCAGGGGATAAGTTCATTCGAGTTATCAGCCTCAGAAATTGCAGCCCAAATAAATGCTTCACAGAGTTCAAGTAACAGGCACATCTCAACATCAACTGTTCAGAGGAGAATGCGTGAATCAGGCCTTCATGGTCAAATTGCTGCAAAGAAACCACTACTTAAGGACACCAACAAGAAGAAGATACTTGCTTGGGACAAGAGACTCGAGCAATGGACATTAGACCGGTGGAAATCCGTCCTTTGGTCTGATGAGTCCAAATTTGAGATTTTTGGTTCCAACAGCCGTGTCTTTGTAAGACGCAAAGTAGGTGAACGGATGATCTCTGCATGTGTGGTTCCCACCGTGAAGCATGGAGGAGGAGGTGTGATGGTGCTTTGCTGGTGACTGTCAGTGATTTATTTAGAATACAAGGCACACTTAACCATCATGGCTACCACAGCATTCTGCAGCGATACACCATCCCATCTGGTTTGCGCTTACTGTGACTATCATTTGTTTTTCAACAGGACAATGACCCAACACACCTCCAGGCTGTGTAAGGGCTATTTGACCAAGAAGGAGAGTGATGGAGTGCTGCATCAGATTATCTGGTCACCACAAACACTCGACATCAACCCAATTGAGATGGTTTGGGATGAGTTGGACCACAGAGTGAAGGAAAGGCAGCCAACAAGTGCTCAGCATACGTGGGAACTCCATTAAGACTGTTGGAAAAGCATTCCTCATGAAGCTGGTTGAGAGAATGCCAAGAGTGTGCAAATCTGTCATCATGGAAAAGGGTAGCTACTTTGAAGAATATAAAATATAAAATGTTGGTTACTACATGACTCCATGTGTTATTTCATAGTTTTGATGTCTTCACTATTATACAACAATGTAGAAAATAGTAAAAATAAAGAAAAACCCTTGAATAAGTAGGTGTGTCCAAACTTTTGACTGGTTCTGTATGTACTGGGTTTGTGTGTACTGTGCGTGTCCCTCACCGTGTCTCTTTGTGGCATCTCTCCAGGGTTGTCCATGATGATGAGTTTCTTCAGGTCGTCCTCGACGGTGCTCTTGTGGGATCTCCGTGGAGACCGCAGGTCCCTTAGCGATGCTCGAAGACGGGGCTGTCCGAACACGTTCTTAGAATTCACGTCCACCTGTCTGAACACACACACACAACAGGTTAAATACAGTAACACAACTTGTCCCATTGAGCATGGCTTAACATAGTGGCGTGATGCTTGGCTTTTGTGTTGGTAGTGCCACGGTAGACCAGTGCCTTTCAATGCTCTCGCGCGCGCACACACACACACACACACACACACACACACACACACACACACACACACACACACACACACACACACACACACACACACACACACACACACACACACACACACACACACACACACACACACACACGTTTGGGGTCACTTGGAAATGTCCTTGTTTTTGAAAGAAAAGTACATTTTTTGTCCATTAAAATAACATCAAATGGATCAGTACAGTGGAGACATTGTTAATGTTGTAAATGACCATTGTAGCAGGAAACGGCTGATTTTTTTATGGAATATCTACATAGGCGTACAGAGGCCCATAGGCATACAGAGGCCCATTATTATTATAATCCAAGTTTATCACTTTAAAAGGCTAATTGATCATTAGAAAACCCTTTTGCAATTATGTTTGCACAGCTGAAAACTTTTGTTCTGATTAAAGAAGCAATAAAACTGGCCTTCTTTAGACACGCTTGAGTATCTGGAGCCTCAACATTTGTGGGTTCGATTACAGGCTCAAAATGGCCAGAAACAAATAACTTCTGAATCTCGTCAGTCTAATCTTGTTCTGACAAATTAAGGCTATTCCATGCTCTTGCCTAGAAGGCCAGCATCCCGGAGTCACCTCTTCACTGTTGACGTTGAGACTGGTGTTTTGCGGGTACTATTTAATGAAGCTGCCAGTTGAGGACTTGTGAGGCATCTCTTTCTCAAACTAGACACTCTACTGTACTTGTCCTCTTGCTCAGTTGTGCACCGGGGCCTCCCACTCCTCCTTCTATTCGGGTTAGAGCCAGTTTGCGCTGTTCTGTGAAGGGAGTAGTGCACAGCATTGTATGAGATCTTCAGTTTCTTGGCAATTTCTCACTTGGAATAACCTTCATTTCTCAGAACAAGAATAGACTGACGAGATTCAGCAGAAAGTTCTTTGTTTCTGGCCATTTTGAGCCTTTAATCGAACCCACAAATTCTGATGCTGCAGATACACAACTATTCTAAAGGGCAGTTTTATTGCTTCTTTAATCAGTACAACAGTTTTCAGCTGTGCTAACATAATTGCAAAATCGTTTTCTAATGATCAATTCGCCTTTTAAAATGATAAACTTGGATTAGCTAACACAACGTGCCATTGGAACACAGGAGTGATGGTTGCTGATAATTGGCCTCCGTACGTCTATGTAGATATTCCTTTTAAAAATGTTTATCTGCCGTTTCCAGCTACAATAGTCATTTACAACATTAACAATATCTACACTGTATTTCTAATCAATTTGATGTTATTTTAAATGGACAAAAGCGACCCTACAACTTTTGAATGGCACTCACTCACTCACTCACTCACTCACTCACTCACTCACTCACTCACTCACTCACTCACTCACTCACTCACTCACTCACTCACTCACTCACTCACTCACTCACTCACTCACTTCTTGCTGCTGTTACTGTCAGAGCTGTAGGTAGTGGGTGTGTTTGAACAGGAGGGGGCGTTGTCGTCTGGTTGCCAGGCACCCAGTCTGCTCTTGCTGTATAAGGCCTTGGGGGCGGAGCTGGACAGAGGGGTGGAGCTGAGTAGAGCAGAGTTAGGCGTGACTGTGGCGGCTCGGACCGGCCGTGATTTCTCTGCTGCAGGGGTCTTGTAACCCTGGGGTGTATAGCAGGCCCTGTGACGACACACAGACGCACGGCATTAATGTACAGAGAAACACATGCTCGAATCCATAAACCGATCTATCTAGCCATCTACATGCATAACAAAGTCAATATAAATGATGCACAGGTTTAGAGATATGCTTGAGTTGATGGATCCATTCAGGGTGGGATACATAACTGACACAACAAACCACACGTCATGCAGAACAGCTGCAGGTGGAATTCACCTCTCAAATCCCCCTTTTCTCCTGACCCATTTCCACCAAAAGCCACTTTAACCAACATCTGTGAATATCCCTGACCAGCTATCATGGCTTTCTCTGGACATACATCCAACAAACCATCCACCCAATCACTCAAGCAACCACTCATCTACAAATTGTCCATCCAACCCACCGTCACTCAACACCTCCACTCATCCATCTTAACGCTCACACGTCTCTATCCCCATTTCCTAAGCTCCTGTATCACAGTTTAGACTACATACCTGTACGTTATTTGTTGTGTCCCACTGTGTGATGGGTGCCTCTGTGTGTCAGAGTGCCAGTGTGCTGTCCTGTTCCCCTGAAGTGACTGGATATAAACTGGGGGACTGGAGTGATGGAACTGGGGGTCTAAACCCCCAATCCTTTAATCCCCCTCTAAGAGTAGATGAACTCTAAATATATTGGTCTATGTGTATGTAGGGCAAGGGTGGCACATCTGGCCCATACATGACCCCCATAAGGATTACACACTGATGTGTTTCGGTACGTTCAGTATGAGGGGTGGGATGCCTGTGTGGACAAAACATACCGTTCTTTGTCCTACTCACTTCCACTCTCTTACCACTCCTTAAAGCTAAACAGCGTTGGAGTGTATAAGCAGTGTGTCTCTCTTGTACCTGGGTTTAAATGAGTCTGGCTTCTCCACGTTGGATCCTGGAGGAGGGAAGGTACGCGTGCGGTATCCTTTGTTCTGATTGGCAGGTAATACAGGTGACGACTCTAGTCTCCGCCCCTCGACTCCGTTGCCCCTCACCCCAGAGACGTCCTGCAGCCCGCTATTATAGGTTGCTGAACAGTGCAGGGGCTTCTGTGATTGGCTGGACTGGTTTCCGTGGCAACCGCCGGGCTTGGTGTTGTCGAGGGTGGGGGCATCGATGCCGCTGTCACTGGAGCCGCCCTTACTGAGGGGGTCGGGGTCAGGTTCAGCCAGGTCGCCTAGGCAACCCCCGGATACCCCCGGGCCTCCTCTCTCCCCCACCCCTCGAACCAGCGCTCGTCACTGGCTGCTGGACGCGTTACTGGAGAGAGTGTTACTGCTGGAGTGGCTGTCACTGGGTCTCACCCTACAGAGAGGGGGATGAGGTGAGAGTGTGTTACTGCTGGAGTGGCTGGAGTGGAGTGGCTGGTTGGGTCTCACCCAGTCTGGGGATGAGGTGAGAGAGTGTTACTGCTGGAGTGGCTGGAGTACTGGGGACAGAGGGGGGATGAGGTGAGCAGAGTGTTAGGCTGGAGTGGCTGGTACTGGGTCTCACCCTACAGAGAGGGGGATGAGGTGAGAGAGTGTTACTGCTGGAGTGGTCTTGGAGTACTGGGGTCTCACCCTACAGAGAGGGGGATGAGGTGAGAGAGTGTTACTGCTGGAGTACTGGGTCTCACCCAGATGAACACTGTCTGGGTCTCACCCACAGAGAGGGGGATGAGGTGAGAGAGTGTTACTGCTGGAACTGGGTCAATATAAATGAGAGGGGGATGAGGTGAGAGAGTGTTACTGCTGGAGTACTGGGTCTCACCCTACAGAGGGGGATGAGGTGAGAGAGTGTTACTGCTGGAGTACTGGGTCTCACCCTACAGAGAGGGGGATGAGGTGAGAGAGTGTTACTGCTGGAGTACTGGGTCTCACCCTACAGAGAGGGGGATGAGGTGAGAGAGTGTTACTGCTGGAGTACTGGGTCTGACCCATTTACAGAGAGGGGGATGAGGTGAGAGAGTTTAACCAACTGGAATACTGGGTCTGACCAGCTACAGAGAGGGGGATTCTCTGGACATACTGCAACAAACCATCTCACCCAATCACTCAAGCAGGGGGATGAGGTGACAAGAGTGTCTGCTGGAGTACTGGGTCCACCGTCACTCAGACAGGGGGATGACTGAGAGAGTCTTACTGCTCACTGGGTACTGAGAGAGTGTTCCCCATTCACCCTACAGAGAGGGGGATGAGGTGAGAGACTACATACCTGGAGTTATTTGGGTCTCCCACAGTGAGGGGGATGAGGTGTCAGAGTGTTAGTGCTGGAGTCCTGTTCACCCTGACAGAGAGGGGATATAAACTGGGGGACTGGAGGAGAACTGGGGGTCTAAACTGTTACTGCTGGAGTACTGGGTCTCACCCTACAGAGAGGGGGATGAGGTGAGAGAGTGTTACTGCTGGAGTACTGGGTCTCACCCTACAGAGAGGGGGATGAGGTGAGAGAGTGTTACTCTGGATACTGGGTCTCACCCCCATAAGGGGGATGAGGTGAGAGATGTGTTACTGCTGGGTACTGGGTCTCACCCTACAGAGAGGTGGGATGCCTGTGGGTGGACAAGGGGGATGAGGTACCGTTACTGCTGGAGTACTGGGTCTCACCCTCTTACCAGGGGGATGAGGTGAAACAGTGTTACTGCTGGAGTACTGGGTCTCACCCTCAGAGAGGGGGATACCTGAGAGAGTTTAAATGGAGTCTGGGTTCACCCTACAGAGAGGGGGATGAGGTGAGGGAAGTGTTACTGCTGGAGTACTGGGTCTCTGATACAGAGAGGGGGATGAGGTGAGAGTGAGTACTGGGTCTCACCCCCCTGGAGTACTGGGTCTCACCCTACAGAGAGGGGGATGAGGTGAGAGAGTGTTACTGCTGGAGTGGCTGGGTCTGGGCTCACCCTACAGAGAGGGGATGAGGTGAGAGAGTGTTACTGCTGGAGTTGGGTCTCACCCTACAGAGAGGGGGATGAGGGGAGAGAGTGTTACTGCTGGAGTACTGGGTCTCACCCTACAGAGAGGGGGATGAGGTGAGAGGTTCAGCCAGAGTACTGGGCTCACCCTACAGAGAGGGGGATGAGGTGAGGAGTGTTACTGCTCCCCTGGGTCTCACCCTACAGAGACTGTGAGGGGCTGCTGGAGTACTGGGTCTCACTGGAGAGAGTGTTACTGCTGGAGTGTTACAGAGAGGGGGATGAGGTGAGAGAGTGCTGGAGTACTGGGTCTCACCCTACAGAGAGGGGGATGAGGTGAGAGAGTGTTACTGCTGCTGGAGTACTGGGTCTCACCCTACAGAGAGGGGGATGAGGTGAGAGAGTGTTACTGCTGGAGTGGCTGGAGTACTGGGTCTCACCCTACAGAGAGGGGGATGAGGTGAGAGAGTGTTACTGCTGGAGTACTGGGTCTCACCCTACAGAGAGGGGGATGAGGTGAGAGAGTGTTACTGCTGGAGTACTGGGTCTCACCCTACAGAGAGGGGGATGAGGTGAGAGAGTGTTACTGCTGGAGTACTGGGTCTCACCCTACAGAGAGGGGGATGAGGTGAGAGAGTGTTACTGCTGGAGTACTGGGTCTCACCCTACAGAGAGGGGGATGAGGTGAGAGAGTGTTACTGCTGGAGTACTGGGTCTCACCCTACAGAGAGGGGGATGAGGTGAGAGAGTGTTACTGCTGGAGTACTGGGTCTCACCCCAGAGAGGGGGATGAGGTGAGAGAGTGTTACTGCTGGAGTACTGGGTCTCACCCTACAGAGAGGGGGATGAGGTGAGAGAGTGTTACTGCTGGAGTACTGGGTCTCACCCTACAGAGAGGGGGATGAGGTGAGAGAGTGTTACTGCTGGAGTACTGGGTCTCACCCTACAGAGAGGGGATGAGGTGAGAGAGTGTTACTGCTGGAGTACTGGGTCTCACCCTACAGAGAGGGGGATGAGGTGAGAGAGTGTTACTGCTGGAGTACTGGGTCTCACCCTACAGAGAGGGGGAGAGTGTTACTGCTGGAGTACTGGGTCTCACCCTACAGAGAGGGGATGAGGTGAGAGAGTGTTACTGCTGGAGTACTGGGTCTCACCCTACAGAGAGGGGGATGAGGTGAGAGAGTGTTACTGCTGGAGTACTGGGTCTCACCCTACAGAGAGGGGGATGAGGTGAGAGAGTGTTACTGCTGGAGTACTGGGTCTCACCCTACTGGGTCTCACCCTACAGAGAGGGGGATGAGGTGAGAGAGTGTTACTGCTGGAGTACTGGGTCTCACCCTACAGAGAGGGGGATGAGGTGAGAGAGTGTTACTGCTGGAGTACTGGGTCTCACCCTACAGAGAGGGGGATGAGGTGAGAGAGTGTTACTGCTGGAGTACTGGGTCTCACCCTACAGAGAGGGGGATGAGGTGAGAGAAAGAGACGGTAGATACACAGAAAAGCAACTGGCAGAAAATCTCTCTCTTCTCTCTCTCAAAAAAAAGAAAAGAGGACAGTTATGTCTGACCTTTGAGTGTCTGTTGGGGGAGTCTTTCCCTGGGACGTCCTGTCGGGTGGGTCTCCTCTGCCCTCCTCCTCCTGGCCCCCGAGACGATGACGCTGGGACATGCCATAGGGGCTCTGGGCAGAGAACACACACCATTACGCATCAAAGGTTTAATGTAGTGACAGGTGTGGTATGTAGGCCAACGTTATGTTTTACGTGTTCATTGTGTGTGTGTGTGTGTGTGTGTGTGTGTGTGTGTGTGTGTGTGTGTGTGTGTGTGTGTGTGTGTGTGTGTGTGTGTGTGTGTGTGTGTGTGTGTGTGTGTGTGTGTGTGTGTGTGTGGTCACTGTATTGGGGTAGTCCGTATTTAAGCCTCTTTTCTGATGTCTAACTCAGTTCGATTTGGATCCTCTCCAATTGACTCTCTTTAATCCTGACTCTCTATTTCTGTGTGTGTGTGTATGGATATGTACAGTTGAAGTCGGAGGTTTACATGTACATTTAAACTCAGTTTTTCACAATTCCTGAAATTTAATCCTAGTAAAAATTCCCTGTTTTAGGTCAGTTAGGATCACCACTTTATTTTAAGAATGTGAAATGTCAGAATAACCGTGGAGAGAATAATTTATTTCAGCTTTTATTTCTTTCATCACATTCCCAGTGGGTCAGAAGTTTACATACACTCAATTAGTATTTGGTAGCCTTGCCTTGAAATTGTTTAACTTGGGTCAAACGTTTTGGGTAACCTTCCACAAGCTTCCCACAATAAGTTGGGTGAATTTTGGCCCATTCCTCCTAACAGAGCTGGTGTAACTGAGTCAGGTTTGTAGGACTCATTGCTCGCACACACTTTTTCAGTTTTGCCCACAAATTTTCTATAGGATTGAGGTCAGGGCTTTGTGATGGCCACTCCCAATACCTTGACTTTGTTGTCCGTAAGTCATTTTGCCACAACTTTGGAAGTATGCTTGGGGTTATTTGTAAGACCCATTTGCGACCAAGCTTTAACTTCCTGACTGATGTCTTGACATATTGCTTCAATATATCCACATCATTTTCCTCCCTCATGATGCCATGTATTTTGTGAAGTGCACGAGTCCCTCCTGCAGCAAAGCACCCTCACAACATGATGCTGCCAACCCCGTGTTTCACGGTTGGGATGGTGTTCTTCGGCTTGCAAGCCTCCTTTTTATTAGCGGTTTTAGAGCAGTGGCTTCTTCCTTGCTGAGCGGCCTTTCAGGATATGTCATAATAGGACTGGTTTTACTGTGGATATAGATACCTTTGTACCTGTTTCCCTCCAGCATCTTCACAAGGTCCTTTGCTGTTGTTCTGGGATTGATTTGCACTTTTCGCACCAAAATACGTTCATCTCTAGGAGACAGAACGCGTCTCCTTTCTGAGCGGTATGACGGCTGCGTGGTCCCATGGTGTTTATACTTGCGTACTATTGTTTGTACAGATGGACGTGGTACCTTCAGGCGTTTGGAAATTGCTCCCAAGGATGAACCAGACTTGTGGAGGTCTACAATTTTTTTTCTGTGGTCTTGACTGATTTCTTTTAGTTTTCCCATGATGTCACGCAAAGAGGCACTGAGTTTGAAGGTAGGCCTCGAAATACACCCACAGGTACACCTCCAATTGACTCAATTGATGTCAGAAGCTCTCAGAAGCTTCTAAAGCCATGACATAATTTTCTGGAATTTTCCAAGCTGTTTAAAGGCACAGTCAACTTAGTGTGTCTAAACCTCTGACCCACTGGAATTCTGTCGATAAACAAATGTTGGAAAAATTACTTGTCATGCACAAAGCAAGCTAGCCACTTAAAGTATATATTTTTTAATAGATATGTGTGTGTGTGCGTTCTGTCTGTCTGTCTACATATTTGTGTTTGTGTACCTGTCTTGCAGCGCTCCATAGTGCTCTCCTGGCTGGTGAAGCCCGAGGAGGACTCTCCACTTGAGGTGATGTCCAGACTGAGATGAGGTTCATAGGCCAGCAGGGGGCGCTGGGCTGAACCGTACCTATACAGATATAAGAGGAACAGGGAGGTTACACACACACACACACACACACACACACACACACACACACACACACACACACACACACACACACACACACACACACACACACACACACACACACACACACACACACACACACACACACACACACACACACACACACACACACACAAGGACTGGGAGTAATACCGTACTATATACCAGTTTTGATGCATGAACTGGTTTGGATTTTTACTTTACCTTCTACAACGGTACATGTTAAATGTAAAAAGTCAGTTTCTGTTTGTTTTTTGACTCCGTTTGCTACTTGAGCCTCCTCTCCCTATCCTCCTGCAAATATTTTTTACATTCTAACAAATGCTAACAAAGTACTAGCGAACATAAGCTAAATGCAAGGACAGACAACCCAGGTCATGAAGTTGTAGAACTATCACAAAAGGCTACTCACACTTGATCCAGAAGGGGATGGATTGTCTGTGCTGCAACCAAGAAGCTTGATATTGCAAGCTAGCCCCTTCACTTTGTAGCTAGCAAATGAGCAAACCAAAAGTATAGCAGGAGCCCTGAACTGGAGAAAATGTATTTGGCACATCTTAAGTAGTTCATTTATAGTTATAAGATATTTATAGATGGCAAACATTAGTAGTGAATTTCGAGTGGAACTTGATCACCACTCTTGTGCTTCTCAACTGAAAATCGACATGTTTTCTTCATAAACAAACATACCATGTGACTGGCTCAATATAAGTTATTAGGGGGAAGAATGTGGGGGCAGGTATATATGGTATACCACACAAGCCTGGTTAAAGATATTGGGATATGATATTTTGGCCATACTGCCCAACCCTAACTCACACTCAGGTTACACAGACTCAGATTTAGGCAGACAACAACAAAAAAGGTACACAAACACGGGCTGACTCCATTTAGTCGACCGGTCCATTGTGTGGTCGTAAGGATGTTTGTCCACGGAGATTCCTCTCGTCGAGCAGTCGCAAATCACAATGGTGCACAAAACACCGGTCTGATCTGCGCCCGTCTCAGTGGACTGATCCAATGGTGCACAAAACACCGGTCTGATCTGCGCCTGTCTCAGTGGACTGATCCAATGGTGCACAAAACACCGGTCTGATCTGCGCCTGTCTCAGTGGACTGATCCAATGGTGCACAAAACACCGGTCTGATCTGCACCTGTCTCAGTGGACTGATCCAATGGTGCACAAAACACCGGTCTGATCTGCACCTGTCTCAGTGGACTGATCCAATGGTGCACAAAACACCGGTCTGATCTGCGCCTGTCTCAGTGGACTGATCCAATGGTGCACAAAACACCGGTCTGATCTGCGCCTGTCTCAGTGGACTGATCCAATGGTGCACAAAACACCGGTCTGATCTGCACCTGTCTCAGTGGACTGATCCAATGGTGCACAAAACACCGGTCTGATCTGCACCTGTCTCAGTGGAGTGATCCATTGCGGAGGCCATAGGGATGGTACAGTCCATCACTCGAAGACAGTGGTCACCAACCTTTTCTGAGTCAAGATCACATTCCAAGTTTTAAAAAACAAGCCAAAATCTACCGCTCAGATAAAGTTTTTTTTAAACCCTAGAGTGGTTAAAGCATCAGACAAGCTCAGTGTGTATAGTTGAAATTATTCAAACACATAGGGTGTGTCTATATATGAAAAGAATACACGTTTTAAAGTTTTGACCAATCGGGCAGACGATTCTCGGGCGACCAATATATCCCCACCCCCCCGGGGACAGCCCTAACACACGCAGATATGTTTAAGAGCATTTCCCAGATTCTGTTTTTGCCATGTTCCCTGATGGCGCTCATTTCAAACATGTTTCTCTGGTTGGGCAGGATGTAATAATCACCAAACACACAGGTAAAACTACACAATGGAGTCTTAATCCAGGAGTGTGTTCGTACAGGCCTCACTGACAGAAGATCGACAGTCAAATCAGTCAAAGGTCTGCAGCAAGTTAGCTACCACTCCTAGCAACAACCGCCAAAAGCCTGCCAAGTATCATGCAAAGGAAATGCCAGGGAACAGGAAGGAGTGACATCCTCCTCCAATACAAACAAATGGAGACCTCAATGATAGCTCAATGCACACAAACAGAGACAACCACAGAGCCAGTCAGAGACAACCCGAGAGATACACACACACAAAGACACTAACACACACACAGACTCTATTGACTGACCTGTCAGGTGAGGGTTTGTAGCGTATGAAGGTCCCGCTGAGTACGGGGCCCCCCAGGGCCACCATGCCCCCCAGGCCAGAGGGGGAGGAGAAGCTGGCTGAGGGGTTCCTGTAGGGCAGCACTCTGTCGCCCCCCGCTGGCGACAGGCAGTAGTGGTTCTCAGGGAAACTCACCGGCCTGCAGAGGGGACAGCGGAGTTTAAAGTCAGTATATTAATAAAGCGTCATAGAGTATGAGTGCTGATCTATGATCAGTTTGAACTTTTAGATCATTATTTATATGGTTATATGGATAGAGATGACCTGATCCTGATCCACCAAAAGTATGTGGACACCTGCTCTTAGAAAATCACATTCCCAAATCATGAAGTTGGTCCCCCCTTTGCCGCTATAACAGCCTCCACTCTTCTGGGAAAGTTTTCCACTAAATGTTGGAACATTTCTGCAGGGACTTGCTTCCATTCAGCCACAAGAGCATTAGTGAGGTCAGGCACGGATGTTAGGCGATTAGGCCTGACTCGCAGTCGGCGTTCCAATTCACCCCAAAGGTGTTCGATGGGGTTGAGGTCAGGGCTCTGTGCATGCAAGTCAAGTTCTTCCACACCAATCTCGTCAAACCATTTCTGTATAGACCTAGCTCTGTGCACGGGGGCATTGACATGCTGAAACAGGAAAGGGCCTTCCCCAAACTGTTGCCACAAAGTTCGAAGCACATAATCGTCTCGAATGTCATTGTATGCTGTAGCGTTAAGATTTCCCTTCACTGGAACCAAGAGGCCTAGCCTGAACCATGAAAAACAGCCACAGACCAAACTTTAGAGTTGGCACTATGCATTGTGGCAGTTAGTGTTCTGATGGCGTTTACCAAACCCAGATTTGTCCATCGAACTGTCACATGGTGAAGTGTGATTCATCACTCCAGAGAATGCAATTCCACTGAATCCAATGGCGGCGAGCTTTACACCACTCCAGCTGACGCTGCGCATGGTGATCTTAGGCTTGTGTGCAGCTGCTCGGCCAAGGAAACAGTTATTGTGATGACGCTGCTTCCAGAGGAAGTTTGGAACCGAGGACAGACGATTTTTATGCTCTTCAGCACTCGGCGGTCCTGTTCTGTGAGCCTGTGTGGCCTACCGCTTTTGTGTTGTTACTGCTAGACGTTTCCACTTCACAATAACAGCACTTACAGTTGACCGGGGAAGCTCTAGCAGAGCAGAAATGTGACCAACTGACTTGTTGGAAAGGTGGCCTCCTATTCCGGTGCCACGTTGAAAGTCACTGAGCTCTTCAGTTAGGCCCTTCTACTGACAATATTTGTCTATGGAGATTGCATGGCTGTGTGCCATGTTGCCGAATCCACTAATTTGAAGGGGCATCCACATAGTTTTGTAAATATAGTGTATCTAAAAGTAGAATTGAGAAATATTTGATCAAAGCTGGCATGTTTATGACATTTTGCCTTACCCAGGCCTCCTTAATTACTCCCTAAAGTTTCATCTAAATGCTACAAAGCTAAATTCGGTGTCATACGAAGCTTTACTATGTCCACTGCAAAGGGTACTAAATTGATTTCAATAAACACATTTACATTAATGAATGAAAGTAGAAGACATTTTTCAGTATATTGTTGAGCATAATATACTCTAAGGCAGGGCTCTAAATGTAGAAAAAAAATAATGTATCGGTAGCACTGGTGCTCCCAACTTCAAAAAGTTAGGAGCACTAAATGGAATTTAGTAGCACTAGAAAATAAGATTTTTTAAAAACTGATTGAGAAACAGCCTATATTGGGCCTAGGTAGTGACCTAGAAATGAACATGTAACACTGTAAATACAATAATGTATTATTAAAGATAAAATGTTGATACGAATACTTGTCATGAAAATTACAAAGTCATTTGTGTAGAATATTAGGTTTCTATACCGAACAAAA
Organism: Oncorhynchus gorbuscha; assembly: GCF_021184085.1. Lineage (NCBI taxonomy): Eukaryota > Metazoa > Chordata > Actinopteri > Salmoniformes > Salmonidae > Oncorhynchus > Oncorhynchus gorbuscha. Next base: position 34,418,222 of record NC_060191.1, on the reverse strand, counting down.
ATATAAAACGCAACATGTTGGTCCCATGTTTCATGAGCTGAAATAAAAACACCCCAGACATTTTCCATACGCACGAAAAGCTTATTTCTCAACCCCCCAAAAAATGGCACAAATTTGTTTACATCCCAGTTAGTGAGAATTTCTCCTTTGCCAAGATAATCCATCCACCTGACAGGTGTGGCATAACAAGAAGCCGATTAAACAGCAAGCTCATTACACAGGTGCACCTTGTGCTAGGGACCCCCCCCCCAAAAAAGGCCACTAAAATATGTAGCTTTGTCACACAATGCCACAGATTTCTCAAGTTTTGAGGCAGCGTGCAATTGGCATGCTGACTGCTGGAATGTCCACCAGAGCTGTTTCCAGAGAATTGAATGTTAATTTCTCTACCATAAACTGCCTCTAATGTCATTTTAGAGATTCTTGCAGTACGTCCAACCGACACAATCGCAGACCACGTGTAACCATGCCAGCCCAGGACCTCCACATCTGGCTTCTTCACCTGCGGGATCGTCTGAGACCAGCCAGACAGCTGATGAAACTTGGGGTTTGCACAACCGGAGAATTTCTGCACAAACCTGACTGGCGTTCGGCGTCCTAACTGACTTCAGTGGTCAAATTCTCACCTTCGGCATGCTAGAGAAGTGTGCTCTTCATGGGTGAATCTCGGTTTCAACTGTACCAGGCAGAAGGCAGACAGCGTGCATGGAGTCGATTGTAGATATGATTGTGGACTACAGGAAAAATAGGGCCAAGCACGTCCCCATTGTCATCAATGTGGCTGCAGTGGAGCAGGTTGAGAGCTTCAAGTTCCTTGGTGTCCACATCACCAACAAACTAACATGGTCCAAACACACCAAGACAGTCGTGAAGAGGGCACGACAAAGCCTATTCCCCCTCAGGAGACTGAAAAGATGTGGCATGGGTCCTCAGATCCTCAAAAGGTTCTACAGCTGCACCAATCGAGTTGCATCACTGCCTGGTATGGCAACTGCTCGGCCTCCGACCGCAAGGCACTACAGAGGGTACTTGCGAACGGTCCAGTACATCACTGAACCAAGCTCCCTGTCATCCAGGACCTCTATACCAGGCGGTGTCAGAGGAAGGCCCTAAAAATTGTCGAAGACTCCAGCCACCCTAGTCATAGACTGTTCTCTCTGCTGCCGCATGGCATGCGGTACCAGAGCGCCAAGTCTAGGTCCAAGAGGCTTCTAAACAGCTTCTAACCCCAAGCCATTAGACTCCTGAACATCTAACCAAAGGGCTACCCAGACTACTTGCACCCCCCCCCCCCCCTCTTTTACACCACTGCTACTCTCTGTTGTTATCTATGCATAGTCACTTTAATAACGCTACCTATATGTACATATTACCTCAACTAATTGGTGCCCCCGCACATTGACTCTGTACCGGTACCCCCCCTGTACATAGTCTCGCTATTGTTATTTTACTGCTGCTCTTTAATTACTTGTTACTTTTATTTCTAATTCTTATCCTTATTATTTTTTAAACTGCATTGTTGGTTAGGGGCTCGTAAGTAAGCAATTTCACTGTAATGTCTACACCTGTTGTATTCGGTGCATGTGACTAATACAATTTGATTTGATTTGTATGGGTGAACGGTTAGCTGATATCAACATTCTGAACATAATCCCACCACCCCCATGGGGCACTATTTAATGGGCAGGCATAAGCTACAGACCTTGAAAACAACTGCATTTTATCAATGGCAATTTCAATGCACAGAGATACCCTGACGAGATCGTGAGGCCCATTGTCGTGCCATTCATCTGCTGCCATCTCCTTATGTTTCAGCATGATAATGCACGGCCCCATGTCGCAAGGATCTGTACACAATTCCTGGAAGCTGAAAATGTCTCAGTTCTTCCACGGCCCGCATACTCACCAGACATGTCACCCATTGAGCATGTTTGGAATGCTCTGGATTGACGTCTACGACAGCATGTTCCAGTTCCCGCCAATATCCAGCAACTTCGCACAGCCATTGAAGAGGAGTGAGGCAACTTTCCACAGGCCACAATCAACAGCCTGATCAACTCTTTGCGAAAGAGATGTGTCGCGCTGCATGAGGCAAATGGTCACACCAGACACAGACTGGACGCCCCTACGTTGTTTTTTAAGGTATCTGTGACCAACAGATGCATATCTGTACTCCCAGTCATGTGAAATCACTCTTTCTTTCTTTCTGTGCACCCAAATGTTTGGGTGTAAAGGTTACCAGGTTGTTAGCTAGCTAGCCAACGAGGTAACACGACTGAACAAGGTGCAAAATGGTTTAACAACATCGATGAGCGAGTAGTTTTAGAATGGCCCACGACATGGTTTATGAATGTAAAGTGCGGTCCCGGCGATCCTTTACAGGAGGATTTTTTATTTTTTATGTTGCGCCGGTAATACGGGTCAGATCCTTTGACCTGGTTGGACTGGAAGCGAGCCACTTTTGCTCTAGTAACGGTGCAACCGTGATGCTAATGAATCCGTACTTAATTGTTTCTCTAGGGGCACTGGGAAACAACAGCAAAGTGAAGCCTTGTTACAACAATTATTATCTGGAAGATTTCTTTCATAGTTGCACAGTGCTCCCAAAATAAAACCCCGAGTCACACAGCAAAATACAGTACCAGGCAAAAGTTTGGACACACCTATTCATTCAAGGGTTTTTCTTTACGTTTAACTATTTTCTACATTGTAGAATAATAGTGAAGACATCCAGACTATGAAATAACACATATGGAATCATGTTATAACTAAAAACAAGTGTTAAACAAGTAGCCACCCTTTGCCTTGATGACAGCTTTGCACACTCTTGGCATTCTGCACACTAGGCAGGGTAGCCTAGTGGTTAGAGCGTTGGACTAGAAACCAGAAGGTTGCAAGTTCAAACCCCCGAGCTGACAAGGTACAACTCCCTAAACAGGCAGTTAACCCACTGTTCCTAGGCAGTCATTGAAAACAAGAATTTGTTCTTAACTGACTTGCCTAGTTAAATAAAGGTAAAAAAATAAAATAAAAAATGTTCTCTCAACCAGCTTCATGAGGTAGTCACCTGGAATGCATTTCAATTAACAGGTGTGCCTTGTTAAACGTTAATTTGTGGAATTTCTTTCCTTCTTAATGCATTTGAGCCAATCATTTGTGTTGTGACAAGGTAGGGGTGGTATAGAGAAGAAAGCCCTATTTGGTAAAATTCCAAGTCCATATTATGGCAAGAACAGCTCAAATAAGCAAAGAGAAACGCCAGTCCATCATTACTTTAAGACATGGTCAGTCAAATGTCAAACTTTGAAAGTTTCAACAAGTGCATTTGCAAAACCCATCAAGCGCTATGGGAAACTGGCTCTTATGAGAACTGCCACAAGAAAGGAAAACCCAGAGTTACCTCTGTTCATTAGTTACCAGTCTCAGAAATTGCAGCCCAAATAAATGCTTCACAGAGTTCAAGTAAAAGACATCTCAAAATCAACTGTTCAGGGGAGACTGTGTGAATCAGGCCTTCATGGTTGCTGCAAAGAAACCACTACTAAAGGACACCAATAACAAGAGACTTGCCAAGAGACTTGGAAATCTGACCTTTGGTCTGACGAGTCCAAATTTTGAGATTTTTGGATCCAACTGCCGTGTCTTTGTGAGATGCGGAGTAGGTGAAAAGATGATCTCGGCATATGTGGTTCCCACCGTGAATCATGGAGGAGGAGGTGTGATGGTGCTTTGCTGGTGACAATGTCTGTGATTTATTTAGAATTCAAGGCACACTTAACCAGCATGGCTACCACAGCGATACACCATCCCATCTGGTTTAAGCTTAGTGGGACTATTATTTGTGGACAATGACCCAACACACCTCCAGGCAGTGTAAGGGTTATTTGACCAAGGAGGAGAGTGATTGAGTGCTGCATCAGATGACCTGGCCTCCCCAATCCTCCGACCTCAACCCAATTGAGATGGTTCCGGATGAGTTGGACCGCAGAGTGAAGGAAAAGAAGCCAACAAGTGCTCAGCATATGTGAGAACTCCTTCAAGATTGCATTCCAGGTGAAACTGGTTGAGAGAATGCCAAAGGTGTCATCACAGCTACTTTGAAGAATCTAAAATAAAATATATATTTTTTGAATGAGTAGGTGTGTCCAAACTTTTGACTGGTACTGTATATATTGTTGTAAAGAAAATATATTACAGAGCAAGCGGTAAAGCTTCATAGGACACATTTTTGCCCTGTAGCACCTACAGATGAAACATCCCGGAGTCTTAAAGGAATATCATAAAAATGCCATCTTTGATCAATTATTTCTCAATTATGCCAAATTATTAGTTACAAATGTAAAATATATGTAAACAATTCTTCCCCCAAAATAACCATGCTATGGGTTCCATTTTGTACAAATCCCCAAAATCATGGTATTTTTTATCCTGGTTTCGTGTGAAATCACTTATATGTTCTCCACCTACAGCGATGCTTTACGTTTTTTTTTATAAGGATAACCTCAATGTCGGAGCATTTATGAGAATCACACCAGGCCATGAGCATAGGACAACCCCCTCAAGACACTGACGCAAACAAAGGCAATGACACCAGTGTCTACGCACAAGGCAAACAAATCACACACACACACACGTCAGTGTCGCACCTCTTGTTGGAGAGGTGCTGGGGCTCCCTGTATGGGACGGGCATGACCATGGCCTTGTGTGAGCGGGGTTGGGGTGGTGGGGGGCCCATAGGGGTCCAGCGCTGAGGGGTGGGGGCGCTGTGCAGGCCAGGAGGGCCGGCGGTGCTGTCCCAGCGCCAATCGGGGGGGCGAGGGGAGGGCCGGTACCCTGCTGCCACAGGCTCAGGCTCTGGCTTCTGCTCCATTGTCTTCATCTCATACTCCTCTGTGCAGCCCCTACAGACAGAGAAGGGGAATGGAGAGTCAGTGGTACTGCAAGGCTACACCGTTCACACAGATTACACACAAACACCAGACAACAACTAGAAATGTCATAGCTGCTTACAACATGTCAGTGGCTACGCACACACACACCACACACACGCGCAACCCCGAACGCACGCCGTCTCCGTCAGCATATTCCCTTTAGCATCCTCCTCCAACAGCACACACACACACACACACACACACACACACACACACACACACACACACACACACACACACACACACACACACACACACACACACACACACACACACACACACACACACACACACACACACACACACACACACACACACACACACACACACACTAATGAGCTTCTTCAGGACTCCATCCCCTACTGTAAGGCCCCGGGTCAAGTGTGTGCGTTTCTACGAGCGTACGTACAGATAGAAGCCATGACCTGACCTCTCAGTCAGCCAGTTGTCGCTGGACAGAAGCATGGTAAGATAAACTGCAGACGAGGGAAAATATAGAGGAGAGGACGGCGGGGGAAGGGAAGAGAGGAGAAAAGAAAGAAAAAAAGAAGGCAAGTAAAGGGAAGTGGAGAAAGGGACAGGATACATGAACAAATTAGAGGACATGGAAAAGGAGGGAAAGGGAGGAGAAGTGGAGAAAGGGAAAGAAAATATGAATAAAGCCTAGGTGGCGGACAAGAAGAGGAGAAGAGCTGGACAGGGGCAGATTGTCCTGTCCGTGTCTCTGTGTGTGATCTCTCCCCTATTATTTGACCTGGGTTAAGCTCAATCACACGGGCCTGGCCACACTAAGCCCAAGACTGCTTCAGAAAACAACACACACACATACACACCACTACTACTAATACCGCTGCAGGCTAAAGTAAACAGAGCACACACACAGAGGGGACATCGCAACATCACATGCACGGTCTGTATGAAAGATTCCAGGAGACACTGTATGGGTAGAATGATGGGCATATGGTGGTCTCTCAATCAGTCTCAAACACATACCAGTGAGTGTACTAACCAACCTTGTAAGGGGAAAAAAACTTGATCCCACACAAATATAACTGCCAATGTCAAGTCACCGAAACAACCCTCACACACTCACACACACACACACACACACACACACACACACACACACACACACACACACACACACACACACACACACACACACACACACACACACACACACACACACACACACACACACACACACACACACACACACACACACACACACACGATAAGAACACGTACGGTGCACACACACCAGAGCACCAACCTTAGAGACAGAAAACACCGGTGCCCACTTCCAGAGACCGCTCCATCGCAATGGCCGGCCTGACAGCTGGAGCTCTCTCTCTCTCTCACACACACATTCCGCGAGCAAACACACACCCTCTCTCGCTACTGCATCTCTAGATCGCTCTCCTGTCCACAGCGCACACCGGGAGGGGAGAGAAAGAGGAAGAAGTGAAGGCAGTTCTCTTTTCTCTCTCCCACCCACTTGGCTTCTCCCACCTGAGAGGTGTTCAGACACGTCTTCCCATCCAAGCTCCTCTACGCGCTGCCCTACTGTACACACACTGCCTCTCTCTCCCTCCTCTTCTACCCTCTTCATTCAAACAGAGCACGTGCTTTTCATTCATCGCCTCTATATATTTATTTATTTCCCCGCAGATTCCAGGCCTTAATCTCATGCAATCTGTTTTCCTGGCACACTATAGAAAATGAGCCTGATAGAGAGAGAGAGAGGGGGGGGGGGTTGGTAGAGAGAGATGGGGGTGAGGTGAAAAAGAGAGGGCGGAACTGAAAGAGTGAAATACAAGACTAATTATGTAGTGTGTGCAGAGGAGTGAGCGTGTGTGTGTGTGCGTGTATCAAATGGGTTTAAGTCATGCAATTAAACTGCCTTAAACATTAAAGAAGTCCAACCACTGTGCCATCACACAGCCCCGGCAGCACAATTACTGTATTTAGCAAACCCCAACTCAATCAAGAACAGACATCCTGCTCCATGTGACCCTGACTACGGAGCAGTACACTCGGAGGGGGGGGGGTCCATAATGGCACCCTATTCTCTATATAGTGCACCACTTTTAACCAGAGCCCTATGGGCCCTATTTGAACGTATTTGCACTAAATAGGGGAAAGGGTGCCATTCGGGACACACCCAAGCTGGGCTATATATCGAGTAGAGACTAGTCCCACTGTGTGTAGTCAGTGCGTATTCATCTCAGTAACATTCAACCCCACACCATTTAATAGAGCCTCATTATCCCACTGTACTCAAGGCCCATACTCAGATGAAAGGTTGAGAGGAACGGAGCCAACAACAAAAAGAGATGGGGGAAGGGGAGATAGCAAGAGAGATAAAGAGTGAGAGGCACGTGAAAAACACAGGCATTACAGGCAGACAGCGAGAAGGGGAATAAGAAAGCTTGAAAGGAAATTGTGTACTCATTCCATTGATTGTTACTTCGTTCTATCCGTCTCTTTCTTTCCCTCTCCTCTTTCACCACGTCCAGGAATTCACACATGTTCAGAACCATGTGCCTCTCGCCTCTCTTTCACGCACTCCCACTCAAAACTCTCCACAGAACAGAGACGTCTGGCCAGCATATCTCAGCTCTGCTGGTGTTGCTGTGTGTTGTGACTCTTCTCTCTCTGCAACACATCCTTCGGAGGCAGGATGATGCTTCGACACAAACACATTCATATTCACACACAGACACTCAAAACGCGCACACACACTCAAACACATGGGCACAAACACACTGACCTGCGGGGCCCTCCCTCCTCGTAGGGCGGTATGATCACCACTTTAACGGTGACCGACGTCCTCAGTAGGTCGATCATCTGCTCGTGTGTCAGGGTTACCGCGGCAACCTTGCAGATCTCCACCAACCGGCTGCCCTGCCTCAGCCCCGCCTGCCAGGCAAAGCCGTACTCCTCCACCTAAAGCAGGTAAAAAAAAAAATAATAATAAATAAATAAATATGTAATATAAATTCACAATGAATTTTTATGGATTTGACATGACTTCACAGAAATATATTTTTTGAAGGAATGGAAAAGTACCTCGGCCACGGTGCCATCCAGCCTGACGTGGAACCCCAGCTGTCCCAGGCCGTTCCTCCTCAGAGTCATATCCACCGTCTCACAGCCCACCGTCAGCGCCTGGGGAGAGAGGGAGGGAGGAGAGCCTAGGAGCTTTAAGCAAATAAAAAGGCTTCACAAAGACTGGTGGTTTTAAATGCATCATTAAATACATAATCACACATAACAGCCAAACATGGATTTTTGTTTCAGAACCAGTTTTGAACCGCCCCTTGGCAAGAATCACGGTCACCTTAGCCTGGGTGTCTGTTTTGTCTGCTTTAGCAAACTCTTAATTGTCTTACGCAACAATGTAGGGAAGTGGTACCCAGGCTATTTCTTCTAGAAAAAAAATCCAGTTGAACTCTTCCCTAGCCCGGTGCCTCTTACACCACCATACATGTGGTAAACCTTCCCCTGCTCTATGACCTCTGCCCGCTCACCTTTAACCTCTGCACCACCTCCCTGATGTCCTGAGCAAAGCCCTCTGGGACTCGGACGGCGATGTGGTCTCCTCTCCCGTAGAAGATCTTCAGCGCCAGCCTCTCCGGCGTCCAGCCGATCACGTCGACGCAGAAGCAGTTGAACACCACTTCCTTGGTGTTGCAGTCTGCCAGGAGGATGTACTCTGCCGACACGCCCAGAGCGCAGGAGATCTCCGTCCCGCCGCCACTGAAGTCCTGGGCCAGCACCCTCCACGCCACCGCCCCGGCCGCTCCCAACTCGGCCCCCTCCCTCGCCCGCGCCCGCTCTCTCTTCTTCGACGCCAGCGAGATGAGGTTGTTGAGTTTGCCCGCGGAGTCGAGCGGCGTACTGCTCACACAGTTCTCGGCTAAGTCTCTGAGGTACTCCTGTCGCGTGCGCGTGGCCATGGTGTGGAACTTCTCGGACTTGTGCGCGGAGCTCTCTGCATTGATCACCTTGGCCAAGAGGAAGTTGCGGAAGGCTTCAGGGTCACGGAATGTCACCCCGCTGGGGATGGGCGGGCCGAAGGGAGGCACGTCCTTCATGCGCGTCACAGCCACACTGAGGAGAGAGGAGTAAAAAAAACATCAACAAACCCACCAATAACAGCAGCATAATGAATGCCATGGTGAGAGTTGGTGTGTGTGCCCCCCTACCTGTAGCAAGTGCCGTCGGAGCAGGGGTTGTGCACGCGGACGATGACGAACACGTGCTGGAAGTGGGAGCGGATGTTCTGAGGGGTGAAGGGCAGCGCTCCCGGCTCCTGGAAGATTATTGTGACGATGTCGTTCCCTATGTGCCTCTTCCTCAGGAGCTGAGGGAGAAAAAGAAGGGAGGGGGGGGGAGAAGGAGCAAAAAGGAACGTGTGAAAGAGGGAGACAGAAAGGAGTGCGAGCGAGGGTGGAGGTAAGCACACAGAGTTGGCAGAGGGAGAGACAGACCGAAGCAGAAGGAGGGAGGAGAGTGAGCGGGGGAGACAGAACAAGTACAAATGAACATGAGTGAGACAGAACTGGCACTATGAGCTCACTTGACTCACTATCGCACCATTATATTGTTAGGGAATATAAGGTAGCTTCAGTTTGACAGGGGTTTCATCCTCCAGGGTAAGGAGGTTTTTTCAGGAGTTTATTTTTTTTAAATGACCCATGTGACCTGATAAGGAAAAACAGGTCCCATCAAAACCCTAAAATTAATCACTGTCAATACCTTATAGGGTCCAGAGTTTTCCTAGTTAGGTTAACATATAAGGAAAAACTCCAGGCCCCAGAAGGAAAGTCAGTGTGCAGTTGTCAGGTATCGTCAGGTATGTGGATGATCAGGGCTTTATTCAGGAACATTTCTTGGGCTACTTTGATGTGTCAAGTGGGCGAGATACAGTCTGTTTGACTTGATGAATTTTGAGATGTCTGAGTTTAACTTTATAGAGAAACTCGTTGTCCAAACCTACGATGGCGCAGCTGCAATGGAATGTATCTGCTATTTGTATTTACAGCGAAGTCCCCTCTTGTTCCCTGAGTAAGAGGTGATGACCACTCCACTCCACTACCATTGTCAACTTTCTTCTGACATGAACTGAAGCCAGGTCTCATGTGTCCGCTCATCCACTGTTACATTTAATGTTTCCTCTCCAAGCACTCCGAGTCCCCCTATCATTTTTCTCTCATTACTGTATGTAGAGTCAATTACACACAATCACATTATTACACATCAATGATTTTACTCCTTGCTTGGACTAACTCATTCTTAGCTCTTTTGTCTAACTGTGTAGTGTGTTGTGTTATTGTTTTTAGTCTTCCCAGTCAAATCCTGTCCAGCACTGGTCAAGCCTCTGAACACCTCAACTCATGCCTCATACCCTCATTCAATCCCTGCTGTGATCCCTTTCCAACACGGTGTAAGTAGCCCTCTCATTCCCCATAACACTGTACAAAAAAATGTATTCATTAAAATAATTTGTCTTTGACGATTTTTGAAAAACACTTTGTCGTCTCCACGCGTTCCGCGCCTATACCGTGGATCTCCCATCCTACTCCATTTTTCAGTTCACCAGCCTCCACTGGTGTGAATGTTTATTGGTGATCAACACTGACACCTAGAGGTTGCAAGGCAGAAGTAAAACATGTTGCTGCTGTTGCCTTTGCGCCCCTGGATGGAGTAAGTGTGCTGAATATTCATCTATTACATTTACATTTACATTTAAGTCATTTAGCACACGCTCTTATCCAGAGCGACTTACAAATTGGAAGCATGTGGGAACAGCAGTCTGGTATAGGGATTGATTGAATATGTCCGTAAACACACCGGCCAGCTGGTCTGCGCATGCTCTGAGGGCTCTGCCATTGTACCATTTACACACCCACACGCCTATAAAAGTAGTTCAGTCAGGCACACATATAGCGTAACCACAGAGTTTTTGTACCCAGAGGCGCAACGTCGCGGTACTTCTGGGAAAGCGTCTGGAAGCCGACTTAACAGACCAGGGTTTGGCAGACAATGGGAGGAAGTCGTCCTTAGTTGTTCATTTTCTCGAATTCTAAAGGCAAAACCTAGATTTGAGCAAATATCTTAAGTAGCTGGACCTGTCATTACTACAACCTTGTGAAACTGACAGGTATGATTTTCTTTTAATATCGAAGGAGTGACTTTAATTTGACAGCCTGCACATGCGTCATTCGGCAAGGCATTTAGTCAGCAACCAGTCCGTGTTGCCCAGCAACAGCCCCAAAACATCACTGCTCTAGAGGAGATCTGTATGGAGGAATGGGCCAAAATACCAACAACAGTGTGTGAAAACCTTGTGAAGACTTACAGAAAACATTTGACTTCTGTCATTGCCAACAAAGGGTATATAACAAAGTAGAGAAACTTTTGTTTATTGACCAAATACTTATTTTCCATCATAATTTGCAAATAAATTCATTAAAAATCCTACAATGTGATTTTCTGGATTTTTTTTCTCACATTTTGTCTGTCATAGTTGAAGTGTACCTATGATGAAAATTACAGGCCTCTCTAATATTTTTGAGTGGGAGAACTTGCACAATTGGTGGCTGACTAAATACTTTTTTGCCCCACTGTAGCTGAAACTGAGTTTTCATAACCTTCCAATTCACATACAGTGCATTCCAAATTATTCAGACACCTTACCTTGACTGACAAAAATGTTGCTGTTAGCAACAGTTAGCATGTTTTAGCAACTATTAGAATGTATCCACTACACAGTGGGGCAAAAAAGTATATATATTAAGTGCTCAGTGACTTTCAACGTGGCACCGTCATAGGATGCCACCTTTCCAACAAGTTAGGTTTGTCAAATTTCTGCCCTGCTAGAGCTGCCGCAGTCAACTGTAAGTGCTGTTATTGTGAGGTGGAAACATCTAAGAGGAACAACGGCTCAGCCGCAAAGTGGTAGGCCACACAAGCTCACAGAACTGGACCGCTGAGTGCTGAAGCGTGTAAAAATCACCTGTCCTCGGTTGCAAGACTCAATTTAGAGTTCAAAACTGCCCCTGGAAGCAACATCAGCACAAAACCTGTTCGTCTGGAGCTTCATGAAATGGGTTTCCATGGCCGAGCAGCTGCACACGAGACTTAGATTATTATGAGCAATGCCAAGCGTCGGCTGGAGCTCGCCACCATTGGACTCCGGAGCAGTGGAAACGTGTCCTCTGGAGTGATGCCAGAACACGACCTGCCCGAATGCATAGTGCCAACTGTAAAGTTTGGTGGATGAAGAATAATGGAATGGGGCTGCTTTTCATGGTTCGGGCTACGCCCCTTAGTTCCAGTGAAGGGAAATCTTAATGCTACAGCATTCAATGACATTCTAGACAATTCTGTGCTTCCAACTTTGTGGCAACAGTTTGGGGAAGCACCTTTCCTTGTTTCAGCAATGCCTCAATGCACAAATTGAGGTCCATACAGAAATGATTTGTCGAGGTCAGTGTGGAAGAACTTGACTGGCCTGCACAGAGCCCTGACCTCAACCCCATCGAACACTTTTGGGATGAATTGGAACGCCGACTGCGAGCCAGACCTGAAATCGCCCAACATCAGTGCCGACCTCACTAATGCTCTTGTGGCTGAATGGAAGCTCGTCCCAGCAGCAATGTTCCAACATCTAGTGGAATGCCTTCCCAGAACAGTGGAGGCTGGTATAACAGCAAAGGGGGAGGACCAACTCCATATTAATACCATGCAGGTGTCCACATACTTTTGGCCATGTGGTGTATGTGCTAGCAACAGTTACTGTACAGTTGGCATGTATTTAATGAACATAGATACCGTTAGCAGCACATTACAAATATAAGTACACTCCTGGGGTTTATATGACCTTGTACATTCACCCACATTAAGTTCTCATGCAAACACTTGGGCATACACGCGCACACAAGAAATGCCGAGCTTAACAACCGACGCACAGTTTCACTCGCACACACCGTTAACACAACGCCCTGAGGGATATGTCGGAAGGCAGCTTCATTTAGAGCAGAAAGGGAAACCTAGAGCCCGAGCCCCACCCAGCTTCGATCCAGTTATAAGAGAGAGAGAGAGAGGACTGAAAAGGCCATTCAAAAAGGGAACAAAGACTCCAGGAAAAACACCACAGACACAGAATTGAAGAGGAACGCCAGTCTAAAAGAGAGGGAGAGAAGTTCTATTTCACGAGCAGCCGCAATTGTCCATGTCCGAGCCAGACAAACTATAGAACAGAGCTGTAACAAAACCACTTTACACAAACACAAGAGAGTTTATAACCCTTCCTGTCTCTGTCCGCCATGTGTCTTCTGAATCTGAGCTATGACACTCAACGGTGACACTCGGACGGACGTCCAAAGGATTAGTGAGGCTTTGACAATGGCCACTCCACCCTGAGTACCCTTTAGGAGTCTGGAAGAGTGCCTGACCCCTGTAACTACACCTGTGGGATTGACCAGACAACAATACTAGATAGAAGGGGAGTTGAAGGTGTTTGGGGTGGGCTGTGGTAGACCATGCTGTGTGTGTGTGTGTGTTGGTCTCACCTGCTGTGGGTTGTTGGGCATGTAGGGCAGCATGGTGGACACGTGGAACATGACCTCATAGCCCTGGTAGGTGGTGTACAGGGAGTGGGTTCCCGTCGAGTCAGCTGGGGGAAACCGAGAGCGAGAGAGAGAGCGCAACACACACAAACATACGCACAAGCAAACACACGGTCAACGTTCCGGTATCCTGTCCCAGTTCAGCACCAGGGCATGAACTCAACAAATAAAGGAACACCACATCAAAAAGAAACACAGTCTGTCGAGACTCTTTATAAACGGTTGACTTCATAGGCTGTGACAGCAACAGTGTTTTTATACCCATGAGCCATTTGACAGGAATCACTCATTTTACTCAGTGTTCACACCTGGGCCTTAAGTTCCATCATTACATGATTGCAAACCCCCCACCCCCACACAAAAAAAACACAAACACCCTACCCTACCCTCCCACACACACAGACACGTACTCTTAGTGTCCAGCTGAGCGGCGTAGTTGGTGAAGCCTCGGAGGCACACCTGCTCCCCTAGCAGGTCCATGAAGGCAGAGAAGGCGGGCGTGGCCTCTTCGTTGTTATACATCTCCTCTTCGGTGCTCTGCCCTGCCCGACACAGCAGCACTCCCACCTTGTGCTTCTGACTCAACTACACCGGAGAAGAAACAAATATTAGGCCGCATTCACACGCGGCTGCCGCTCCCCCGGCGCAAACAGAGACACGCCTGTCTGGCGTTGATGACTGTAGCTATAGGAGGTGATATCAGAGGTGATAAAAAGACACAGAGATATCACTTAACTCGCGCCTGAGACCATGGCCCGCTGACTCACCCCCTGTTCGTCCAGTTTGAGGAGCTGCTCGGTGACCTTGGGCGTGCTGAGAGCCAGGCGCAGGCAGGACACACTGAGCTCCGGGACCACCTGCTCCAGCACCTCCTTCAGGGGGAGACCCCGCACCGTGCCGTGCCTCCCCGTGGAGGCCACCGCATCCTCCAGGATGGACCCCCGCAACGTCACCAGCTACACACACACACACACACACACACACACACACACACACACACACACACACACACACACACACACACACACACACACACACACACACACACACACACACACACACACACACACACACACACACACACACACACACACACACACGGAGGACATGGGAGTGATAGAGATGTGAAACACACACAAAAAGGTAAGATGAGACGTACTTTATTGTCCATTCAGAGAACTTGCTCACATCTATGTCTCTGGAAGTTGTTTTGAGACATTGAGAAAAAGGACAAATGTCTTCAGTAGATGAATATCTGCAATCTTTAAAAGCTTCTTACTGCCATGCACCTGAGTGAACCCTACAGGGGGGACCGGTACTCGGGGTGTTTCCAGACAGCGGGGCCATAATAATCTCAGGTGCTGAGAGAGCTGTACTTTATTCAATGTATTCAGAGAGACCACGGCACCGTGCTTCATTAAAACTGCAACACACTGCCGAGGAACTGGAGGGGACGAGAGAGTGCTTCACCTTAACGAAGTCAAGGGTTTTGTGTCATGGGGGAAAAGAAACCCCTAAATAGTGCAGGTTAAATTCCACCTATTCAGATGACCTTCTGGCACAACACAGAGCTACTCAAGTCGTTTCTCAGATGCTGAGCCAATAGTTGCCAATAACCTGTCGTCGAACTATTCATATCGTGTTTCCCCCCGGTGACGTTTAACCTCTGACAATTGTCTCCAACCCAATCTCTCCCCCTGGCAGGATGGGGAACCCTTACGTTGGTGTCCAGTAGTGGCTGACTGCACCAACCTGGGGCATCTGTAGGGTATGTGTAACAATGTGTTTGAATGCACGTGGACGAGTGCGATTGAGTGTGCATCGTGTGGTTATAGCATGCTGTGTCAGCGTCGTTCAAACTTCAATGAGTGAGGGGGTTGGGGGTTGTCTGCTGTCTGTCTGTGTGTCTGTGTGTGGGAACCAAGGACAGGCCTGAGTGGAGCGTCTGTGTGAGCTAATCTCTGTAGACACAGGCGGCGGAGCGGCCCATTGTTCCATAGGGACTAAGGCGAGGAGGCCAGGCAGCCATGTAATCCAGCTAAAAACAACAGGGAGGGCAGCAGCTAGCCAGTGGGGCACAGTCACTCACTGGACACTATTGGAAAGTACTATTAAGATGGCTATTTGTGCAGTGGTAAGTCAATCTGAGTATTCAGACCCCTTGACTTTTTCCACATTTTGTTACGTTACAGCCTTATTCTAAAATGGAGCGAATTAGCCCCCCCCCCATCAATCTACACACAATACCTCATAATGACAAAGCAAAAAACGGAAGCGCGGGGGGACATATCACATTTACGTAGATATTCAGACCCTTTACTCAACAAGTACTTTGTTGAAGCACCTTTGGCAGCACCTTTCAAGTTCGGTACAAGTCTGGGCTCTGGCTGGGCCACTCAAGGACATTCAGAGACTTGTCCCAAAGCCACTCCTGCATCGTCTTGGCTGTGTGCTTACGGTCGTTGTCCTATTGGAAGGTGAACCTTCGCCCCAGTCGGAGGTCCTGAGTGCTCTGGAGCAGGTTTTCATCAAGGATCTCTGTACTTTGCTTCGTTCATCTTTCCCTCGATCCGGACTAGTCTCCTAGTCTCTGCCACTGAAAAATCCCCACAGCATGATGCTGCCACCACCATGCTTCACCGTAGGGATGGTGCCAGGTCTCCTTCAGTCATGACGCTTGGCATTCAGGCCAAAGAGATCAATCTTGGTTTCATCAGACCAGAGAATCTTTGTTTCTCATGGTCTGGGAGTCCTTTAGGTGCCTTTTGGCAAGTGGGCTGTCATGTGGCTTTTACTGAGGAGTGGCTTCCGTCTGGCCACTCTACCTTCAAAGGCCTGATTGGTGGAGTGCCGCAGAGATAGTTGTCCTTCTGGAAACAGGATGCAACCGGAGCTCAATTTCGAGTCTCATAGCAAGAGTCTGAATGCTTAAGTAAATAAGGTATGTTTTCGCTTTGTCATTATGGGCTATTGTGTGTAGTTTGAGTATATTAAAAAAAGAATACATCAATTTTAGAGTAAGGCTGTAACGTACATTTTTTGTGGAAAAAGTCAAGGGGTCTGAATACTTCCCGAATGCATTGTACAAGAAACATCCCGAGAGAACTTGAGTGTGCAGGAAAGGTAGTGCCAGGTACATGTGGACTCTTAGAGTGCCCTAAAAATAGTGGCCTGGATTGTTTATGGGCTTTTCCACATGAATATTTCAGTGCCTCCGGTGGTGCCCTAGTTTGTTAATGGGAGATCCCCGCACACTGGGCCACCCGTTTTTCAAAACCCTGTCCAAGGAGAAAGTGTCCACACTTGGTGTTTATAATCTACTAAAGAGGACTTTGGTAATGCTAGATGGCCAATCATAGAGAACGCCCTGTCCCAGGCCTGGAGGGGTGGTGATCCAATCAGAGCACATCTTTGCTTGCCTGGCTACCCAGACTCATTGCTCCGGCCAAACACTACGCCACACGTACGGACGTTAGTTTCTTCTCCGCAATGAGTCTGGATCTGAGGACCTCCCCAACCCTTTACCGAATGCGAACACATTCGGGCCGTCTGATTGGTCCAGAAACCAATGGGTTGGGCCAGAGTTAGACCACACGTGGGTAAAGTGGCGGTTTGAAAATGTATCATTGGCTTTGATACTCTGATCAGGTAGAGACGATCTAAATCGCTGAGGACTTTGTTTTGTACAACGCACCTCTTCACCACAACTGACTTCAACGATGGCCGTCTCAGACTAAATCATGAAGCGATCCACAGCGCAACAGAAAGAAGGAGTTGTCCGGCTGCATCTTTGCTTCGAATGAAGAGGTTTGACCGATCACTAGCTGGGGTATGAGTGGAGAGAGGCCTACCAGTGGACCGGGGCCGGGCTCGGGGCAGCGTTTGGGCTTAGCTGTTCTGAGCAGGGCCTGGTCAGATGGAAATTTCCACTGGCAGAGAATTGAGGGATTGGAGAGTGCGAGGGGAAGGTGTGAAGGGAGAGGGTAGTGTGGGGTGGAGCCAGGATGAGCCGTGGTGACTCGCCGAGGTCCAGTCCAGGCATAAATAACAGCGTCCAAAAAACGCACACTCCCACCCTGTGTCTCAAGCACACTCTGCCTACTCAAACGACACACACATTTGGCAGCGTCAGTATTCAGCCTACTCGGTGTTCCATCTAGCTCTGTGTAGGCAGACAGTGGGAGGCGGGGGTTGGGTGTTAGTACCTCACTGGTTCTGGCGATGACGCGGTACTGGTACTGGTCCTTCAGGTCTTTAGTGTCGTCCAGTTTCTCCCTGCGGATACTCACAGCCACCGGACCCAGCTTGTCGTCCGTGCCAAAGTAGTTCGAGTGCTCTGCAGTGACACACAGGGAGAGAGTGTGTTCACAACATGTCTGGACATGCCTTTGGTACTGTTGATCACCGTGTATTGATCATTGCAATAACAGCAGTGAAAGGAGATGAGAGAGAGAGAGAACAGGCTCAGAGCGGAGGAGGGAAAGAGAAGAGACTGAAGGGTAGAGTGTCAGAACAGTGCTTGCCGTGCTTGTATGTGGTTTCAATCCATTTTCAATTTCACATTGAATTAAAATCAGGTCATCAAGGAAGCTGAGGACATTGATTAGAGCTACAAATGACAAACAAAGACTGTACAGCTGAGCCGGTGGTGTGGTGGCATGGCTTGTTCAGAACAGATTCCACTTTTCCCAGATGTCACATGCTTGAGTAACCTTCAGATAGGTAGTGTAGATAATACAATAATAATAATAATATACTAAATTCAATTATATTTGCTCTTCAATCCACAACAACACAAACCGCTTGCTTTGACGTACTAGCCTTATTGCTCTGCGCGATATAGGCCTCGTAGCCAGACATGTTGGTTTCATAAACAGATCGCTCCACATGATATTTTATTACAACTGTGTGACGAATGAGTAGCCTGTCTGCTTATCTACAGTTTGATGAATATAAGTGGAAATCTCCGATGAGACACATTCCTAAAGTAAAAGACTATAAACATATCCGTATGATCCATTAACGGCGTACTCCTCAAACGGAGAGCGACTTCTCCCATTTGTGAGCGGAGGAGGAGGAAACCCATGGAAGGATCTCGTTCTCAACTAGTTTCGCCCCTGCATAATTGAAGAGGCTCAGCCATGTTTAGCATTCCCGCTTTGTCCTGCAGTACAAACGTCAGCTTTTTGACATGCATGCAGGGTAGTACAGTTACAATACCAGAGTAGTCTCATGTTCCACACAGCGTTCTGTCTCTAATTAGGCTCTTAGCAGACGATTCTGTCCTCGGGGGGGCAGCCATCTATTTTTCCAGGGTCTTAGAGAGGCAATGCTTGGAGCACTCGCGCACACTCTCACACACACACACTCACACTCTCACACACACACACTCACACACACACACACACACACACACACACACACACACACACACACACACACACACACACACACACACACACACACACACACACACACACACACACACACACACACACACACACACACACACACACACACACAGTTCTCTATGATTGGGGGCATTTTAATAGGAAGAGACAACCAGTGTCAGGATTCATGTGCTGAGGCAGAGAGGTCACGGTGTGTGTGAGGGAGTAAACTAATTCTTCCCAGAGCTGTGAACTCAGTTTGCCAACAGACAAGAGGCAGGTACATGTTATCCTCTGGGACCTCTGCAGAAAATGATAGGGAGAGGGAATACTAATAGTTGTACAAGTTAGGCAGGATAGGGAGGCTGGATCGAGTTGTTACCTTTCCCGTGGAAGTAGTCTCGGTAGTAGCGTGCCCCCAGGTCCACGTGCTCGATGCTATAGAGTTTCAGCCTGTCCATTCGGGTGACTTGCTGCTCGATGGGTACCTCCACCACCGACACACTGGCGTTGCTACGCCGAAGGCTGCCCCTCGCCAGGTCACCCGCGCCCCCCTCCCCTCCCCGCTCGGCCGAGGAGCTCAGGAAGCTGACGTTGCGCTCCCCGTGTCCCCCCGTCTCGTTGCGGAAGTGGGGGCAGCTGAGGAGGAGCAGACTGGAGGTGGGGCCACCGGGGGGGGCGTCCAGACGGTCCACGCCCAGGGAGGGGGTGGGCGTGCTGGGGTCGAGACCTAGCGTCAGGTCCTCAACGCTGGAGTAGGTAGCGTCCAACCCACTCAGAGCTGAGGACCGTGACACAGCCAGGGAGACGGAGGCCGCCGATGCCCCGGTGGCAGTGTTCCTCCGCTGGGATACATACGCGCGCTGAGCAGCAGCCTCATGGAGGTCAAACAGGATGCTCTGGGCGTCGTAGTGGACAAAGCTCTTGGGGCACACCCAGGGTTTGTAGGGGGTATCTGTAGAGTTACGGCCTCCCCCGTCCTCCCCCGCCTCCCCTCTGTCCAGCTCCCCTCTGCTGGAGCTGCGGAGCTTCCGGAACAGAGAGGATGTCCCCAGAGACGAGTCTGTCCCCCCACTCTTCTTCCTCACCCTGTTCTCCGACCGTCCCATCGCTCCATCCTCCCCCCGGGGTGTGGGGATGGGGGAGTGGCCCGTGGGGAGGGGTGCCGAGGGAGGGGAGTTGGTGTACAGTAGCTCCCCCAGGTGTACGGGGGCAGTGCTGCGCTGGTCGGGCCTCTCCTGGTGGAATTGGCTGAGCATGTCAAAGAAGCTCTGCTCGGGGATGCCCTGCACGTCGATGGAGGAGGTGCTGCCGTACTCCCGGAACAGATTAGCACCTCCACGACATTCCACCTCGTTCTCATCCTGCTCGCTCAGAGTCACCTCGCTGTTGGAGCGCTGCCGTAACGGGGGGAAGGCACGCAGGCCTACGGGAGACCCTCTTCCACCCCCGTACCCACCACGGAACTCCACGTCCTTTGTGCGTCGCCTCGGTAAACGAGCCACTCCTCCCCGCACCAGCCCGAGCTCGGAGATGGGGAAAGATGCGGAGGAGGTCGTCGTGGAGGGGTCGTCTCCATGGTGATTAGCGCCTTGCCCGTTCTCCAGGAGCGACTCCCTCGATTGCGCATGGCGCGGCGGCCACTCAGCAATACGGGCGCGGACGCCCATCTTGGGAACGGAGACACGGGATTGGGTGGCTGGGTCAGAGGAGGGGGCAGGGTGGCCGTTGAGGGTGAGGTGGAAGGCGGCATGTTGTGTGAGGAGGGACCCAGGCCCTCCCCCTCCACCCCTCTCTAGCAGGTCTGAGGAGGTGCAGGTGACCCCTCTATCTCTGTAGGTGTTCATGGCGCCCCAAGAGAGCTCAGGGCAGGACAGAAGGCAGGGGGGAAGTGGGCTGGCATCCCGTGCCAGGGTGGGGGGTAGGGGAGTGGGAGAGGAGCCCCACACACACTCTGCTGATGCTGTGGCCTCCACCTCCCACACACATCGCTTTCACTGGGAGGGTGAGACCCTGCTTGTCATATGCCCAGTTACACAGTAGGCCGTCTCTCTTCTCTCAGGCTCTGGGCAGATCTGGGGAGGAGACAAAACACACATTGATATGCTGATGACCACAACAAAAAAACTAAAAACATGCATACAGTAATACGCTGTTTCTTAACATGCACACCTAAACACTAACCTACACTAACCCAGATTCCCCCCTCCTACCCAATGAAATGACACCACGAAAACTGACTACAGCAACTCATCTGCAGTAGTGTGTGAGAGTGATTAAGGTAGAGAGGAGGATATGAGAGCGAGAGCAAGAAGATATGAGAGAGAGGAGAGAGAGCGAGAGGATATGAGAGAGGAGAGAGAGCGAGAGGATATGAGAGAGAGGAGAGAGAGGATGATATGAGACAGAGAGAGTAGTGAGGTGAGGGGATTTGACAGAGGATTTCTCCTGTTGAGACTAATCTTCAGAATGCCTGACAAGCAGGGTTATTATTATCATACTAGTGTCATATTTCAGCAACGCAACACACACACACACACTCCTGCATCATAAAGCCATTCTGAAAGTGCTAGGACAAATCCCAGCTAAACCGACTGGATAGTTCCATGGAGGCAGAATATGCACACACACACACACGTTGGGTTACTGCTGCAGTGTCATCTTTCAGCTAATTTAACTTACAATCAGTATGTGTGGTTCCTCATTTTTCTCCTATCTGCTCAGGGCGATGATAAATATGAGAGCATCTATGCTATGTACCTGGTATCAGCCCGTGAGAGGTATGTGTGCGTACACAAGTGCATTACAGCTGGTGGCAGGCAGTGAGAGGTCATATGCATTCGTGTGTGAGAGTAGAGGTATATGAGGTGTGTGCGCAGTGGGTATAAGTTTAAGCACCAGGCCAGATATGAGCATGACTTTGAGGTTGGGTGAAGTCAACCTTTGTCCTATCGTGATTAAGTACCAATAAAACATCATCCCCTATTGGGAAACACTTTGGCCCAAAAATATATAGGGGTCGAGGGACGAGACAAAATATAACAAAATATATTTTGGAGCCAAATCTTCTTCAGTAGCCTATTCCTCTCTGTTGAAGCCGTGGCATGAAAGAGGCGAGTGTCTGTGTGTGCCGACGCACAAGACAGCCTCGCTGGCTGAGCGTCGTGTGATGAGTTGTAAAATCATGAAGGGCACGGCTTCAGAGCACGCAACTCTGCTGTCCCCAGAACTGGATAATTATTCAATGATTTGCATCTTTGCCTAATCTTCCTTTATTATTATGCCTAGGCTCGATTACATGGCCTACGGAAATTATTCAGACCCCTTGACTTTTTCCACATTTTGTTACGTTACAGCCTTCTAAAATGGATGAAATTGTTCTTAATTTGTAATGGGAATTTTAATGTTGGTGCTTTTCTCGTCACTAATTTCGGTCGTCTATTCATGTGCTGTTCTAATAACCAATTTCTGTGTTCACGCAAGTGGCTGAATGTACAAATCCTCACTATCAGTAGCTGAAATTTGTCAGTGCGCCCAGACATTGTTTTGAGAACGAATGAAAGATCTCGGTTTCAAGGTCTCTATTTTCGGGTCTCTCCAGAGATGTTCGAATGGTGTTCAAGTCTGGGCTCTGGCTGGGCTACTCAACAACATTTAGAGATTTTTCCAAAGCCTCTCTTGCGATGTCCTGGCTGTGTGCTTAGGGTCGTAGTCCTGTTGGAAGGTGAACATTCGCCCCAGTCGGAGGTCCTGGGCGCTCTGGAGCAGGTTATCATCAAGATTCTCTCTGTACTTTGCTCCATTCATCTTTCCCTCGATCCTGACTGGTCTCGCAGTCCCTGCTGCTGAAAAACATCCCCACAGCATGATGCTGCCACCACCATCCTTCACCATAGGGATAGTGCCAGGTTCCCTCCAGATGTGATGCTTGGCATTCATGTCCAAGAGTTCAACCTTGGTTTCATCAGACCAGAGCATCTTGTTTCTCATGGTCTGAGAGTCCTTTATGTTCCGTTTGGCAAACTCCAAGTGAGCAGTCATGTGCCTTTTACTGAGGAGTGGCTTCCGTCTTGCGACTCTACAATAAAGGCCTAATTGCTGGAGTGCTGCAGAGATGGTTCTCCTTCTGGAAGGTTTTCCCATCTCCACAGAGGAACTCTGAAGCTCTGTCAGACTGACCATCGGGTCCTTGTTCACCTCCCTGATCAGGGCCCTTCTCCCCCGATTGCTCAGTTTGGCAGGTCGGCCAGCACTAGGAAGAGTCTTGGTGGTTCCCAAACTTCTTCGATTTAAGAATAAGGGAGGCCACTGTTTTCTTGGGGGCCTTCAATGCTGCAGACATTTTATGGTACCATTCACTAGATCTGTTCCTCGACACAATCCTGTCTCAGAGCTCTACAGACAATTCCTCATGGCTTGGTTTTTACTCTGACATGCCGTTAACTCTACAACATCCGCAGAGTACGACCCTGCCTCACACAGGAAGCAGCGCAGGTCCTAATTCAGGCACTTGTCATCTCCCGTCTGGATTACTGCAACTCGCTGTTGGCTGGGCTCCCTGCCTGTGCCATTAAACCCCTACAACTCATCCAGAACGCCGCAGCCCGTCTGGTGTTCAACCTTCTCAAGTTCTCTCACGTCACCCCGCTCCTCCGCTCTCTCCACTGGCTTCCAGTTGAAGCTCGCATCCGCTACAAGACCATGGTGCTTGCCTACGGAGCTGTGAGGGGAACGGCACCTCAGTACCTCCAGGCTCTGATCAGGCCCTACACCCAAACAAGGGCACTGCGTTCATCCACCTCTGGCCTGCTCGCCTCCCTACCACTGAGGAAGTACAGCTCCCGCTCAGCCCAGTCAAAACTGTTCGCTGCTCTGGCCCCCCAATGGTGGAACAAACTCCCTCACGACGCCAGGACAGCGGAGTCAATCACCACCTTCCGGAGACACCTGAAACCCCACCTCTTTAAGGAATACCTAGGATAGGATAAGTAATCCTTCTCACCCCCCCTTTAAGATTTAGATGCACTATTGTAAAGTGACTGTTCTACTGGATGTCATAAGGTGAATGCACCAATTTGTAAGTCGCTCTGGATAAGAGCGTCTGCTAAACGACTTAAATGTAAATGTATGTAAATGTTAACTGTGGGACCTTATATAGACAGGTGTGTGCCTTTCAAAATAATGTCCAATCAAGTTGCAGAAACATCTCAAGAATGATCAATGGAAACAGGATGCACCTGAGCTCAATTTTGAGACTCATAGCAAAAGGGTCTGAATACTTGTTTTTGATTTATTTAACAAGGCAAGTCAATTAAGAACAAATTCTTATTTTCAATGACGGCCTGGGAACAGTGTTCAGGAGCGTAACGACAGATTTTTACCTTGTCAGCTCGGGGATTCGATCTTGCAACCTTTCGGTTACTAGTCCAACCCTCTAATCACTAGGCTACCCTGCCGCCCTTATGTAAATAAGGTATCCGTTTTTTTAAATTTGCAAACATTTCTAAACCTGTTTTTGCTTTGTCATTATGGGGTTTTGTGTGTAGATGGATTACAAAAATACAACTGTCATCAATTTTAGAATAAGACTGTAACGTAACAAAACGTGGGAAATGTGAAGGGCTCTGAACACTTTCCAAATGCACTTTAAATAGCTAATAATAAACTATGGAAATAGGATTGGCATACTCTACACAGTTTCTTTCATAAGCTGTACGTTTTCATTTGAGTTCTCGTTCAAACTTTCAAACAAAATGTTGGCTCAATTTCACTTCTTGTTGGCTGTAATATTTGTCATTAAAAATAAATCTGTGATCAAATCTGATTTTCACAATTGTTACCATTTGAAAGCTGCACCTTTAGGACAAACACTATTAGAATGGCCTCTGTTTGGGAAATACTCATAACTGTAACTCGCCTTAATGCTTTCGATAAGCTATTTTAATTAGTCGGATTTTGTTTGCAACGGCGAGGAGGAGGGATGCATGCATAACTTCATTTAGATGAAGCCACGCTCAACTGTAAGGTTTGTTCGAACTACTCATTCGATTCTTCTATCTTGCTATTGTTTGTTCCACCCGTCTCATTATTACTTTAGGCCTATCATGTTTTTTTTTATCATGAGTTAAGTTATTGTCACCTGACGTGAAATGCATTCGTTGCTCTTTTCCAACAATGCAGTAATCAATATCAGTAGAACAAGTATAAAACAATGATTTTAAAAAAAGAAGTAAAATAGAACATAAACCCACAAGAAATAGAAATAAGAAAAACAACAAGAAAACAAGTAAACTATAGACAGAGTCAGTGCCAATACCCATATTCCCAATGTGCAGGGATACTGGAGTGGTAGGGATAGATATGTATAGGGGTAAGGTGACTAGGCATCAGGATACATGATACAGTATATGCTGCTGCTCAGTTTGATGACTATGTGTGTGTTGCTCGACATACCAGTAATACCACGGTACCAAAACGTCATGATACTTATGATACCAACATTTTCGAATACCGTTGTACCGTTTCATATGATACTACCAACTTTTTATGCCCTACCGATCTAAAGAACCCACTGGTGCCTTATAAATCGAGTTGAATTGAAGCAACGGCCACTCGTCTCTTGTATGGGCAGGTCCAATGATATCCACTTTGATGTGTATATCACGTGTGGCAGCAGTAATCATCCTGCTGCATCCCTTATCAGCCCTCACTCACCTGCTTCTCTTCGCCAGCACTTCACGTCCATTCCACCTTCGGTTTAACAAAAAATAATATATATATATATATATAATGTAGCCGTGATGGCGAGTGCGGGTGCAGGCCCCGATGAGTCTTCCGTTGTTCGATTTCTACATGTGTTGCATTGGAGCAGTGTGCAAAGCCAGAAATGTTGATACGTTGTATCATTTCGTCACCTGTTATAACCAAGAGCACAGGCCCGTCTGAGTCGACTTTGCAAGCTCACCATCATGCAGCCTCTGAGTGTCAGAGGGGAAAATGGAAAGAATCGTGACAGGCATGTTGGAGCTTTTACAGCAAAGAAAAGAGCTCGTCTCCAACCTAAACGGTTTTTTGAAAATATGGCCCATATTACCGGAGATGCCTTTTTTTTTGTCCTATCGAGATTCGCATGCGTTTTATATAATTTCACAAACCATGTTGTGGGCCGTAGAAAAATATATTTAAAAAAAAAAATCCAGAGTCGCTAATTATTGGCTTGATAACAAAAATAACCCGTTCAGTTATGCTACCTAGCAAGCTAACGATCTGGTACTTGACAGTAGGCTTCGGCACATTTCGGTCTGCTATTCATGAGATGTGCTTCAAAAAGGTAGGATTCATATTAGGCCTAATCTAATCCTAAACTAGATAAAAATATATGTATTTCTGGTGGTCCTTAAATTCTGTTTGGTGCCTAACGTTTTAAAAGTTGGGAGCAGTGTGTGTGTGTGTGTGTGTGTGTGTGTGTGTGTGTGTGTGTGTGTGTGTGTGTGTGTGTGTGTGTGTGTGTGTGTGTGTGTGTGTGTGTGTGTGTGTGTGTGTGTGTGTGTGTGTGTGTGTGTGTGTGTGTGTGTGTGAGAGAGAGAGAAAGCTGTATGTGTGTGTACTGAAGAGTAAAGGCTTCATGCAGTGTTTTCCCCAGACTGACACAATGACATGCAGATCATTATGCATGTATATCACAGGCGGTTGGTGGCATCTTCATTTGGGAGGACGGGCTCGTGATAATGGCTGTTGCCGATGAGTGGAATGGTATCAAACACATGGCTTCTGTGCGTTTTGATGCCATTCGTGCCGTTCCAGCCATTATTACGAGCCCTTCAGCAGCCTCCACTGATGCATATTCCTTCCTCCCATTCCTCCAGCCAAATCACAGTTAGGCCTTTGCAAATATGAGCAAATGAGCCATTCTATGCAGAATACTATTATACACTGAACAGTGTGAAGCTAAATACAATGTGTTGCATTGAGTAGAAGTTTCAGAGACATTTTTTAAACGTTCTCCAAAAACCTAACGTGAACAAGGGTTGGAGGGGGTGGCACAGATTTTTTTTCCCCACCGTGGTATTTCGATACTACTTGGCATCGTGATACTTGGCCTGGTATCATATCGTTTGTTGGCATCGTGAAAAGCATAGTGTGTGTAGAGTCAGTATGAATGCACGTGTGTGTGTGTGTGTGTGTGTGTGTGTGTGTGTGTGTGTGTGTGTGTGTGTGTGTGTGTGTGTGTGTGTGTGTGTGTGTGTGTGTGTGTGTGTGTGTGTGTGTGTGTGTGTGTGTGTGTGTGTGCCTGCACTCTTAGAAAAAAAGGTGCTATCTAGAACCTGAAAGGGTTCTTCGGCTGTCCCCCCTAGCAGAACCTTTTGAAGAACTCTTTTTTTTTTGTTCCGGGTAGAACCCTTTCCACAGAGGGTTCCACGTGGAACCCAAAATGGTTCTACCTGGAACCAGAAAGGGTTATTCTACAGGACCGCCCAATAAATGGCCAATAGCCATTTTGTTAGCTATTTAGCAGTCTTATGGCTTAGGGAAAGAAGCTGTTCAGGAGCCCGTTTGTGTCAGACTTGATGCTCCGGTACCGCTTGCCGTGCGGAAGCAGAGAGAACAGTCTATGGCTGGAGTCTAACCATTTTCCGGGCCTTCCTTTCACACCGTCTGATATAGAGGGCCTGGATGGCAGGGGAGCTCGGCCCTAGTGATGTACCCGGCTGTTTGCAACATCCCCTGTAGCGCCGTGCGATCGAGGATGGTGCAGTTGCCATGCAGTGGTTATTCAATAACTTCAAAACGTTCTGACAACTCCGTTAGATAAATTCATAGTTTGATCACGCAGTAGTGTGGCCGGGAAAAAAACAGGTCATATTCACATCAAATGGAGAGAAAATACAAAATTAGGCTTTTACAATAATTAAGACACTGTAGTGTCCACACACAACAACAAAAAATAAGCGTCCGCTATATTGCCCAGATCATCCAATTTTTGTGGGGAAAAAAACGAAAATTTTCTGACTGGACATTTTGCGCTGCTTTGATGAAAATATCGGCCTACATTATTCTCTTGCATTCTAGAAATTGTTTATAGCATATTTCTTGAAATAGGTTGTGCAGGCTATAACAACGGAATGTTGAAATGGGCTATAGTCAAGTTGAAATGGGCTATAGTCAAGTTGAAATGGGCTATACATAGCCTGTCACATCACACTGTCGCCACCATCGACGATGGCTGACAATCATCTTCGATACCAGACACTATGGTAATATCGCCCGACCCTACTCCACCCACCCTGCTGTACATTCTCACCCTCCCTTGCCATGGCGTTTTCAGAAAGAAACAAACGAGGATGCACGCAACTAAGCTACTTCATACTCAGCTAAGGAGGGGAAGAGTGAATGGAATACCGAGAAGGGGGGAGAGAATGTAAAAGCGACAGAACAGCAGAACGCTAGGGGGGGAGGTCTGAAAGGGGGAGAAAGTGACGGAGTCGAGAGACTGCGAGGAGGAAGAGAGCAGAAACGTGTTCACTGAACCAAAATGACTCGCCTTAATATGGCAGTCACAAAGAATCAGGCTTCACCACCGCCCAGCGCTATAAAAAGCCTCCTTAGACTCCTAATCTACCTCTGCTTTATTCAGGGTCTTCTCTGCTCAAAACTCTCTAATGTTTCTCTCTCTCTCTTTTTCTGTGTCCCTTATACCTCGGCTCATCTATCGCCATTTTATTCAGTCTCCTCTCCGCTCACACTCCCTCCTCTCCTTCGTCGCTCCATCCCTATCGGTTTCCTTTTGCTTCATCCCTGTGTTTCTGCATCTCTCCATTCGGGCTTTATGATCCGCCAATCCTTGTTCTCATTCCATCCCAACATCTGTCTCCAGTAAGCTTATGATCCAGGCAATTTCTCAGTCTGACATTGTTTAACGGATGTTAGCTACTGGTACGAGGGGAATAATGTTTTGTGAGGATCGTAATCATTCCCACACAAGCTTCTATTCATCATTCTACTCAGGCCGAATTTGAATTATATTGAGTGTTACATCTCACAAGGCAGAGAGTGAATGAAACTTGTGTACGTTCTGCACAATCCTCTTGTGATTCACTTTTGGCATATGACAGCATTACACACATACCATGAACAAAACTCATTTGCAGTGAACAAAACCCCCCCCCCGGTCAGTTGAGCACCAGTTAACCACACAAATGCATTGTGTCTTTTGGAGAAGGACAGGATATTCAAAAAGGCCCCTTTCCGAAGGGTCCTGCTCTGATCCTGCTGCTCCGGAACAAAAACCTTCCCTCATCCGGCACGTTGGCTTTGATACGCTATCAGTCCCAATCCCAGATAGGTCCCGGGCTGCAACAGCCGGAGAAAGGGCCCTTTTATTCAGCTGAACGCAGGTCAGGAGAGAGTGGAAGTTCTGTCATGTCTCTGGGTGTCCCACAACGCCGTGCCAAAGGCCCGACAGACGCACAAGCTGGGAGGGCGGACAGACACAGACTAAAACACAGCCACACAACGAAACAGGACGCGTTTGGCACACACATCTTGTTACGCAGTGCACTGATACGTTTCTAATTCAACTCAAATGTGAAATGTTACGTTGTTTGACGCCGTCGCTAGCCTCCACGGTTCACGGAGCCTTTGCCAAACTGAGAGAGATGGGCTCGCCACGGGCCAAAATAAGAGCTGTAAGGAAACTCCTCCAGACAGACCCATCGCAACCCAAGGCACAGAGGATGGCCCACATAGGTGAAAGGGATGAGCTTTATCCCCAAACAACAAAAATAACTAAATAGAGTTATAAGTAGGGGGGCAGAAAATGGAAAGTGCCATAGGAAACAGGAGCCACAGGAACATGAAGGGCTTTGAGCCACCCCCAGGCAGACACAGCTCTGGCCCAAACTACAGAAGACGTAACGCAGGAATGTAATGCCTTTTAATTACTCCCATAGCAATTAGTGAGGTCTCTGAAGATGCGCTCCTCCTCCCCCACGCCGCCTCCTGCTCGGAGTGCCTGTGCACCCTTGGCCCACACAACGCAAAACACATACTGGAGCTGGTAATTACACTAGTCGCTCACCATAATCACAGAGAGAGCAACGAGAGAGCTACAGCTTACCAGCGGAATTATTGTACACATGCTCCAGACGGAGAGAGACGGTTACTGTATTGTGACAAAGCCAAGTGACCAAGGTCAAGGAAAAAGTCACTTGTGGAACAGACGGCCACGCAGGATAATAATGCATTTGAGATAAAGAGTTAGCCCATGCATAGAATGGCGACAGAACTAGGCAATAAGGACCCGGAGGGGGGGGGGGGTTGTTACGCACAACGCTACACTGAGTGCCTGGACACAGTCCTGAGCCGTGATACATTGGCCATATTCCACAAACCCCCGATGTGCCTCACTGCTATTACCAAACTGGTTACCAACGCAATTTGAGCAGTGCAAATAAACGTGTTGTCATACCCGGCTGATATACCACGGCTGTCAGCCAATCAGCATTCAGATTATGTAGACAGGGGGACCTGATCCGAGATCAGTATTCCTACTCTGAGATGCTTTCCTAATACCAGCGCTGGTATAGATCGACTACAACAGAGACTGGGCTGTGTGGTCTTCATACACAACCCCCAGGGCCGGGGTGGAATATACATGAAGACGAGAATCAAGTGCTGAAACATATGTAGCCAAACAGTACTTTGCAAACTGATCGAGAGTGACGGGAGGAAATGACACGAGACCCTTGATGTCTGTTCAGTTTGCCAGAATGTTAGCGTCTGTAATCCTTATTAGGAGACAGAATTGTTGTAACGAGTGAAAACTGTGACCTGATAATGAATGAATAGATGATTAGTGAGTGGTGGAGATGACTAGGACCCTTACTGTCGCTACAGTGGGTTGTGAATGTGTAGCGATGCAGAAAGTTCAGCTCTGTTATCCTCTGGTCGTTGAAGGGTTCCTGTGGTGAGTCTGTCTCAAGCTAGTCCAGGATGACCAGTCTCTCCGGCTCCCTGATCTCAACCAACTGGCTTCCCCTTGCAACCTGACCACAGCTCTGACCCTAACCAAACCCCGGTGCCACATGAACACGATAAAAGGACTATCTTGTGGTTTTTCCCGGGACTGTTGTGTGATAAGACTTGACCAACTTAGCCTGACTCTGGTCCCGGAGGGCTGCAGTGTTTGAGATAAAGTGACGGCTTGGAAAAGCTGGCACACACACTGCAGCCCTCGTTTTTCACCCCTGTCGTAGTGTGTCCTCCAGGTCTGCTGGGCTTCCCTACTGAACCTGGCAGTGACAGGTCTTGTCAGGATCAGGGTCTCTTGTGCTGCCTCTCCTGGCACGGCCGTGATGGTCTCCATTGATTTCCTGTGACATTGTTTTGCACTCTGTCCCTGATAACCTCTACTGTCACTGCTATGGTCTACTCCGTCATACAGGCAGAACGCTAGCCTGGGGGAGAAGCATTGGCAGGGAGTGATACACACACGCAGAGACAAGTGCGCATTTGCATTGTGCGCACACACACATACATAGGAGTAGGGTGCATGGGGGCGGGGAATGAGGGGCGACCTACAATCTTCCCCTCCTCCACTTGGTTGCCTGTGATCTGAAGTAGGGTGAAGGGCAGTGGAAGTTTGAGGAGTTGTTGCGGGGGGG
The DNA here is from genome assembly GCF_021184085.1 of Oncorhynchus gorbuscha. Lineage (NCBI taxonomy): Eukaryota > Metazoa > Chordata > Actinopteri > Salmoniformes > Salmonidae > Oncorhynchus > Oncorhynchus gorbuscha. The sequence goes on along the minus strand of NC_060191.1, from coordinate 34,386,600 downwards.
GGGGGGGGGGGATACGTTAAAGGTTGCCTTGTTGTCTCTGCCATGACATAGGCTTACACAAATCTTTACATTGATAACATTAGGAGGTAGTAAGATTTACACATCAGCACAAGGCCATGCAACATCTGAACCCCCCTCCCTCTGACTGGATGAGATGAGCCCTCATCTACACACCATTGGTTCAGGTTTAAAAAGAGACTAACTGTTACAGCTCATTTCTAAAGCGTGTCCCGAGGCCGTCATGCTGAGCAGCGGTACTTTTAACCCCAATCAGCTAGACAAATAAAGCATTCATCATAATTTCACCGAGACCTTTGCATCGACTTCAATTTACTACCACTTTAATCTACTGCTGTGGTGCAATCTAGCACTGGGCCTTTCCCCTGGGGTAGACAGCCACTTTAGAGAACAGGGGGAATTCTCAGACTCAGAAAGAGGGAACGCTAATAGCAGTCAACTGCATTACTTCCTCTAAAAGTCTGTGGTGTAGCTTAGTAGAACTACAGTGGATTCAGACACAGTACTCGACTTTCGGACTGAATAGGAACATGACTCGCCTCGGTCGTTAGTGATGATATTATTTTGAAATATACAACATATTGTTTTTTTCCATGACTGCTCAAAACTCGTTTTCTCATGGCTCTCGCTTGTCCCTCTGCAGCAGACATACGGTGGGCAATATGTTTGGACCGTGGAATCTCAATTAAAAATCAGTGTCGAATTGCAATACATATAGAATCACAATACATGTCGTATCGACACCTAAGTATCGTGATATCATACCAGGAGGTCCCTAGCAATTCACAGCCCTATTGAACGAAGTGCAATTAAGTGAATATTACCAGTGCAGTAAAACCAGGACTATATGGTTAAGTGTAGATCTATTTCATACTTTTTTACAAAAAATACCCATTTATTTTTTACCTGACATTGTAGAAACAGCTGGTTACACTCTAAAATGTTCAACGTTATCAAGACACAATTTGCTTTTACCTGGTTTGTTCTAAGGTAGCGCTAATATGCTAGTGTAGCGCTAATATGCTAGTGTAAGCCTAAGAGCTCCTGTCCTAGCTATGGTTCAGCTAAACGTCAGCCTTCGGCTAACAGACAGCACGTTGATGTGAGGAGGATGCAGAAATGATTTTGTTTGGCTAGCTAACTAGTTCGCTAGATAACGTTGCCTAGCTGTGTAGCCTATACTATATTATAATATGAATGACGCTGTATGATAACGTGAATGTACAGTGCTGGGCGACTTTAACCTCCCCACGCCTACCTTTGACTCATTCCTCTCTGCATCCTTCTTTCCACTCCTCTCCTCTTTTGACCTCACCCTCTCACCTTCACCCCCTACTCACAAGGCAGGCAATACGCTCGACCTCATCTTTACTAGATGCTGTTCTTCCACTAACCTCATTGCAACTCCCCTCCAAGTCTCCGACCACTACCTTGTATCCTTTTCCCTCTCGCTCTCATCCAACACCCCCCACACTGCCCCTACTCGGATGGTATCGCGCCGTCCCAACCTTCGCTCTCTCTCCCCCGCTACTCTCTCCTCTTCCATCCTATCATCTCTTCCCTCTGCTCAAACCTTCTCCAACCTATCTCCTGATTCTGCCTCCTCAACCCTCCTCTCCTCCCTTTCTGCATCCTTTGACTCTCTATGTCCCCTATCCTCCAGGCCGGCTTGGTCCTCCCCTCCCGCCCCGTGGCTCGACGACTCATTGCGAGCTCACAGAACAGGGCTCCGGGCAGCCGAGCGGAAATGGAGGAAAACTCGCCTCCCTGCGGACCTGGCATCCTTTCACTCCCTCCTCTCTACATTTTCCTCCTCTGTCTCTGCTGCTAAAGCCATTTTCCACCACTCTAAATTCCAAGCATCTGCCTCTAACCGTAGGAAGCTCTTTGCCACCTTCTCCTCCCTCCTGAATCCCCCCCCCCTCCTCCCTCTCTGCAGATGACTTCATCAACCATTTTGAAAAGAAGGTCGACGACATCCGATCTTCGTTTGCTAAGTCAAACGGCACCGCTGGTTCTGCTCACACTGCCCTACCCTGTGCTCTGACCTCTTTCTCCCCTCTCTCTCCAGATGAAATCTCGCGTCTTCTGATGGCCGGCCGCCCAACAACCTGCCCGCTTGACCCTATCCCCTCCTCTCTTCTCCAGACCATTTCCGGAGACCTTCTCCCTTACCTCACCTCGCTCATCAACTCATCCCTGACCGCTGGCTACGTCCCTTCCGTCTTCAAGAGAGCGAGAGTTGCACCCCTTCTGAAAAAACCTACACTCGATCCCTCCGATGTCAACAACTACAGACCAGTATCCCTCCTTTCTTTTCTCTCCAAAACTCTTGAACGTGCCGTCCTTGGCCAGCTCTCCCGCTATCTCTCTCTGAATGACCTTCTTGATCCAAATCAGTCAGGTTTCAAGACTAGTCATTCAACTGAGACTGCTCTTCTCTGTATCATGGAGGCGCTCCACACTGCTAAAGCTAACTCTCTCTCCTCTGCTCTCATCCTTCTAGACCTATCGGCTGCCTTCGATACTGTGAACCATCAGATCCTCCTCTCCACCCTCTCCGAGTTGGGCATCTCCGGCGCGGCCCACGCTTGGATTGCGTCCTGCCTGACAGGTCGCTCCTACCAGGTGGCGTGGCGAGAATCTGTCTCCTCACCACGCGCTCTCACCACTGGTGTCCCCCAGGGCTCTGTTCTAGGCCCTCTCCTATTCTCACTATACACCAAGTCAACTTGGCTCTGTCATAACCTCACATGGTCTCTCCTATCATTGCTATGCAGACGACACACAATTAATCTTCTCCTTTCCCCCTTCTGATGACCAGGTGGCGAATCGCATCTCTGCATGTCTGGCAGACATATCAGTGTGGATGACGGATCACCACCTCAAGCTGAACCTCGGCAAGACGGAGCTGCTCTTCCTCCCGGGGAAGGACTGCCCGTTCCATGATCTCGCTATCACGGTTGACAACTCCATTGTGTCCTCCTCCCAGAGCGCTAAGAACCTTGGCGTGATCCTGGACAACACCCTGTCGTTCTCAACTAACATCAATGCGGTGGCCCGTTCCTGTAGGTTCATGCTCTACAACATCCGCAGAGTACGACCCTGCCTCACACAGGAAGCGGCGCAGGTCCTAATCCAGGCACTTGTCATCTCCCGTCTGGATTACTGCAACTCGCTGTTGGCTGGGCTCCCTGCCTGTGCCATTAAACCCCTACAACTCATCCAGAACGCCGCAGCCCGTCTGGTGTTCAACCTTCCCAAGTTCTCTCACGTCACCCCGCTCCTCCGCTCTCTCCACTGGCTTCCAGTTGAAGCTCGCATCCGCGACAAGACCATGGTGCTTGCCTACGGAGCTGTGAGGGGAACGGCACCTCAGTACCTCCAGGCTCTGATCAGGCCCTACACCCAAACAAGGGCACTGTGTTCATCCACCTCTGGCCTGCTCGCCTCCCTACCACTGAGGAAGTACAGTTCCCGCTCAGCCCAGTCAAAACTGTTCGCTGCTCTGGCACCCCAATGGTGGAACAAACTCCCTCACGATGCCAGGACAGCGGAGTCAATCATCACCTTCCGGAGACACCTGAAACCCCACCTCTTTAAGGAATACCTAGGATAGGATAAGTAATCCTTCTCACCCCCCCCCTTTAAGATTTAGATGCACTATTGTAAAGTGACTGTTCTACTGGATGTCATAAGGTGAATGCACCAATTTGTAAGTCGCTCTGGATAAGAGCGTCTGCTAAATGACTTAAATGTAAATGTTTTGTTAGTACGGGAGGGGTAGACGTTCATTATATGCTGACGTTACTTGATCATGAAGAATGTTGTTTGTTAGATAACTAGCTAACAGGAGTTAGCTGTGTATTTTCAGCTAATTGAATATGTACGGATGAGAAAATAAACCACGCTTGTCAATTGTTGCATTATTCAAGAGTGTAATCTGGTTTGGTTGTAATTATTCAATAGTGTAATATATTTCAGAAGAAAAGTTTCTAAGATTTGTTAAATAAATTGTGCTTACTGGCTAGTGGCTACTGTCATATTTAGGGCCAATTTTATCTGCGGACCAAGAACGACGCTTTGCCAGCCACAACGAAAGGCAAAGCAAGGATGTGATGCGAACTGAAAAGTATCTATTTTCGCCACGCCGCATCTCTCGCAGCGGGAATAGGGCCTAAGACTCAGCCACAGACGTCAAAACACACCCCTTAACCTCCCCCTGACTGTTAACATTGACAACACACAGGACGGCTGTCACATAACAGAGGATCAGGTGATGCCCCAAGGTTAAGGCTGGTCCGCACAGAAGACTTCCAGTATCCCTAATGGGTTCGTGTGCGAGCATACACACTTGCGACCACATTCAATCTCACGATAAGAGTAAAACCACGTTAAAAACGTTGTCAGCATTCAGGCTACAACAAACGGATGCATAGACAGAAACGGGACCGAACAAATCAAAAACAGTCCCGTGTCGACTATGCAAATAAAACCCCAAACTCTACTGGTGGAAGGTGGGGAGTTTCACTGAGTATTGAACCAGGTCTTTCAAGCTGTCATCTGAAGGCAATATAAATCTGTAGATGGGGACACAAATCCTGCAACACACTTTCTGTGACTTCCTTCCCTTTTACAGCCGACCACGTATTGCCCTGCTGCTGTAAAATAACAGTGTTACTAACACATACGTGCACACACACATTTGTTGTTACTTATTTAGCCTACCTCCTCCTGGCGTCAGCTGTGCAGGTGAATCGGGCGTGGTCCGCGTGTGTGTTGACTCACAGGGCATCAAGGGATCAGTGAGGCGGGGACAGGGGAAGTGGGTCACAGCTCTGCTGCCTGGAACACAAGAGGAACACAAGGTAAGAAGTTAGAACCACTGTTCTCTGCTATTAGGGAAACGAAGAGACAACTACCAGCGGTTTAAAACTTTAACGGGTGACATTTTGAGTGAAATGCCCGAATAAAGCCTCCAGGTAGCCAGAGGAAAACTTACACTAACACAATTGGGAAGATCTAGGACAAAAGAGAAACACACCGCAAAACATTAATTTTGCTCTGTGTGAGGAGTTGAGTGGGTACAGTGTGTGTGTGTGTGGGTGAGTGAGAGAAAGAGAGCGAGAAGTGTGTGTGTGTGTGTGTGTGTGAGTGAGTGAGTGAGTGGAGTGTGTGTGTGTCTGCTGTCAGTTCCAGGCTCATCAGTCCAGCAGTGAGTCTATTGTGTGATGAGGAGACGTGGATGCCAGGGGCTCTGTGTGTCTTACACACACACACACACACACACACACACACACACACACACACACACACACACACACACACACACACACACACACACACACACACACACACACACACACACACACACACACACACACACACACCCAATCACTCAGTGGCACACACCATAGTCTCCTAAATACACAAACCCACCAGTTATCTCTACAACATTCATATGTTAGCACCCAAAATCGAGCAAACAATTAATATAAAAACAGCTCAGACATAAAGCCTCTGTGCATTTACCTCTTTTCATGTGGCTACGACACTATACATGTCAGACGTTATACTGAAGTAAAACAAAACTTTTATTGAACAGATAAATCCAGCAGCATCCTCTGGCATTTCTCTCCCTCTTTCTGCCTCCCCCCATCTCTCTTTCTCCCACTCTCTTCTTCTTAAGGCATCAACATGCTTCAGTTCGGCTGGCACCTAGCCGAACTCAGCTAGGCCGAACCGAACAAATGTGTCTGTATATTCCCCTAAAGACCTTCGCTTGGAAAATGAGAAAAAAAGCAGCAATACTACTGTGTCCATTTAGTCACGCAATTTTACATCTAACTAAGCTGTTTGGTGCAGTGTTTCTCAACTCAAGAAATGGGCATGAAAACAAGTCGTCCCTCTCGTTGAATGACAAAGACTTCATTGAAGAATCCCTACGCGTAGACTCCGACTTTGGCTTGTCGAGAGAGAAAATAAATGGTGTGCCCCAAACAGTAGAGAAAAAAACCCTACTAAAGTCGAAAATTAACAAAACTGTCACAAAGTGTCCCTATAATATATACACAAACTCTTCCGAACTGTTGTGTCAGGGAAGCATGCAGACACCTTTATTCCTCTCTCTCGCTCGGTTTCTCTCTATCTTTCCCCCTTTTCTTCCCATGTCTCTATACGTCCATATTTCTCTCACTGACCCTCAACCTCGTCCTTGATGACTCTGTATCCTTGACCTCCCCCCACCGTGCCAATGCCCTGCCTCTCCGTACTTCCCAATTTCCTCTTCCTGTCCACCGGAATGTTCTCCTGAACAAAATGACGGCGGCAGGGTGCTAGTGCCAGTGCGTGGGAGGTCGGTGTGTGTCGGTGGAGGTTGTAGGACTGGGGGCAAGCCGAGGGTCGGCTACAGAGTAGTGGGATGAGGAACGGGGTTGATGTAGGCGCAGTAATATAAATAGAAAAATGGTGTTGGGTTGCTCAGAACCGGAGTGAGTGATGTGAAAGGGTATGCAAGAGGGTGGGGTGATCAAATATGGGGGAGTGCAGGGGGAGGACGGGGTGAGCGGGTGAGGTTTATGGTTGGGCGATGTCAACTTTTGTCCTATCGTGATTATGTACTCATAAAACACTGTGATATACAAATGGTATCGCCACTACTGGCCAACCCCTCTATAAAATATAATTGGGCGGGAAAACAAAACCCTACTATAACCACCATTAGGCTATAGAGTGAAATCACATTCACAACTGGACAAATCATGACAAAAGATGTTGTTTAAATGGGCAGAGCCTACTTGAGAGGCAAATATTTTCTAATATCCTTCCTGGCAGAGGCAACTTCAGTATGTTGGCACTTAATCTAAAATTGATGAAATCATTTTTTCCCCTCAATATATACACAATACCCCATAATGACAAAGTAAAAACAGGTTTTTAAAACTTTCTGCAAATGTATAAAAAAATTAAACTGAAATATCACATTTACATAAGTATTCAGAGCCTTTACTCAGTACTTTGTTGAAGCAACTTTGGCAGTGATTACAGCCTGGATTCTGCTTGGGTATGATGCTACAAGCTTGGCACACCTGTCCCGAAGGCACGACTGCATTGTCTTGGCTGTGTGCTTAGGGTCGTTTCATCAGACCAGAGAATCTTGTTTCTCATGGTCAGAGTCCTTTAGGTGCCTATTGGAAAACTCCAAGAGTGCTGTCATGTGACTTTTACTGAGGAGTGGCTTTTGTCCGGCCACTCTACCATAAAGGCCTGATTGGTGGAGTGCTGCAGAGATGGTTGTCCTTCTGGAAGGTTCTCCCATCTCCATAGAGGAACTCTGGAGCTCTGTCAGAGTGACTATCGGGTACTTGGTCACCTTCCTGACAAAGCCCCTTCTCCCCTGATTGCTCAGTTTGTCCCGGGTGGCCAGCTCTTGGTGGTTCCAAACGTCTTCCATTTAAGAATGATGGAGGCCACGGTGTTGTTTGGGACCTTCAATGCTGCAGACATTTTTTGTACCCTTCCCCAGATCTGTGCCTAGACACAACTCTGTCTCGGAGCTCTACAGACAATTCCTTCGACCTCATGACTTTGTTTTTGCTCTGACATGCACTGCCAACTGTGGTACCTTATACAGACAGGTGTGTGTCTTTCCAAATCATGTCCAATCAATTGAATTTACCACAGGTGGACTCCAATCAAGTTGTAGAAACATCAAGGATGATCAATGGAAACAGGATGCACCTGAGCTCAATTTTGAGTCTCATAGCAAAGGGTAAGGTATCCGTTTTTATTTTTAATACATTTGCAAACATTTCTAAACACCCGTTTTTACTTTTGTCATTATGGGGTATTGTGTAGATTGATGAGAATTGTTTTGTTTTTTGAATCCATTTTAGAATAAGAATGTAACATAACAAAATGTGGAAAAAGTCGAGGGGTCCGAATCTTGATAATTGACATTAAAAAAAGGTTTAAAACAAAAATGAACAAAACATATGTCCCCAGTGATGAAGGCATGGATGTCTCATGGTATGGTGGAGTATGCAAAACGGGTCAACTTAGAGCACCTTTATCGCTTCAATGTTTTGGCATTCAGGTCCAAATAAATCCCTTCCTGGCCACTAATTCCATGGGTATGTATGGAAAGTTTTGTTCAAATCAAAAAAGGATGCTGTCAAAAAGTGATTTACTCCAAATGAATTTACCCTCCATTAAGTCCTAGTAGCTTAGATAGCTGGCTACGTTAGCTTAGATAACCTAATAGATAGACAATTGAGTCTACATGCTGTTCATTCCCCCCCAACTCCAAACAATTGCCAAACGGTTGGATGCTCGTCTCTCGCTTTGCCAACGTTTAATTCTGTCATGTTTTTTTGTTAATCTTGCAGTGTATTAGTGATCTCTCACTTCACTTGATACACATGTAGCTTCTTTGACTGTAGTGTCGCTCTGATTGGCCGACAAAAACAACAAGCTTTAGGTGAAGGCTACAGGTCTTCCGAAAGAGAATGGACATTTTGCACGGCTTTGTCGGAATTCTCCGGTCGGTCTAGTCGGGTCGATACCCATTATTGCGATATTTTTTCAAAAATGAAACACAAAGCAGACGTAACTCGTTAAAACCCCTTAAAAACTCGCTGTGTGTAAAATAGTGTGTGCTATAGCTTAGGAAATACGTAAATGTTACTCTGGATGACAACATAATTAAAGTTTGTTTCCAACATTAGGACCATTTTCCTTAAGAAATTAAATCTGCGCTGTGTTTTGTTTCCTTTCCACGATACTTACGTGTATCGCGATTCTGGTATAGTCCCGGCTTAACTGTCTGGCCTACATTCCTCCCTTGCTTTCTTTAACATATTTATTGAAACAAATAGGCTATATAGCAAATAGGCAAATGACTCAATGTCGCTTGTGTGCTGTACCACTCCCTTCATTGCTGCGCGGCTCCAGTCAAGTTCAAATAGGCTAAACCATCGTCTGTCACATCGTGATGGCTATACGATACTATTGTAATATCGCCCAACTCTAGTGAGGTTGATTGGGCTGAGATGGAGGGGGGGAGGGGGGTCAGACACTGCTAAAATGTCCTGAGGGGGAGGCCCATTACCTTCTGACAATACAGTGCCAATCAATACTGATCAATTCAGGTCCACTTACCCCACGACGCACAGCACTACAATCTCTTAGTAAATGAGTGTGTGGGGCGGAGAGAGACATTGTGTGTGTGTGCGCGCGCGTGCCATGAGTGTGTGTGTGTGTGTGTGTGTGTGTGTGTGTATCGACTAAACTACTGGAGAGTATAGTATCCAGAGCCAAGGGCCAGTCCTGAATATAGCCTGCAGAGTCAGCATGGATTTACAGTTTAGACCTCCCCCAACTTCCAAAATCAAAATCAAATGAAGAGTGAAAACTTTCCAGCCGTGGCTAACAGTTCAGCCCATGGAGTAGGGTCACTGATAAAGCCTATTAGGGTTGAAATGTATAAACGTAACACCTAGGCCACGGGGCTTACAGGCATGTAGGATAATAGCCTAGCCTACATTCCATTATAATAAACACAAAGAAATGAAGACACTCCATTTAGCCTCGTATGTGTGCATTTTTGTAAAAAAAATAGGACATCAGCTGTATATTTAGTACTGGAGTCGTTCTCTGTGGTTGCAGTGCCTGCCAGACGGAATGACCATCAAACAAAAGAGAAAAGAAAGTCATGCCCAATGCAGAGGGGGAGGGAGGGAGCGTGTGTGTGTGTGTGTGTGTGTGTGTGTGTGTGTGTGTGTGTGTGTGTGTGTGTGTGTGTGTGTGTGTGTGTGTGTGTGTGTGTGTGTGTGTGTGTGTGTGTGTGTGTGTGTGTGTGTGTGTGTGTGTGTGTGTGTGTGTGTGTGTGTGTGTGTGTGTGTGTGTAGAGCTGGATCTATCAGGAAATCGAGTGCGTGTTCTTGACTTATGAGTATGACGACTGGGCTTCTTGGTACCAGCTATGCTTCCGAGAGTGTGTGTGTGTGTATGTGTATGTGTATGAGCGTGTTTCCACCTGCCTGTGTGTGTACTGTGTAATATGAACGTGTGCCTTGCTGTATACGGCTGTACAGTAGGCTCAGTGAGCACGGTCAGTTATGTCCCTGCATGTTAGAGGTAGGGAAAGCTCAGTAATAATAATCATCATCATCATCTCCCACAGCAGAGCAGGGTAATTAAAAATCTCTCTCAGCACGCTGAACACAGTGTGACTGGGCCGACCCGAATTAGAAACCAGGCGCGTTTCAAAGAGTACATGCAAAATCATCCTTTTTCTTTTTACATACCATTAGTGGTTGATCCAGCGGCTCTCTGCTCCATGGTGAGCCACAGAGGAGAGAAGCAACGAGCGGCCTTCCTCCCGCCCGCCTGTCATACACATTGTGTTGCGATTTAAATGGATTACTCCAAACTCCGGCTGCATTCATATTTTAGAAAGTTTGCCGTGTGTGCGTGCGAGGGCTACTAAAGTGCTACTTAAGTCGTTCCATATTCCAACCAGTTTGAAGAGGAGCCGTTCCAGTCATCTAATGGGTTTGTCAATGCAACTGTAAGGGCGTTTTCACACAGTTCCGAGCTGTAGTTCGAATCGGAGTTCCATTACTTGTTATTGTACCCCCCCTAATGCAAGTCATTTGTTTATCGGGGGGGAAAATGCTCACATTAAATCCCTCTGATTATCAAGAAGCATAGCACGTGTATCCCAAACGTCATATTACTTTCGATAAAAACGGCACAATAGTAGCTATATTCAGTAGCTTATAACCCGGTATAACCCCCCCATCTTCCCTAATCAATAATATTAATAATAATAGAGATTCTGCATGATAATATCAAATTACAGTACAATACATTTCATAAAATGCACGCATCAGTTTTCCAGGTGTTTGGCCTGGACTGTGTTCTCACCAGCAGTGAACCTAACCACGGTACGAATGGAATCGGGCCGAGACCACCCTTTTTGAACGAACCATGGTGCGTTGTTTAGTGCGCTCGAGAGAAACGCTCCAAACCAATTTAGTGTGAAAGCCCTGTAAGACACATCGCAGTGTTGGTGTAATCATACCCTGGCTGACGTGGCCTGTACAATGTACGCAGTTCTTTACCCTGTCAGAATGGGTAGACTTTTTTAGCTGTGTGATACCACTGCCATTGTATTATATGAATTCATTTCAGCTCGGGATGGGAACGGTTCTTCAAATTCATTTCAGCTCGGGATGGGAACGGTTCTTCAAATTCATTTCAGCTCGGGATGGGAACGGTTCTTCAAATTCATTTCAGCTCGGGATGGGAACGGTTCTTCAAATTCATTTCAGCTCGGGATGGGAACGGTTCTTCAAATTCATTTCAGCTCGGGATGGGAACGGTTCTTCAAATTCATTTTCGGGATGGGAACGGTTCTTCAAATTCATTTCAGCTCGGGATGGGAACGGTTCTTCAAATTCATTTCAGCTCGGGATGGGAACGGTTCTTCAAATTCATTTCTGCTCGGGATGGGAACGGTTATTCAAATTCATTTCTGCTCGGGATAGGAACGGTTATTTGAAAATCCGAACGTACGCTAAGTGTTTTGATTTCTTGGGAGAGGATTCATTTTTAGAGAAAAAATCCAGACCTAATTTAACAATGAAAAGGCTTTGCCACATAAGTCCACAAGGATAGACCACCACACTCAACATTTGAATAAAACAACAGTTTTTATTAGTGCACCCCAAAAAGAAGCTCTGGTAGCCTACACATTAGGGAAAGGGGGATACCTAGTCAATTGTACAACTGAATGCATTCAACTGAAATGTGTCTTCCGCATTTAACCCAGCCCCTCTGAATCGGAGAGGAGCGGGGGGCTGTCATAATCGACATCCAAGTCATCGGTGCCCGGGGAACAATGGGTTAAACTGCCTTGCTCAGGGGCAGAATGACAGATTTCAACCTTGTCAGCTCGAGGATTCGATCCAGCAACCTTTGGGACACAGGCCCATCGCTCCTACCCACCAGGCTACCTGCCGCCCCTACATCAGTGTTGCACGGTATACCAAAACTTCTGTACTTTTTCAAAACAAAAACCTGTTCGATACTATCATTTATGTTTCATTTGGTACTGTCACGGGATTGATAATATAATAATAATATATGCCATTTAGCAGACGCTTTTATCCAAAGCGACTTACAGTCATGTGTGCATACATTCTACGTATGGGTGGTCCCGGGAATCGAACCCACTACCCTGGCGTTACAAGCGCCATGCTCTACCAACTGAGCTACAGAAGGACCGATTGAGAGGATTACATCTACTCAGTGCAGTCCCTTTATAGCAATCGCCTGCTCCACTTATTCAATGTTAGAGCTGTCTGAGCTGCCTCGTTAGCTCCCCACTCACGCTGCACAGAAGTTAACACACTTGAATAACGCAACACGGAATTAAGAAATGTTGAAGCTGTTCATTACTGTTCGCAAAACAAATGTCCATACACGATAGCACTCTTTTACAATGCAAGACTATACCTGTAGCTTCCATTTTTAATTGTAGGCTAACTTTTCTTGCTAGCTCACAGCTGAATCCACTCCCCTAAGTGCCTTTGTTTGTAATAATATGCAAACCATTAAGCAAAATATGCTGATTTTAAAGCTGATTGTCGCCAAAAACGTTATTAGTTCACTTTGCCTCCCTCACCACCAAAACAAAATCTACTTCTTCATCTCTCTCGCCACCCGTCTAGTTTCCACTAGATTCCGCAGCCACAAAATCTGATTCCACTGGCACATTACTCGGGCTGTGGCGGTCATTAAATTTTGTCCGCTGGTTACTGTCACGCAAAATACTCCTGGTCTCGTGTGGTATAGTTAAAGGTAATGTGTCCCCCAATTAATTATAAAAATATAACAAATTCCTTATTACTAGACTATTCAAAATCAAATTAATTATTTTGTAGGCTAACTAAGCCGCTCTGCATAATCAATGAACCAACAGCATGGCCTAGGGCTAGACGTTCTCTCCCAGGCTCATGGATGAACATTTTGGAGCATAGCATAAGGTAACCAGTCCATCCAGTATGCACAATAACAGTCCACACTCAAAGGCTAGACCAATTATGTATCAAAGACATCTTAAATCAGTTTTGTTTTATGTTTTTCTGCCATGCGTAATATGCGGTAGGCTATGTATTGTATAATGGAACAAGCATAATTCTTATTAATTCCTTCATTCCATAATTTTTATTCATGCATAAACTCCAAGATGCATATCGGCGTTTTGAATTAATAATCACCTTAGAAAGCTCTGTCCATTCCTTTTACACTGTTTAAACCCGCTGTTGAACTTATTTCTTCAAATTGATCACAGTGAGGTGAGTTAAAAGTATGATAGGCTGTTTGGGTGATGTGTTTGATGTGATTTTCGATTGCATTTGCGCGGTTCTCAAAAGTTACGACAATCGCGATCACGCACGTAAACGCTTTATTATAAAAATGTGCATGTTTATGGTGAAAATTATCTTCCCCCAAACTTTAAACTCACACACAGCCTACCTATGCGAGTTAGGCTCTAATTCTAAGAAGTTATTTGGCCACTTTACTTGTGATACAAACCCTATCGAAACAAATAGGTCTACGGGCTTGGCTACATGACTATGATTTGAAAAGGTAGCAAAAAAAAGAAAAGGCAAGCTGTTTCTTGCCTTACTGCACAAGCGATAATACATCATTCACACGTGATAGGCTAATATTGTCACCCATCAGACTATTCTTGCGGTCTTCACATATACTAAATAATTTGTGAAATGAGTTTTGATTTAGAATGAACCATTATCATGCACCGGTCTCAGAACAGTGACAAAAATACATAATCTATGCACTTAAATATCGAAGGGAGGACGCTTTTCCCGTGGTTCATATTCATGCCAGCCAGGTAGGCTACACTCCTGTTGTAAATACAGTTCAAGTCAGAAGTTTACCTACACCTTAGCCAACTACATTTAAACTCTGTTTTTCCACAATTCTTGACATTTAATCCTAGTAAAAATTCCCTGTCTTGGGTCCTGTTAGGATCACCACTTTTTTAAAGAATGTGAAATGTCAGAATAATAGTAGAGAGAATGATTTATTTCAGGTTTTATTTCTTTCATCACATTCCCAGTGGGTCAGAAGTTGACATACACTCAATTAGAGTTTGGTAGCATTGCCATTAAATTGTTTAACTTGGGTCAAACATTTCGAGTAGTAAATTGGGTGAATTTGGGCCCATTCCTCCTGACAGCTGGTGTAACTGAATCAGGTTTGTAGGCCTCCTTGCTCGCACATGCTTTTTCAGTTCTGCCCACACATTTTCTTTTGGATTGAGGTCAGGGCTTTGTGATGGCCACTCCAATACCTTGACTTTGTTGTCCTTAAACCATTTTGCCACGACTTTGGAAGTATGCTTGGGGTTATTTGGAAGACCCATTTGCAACCAAGCTTTAACTTCCTGACTGATGTCTTGACATATTGCTTCAATATATCCACATCGTTTTCCTCCCTCATGAGGCCATCCATTTTGTGAAGTGCACCTGTCCCTCCTGCATCAAAGCACCCCCACAACAGCGGTTTTGGAGCAGTGGCTTCTTCCTTGCTGAGTAGCCTTTCAGGTTATGTCGATATAGGACTCATTTGACTGTAGATATAGATACATTTGTACCCATTTCCTCCAGCATCTTCACAAGGTCCTATGCTGTTGTTCTGGGATTGATTTGCACTTTTCGCACCAAAGTACGTTCATCTCTAGTAGACAGAAAACATCTCCTTCCTGAGCGGTATGACGGCTGCATGGTCCCATGGTGTTAATACTTGCGTGATATTGTTTGGACAGATGAACGTGGTACCTTCAGGCATTTGGAAATTGCTCCCAAGGATGAACCAGACTTTTGGAGGTCTACAAAGCTGATGTGATCCTCCTATTTTTAATAGAAGCCATCAAATCAGTTCTCACGCAATTGCATAGCCAAAAGAAATGTTGCGCAACATGAGCTCTCATAAAGTGTTTGATTAGATTTTTGATTACATTTGTATTGATGCCAGAGTGATTAGAGGGACAATAGAGTGCGGAGTACCAGGCAGATAGCAAGTTTGGTAGGCTACTAATGACCATGAGCAGTGTCAGAGCTTGGAGAAGCACTAATTACCGTGACTAAACAGTAACGTGGGATTTGACTGCCATCAATACGGTCACCGTAACAGGCATACTCATTACTTTCTTAGAGACAGCACACACTAATATGGAAATGTTATTGATCAATAGAACAAAATAAATGTTCTCCTAGCCAATAAAATAAGTCCTAAATGGAAGGTATTGTTTGTAATCTGTAGCCCCGTGAAATCAGCTAAAACAACTTCAATAACTCAATGCATGCACACACTTCTATTGAATAATATGCATTCACCTGTATTGTGAATAGACCTAGGCGACATCTGGATTTACCCAGTTTATTAATAGATTTACAATAAATTATTACCATTATGTTTTGTAGTGAGATTGGTAAAAACAAAGTAAAATTGATTGTATAATTGATTCATTAATGCATAAATGGCTGTCTCAATATTATTTACATACAATTGTTCAAATGTAATGATATTGAACTCAAAAGACGCCTAACGATTGAACAGTGCAGCAGATGAGTTTATCTAGCAGGATCCAGTGCCATTCTGTAACTTTGGCTAATACTCCTTTTGTTTCGTGGTCTCATTTTGGTATGGTGACTGTATCGAGTATGATAATAAACCTGGTATCGGTATCAAAGTCAAAATTCTGGTACCGTGACAACACTACTACACACGTTTAACACGTGTGTAGCTTGTTATTGTGGGTCAATAATAGCGACGCTACAGAGGTTGTGTGTGTAGCAAGTGAAGTGGGAGATTTCTTACCAACGCAAAATGGAATTAATTAAAATTACGGAAGAAAGTTGTCAAAATAAGAAGGAGTAGGCTACAATGATCAACCAACAGGTCGACAGTTTCATTTCATATGAATGGAGTTGTAGACAAGGACAGGGATCGCAGCAAAATAGCCTTGACTAGCCATGCTACTCTGACTAGCTAGCTACTGTAGCTAGCTAACTTCTTCACAACGACTTGATGCAGTCAAGACCTGCACCGCCAGATGGTATGATAGATATCCGACTCCAGCAACAAGTTTGTCTAACTAGCACGAGTCAGTTTGCCTACTTTCTCTCTCACCGTGCCACACACACACACACACACACACACACACACACACACACACACACACACACACACACACACACACACACACACACACACACACACACACACACACACACACACACACACACACACACACACACACACACACACACACACACAGCCCCTGCTCCTCTCTCGTCCCCTCCCCCACTCTCAAGCTGAAAAAAGAGCCAGCCTTGATTGGAGATATTAAATAAATAATTAAAACTTTCTACTATCCGGATATCCGGGGGGGGTGCATTGGAATGCATTGTTCTAAATGCAATTATTTCAAATGCCCATCCCTCATTTCTGCACAACCACCACTCTTTTCCCTGATTCCCAACCATAGAAATATAATCTAGATTATATTTCTATGTTCCCAACACCATTAAAGAAAGCATCGAAAAGTCAACCATGACAAAGGTGGTCGGTTATAAAGGGGTTGGTTCAAAGCAAATGCATATCCCTCTACAGAACCGGCGATAAGGAACATTGCCCTGCATCAAACCTTTATCAGCTAGAGAGAGACCGTGCTAGGCGTGTTAAAATAAATTGTGTGCATCTAAAATGGTTTCTTTCTCTAATAGCACCATCATCGAGCATCCTTCACTATTAAGCCTGAAAGTGTACTACAGGCAGGGAGGGACCCCCTGCAGAGAGGGGAGGGCAGCCCCATTCATACTAAAACACAGGGGGTGGGATTGCCACGCTTTCATCCTTTTCTTCCTCCTATTCCCTCTACTCTACCTCCCCCCAACTCTATTTGAATGGAAACAGGAGGGTTGATCAGACCTGCATGAGAGAACTCCTACCTCTGCTGGATGTCTCTCCAGTGTGTGACTCGTGGCGCTGTGCTGTCTACAGTAGTATGGTGGGGGCTACTGCTGTGAGAAGTACCGGACTAATCACATGAAAAGTGGGTGAAAGGTAATAGCTGAATTTCAAGGAGTAGATGGAAGCCCTTACCCACTTTAAGGTTGGAACTGGAGTTGGGGGGAAATCTATCTGATCCTAGATATGTGGTGAGGGCCACCGCCATCTCCCTTGAGCATCTCAGGGTGGGTTAGGTTGGGGAATGCTGTGTTGTATGTATGTATGTACAGTGCCTTGCGAAAGTATTTGGCCCCTTGAACTTTGCGACCTTTTGCCACATTTCAGGCTTCAAACAAAGATATAAAACTGTATTTTCTTGTGAAGAATCAACAACAAGTGGGACACAATCATGAAGTGAAACGACATTTATTGGATATTTCAAACTTTTTTAACAAATCAAAAACGGAAAAGTTGGGCGTGCAAAATTATTCAGCCCCCTTAAGTTAATACTTTGTAGCGCCACCTTTTTCTGCGATTACAGCTGTAAGTCGCTTGGGGTATGTCTCTATCCGTTTTTCACATCGAGAGACAAATGTTTTCCAATTCCTCCTTGCAAAACAGCTCGAGCTCAGTGAGGTTGGATGGAGAGCATTTGAACAGCAGTTTTCAGTTCTTTCCACAGATTCTCGATTGGATTCAGGTCTAGACTTTGACTTTGCCATTCTAACACCTGGATATGTTTATTTTTGAACCATTCCATTGTAGATTTTGCTTTATGTTTTGGATCATTGTCTTGTTGGAAGACAAATCTCCGTCCCAGTCTCAGGTCTTCTGCAGACTCCATCAGGTTTTCTTCCAGAATGGTCCTGTATTTGGCTCCATCCATCTTCCCATCAATTTTAACCATCTTCCCTGTCCCTGCTGAAGAAAAGCAGGCCCAAACCATGATGCTGCCACCACCATGTTTAACAGTGGGAATGGTGTGTTCAGGGTGATGAGCTGTGTTGCTTTTACGCCAAACATAACGTTTTGCATTGTTGCCAAAAAGTTCAATTTTGGTTTCATCTGACCAGAGCACCTTCTTCCACATGTTTGGTGTGTCTCCCAGGTGGCTTGTGGCAAACTTAAAATGACACTTTTTATGGATATCCTTAAGAAATGGCTTTCTTCTTGCCACTCTTCCATAAAGGCCAGATTTGTGCAATATACGACTGATTGTTGTCCTATGGACAGAGTCTCCCACCTCAGCTGTAGATCTCTGCAGTTCATCCAGAGTGATCATGGGCCTCTTGGCTGCATCTCTGATCAGTCTTCTCCTTGTATGAGCTGAAAGTTTAAAGGGACGGCCAGGTCTTGGTAGATTTGCAGTGGTCTGATACTCCTTCCATTTCAATATTATCGCTTGCACAGTGTTCCTTGGGATGTTTAAAGCTTGGGAAATCTTTTTGTATCCAAATCCGGCTTTAAACTTCTTCACAACAGTATCTCGGACCTGCCTGGTGTGTTCCTTGTTCTTCATGATGCTCTCTGCACTTTTTACGGACCTCTGAGACTATCACAGTGCAGGTGCATTTATACGGAGACTTGATTACACACAGGTGGATTGTATTTATCATCATTAGTCATTTAGGTCAACATTGGATCATTCAGAGATCCTCACTGAACGTCTGGAGAGAGTTTGCTGCACTGAAAGTAAAGGGGCTGAATAATTTTGCACGCCAAATTTTTCAGTTTTTGATTTGTTAAAAAAGTTTGAAATATCCAATAAATGTCGTCCCACTTGTTGTTGATTCTTCACAAAAAAATACAGTTTTATATCTTTGTTTGAAGCCTGAAATGTGGCAAAAGGTCGCAAAGTTCAAGGGGGCCGAATACTTTCGCAAGGCACTGTATGTATGTATCTACAGTGAGGGGGGGAAAGTATTTGATCCCCTGCTGATTTTGTACGTTTGCCCACTGACAAAGAAATGATCAGTCTATAATTTTAATGGTAGTGAGAGACAGAATAACAACAACAAAAATCCAGAAAAACGCATGTCAAATGTTATAAATTGATTTACATTTTAATGGAGGGAAATAAGTATTGACCCCCTCTCAATCAGAAAGATTTCTGGCTCCCAGGTGTCTTTTATACAGGTAACGAGCTGAGATTAGGTTGCACACTCTTAAAGGGAGTGCTCCTAATCTCAGTTTGTTACCTGTATAAAAGACACCTGTCCACAGAAGCAATCAATCAATCACATTCCAAACTTTCCACCATGGCCAAGACCAAAGATCTCTCCAAGGATGTCAGGGACAAGATTGTAGACCTACACAAGGCTGGAATGGGCTACAAGACCATCGCCAAGCAGCTTGGTTAGAAGGTTACAACAGTTGGTGCGATTATTCGCAGCTGGAAGAAACAAAAGAACTGTCAATCTCCCTCGGCCTGGGGCTCCATGCAAGATCTCACCTGTGGAGTTGCAATGATCATGAGAACGGTGAGCAATCAGGCCAGAACTACACGGGAGGATCTTTTCAATGATCTCAAGGCAGCTGAGACGATAGTCACCAAGAAAACAATTGGTAACACACTACGCCGTGAAGGACTGAAATCCTGCAGCGCCCCCAAGGTCCCCCTGCTCAAGAAAGCACATATACATGCCCGTCTGAAGTTTGCCAATGAATAGCTGAATGATTCAGAGGACAACTGGGTGAAAGTGTTGTGGTCAGATGAGACCAAAATGGATCTCTCTGGCATCAACTCACCGTGTTTCTGCTAAGGGGACAGAAAAACTTCACCGTATCAAAAGGACGATGGACGGGGCCATGTACCGTCAAATCTTGGGTGAGGACCTCATTCCCTCAGCCAGGGCATTGAAAATGGGTCGTGGATGGGTATTCCAGCATGACCCAAAACACACGGCCAAGGCAACAAAGGAGTGGCTCAAGAAGAGGCACATTAAGGTCCTGGAGTGGCCAGTCTCCAGACCTTAATCCCATAGAAAATCTTTGGAGGGGGCTGAAGGTTCGAGTTGCCAAACATCAGCCTCGAAACCTTAATGACTTGGAGAAGATCTGCAAAGAGGTCTCAAAATCCCTCCTGAGATGTGTGCAAACCTGGTGGCCAACTACAAGAAAAGTCTGACCTCTGTGATTGCCAAAAAGGATTTTGCCACCAAGTACTAAATCATGTGTTGCAGAGGGGTCAAATACTTATTTCCCTCGTTAAAATGCAAATCATTTTATAACATTTTTGTTGACATGCGTTTTTCTGGATTTTTGTTGTTGTTAATCTGTCTATCACTGTTCAAATAAACCACATATGTCAGAGTCAAGGCCCCGCGGGCCACATCCGGCCCGCGAGAAGGTTTTTTTTACGGCCCCTGGGATGATCTTGATTTATTATTAGAACCGGCCCGCAGACCGCAGCAAGCCGGCAGCCCGCAGATCTTTTACACGCACCAATACTACATTTCCCACAATGCAACGTTTACGTCCTATGCATGGCACAACTACGGGGCATGATTTGTATGAAGAGGTGTCAAGATGTGTAAATGAGATGGAGCTGCCTTGGGGAAAAACTCGTGGGTTTGACAACCGACGGAGCACCTGCGATGTGTGGACACAGGAGCGGACTGGTGCGAAGGTACGGGAAAAGATGCAAGAGGAAAACGCGACAGGTGAGCTGACAGCTTATCATTGTATCATACACCAGGAAGCGTTGTGCGGTAAAGCCTTGAAAATGGAGCATGTAATGAGCATCATCACGCGCACAGTTAACTTTATCAGAGCCAAAGGTTTGAATCACCGCCAGTTCAAGGCATTTCTGACGGAGTTAGAAACGGAGCATGGTGATTTGCCTTATCACACAGAGGTGCGATGGCTAAGCCAGGGAAAGGTGCTTCAAAGATGTTTCGAGCTTCGTGAGGAGATTTGTCTGTTCTTGGACAGCAAGGGAAAGACACAACACAACTCCGAGACGAAATGTTTCTGTGTGAAATGGCTTTTCTGTGTGACATTACGAGTCATCTGAATGCAATGAACTTGCAGCTGCAGGGTCGGGATCGTGTCATCTCTGATATGTACAGTACAGTGAAGGCATTTAAAACCAAACTGACTCTGTGGGAGACGCAGATGCGGAAAGAAAATTTGAGCCACTTTCCCAGCTGCCAGACCATGAAAGAGAAGCTCTCTACCAGTGCGTTCCCGAGCGCACAGTTGGCTGATAAAATAGGTATGCTTGCCGCTGACTTTCGACGCCGATTTGCTGACTTTGAAGCACAAAAAGCAGGTTGGAACTGCTCGGTAACCCATTTGCTGTTGACGTGGAAAGCTCACCACCAAACCTCCAAATGGAGTTGATTGACCTCCAATGCAATGATGCACTGAGGGCAAAATATGCGGCAGTGGGTGCTGCGGAGTTCGCCCGTTCCTCCCCGACACAATGCCCCAGCTGCGCATCCAGGCTGCTCAAACGTTGTCTATGTTTGGCAGCACATACCTGTGTGAACAACTGTTTTCTTTGATGAACTTGAACAAAACATCACACAGAAGTCGACTTACTGCTGAACACCTCCACTCAATTCTGATTGCCAAAAAGGATTTCCTCAGCTCAGAGCCTTACCCGAACATTGATGAACTTGTGGAAAAGATGGGACACCACCAAGTATCACCCTCAACCTCAAACAAGTGAACATTACTGTGCAATCACATATTTAGAGTTTTTACTCAGTTCAAGTTTAAAAGTTAAAGTTTAATATTTGTTTTCACTGCATGTTACTTCTCCTTAAACAAAGTGTTGTTTTTGATTAATAGATTTTTGCACTTTATTTTATTGTATTTCAATCCAATTATATTTTTAAAATATTTCAGTTGAGTGGATGATAGAAAATTGCTATTATTGTTTTTTTCTTTGAAGTAAATTTAGCCCACTTTTGCTAAAATAGAAAATATAGGCTACTGATGGTGCCTTGAATACCGGTTTCTTTCATTTAATGTTCATGTTATGGGGATTTTTATATAAAGGAAATTTGTCTTTTGTGTCTGTTGAAAATTAAAGATTACTGACAGAGCCATAAGAAAATATTGCTTTATTTATCTGATCATATTGGAATATATTTGTTAGGTTTTCAGTAGGTTCAATTAGGTTCACTAGACTATATGCGTCATTTAAAAAATTTTCAATGAACATTCGAACAGTCCGGCCCTCGGCTTGTAGCTAAATTTTTTATTTGGCCCTCCGTCCATTTGACTTTGACACCCCTGAAATAAACCTACCATTAAAATTATAGACTGATCAATTCTTTGTCAATGAGCAAACTTACAAAATCAGCAGGGGATCAAATACCCCCCCCCCTGTATGTATGTATACAACACTCCGCTCACTCTGGATTGCTGTGCGGTCGGTTTCCATGACAACCCTGCACACACAGAAAGAGTTAGGATGTAGGCGTGAGGCGGTGAGCATTCACAACACATAACCCGAGCGATAAATAGATGTCCTGTCATCCACTCCGCAATATGTCAATCACAAAATGTATCCTTGTCACTACAGGTAGGGGAAGAGGAATCTTAACAAGCATGCACGCAGACACACACTGTAGAGGGAAAGTGGTTAGCCTCCCACTCGCGTATCACCTCTGTTCAGAGAGAGAGAGAGAGAGAGAGAAAGAGAAAGAGAGAAAGAGAGAAAGAGAGAGAGAGAGAGAGAGAGAGAGAGAGAGAGAAAGAGAGAGAGAGAGAGAGAGAGAGAGAGAGAAGAGACAACAGAAAAATGATGACAGTGTAGAAAGGGCAGAGAAACAGCGGAAACAAGAGTGGAAGGTCAGTATAACAGAAGACGGGGGTAAAAATGAAAATAGCCGGAGGGAACGAGATAGACGAACGCAGTAAGTTAGGAGCCTAGTAGGACTGCAGTCAGAGAAGAGCCTGTAAAGGAAAGTAATGGACAGAGAGAAAGCACAGGAGCACAGGGGGGGAATTCAGTGTGTGTGAGGGAGAGAGAAAGAATGCATTTTAACACGAGGAGAGAGCAGAGCCTGACAGACCAAGGACTCCATGGTAAATCAGATAGGAGAGATTGACTGAGGCTTTTAGAGTGATGCGCCAGCACCGAGCTGCTGCTCCTACAGAGGCCCAGCAGTCCTCGACCCCGCCTCCTCTCCGATCTCTGAGTCATCCTCTGGCCCTCCATCTCTCCCGCTCTCTTTCCATCCATCTCTCACATCTCTCCTCTATCCCTTGAATCTCTCCCTCTAGCTCTCCGATATTTCTGCTGTGTCCCTTGACTCTCTTCTCCCAGCTAGCCTCCCCGATATCTCTGTGTGAGAAGGCTTGACACGTACCAACAAACGGGTGTGATCATTCTACAGTGGTCCCTGCAGTGTACACTTAAACCAGTGTGATTAGAACGTCCAATTTCGATTGACGCAACAGTCAGCATTTGAGTTGGCCACAGCTGTTTCACTGAAACTTTACAACGTTAAGTCCTCAATGTGAACAGTTTATTTCTGGATGCAGTGTTCAGACATTCACAGAAGTAGCGACAGCAAAGGGCCTCCCGAGTGGCACAGTGGTCTAAGTAGCTGTGCCACTAGAGATTCTGGGTTCGAGTCTTGGCTCTGTCGCTGCCGGCCGCGAGACCCATGGGGCTGCGCACAATTGGCCCAGCATCGTCCGGGTTCGGGGAGGGTTTGGCCGGCAGGGATATCCTTGTCCCATCGCCCACTAGCAACTCCGGTCGCCAGGAGTACGGTGTTTCCTCCGACACATTGGTGCAGCTGGCTTCCGGGTTAAGTGGGCATTGTGTCAAAAAGCAGCGCAACTTGGTTGGGTTGTGTTTTGGACGGCGCACGGCTCTCGACCTTCGCCTCTCCCAAGTACGTGCGGGAGTTGCAGCGAAGATACAAGACTAACTACCAATTGGACACAACGAAATTGTTGAAAAAAGGGGTAAATAAATAAAAAGGTAGTGACCGCAAACACAATCATCCAAACCATAAAATGTAGCCTACATTAGTCCGAGCGCCAACTGAGGAAATATTGACTTAACACAAGCGGTCATATTTAGATAATTCTCGGCTGACAGAAACCACAATATTAATTAGCTAATAGCAATTAGCTACTATTTACAATTCATCACATCACGGGTGAGCTACACCATTTTGTTATGACATCTTTGGTCTGACAGACGTTTTATGTGACACCAAGAATGCTTTGTATAATATCAACAAACATGGCGACACACATAGCTGGCAAATAGCTTAGCATTAGCTCATCATAATCAGTTGAACCTTCAAAAAAGTACATTTACATCACAGGTGTCCATTTCAATCTATGCAATAATCGGAATGCATGACTTGTCACCAGTACTTGAAAACATGAATAAAATGGTAAATACATGACGCTCCATATATACAAACTGTAAGCTACAGTAGAAACGCCAGAAAATGTGCCAGGTGGGAAAAGTGTATGCAAGACTGTGCAAATGTCTGCATACTTGATCTGCGGAAACACTGGGGAAGTACTTGGGCTCTTCTTCAAGCGAGAAGTTTGTCTGGCTCAGTAAAGCCTCAAACATAAATTGTCCGCAACAGTGAAATGGGCTACTTCTATGTGAATTAACCTCTTGCTCCTACCTGACACGCAGGCGTCCCATCTAGACATCTGGAAATGCAAATGTGCTACGCTAAATGATAATAGCACTCGTTAAAACTCAAATGTTAATTAAAATACACATGCAGGGTACTGAATTAAAGCTACACTCGTTGTGAATCCAGGCAACACGTCAGATTTTTAAAATGCTTTTCGGCGAAAGCATGAGAAGCCATTATCTGATAGCATGTAACACCCCAAAAGACCCGCAGGGGACGTAAACAAAATAATTAGTATAGTCGGCGCTACACAAAACACACAAATAAAATATAAAACATTCATTATCTTTGACCATCTTCTTTGTTGGCACTCCTAGATGTCCCATAAACATCACTATTGGGTCTTTTTTCGATTAAATCGGTCCATATATAGCCTAGATATCGATCTATGAAGACTGTGTGATCAACTAAAAAAAATAGCGTTTTATAACGTAACGTCATTTTTCTTAATTAAAAAAGTTGACGATAAACTTTCACAAAACACTTCGAAATACTTTTGTAATGCAACTTTAGGTATTAGTAAACGCTAATAAGCGATCAAATTGATCACGAGGCGATGTATATTCTATAGCTGTACGTCTGGAAATAATGTCCGGGTAAATCTCAACCAAAATATCCGGTCGGAGACCGGAAGAACTGCGCTGCCTTGTGTCTGTTAGACCAAGAAACAAATCGCAGGCAAATGACAAAACTGTTGACATCGTGTGGAAGCTGTAGGTATTGCAACCTCGGCCCCATTTAATGTGGATCACGTTTAACAATGGGTTGAAGTGGCGCATGGATATATTTTCCCATTTTCAGTGATCAGATTTTCCTGCACTTTTCGATGAAACGCACGTTCTGTTATAGTCACAGCCGTGATTTAACCAGTTTTATAAACGTCCGAGTGTTTTCTATCCACACATACTAATCATATGCATATACTATATTCCTGGCATGAGTAGCAGGGCGCTGAAATGTTGCACGATTTTTAACAGAATGTTCGAAAAATTAGGGGGTAGGAGTAACAGGTTAATGAGGAGGCGGAACAAACTACTGTTAGAAAATAATTTGAAATTGACAAGTGGAAACACAGCCTATAGATAATTAGCAGGCAGCGTTTCTTTGTTGGAGGGCAGCGCGTGTTAACTGTCACGTTGCGTAACAATCACATTTTGGAACAGTGAGTGCATTCTGACATCACGTGCTTGAAAACAAATAACACGCGCTCGGGCGACCGTTAAGACATATTTGGAACTCAGGCGTGAAAAGATGAACAACCACATGCCCTACTGCTTAGAAACACGCAATACAACGTGTTTTAAATTGCACTACATTCATCAAAGACGTCATGGTAACCGTACCCTTAAATATGCATTCCTCAGGATTCAACATCTGTTACTGTGTCCGTTCCCCTAATATAATCTAGCATGCAGGCTTTCAAAAAAAACATCCTGCATTTTTGAGCATTCCACATAGTGATTGAGGGAAAATAATCCTTAGTTAAATATCAGTTTTTTTTTCTGGATGACATATCGTTTTGTTCTGACAACATTACAATATTGTTTTTGTGCTACTTTGCTGTACCTGCACACCAAAATGGCAGTATTTTTCCTTCGTAGCTTGTACTCTCCATCGTTTTAAAATAGGGAGCCAATTCTTTTTCAACACTTTAAATTCCCATGACCGATCAAAAAAACGTTTTCTCATGCCTTGTCCCTCTGCGGCAGACATTTGATGAGCCATATGTTTGGAACGTCGCAATAAAACGTCAGAATCTAATCGCAATACATATAGAATAGTGAAAGATCCCAATACATATAGAATAGTGAAAGATCCCAATACATATCGTATTGGCACCCAAGTGTCATGATATTGTATCTCGAGGACCCTAGCAGTTCCCAGCCCTAATTCCACACATATACTAGACGCGCTTTTAAAGAGAACGCGGCTATGCTAACACACGGAGTAGAAGATGGGCCTAAATCCCACTCTGTGTCCCACACACACAGAGAGTACACACGGTTTCGAGAGTAACACATGCCCATTTACCTGGGCCACACAGGTGTAACGAGTGGCGTCAGGTAGGTAAAGGTGTCAACACACAGGGCTGATTACCATCTACATGCTGCTTGAGGAGCCAGCAGACAGACCGACTGACCCACATTCCTGTGAGGTGACACGAACGCGAACGCACACACACACACACACACACACACACACACACACACACACACACACACACACACACACACACACACACACACACACACACACACACACACACACACACACACACACACACACACACACACACACACACACACGAAGAACATTACAGTGGGTGAACTGAGCTGTCACAGCAAAACTGTGATACTTTATTCTGGTTGTCCAGGGGTAGAAGGGAAGGTTACACTTTTCCTGAAGCCCCTCCCCCTGCCACAAGGACCACATACTGTAACAGACACCATTAACATGAATGTATAAGAACTGTCTTTGCACAGTCATGAAGACAAACCATTGTTTAGGCTAGGACGGGACAGCATAAGGATCGACTGGGGAGACATAACAGTAGCCAAACGGCTTACTTAAGTAATGGTTGTGAAGTAAATGGTCAAGCTTCTCCGGTCCTCTTGGCCTGAGGTCCTCCCAGTCTACCGCCCCACGGGGGGGGGGGTCTGGTAATGACGGAGCAGAGGGGTGAGTTAGACCCCCACAGCTGCTGCTGCTCATATGGAGGCGTGCGTCCCAGGGGAGAACAGGGGGGGATAGTGCTGTGCCGCGCCGATTAGCCCCTCTGCACATGGAGGCTACTCTCAGCCAACACGCATAGCTGACTACTAGGCATTAAAAAAATATATTTAAAAAACTCACAGCAAAAAATGTGGGGGTTTATCCGCCTTTCCGGCAGGTGCCATCTTCTCCCTCAGGCCTAGCTTTGGGAAACAATCTTCACAGTCCGTCAACAAACCACAATCGTATCTAGGAGAATCCTACAGCGCAGATCCAGTTCATGGGCTAACTACAACACAGTGACAAACAGTAGTCCACTCGTACGAGTTGGAGCAGTGGCTGCGAAATATTCTTCAAGGGGGACATTTCAAGTGTTACACTGCCCTCTGCTCTGACTGAGTGGTGAGTATGGTCATCACGTTTGCATTAGGGACGTGGGAGGAAATGGAGGTCTGAGGGGGGGGGGGGTTATTTTACGAGGCTCTTCCTGTCACCGTATCACCCCAGCGACAGGCTAATGAGGCTAAATGATGATGAGGCTTTAGGAGCAAAGGGTGTCCTGCAGAGAGAGGAGAAAAGACCCCAACGAAGACATACAATGACATAGAACAGTCACACAGGCCAGCTGTCCCCCTTGGGATGGCCCCTTCTAACATGATGTCCATCTCGCCAGTGGCATCAGTGTTGTTTCTCAAGGGACCCAGTGGAAAAAAGTGAAAAGTGCAGTTTATAAAAAATAAAGTTTCATTTGGACCATCTAAAAAAAAAGGGACGTTCAGCTTTCAAACTATTAGCCTGAAAAAAAGAAGAGATATTTTGAAACATGCTGTTTGTCCAGCCCCAGAGCCAGACTGTAGGAACGACGCCATGCTGTCCTCCCAGCAGCACGGACCAGATCTGCGGGGTCAATCACTGATTAAAACGCCCCTGAAACACATCCTCCAGCACATTTAAAACCGATTAAAAACAGCACCACCAGTGGAACGGGGGGGGGGGGGGGGGTACTTGCAGAATCTGGCAACCAGGAAGTTAACATAACAAACACTGCTTTCTGGAAACAGATTTGGGACCAGTGAGAAAGAGGCATATTGTGGCTGACTATTGCTACATGGGTGGTGAGACGGGCACATGATTCGTCCCATAGATGTCAATACATTAATACGTCTATGGTCCATACATGCAGTCAGAACTCTGACGACACTCACACCTTTTGTTGTTTTACTCCTCAAAATCAGGGATTGATTTTCTTTCACAGAAACAAAATAAACAGTTGGAAAAGAGCTGTTGAATATTCAAAAAAAAAAAAAGGCCACTAAATTGACAACCAAAATGCATTGACAAGATTCATGGTTTTGTTGCCAGTGTTTTGTTGAAAAACCGACAGACCTCTCTTTTCCCGCCAACTAGCACATACTGACGCACCAACAACAAGCCACATTTTCAACAGGGTCAAGGGGCAGAGTGTGTGTGTGTGTGTGTTGGGGGGAGTTACAGTACAGCCAGACAAAGAGGGCTTGTGACACAGTTTTAGACAGTCTCTCCTTCTCTTGCCTCATTTTCTCACGCTCTCTCCTCAATGGCGCCATTGAGAGTGGAGGCCGTTGGGATCCTGTGAGGACTGAGCGTGCTCCCTGAGGAGTGAGCCCGATAGGACCCCCCCCCTTAGTCCCGGGTCGCTTTCCGCAGTCAGTCAGCCAGTCAGTCAGTCTGCCAGTCAGTCAGTCAGTCCGTCCGTCCGTCCGTCCGTCCGTCCGTCAGTCAGTCAGTCGGCCTGTCCTCTGGAAGGTTTGGGTTCTCCATAGAGAGCTATGCTGCATCTAGCAGTCATGTGGCCTAGATAAGCCCGGCAGCCAGTAGGGGCCCGGGAGATAGTGATAATAATGCCGGACTGTTCTTCTGATGCTTGTGAAATGATGCATTATTTTGAGGCTTCCTCTGTGAACCGCTCTACTCTACTTCTCTGGACTTATGTGGGAAGCATTGGCCTAGTGAGGCTGGAATGCAGATCAGACTGGACTTGAGGCTATTTGACTTAGGCAAGTCAGGCAAGTCAGTAAAGAACACATTCTTATTTACAATGACGGCCTACCCCGGCCAAACCCGGACGACGCTGGGCTAATTGTGCGCCGACCCTATGGGACTCCCAATCACGGCCAGATGTGATGCAGGCTGGATTCGAACCAGGTACTGCAGTGACGTCTCTTGCAGTGTCTTAGACCGCTGCGCCACTCGGGAGCCAATCAAAGCACACTACACATCAATCCAGGAAAATAGAAGAGGAGGGAGCCGTGTTGTACCTTTGAATGAACTTTTCAGGATTACTGGCCAGGATGATAAAACCACCAGCACAACATTCGGCTCACCGCACAAGTGCAATGCACGGCAAACTAGGTGGGTTGGCGTTTGCTGGGTTACCGAAAATATTCTGTTGTGTCACGAAAACTTGGGTTTGCTCAACTGGTATGTCACGAAACAACTTTAAAGCTATAACTGGGTCACAGCGCAAACAAAAAAAAGTTTCATAACCACTTTGACTGCACAAGTCTTGTTGGTGTTTGGGGTGCGAGACTGCCGGGGCTGGACTTTAACCAACATTAAAAAGGAATGCCTCTAAGATGGGTCTTGTCATGACTCTGCCTAATGGACTCTGGGACACGAGGGGTGCAGAGACCTTTACCGGGCAGGAGAGTGACCGCTCAGCTCTCCTGGGGGAGCAGCACTCCAAGCAGATTGCATGCATCTTGGGTGGGATCCTCTCTTTCTCTGCTTTGAACGGAACAAGCCTAATTTGACACAACAACATCCACTACCAGGCAGGCTGGACTACGCCCACCGTTGTTCTCTCATTATCTTTACTTTATGACTTAGACGTGGGCCTTCTTGTACTCACGAGTGCCCCATTACATTCACCAACGGCCAAGAAAGAGAGAGGGGGAATCAGTCGCGACCCTAGAGAAGGCCTTTGAGTGACCCTCCGCTGTGACCTTGTCAGTGGGTTAACAGTTCAGCGGGGCAGTGGCGTGAGCAGTATGCCGTCTGGGTTCACACAGCAGCAGCAGCAGTTCAGGTGCACTCGGTCAAGGGTGCAAAACAGTCAGCCTGGTGGAATACTACATTCTTCTACGCGCAGAACTGTGTGGCGAGGCAGGTCGAACCCAGCCTGTCGCATGGAGCTTCGTTCTGGGGGGGGTAGTCATGCGAGTGTCGTGCCCGCCACCCCCTCCCTGGTTCTAACCTGGTTCTCTTCAAACCACCACAGACACAGACACCCTCCTCCCTCCCGCTGAGTGATTCTAACCTGGTTCTCTTCAGACCACCACAGACACAGACACCCTCCTCCCTCCCGCTGAGTGATTCTAACCTGGTTCTCTTCAGACCACCACAGACACAGACACCCTCCTCCCTCCCGCTGAGTGATTCTAACCTGGTTCTCTTCAGACCACCACAGACACAGACACCCTCCTCCCTCCCGCTGAGTGATTCTAACCTGGTTCTCTTCAGACCACCACAGACACAGACACCCTCCTCCCTCCCGCTGAGTGATTCTAACCTGGTTCTCTTCAGACCACCACAGACACAGACACCCTCCTCCCTCCCGCTGAGTGATTCTAACCTGGTTCTCTTCAGACCACCACAGACACAGACACCCTCCTCCCTCCCGCTGAGTGATTCTAACCTGGTTCTCTTCAGACCACCACAGACACAGACACCCTCCTCCCTCCCACTGAGTGACTACTACTGCTTCCTTATAAGCCTTGCTTCTGGATATGTTCCCTCTTCCTTTCTGTTAGCTATCAAATTAACTGGCCTCTAGGTTGAACCCAACCCCCCCAAAAAAAATCCTTTGCTCTGCCCTCCCCCACCCCCCTTCTGTTCCTTGAACCCTCGTGCCTCCCCTCGCTCCTTCCCCCTCTCCTGTGGTCGGTTCAGTATGTATTATGGGATTAGCTGGTATTCAGCCTCAGGTCTCGGCTTGCCAGGATGGAGAAGCAAAGAAAAGAGAGCAAGAGAGAGAGAGAGAGACTCGTACATTTCCTCAGTGAAATCAACGTACTGAGGGACGGCAGGAAGCCTAGTGGTTAGAGCGTTGGACTAGTAACTGAAAGGTTGCAAGATCAAATCCCTGAGCTGACGAGGTAAAAATCAGTTAACTGTTCCTAGGCAGTCATTGAAAATAAGAACAATTTCTTAACCGACTTGCCTAGTTAAATAAAGGTTCAATAAAATGTATTGAGCTAATGTCAAAATGGCTTTTTACCAAATTACCGTACGCGTTCACCCTGCACACCCTAATTGACAAACAAACCAAAACAGAGCCAAAGTCTTCTCATGCTTTGTTGATTAAAAAAAGAGCTATTGACTCAATTTGGCACGAGGGTCTGCTATACAAATTGATGGAATGTGGTGTTGGGGGAAAAACATTTTACATTGTAAAATCCATGTACACAAACAAAAGGTGTGCGGTTAAAATTGGCAAAAAAAAAAATCCTTCCACAGGGCCGTGGGGTGAGACAGGGATGCAGCTTAAGCCCCACCCTCTTCAACATATATATCAACTAATTGGCTAGAGCACTAGAACAGTCAGAACAGCCAGCCTCACCCTACTAGAATCTTTAGTCAAATGTCTACTGTTTGCTGATGATCTGATGCTTCTGTTCCCAACCAATGAGGGCCTACAGCAGTACCTAGATCTTCTGCACAGATTCTGTTAGACCTGGGCCCTGACAGTAGATCTCAGTAAGACAAAAAATAATGGTGTTCCAAAAAAGGTCCAGGTTGCCAGGACTACAAACACAAATTCCATCTAGACTACGTTGCCCTAGAGCACACTATAAACTATACTTGTGACGCCTAAATTCAACAAACCAATTAGGATCTGGTAAAAAAATACTTGAATCAGTTATAGAACCCATTGCCCTGTATGGTAGTGAGATCTGGGGTCCAACCAAGAATTCACAAAATGGGACAAACACCAAATTGAGACTCTGCATGCAGAATTCTGCAAAAATATCCTGTGTACAATGTAAAACACCAAATAATGATTACAGAGCAGAATTATGACGATACCCGCTAATTATCAAAATCCAGAAAAGAGCCGTTAAATTCTACAACCACATAAAAGGAAGTGATTCCCATACCTTCCATAACAAAGCCATCACCTACAGAGAGATGAACCTGGAGAAAAGTCCCCTAGGCAAGCTGGTCCTGGGGCTCTGTTCACAAACACAAACAGACCCCAAGGACAGCAACACAATTAGACCCAACCAAATCATGAGAAAACAAAACGATAATTCTTTCCAATTTGTCAAGTAATTAACAAAAAAAATGAGCAAACTAGAACGCTATTTGGCCCTAAACAGAGAGTACACAGTGGCAGAATATCTGACCACTGTGACTGACCCAAAACAAAGGAAAGCTTAGACTATGTACAGACTCAGTGAGAATAGTCTTGCTATTAAGAAAGGCCGCCGTAGGCAGACCTAGCACTCAAGAGAAGACATGCTATGTGCACACTGCCCACAAAATGAGGTGGAAACTGAGCTGCACTTCCTAACATCCTGCCAAATGTATGAACATAGAGACGCATATGTCCCTCAGATTACAAATTTGAAAACAAACACAATTTTGATCAACTCTACTGGGTGAAATACCACAATATCACAGCAGTAAGACGTATGACCTGTTGCCACAAGAAAAGGGCAACCAGTGAAGAACACAATTGTCTATACAACCCATATTTATGTTTATTTATTTCCCTTTTGTACTTTAACATCATTACAACACTATATATTATTTTGGAAATTTGGTGGGTGTAATGTTTACTGTTAATTTTGGTTGTTTATTTCACTTTTGTTTATTATCTACTTCACTTGTCCTGAGAGAGTGAGAGTGAGAGTGAGAGAGAGCTACAGAGACAGAGGGAGCTACAGAGAGAGAGCTACAGAGAGAGAGCTACAGAGAGAGAGCTACAGAGAGAGAGCTACAGAGAGAGCTACAGAGAGAGAGAGTTAGAGAGATACACACAGAGGGAGAGATACAGAGAGATACAGAGAGAGAGAGATAGAGAGAGAGAGATATATACAGAGAGATACAGAGAGAGAGAGAGAGAGAGATACAGAGAGAGAGAGAGAGAGAGAGATACAGAGGGAGAGAGAGTGAGAGATACAGAGGGAGAGATACAGAGGGAGAGAGAGCGAGCGAGAGAGAGATACTTTGACAATGTAAGTAATAATGAACTTGCCATGTCAAAAAAGTCCATTGAATTGAATTGAGATACAGAGAGAGAGAGATACAGAGAGAGAAATACATTTGTAATGTCTTTATTGTTTTGAAACTTTTGTATGTGTAATGTTTACTGTTAATTTGTATTGTTTATTTAACTTTTGTATATTATCTACCTCACTTGCTTTGGCAATGTTAACACATGTTTCCCATGCCAATAAAGCCTCTTGAATTGAATTGATACAGAGAGAGAGATACAGAGAGAGAGAGAGATACAGAGAGTGCGAGAGATATACAGAGACATACAGAGAGAGAGAGAGAGAGAGAGAGATAGAGAAAAATAGCTTTAGGAAGGAGGCTAAGCCACAGACAGGGTAGAGAGATTGAGATGAAGGGAGAGGACAGGCCAGAGAAATGAAAAATAGTGGGAAGGGGAAGCCACAAAATATGACCCTCTACGCTGTCACAGTCAATCTCACAACAGCTAAGAACATGTGGGACTGTATTGATTCAAAAGGCTTCTGGCATCCCACTCACTCCCAAGCTACCTATTCAAGCCAGTACGCAAATGTCGTCACTACACAAACGACTTGGCAACCCCTGTAAACACCTCCACCCTGACCCAACAGAGGTGGAGACAAATGCAGTGCTCGGTGGCACAAAGCCACCGCATCATGGCCAAGCACAGAGGGTAATCACAGATGGGGACGAGAGCATGAAAACACTGAGGTCAGCCTCCGACTTATTAACGCGGCAGCCGGACAGCCGATGGGGCTGTGTGTGTCCCGTGTCCTCCACCCCTACCCACCGTAGGATCACCCCCATGCGAACATGTGCAAAACAGACCCAGCACTCGTTTCCAAACAAAGCCACCCGGCCTGCTCTAACTGACGGAAGAAGTACAACTGTAAGAACACCAGCGGACACACAAGAGCCTAATTGATTCCCGGGAGTAAATAAGGCTGAGGTTCAACCACACAGGGGTTCAATCTTTGCGGTGGGAGAATTGCGTTCATTTCTGTCCGTGACGCAGACACTTTTTTTATTTCACCTTTATGTAACCAGGTAGGCTAGTTGAGAACATGTTCTCATTTGCAACTGCGACCTGGCCAAGATAAAGCATAGCAGTGTGAACAGACAACACAGAGTTACACATGGAGTAAACAATTAAGTCACTAACACAGTAGGAAAAAAGGGGAGTCTATATACAATGTGTGCAAAAGGCATGAGGAGGTAGGCGAATAATTACAATTTTGCAGATTAACACTGGAGTGATAAATGATCAGATGGTCATGTACTGGTAGAGATATTGGTGTGCAAAAGAGCAGAAAAGTAAATAAATAAAAACAGTATGGGGATGAGGTAGGTAAAAATGGGTGGGCTATTTACCAATAGACTATGTACAGCTGCAGCGATCGGTTAGCTGCTCAGATAGCAGATGTTTGAAGTTGGTGAGGGAGATAAAAGTCTCCAACTTCAGCGAGTTTTGCAATTCGTTCCAGTCACAGGCAGCAGAGAACTGGACGAAAGGCGGCCAAATGAGGTGTTGGCTTTAGGGATGATCAGTGAGATACACCTGCTGGAGCGCGTGCTACGGATGGGTGTTGCCATCGTGAGCAAAGTGAACTGAGATAAGGCGGAGCTTTACCTAGCATGGACTTGTAGATGACCTGGAGCCAGTGGGTCTGGCGACAAATATGTAGCGAGGGCCAGCCGACTAGAGCATACAAGTCGCAGTGGTGGGTGGTATAGGGTGCTGTAGTGACAAAACGGATGGCACTGTGATAAACTGTTTGATATGAGTCTGGAAGGAGAGTTTACAGTCTAGCCAGACACCTAGGTACTTATAGATGTCCACATATTCACGCACAAAACTATAAAACATTACACGTTTTCCACGAGCTTATAGGTGGGAGAAGCATTTGGCTCAGGCCTGCTCTTCTGATCGCCTCAGATGGGCAAGGTGATCATTACTTACGGCCTGACAAGCACACCCAGGCAGAGGAAGGGGCTGCAGGGGATAGATTCCCTTCAAAGCATCTCTGACACGTGTAGTTTACGAGACTGGCTGGTCTCTTTTATGTTGCCGTGGAAACCGAGACACACTTTTACCATCACACCCTTTACTATTCATTGCCCTCTCTGTACCCCCCCCCCCCCCCCCCCTATATCCTTCACTCGCCAACTCTTCCCTCTACACCTCCTTGACTCTGCTGTACAGACTCTTTACATCCTTCACTCTCTCGGGCAGCCAGCTGGACAGAATGAGTGAGTGAGTGAGACAAACATACTGCCCAGGGCTCAATGGGTGGCCGTTTCCCAAGCAAGAGGTTTGCCGTTGGTGTGTCGCATTTAAATAGCAGCAGCTCACGACGCAAACATTTTAACCACACACACTCATGCATGTACACAGGAAAACCTGTGAGAGCTGTCAACGAATGCAATCAAAAACCCACCCACTCACCACTTAGAGCTGTGGTTAGCATCAAGTGTTTTATAAATGCAGACCTGGAGAACATTAGGAACAGGTGTCACATCTCAGGCAGACTCACTCACTCACTCTCTCACTCTCTCACTCTCTCACTCTCTCACTCTCTCACTCAAAAGACATTTGCCAGTCTCTTTGTTCTCACGCCAGAAGGCAGGCACTCACAAAAGCCAATATTGACTGTGGGCAGCCTGGGCTCAGCCTCTGTACTGCTAGACCACATCACCTTGGACTCCAACTCAAAAGGCTGGATCCAGTGTCCAAAGCCACAGTGCAACCACTCCAGCCGGTTACTCAAAAATGACTGCTTATGGCAAGACAGCTCCAAATCCTTTTAGGTTAACTGTGAGTTCCGTGTTCCTTTAAATAGAGACAGCCCCGGGTGTTGGCAGCAAGGTGAAAATTCCAAAGAGCCTAATCCCGATTCAGACCTTGCCGAGCTAGGGTTAAGGCGGTTGGGGAAGATCTGAATTTGGGCATTAGTTCTAGGTATGGTGAAGCTGCCATGGCATAGAGACCCCTAGGTGAGATGGTAATAGGGTCTGTCTGGACAGTCCATCCCTTAAGTAGCCAGCACCAGGCCATCTGTCTTGCCAACAGAGCCATGCTGTGCCAACCCAACATGGAGCGACAGACAGGGCAGGTGACGCAGGTCCCAAAATGACTAGAGCACACCGCGGCCCATAAGATAACTTAGCTCTAACATAGCTCTAACTTAGCTCAGTGTTACAAATTGGTGTAAGAAGTCGTCGGAGGAGACGTTGCTGTAGATGCTGACAAAAAGTTCACGCCTGCCCCATCCCCTTTCAGCCTGTAGAACGCTATGCTGTCCACCGTGCTCTCTCTCCCCAAGCCCCACTTTCAAAAACAGAGTTTTGGCATGAACAAACAACCTCGCCAAAGCTTTCTCACACAAGCAGGGCAACCCGCCTTTGCACCAGTAAAACCTCCCGGTCTTTCTCCCGGTCTTTCTCCCGGTCTTTCCCTCTCTCCTGTCAGATTACCCGTTACGTGCTCCTCATTAGCCTCGGTGGGAGCGGAGGGCAGAGGGAGGCCGAGAGATCGACGTGGAGAAAGAGAGAGCGATATGGAGCACGTCCCGGGGCTGCTCGGGAAAACAGGGCCGACCCGGATTCCGGCGTGACTCTGCGGAGGAGCCGTGCGGCGCCACGCCGAGACGTAAAACCCACAGTGACGGGCCCTTGCTACTGAATCGCCCCTCCAAGCCTCTGCTCCCTTCCATCAGACCTCCACTGATGTGTGAGCACCCCACACTCACAATGTCAGATTGGGCTATCGACGCTGGGTTCGGTAGGCTAACGTCTTTGGCAATAATCATAGGCCGTCCTAACAATGGGTGCGCGGTTCAGTTCGGGCACGGCACTACCACTCATTACCCTGGCAACTGTCTACATAGAAGGAAAGAAAAAGACAGAATACAAAAGAACGTTGTGGAACGAGCATGGATTTATTAACTGTGAGCCCAGCACGGCGAGGAAAACAGACACACAGTGGGGAAAAACCAATGAAGACACGAGGCTGGGGCTCCATGCGGTATACTGGCTCCCAGGGCAGATGCCAGCCCTGCAGGGACCAGGGTAAATAAACACCTGCCTGCTTGTGTAGAAGAACCAACGGGGAGGGGAGGCTCACTCCAAAACCACATTGGGGCTCTTCGCTAGCATGTTGACGACCAGGAAACAACCAGACAAGCTGTGCACATAGCGTGTTTACGAACACGCCTCACAAACACGGCCGCAAACAAACGCACACAAACTTGAAAAGGAAGTTAGACGAGAGCACAATCGGAAAGCAAAAACCCTTTTGGCTTGAGGATTAAAAGCACTAAGCTAGGTGTTTTGGCAGCAGACCCCCGAGTGTTAAAACAGATCCCTCGCTTCATAATCTCTCTGCTCTTGCCCTCCTCCTCTGTGTCTGACAGGCCTTACCCCGAGAGTCCAGTGAAGCAGCGCGACTACAAGGGGCCCCGGTTTTCCGATTAATTAGGTGTAACAACACCTAGACACACAAGTTGACACACACATGCAGAAAGAAAAGCACAGAAAAAATATATAGCCACAACTGCCTTGCACCCAGGTGTTACGGGTTTTACTAGGGCCTGCTCTTCCTCGCTCACACCTAACCTAAATGTGTGAAAGCCGGGGCCAGGCTGGCCCAGTGGAGGCCTTCTCCCTCCCCAGTCTGCCTGTTCCCAGTCCCAGGGACCAGAGTTATGCTGACTGTGTACCGTTCAACTTGTGTGTCGTCATCACTCGGTACACACTCTGTGCCCACGCAGCTCCCAATGCGAAACACACACACAGTACAGACACACCAACTTAGTCCCTCACACATGTGTCTTCAAAGACTGTTACACAACACAGACACACAGACATCTCCCCTGCTGTTGCTAAAACAGCTTGGCAACATACTGTAACTGTAGTGCTGCTTCACAGCTGCCTTGGTTACATGTCCAAAACCCCTGAGCAGTAGTCTGGGCTTGCCTGCCAAAGCAAGGCAAACCGAGTGCAGTAGCACTATTGAGACTGAACGGAATCACTAGAAGAAGAAAAGAGAGAGAAAAAAAGGACACTTTACAAACGGAATCTATAATGAGATATGAAGAATGCAGCATGGGCATTAAAACCAAGCAAACGGCGCTAAAAAGCACTCCCCGTGGCACAGCACAGCTTTAGCACCGTTGCACACGCAGACATACAAACGAGGCCTAGTGCACACACACACACCACTCCCTTATCCTGGCCAGGTGAACAGAGGCAGGTGGTGAGCTGAGGTCTATTCAGACAGTGATGTATAGGCAGTCTTTGGTGAAAGATACCAGGAGCAAGGTGTGGCTTTTTCCAATGCAGAGGAGCACTCTGTGTGTGTGTGTGTGTGTGTGTGTGTGTGTGTGTGTGTGTGTGTGTGTGTGTGTGTGTGTGTGTGTGTGTGTGTGTGTGTGTGTGTGTGTGTGTGTGTGTGTGTGTGTGTGTGTGTGTGTGTGTGTGTGTGTGTGTGTGTGTGTGTGTACTTCTAGCTTTGTATGCTCTTACAAAGCCCTTCTCTGACAGGCTAATGTAGAGACAGAACTCCCACCCAGAGCTGTCAACACCCACCCTTCAGTGTCCAAGGGTCGATGCCCTTTTAAAATGAAACTCTCCTCTCCGCAGCATGTGTTTCTAATACAGAGCAACCACGATTACTGATGTCTGCTTGTTGATTCTAAGCTCACAGCATCAAAGGGAAGGTCCCCCCCCCCCAGAGCCATCTCAGGCATCTCAGAAATGGAATTCGGTCAGTAATAGCCCGGTAAAGGCGTGTCCCTCTGACGCAATAAACCCTCTCGATTAGCCAAGGGTAGTATGGTGTGAGCCTACACGCATTCATGAGCACACGACCATGCACTTGCAAAGACACAGGTACACGTCCCACTGAACAGACAACAGCATGTGGCCTGACCTCAGTGAAACCATTTGTCTAATGAGTGAGGAAAGGAGAGTGAAGGGGGGGGGCTAGAGAAAACAAGAGAAAGACACTGCCTAGAGGCTCCCCGTGTGGATGCCAACATTCCAGTAAAATCCAGACATGGGAACCACTGGAAAAACACAACAGAGTGTGTGTGTGTGTGTGTGTGTGTGTGTGTGTGTGTGTGTGTGTGTGTGTGTGTGTGTGTGTGTGTGTGTGTGTGTGTGTGTGTGTGTGTGTGTGTGTGTGTGTGTGTGTGTGTCCAAGGGTTTGCAAAAGAGATAACTGTATGAAAGTAAATGTGAATGCACGCAAGTGTGTGCGAGTTTTAGGTGTCTGTGTAGAGTGAATTCATGCAACTTTTAGAGGGCAAAGCTGAGAGGATCATGCCTAAGTGGCGAGGACGCTGGCTGTAGGTCTGTAGCGGTGACCGTATTACCGCCACGGCGGTCATGAAGGCAGTCAAATTCCATGTGACCGTTTAGTCACGGTAATTAGGCTTCTCCGAGCTCTTGATGCTGCTGCTGGTCATTAGTAGCCTACTAAACTTGCTAACTGCCTGGTACGCAGGGCTCCCATTGTCCCTCTCAGCTCTCTGACATCAATGCAAATGTATTCGAAAAATGTATCTAACACTTCATGAGAGCCCATGAGATCATGTTGCACAACATTTCTATAGTCTATGCGATTGCACAAGAAAACAGCGTGATGGGATCCTCCTCTTTTTAGTAGAGGCCATCAGCTTTCTATAGGTTAGGCCTACTATATTTAAATTATTTTTTTTAGGGTGCATTACAGCCACACAAAGGGAATGCCACCGTGAAATTCTGGGCTCATCAAGTGCTTGTCAAATTGTGAATGAGAGACTGATGTAGTGTGTACAGCCTGCAGAAAAAACTAAGCACAGCTCATGCCCATTAAGTAGCGGTTTTTAAATCATCATCAGAGTCACGTCACGCAGAATTACAATGTATTAAAAATCAAAACATATATACGCAACGTTTGTAGAACAACTAAAGTTACATTAACAACTCTAAATTAAGCATATAGGAATACCTATTTCTTGTTAACCGCTCAACACAGAATAGCCGCATCACTCAAATCGTTTGGAGAAAATATCCTTTATTTTATTCTGTTTTGTTCAATTGTATCAGGGATGCAAACTGCTGAGGGCCCAAAAAGGTGACACTTTTTTTTGTTGCACTGAAACATGCAAGAAATCCCTGCTAGGGAGAAACTAATTACACAACAAAGAATATGATATTGCAGTTAGCCATGACAGCCTTTATAATAGAACGCTTGTGACCACACATAAATATTACACATGGGAAAAAAACATCTTAAAGTAGAAATAGAATTTGCTCTATTATAGTGGCCACTATAGACATCGATCAAGTGTACAAGTCTACGTGTGCAAAAATAACATTCACTGAGTACAACCCCCCCCCCCCCTCACTCACACATGTGTTACTGTCAACTTCAACACAACAAAAACACTATGGGCTACACTGCATATGGTTACATTGTACAATTTCTGCCTGTGGACATCTGTTCTACAATGTGCCAGCAAAAGTGAGAAAGAGGGGAAAATGTGTGGTGTTCCTTCCACATCTATCGTGGCATCCAGCTTAAGCCAGGCCCAGCTCCAGCTACACTTGATCCCTGAATCCACTTGTCTACCAAGCAACGCCTCATTGTCACCTAATTCTCTCATTCTGAAAAATAACTAAATGTTTTCACAGTATGTGGTTAACAGATAGCAGTTAGCTCGTTAGCTAGTTAACATTTCACACAGATTGCCAGGGTCAAGTAAGCAACCAACGCGTCATAACTTGAGGAGCGGCAAGGAGTCGTTTTCCGGTAAATACTAGAGCGGATTGATTAGGTTACTAACGTTAGCTCATCTGATGTTGTGACGTTAGCTAGCTCACGCTAGCTGTCTGACTTTACTAGCCAGCTAATTTTCACACCATAAACTCAATTACTTGATCAGATGAGTTGTTGTTGCTCAACATTTCTCTGGCTAGCTAACGGAGAATTCGATCCAGCTAGCTGCTGTAACTGACAAGATGCCTTTCCAGAGTGTGTCCTGATGCTGTAACAAGTAAGTAAGTTGGTTGTCTCTTCTTTCTTTAACTTCTTGGATATAGGAGGCGCTTTTTAATTTTTGGATGAAAAACGTTCCCGTTTTAAACAAGATATTTTGTCACAAAAAGATGCTCAACTATGCATATAATTGACAGCTTTGCAAAGAAAACACTCTGACGTTTCCAAAACTGCAAATATATCGTCTGTGAGTGCCACAGAACTGATGTTACAGAAAAAACCCAGATAAAAATCCAATCAGGAAGTGCCGCATTTTTTGAAACCACCTCATGCCAATGACTCCTTATATGGCTGTGAAGGAGCTAGGAGTCAGCTTACGTTTTCCCCAAGATGTCTGCAGCATTGTGACGTATTTATAGGCATATCATTGGAAGATTGACCATAAGAGACTACATCTACCAGGTGGTCGCTTGGTGTCCTCCGTCGCAATTATTGCGTAATCTCCAGCTGCAATATTTTTCCGTTTGCTTCTGATGAGAAGCCAACTACCACCACTGATAGATTATCGAATAGATATGTGAAAAACACCTTGAGGATTGATTTTAAACAATGTTTGCCATGTTTCTGTCGATATTATGGAGCTAATTTGGGAAAAAAGTTTGGCGTTGTAAGTCACAGTATTTTTCTTTTCTATTTTTCTTAGCCAAACGTGATGAACAAAATGAACATTTGTTATCTAACTAAGAGTCTCGTCATTGAAAACATCCGAAGTTCTTCAAAGGTAAATTATTTTATTTGAATGTTTTTCTTGTTTTTGTGAAAATGTTGCCTGCTGAATGCTAGGCTTAATGCTATGCTAGGCCATCAATACTCTTACACAAATGCTTGTGTAGCTTTGGTTGAAAAGCATATTTTGAAAATCTGAGATGACAGTGTTGTTAAGAAAAGGCTAAGCTTGTGTTTGAATATATTTATTTCATTTCATTTGCGATTTTCATGAATAGGAAACGTTGCGTTATGGTAATGAGCTTGAGGCTATGATTACGCTCCCGGATACGGGATTGCTCGACGCTAGAGGTTAAATCGCTGGCTGCATTGCATTCTATTGTTAAGTGAACGATTGGCTGAACCTTGGATACAGCCAGTATTTCTCCAAACGCGCATCACTCGTTCACTTACAGCCAGTAGTGATCCAACCCCCCCATCGGATCGACACAAATCACGTAGATCACCTATTTTGGATTCAAAACGGCAAATTTCACCTGAAAAGGTGACTAGTTTACATCCCTGTTGTATTCTTCATACTATAAAATAATGCCATGGAATTCTAAGTAAATCTTGTCTGCTGAACGAACTAGTGTAGCCCATAGCCATTTGGCATAGCCAGATCAGGAGAACTCAGAATATGCTATTCTGGCCTTCTGAAATTTTCTTCACATCATGCTTTAGATCAGTCTAAAATAAATACTGGATTTATTGTGAAGGTGTTAGGCTAGATTACATGGATGTATTAGACATTTTAAAATGCAGATGTTCCAAACGTCTGCATCAGTGGCATGTAGGCTGTGTGTGGACGCCAGGGGAGGCTAAATGTGTTTGTTAATCAATGGTCAATTAACGTGAAACCGCTGAAGAAACGTTGTGACCAGCCACATCCCTAGCTGAGGGTTTGTGATTCTGTAAGTGGGCCAAGCCCGTTTTATTTAGGGGTGGAGTAATGGAAGTGACCTTCAGAGTGTGTGTGTCACCTGGTTACTGTGATAGACAATACATGCTCTGTGTTTGTCTGTGTCCTGTCCTCACCCTTTTCAGAGTGCTCCCATTCAGCCCGATGGGAGGGGAGCCACTGAATTGCCCTGCTAAACCAAGCACACACCCTCTCCCTCTCAGGAGAAGAACAGGGAAAGGACAACAGCACATTTCCTCCACTCACACGTTCATTCTAGCCACTCACTTTTTCCTTTAGGGGTTCATTCACACGCTCATCCTCCAATGTGTCTTTCATGTCAACAGTTACTATAGTTCATTTTTGTTTATTTGGCTAACTTTATTTGCAAAACTATAAAACGTTCCTTGCATTGTCTGTTGTGACAGGGATTGTTATGTTGGGCCTCTAAAGTGGAGGAGGACTTCACGGGTCCAAAAAGTCAGACACATTCCGAAATGGACCTGGGGCTTTCCCACCCGGATCCGATATACATTTGAGACCCGTTCTGAATGGACCCGAGGATAACTAGACCAATTCTGTATAGATCTGGTCAGATCCAGACCCGGTCAAGTCAGAGTGAGGGAAGCAGCAGAAGTCAATTTGTAAGCTACTTTGTTAACCAGAGCTGATAAATCACTGGGGCGAGACGCTCTAACAGGCAGAGGCGTGTCCTTGCGCTGTGTGTACTGTGAGTGAGTGACACGAGGTGGAGGGAGGAGAGATAGCAACCAACCATAGACTAACTTCTAACTTGTTATAGCTCGGTAATTTATCATCCAACATGATTACGTACACGACATGACCAGACGTATGAGGACACCTGCTCGTCAAACAAGACATTCCTTTTCTGCTATAACTCTTCTGGGAAGGCTTTCCACTTGATGTTGGAACTTGCTTCCATTCAGCCACGAGCATTAGTGAGGTCGAGCACGGATGTTGGGCGATTAGACCTGGCTCGCAGTCGGTGTTCCAACCCCAAAGGTGTTCGATGGGGTTGAGGCCAGGGCTCTGTGCAGGCCGGTCAAGTTCTTCCACACCAATCTCGACAAACCATTTCTGTATGGACCTCGCTTTGTGTATGGGGACATTGTCATGCTGAAACAGGAAAGGACCTTCCCCAAACTGTTGCCACAAAGTTGGAAGCACAGAATTGTCTAGTATATCATTGTATGCTGAAGTGTTAAGATTTTCCTAGTCCGAACTATCAAAAAAAAGTCCCCACCATTATTCCTCGTCCACCAAACTTTACAGTTGGCACTACGCATTCGAGCAGGTAGTATTCTCCTGGCATCCGCCAAGCCCAGATTCGTCCACTGGATGGCCAAACGGTGAAGCGTGATTCATCACTCCAGAGAACGAGTTTCCACTGCTCCAGAGTCCGATGGCTACGAGCTTTACAGAACTCCAGCTGACACTTAGTATTGTACATGGTGATCTTAGGCTTGTGGGCGGCTACTCGGCCATGGAAACCCATTTCATG
Source organism: Oncorhynchus gorbuscha (assembly GCF_021184085.1). Classification (NCBI taxonomy): domain Eukaryota; kingdom Metazoa; phylum Chordata; class Actinopteri; order Salmoniformes; family Salmonidae; genus Oncorhynchus; species Oncorhynchus gorbuscha. Next base: position 34,341,778 of record NC_060191.1, on the reverse strand, counting down.
ACATTCACGACGAAACGTTGCTTCCAGAGGTAGTTTGGAACTCTGTAGTGAGTGTTGCAAACAAGGGCAGATTATTTTTACACACTACACGGTTCAGCACTCTGCGGTCCCGTTCTGTGAGCTTGTGTGGCCTACCACTTCACGGCTTGGCGTTGTTCCTAGACGTTTCCACTTCACAATAACAGCACTTACAGTTGACCGGGGACAGCTCTAGCAGGGCAGAAATTGGACAAACAGACCATCCTATCATGGTGCCATTTTGAAAGTCACTGAGCTCTTCAGTAAGGCCATTCTACTGCCAATGTTTGTCTATGGAGATTGCATGGCTGTGTGCTATACACCTGTCAGCAACAGGTGTGGCTGAAATAACCAAATCCATCCATTTGAAGGCGTGTCCACATACTTTGTATATATAGTGTAGTACCTGTCTTGACTGCATCAAAACCTGGTGCGGCAGGAAGCCTAGTGGTTAGAGTGTAGGGGCGGCAGGTAGCCTAGTGGTTAGAGTGTAGGGGCGGCAGGTAGCCTAGTGGTTAGAGTGTAGGGGCGGCAGGTAGCCTAGTGGTTAGAGTGTAGGGGCGGCAGGTAGCCTAGTGGTTAGAGTGTAGGGGCGGCAGGTAGCCTAGTGGTTAGAGTGTAGGGGCGGCAGGTAGCCTAGTGGTTAGAGTGTAGGGGCGGCAGGTAGCCTAGTGGTTAGAGTGTAGGGGCAGCAGGTAGCCTAGTGGTTAGAGTGTAGGGGCGGCAGGTAGCCTAGTGGTTAGAGCGTTGGATTTGTAACCGTTAAGGTTGCAAGATCGAATCCCCCGAGCTGACATGGTAAGAATCTGTCGTTCTGCCCCTGAACACGGCAGTTAACCTACTGTTCCTAGGCCGTCATTGAAAATAAGAATGTGTTCTTTAACTGACTAGCCTAGTTACAGAGAAGATAGTTAGCTAAGCTATTTGAGGCTTGCATGCACTTTCTACCAGTCCTACAGTTACCAATAACAACAACTCCATTCAGATGATTAAAATATCAGCCTAGTTGGCTCTTGGTCGCTGTAGCATGTCCTTCTTTAACTTTGTAACTCCATCTTCCATTGATTAGATGATTTCCTAACTTGCTTTGCCACACACTGAGGCACTATCACTGTAGTGCCGCTTTGATTGGCCAACAACAACAACAACAAGCTACACGCGCCACTCCGCATAGGCTATTCTCGGAGCAGCGGCGACATACTGCTCGTGTTTTATCCACAACACTCTGTCCATCGCGGTTGTAATCTACTACGGAGTCAAAAATTTTCCCAAACTGGAGAGTTAAACGATGATGGAGGACCCTCCTATTCTGATTTATCAACCCCCCCACCGTACAAAACTAGTTCCCGGCTGCGCTTCATGAAAGGATAGTTTGAAATGTGCCATTTAAGATTAGAATTTTGATTACAACATGTGTATAGGCTGTAGTTCTTTTCACGGAATAACCTACAGAGTTTTTGCAGATCAGATTTAATCAACAGCCAATGGCATAGAACGCAGCGTACGTATAGCCTATAGGGCTAGTGTATTTAAAAAAAACTTTTGATGTATTCATTCAGGTTCACAGTGTGGACCTGAACCGAGGTCCCCGTTCAGTATGAATACGTGTACCGTTACACCCTTACTGTAGGGGCTGGCTCGGTTTGGCCTCTGGGCTGGCTCGGTTTGGCCTCTGGGCTGGCTCGGTTTGGCCTCTGGGCTGGCTCGGTTTGGCCTCTGGGCTGGCTCGGTTTGGCCTCCGGTTTGGCCTCTGGGCTGGCTCGGTTTGGCCTCTGGGCTGGCTCGGTTTGGCCTCTGGGCTGGCTCGGTTTGGCCTCTGGGCTGGCTCGGTTTGGCCTCTGGGCTGGCTCGGTTTGGCCTCTGGGCTGGCTCGGTTTGGCCTCTGGGCTGGCTCGGTTTGGCCTCTGGGCTGGCTCGGTTTGGCCTCTGGGCTGGCTCGGTTTGGCCTCTGGGCTGGCTCGGTTTGGCCTCTGGGCTGGCTCGGTTTGGCCTCTGGGCTGGCTGCAGACATCCTTTTTACGCCTCCTTTCATCCGCCCTCCTCTCCGTCCCGCCACCTCTCTGTCTGGGTTTATTAGCCAATCTCTCTCTCCCACGATGATAACAGGGTCTACTGTTCTAGAGGGAATAAACACAACTTCCCTCACGCCATCACTCTCAGGCCCACTCCAAGGGGACAAGGAACAAAAAGATGTCAACCAACAGTGCACAATTATTTCTCTCTTTCTCTCATACACATATTCACAGACATTTGTCATCATTAGTGTACCGCCACTGGCCCAGAGAGACATGCACACACACATCATTAGGAGAGACAACAGCCCCACCCGCCGAAACAACAAACAGCCTGCGTCTCTCTCAGAAACACCCCCTTCTCTTCCTGAACATACTATATAGTATAACCACATGGCCTTTGCAGCAGCTCCATCACACCAAATCGGATTTCGAAATGGGGAGGAAAAAATGCACACACTGGTACAGTACCATAAAATCTGTCCAAATGGCATTCGTGGAATGACCACATGCTACACCCACTTCACATTAAAACAATGACTCTACAGTGGAGACAGAATCTGAACTGTGGGGAGGTGGACTGGACTGCACAAACGCATACAGGGTGGGAGGGACGTTCGCACGCCTCTAGACACATTCCAGAGCAAAAGAGAGAGGGAGAGTGAAAATAGAGAATGAAAGCGGGGGGGATAAGGATGAGCAGATAGACATGGGTGTGACTGGCCAGCTCCAAAACGGAAACATCCTCAGAGACAGAGGAAGTGGAATTAAGCAAATGACCACAGCTTTCCTGGTGCTGTTGGGTTGTACCCATTCATCCATTCCAAAATGTTATCAATGCATACTTAAAAACGTCGCTTCAACCATAAATGGAATAGTTGAGGATGTATTTTATTATATCCTGACCAGCTGGATTCTAGTCATGCCTACTGTCTGATTCATAGCGACAGTCATCGCCCTGACCACACAGACCAGTACACACTCACTTACTTCCCTGAGCGCACTTACTTCCTGTCCTTAGGCCGCACCTCCACTCACGCAATGGGAAGGGCCAGGGCAAGCAAGAGCCAAACAACTCATCTCCCAATGAAACACAGATGGAACCGAGCAAAGATCAGATGTCCTGCTGCCCTCTCTTCATCCAGTGAGCAAACCAGTATGCAAACACAGACACACACACACACACATCACTTCAACACTCCTGAACACAATCACGGGCAGCTCCATCATACGCTGCCAGTCATTCACTCAAGTAACCCGGGTCGAAGCAGCTTTGCACTTCTCGGAGCTCTACCAATGAGTGACAACATGGTGATCCCAACCATGTGTGTGGGGGTTGTACAAGTCTAACGTCGAGCCCTCCTCAACACATAAAAGAGAGAGAATCCGCAGTTTCTTTTTCCCTTTATCCAGGAATTCCTCCTTCCTCTATAGAACATTTCACTCTCTGCGTGACAGGGCTCTTTGTGGAAGTCCCCTCACATCTTAACTCGCACACGGCCCTGTCCATTACGGCTCCATGTGCACGAGCACGGTTTGAGAGAGAGCTAGAGAACGGGTGAAATAAAGACAGCTAGGCTTGCTAGCGCTTCTCGGTGGAAACAGCAGAGGCAAATACAGAGGAAAATAAGAACGTGGAGAACAGCAAATCAAGAGGGCCTCAGTTGCACCCACATATCCCAAGGGGTTGGGGAAATGCTTTGCCAGGGGATCTCTGCATGCGTGATTTGCTCATCTACCTGTTCTATTGATTCAGCACAGCATCGGTTTCGAAATGTGAATGACCTAATTAGAACCAAGGAGGGTATAAGGGGTCAGAAATCAATACATGTTAAAAACAGCACACCAGTAAGGGCTGAGGGCATTTTAGCTTGACATTTGTTATTCCAGGCCTGGGCTTATAGCCTTCTCTGACCGAGTCACTCCTACATGTTTGGCCTTGACTACAGCGTGAGAACTCTGAGATGACCTCAAGGAGGCAGACCTATTCTTTCATGTGGCTCTTGGGGTGTGAAGATGTTTTCCCCAGTCTTACCGTATCTAACCTAACAGCGCAGGGGGTCGCGTTAATGCAGAATTCAGAGTTTTTCCCGCGCAGAAATGTCTTGCTGTTTTTTCTAAATATGCTTCTTATTTCAATATCTGCTCAGGTTAATTTTGTGCTTCAGTTGCCCTTTCTGCACTCTTGAGAATTCACTAAGGGGTACTCGATCAGCAGACAGCGCTCCGACTAATGTGTCGTTACTTTTGTCTGGTACTTTTCTCTGTGTTGCCTACTTTTCCTCGGGGAAAATGAAAGATTGAAGGAACAATGTCATATTTACCATCTCCAGCACCAGCACAACATCAACGGAAATTGCATGATTCTATGTTTTGTAGAGAAAGATAAGTGCTTTCAATGACGTCAACCAATTAGCAGGCAACGCCTACTCGCTATTGGTCAAAGTCACAGCAAATCATGCGACGTCATTGGAAACCCTTCTCTACGACTAAACCTAGAAACGTACCATTTTCACATATATTGATGTTGGGGTGGCGCTGGAGATGATGAATATGAAGTAGAACAATTCTGAAGCAAAACATTAGGAAATGTATCGGACTCTGTTTTTTTGCAACAAAAAAAAAAGACCTTGCTTTTTCACGAGTTCATTTACTGGTGTGGCTGCTAAGCCAAACAGTGCTGCACTTCTGTTGTCACCTGATGAACAACACTATTTTCTGCCGAATGCGTTGCACTAATATACACTACATGACCAAACATATGTGGACACCTGCTCGTCGAACACCTCATTCTAAAATCATGGGGATTAATATACACAGTTTGCTCTCCCTTTGCTGCTATAACAGCCTCCGCTCTTCTGGGAAGATTTTCCACTAGATGTTGGAACACCACGGAGACTTGCTCCCATTCAGCCACAAGAGCGTTAGTGAGGTCAGGCACTGATGTTAGAAGATTAGACCAGGATCGCAGTCTGCTTTCATACCAATGGTGTTCTATGGGCTTGATGTCAGGGCTCTGTGCAGGCCAGTCAATTTCTTCCACACCATTTTTTTTTGTTAAACAGTTCTATATGGGCCTCGCTTTTTTCACGGGGGCATTGCCATGAAACAGGAAAAGGCCTTTCCCAAAACTGTTGCCACATAGTTGGAAGCACAGAATCATCTCTAGAATGTCATTGCATGCTATAGCATTAAGATATCCCACTGGAACCAAGGGGCCTAGCCCAAACCATGAAAAACAGCTCCAGAACATTACTCCTCCTCCACCAAACTTTACAGTTGGCACTAAGTATTCTGGCAGGTAGCATTGTCCTGGCATCCGCCAAACCCAGATTCGTTCATCGGACTGCCAGATGGTGAAGCATGATTTCACCGCCCCCAGAGAATGTGTTTCCACTGCTCCAGAGTCCAATGGCGGTGAGCTTTACACCCCTCTAGCCAACGCTTGGCATTGTGCATGGTGACTTGTGTGCTCCAGACAAACAGTTATAGTGCTGACGTTGCTTCCAGGGACAGTTTGGAACTCGGTAGTGAGTGTGCAACCGAGGACAGGCGATTTGTACGCGCTACGTGCTTCAGCACCCGGCGATCCCGTTCTGTGAGCTTGTCTGGACTACCAATTTGCAGCTGAGCCATTGTTGCTCCTAGACGTTTCCACTTCACAATAACAGCATAACTGGGGCAGTTCGATCAAGGCAGAAATTATACAAACGGACTTGTTGGAAAGGTGGCGTCCTATGACAGTGCCACGTTGAAAGTCACTGTAGGGCTCTTCAGTAGGGCTATTCTACTGTCAATGTTTGTCTATGGAGATTGCATGGCGGTGTGCTCGATTTATCTGTCAGCAACTGGTGTGGTTGAAATAGCCAAGACCACTCATTTGAAGGGGTGTACACATACTTATGTATATAGTGTTTTTTCCGTGAAAAACTATAGCTGCATGCCTCTGATCACTCTATTGAAGATAAAAACTTTCAATATAATTAAAGTCATTAAAACTTGTTTTTCAACCACTCCACAAATGTCTCATTAACAAACTATGGTTTTGGCAAGTCAGTTAGGACATCTACTTTGTGCATGACACAAGTAATTTTTCCAACAATTGTTTACAGATAGATTATTTCACTTATAATTCACTGTATCACAATTCCAGTGGGTCAGAAGTTAACATACACTAAGTTGACTGTGCCTTTAAACAGCTTGGAAAGTTACAGAAAATTATGGCTTTAGAATCTTCTGATAGGCTAATTGACATAATTTCAGTCAATTGGAGGTGTAGCTGTGGATGTTTTTCAAGGCCTACCTTCAAACTCAGGGCCTCTTTGCTTGACATCATGGGAAAATCAAAAGAAAACAGCAAAGACCTCAGATTAAAAATTGTTTGGTTCATCTTTGGGAGCAATTTCCAAACGCCTGAAGGTACCACTTTCATCCGTACAAACAATAATACGTAAGTATAAACACCATGGGACCATGCAGCCGTCATACCGCTCAGAAAGGAGAAGCGTTCTGTCTCCTAGAGATGAACGTACTTTGTGAGAAATGTGCAAATCAATCCCAGAACAACAGCAAAGTACCATAGGAAGATGCTGGAGGAAACAGGAACAAAAGTATCTATATCCACAGTAAAACGAGTCCTATATCGACATAACCTGAAAGGTTCGCTCAGCAAGGAAGAAGCCACTGCTCCAAAACCGCCATACAAAAGCCATACTAAGGTTTGCAACTGCACAGAGAAAAGTCCTCTGGTCTGATGAAACAAAAATAGAACTGCTTGGCCATAATGACCATCGTTATGTTTGGAGGAAAAAGGGGGAGGCTTGGAAGCCAAAGAACACCCTCCCAATCGTGAGGCACAAGGGTGGCAGCATCATGTTGTGTGGGTGCTTTGCTGCAGGAGGAGCTGGTGCACTTCACAAAATAGATGACATCATGAGGGAGGAAAATTGTGGATTTATTGAAGAAACATCTCAAGACATCAGTCAGGAAGTTAAAGCTCAGTCGCAAATGGGTCTTCCAAATGGACAATGACCCCAAACACATTTCCAAAGTTGTGGCAAAATGGCTTAAGGACAACAAAGTCAAGGTATTGAGTGGCCATCAGAAAGCCCTGTCCTCAATCCTATAGAAACAATGTGGACAAAACTGAAAAAGCTTGTGCGAGCAAGGAGGCCTACAAACCTGACTCAGTTACACCAGCTCTGTCAGGAGGAATGGGCCAAAATTCACCCAACTTATTATGGGAAGCTTGTGGGAAGGCTACCCGAAAAATTTGACCCAAGTTAAACCATATAAAAGCAATACTACCGAATAAAAAAAAGTTGTGATCCTAACTGACCTAAGACAGGGAATTTTTACTAGGATTAGTGAAAAACTGAGTTCAAATCTAGTTGGCTAAAGTGTATGTAAACTTCCGACTTCAACGGTTGTACAAGCCTATGGGAAAGAGTAGTTTTAGCCATGACGAAGGTCACTTACTGTATACAGCCTTATGGCTGGGGCCAAAATTGTGTGTGTGGATGGCTAGTCGGATGGATCTGCACGGGTTTATACGACACCTCCAGCAGAATTTTATTCTGACATCTGCTATGGGCTAGGGCATCTCGAAGATATTCCATACACTGGACTGATGGCAGATTTTAGGAACGGAATGTAAATATGCCGGTCTGTGGCTCAGAGGGAGTTTTCTGTAAGGCCTGCCTAGTGCGAGATAAATTGTAATGAGACACCTCTGCCATGGATCCGAACGCGGGTCTGGTGGCATTTCTTAGTAACCCTGGATCCAGGCATTCTTTGGAGGGGTAGATTGTGGATTTTGCTCAATGAGAAAGTTTATTTTTTGAACATAGGATCAATGTTGATCACAGTTGTTTCTTGTTGAAGACGTAGCAACTAACATTAGCTTGCTATTGTGTTCCTCTGTTTCGTAATGACTTTGTGGCTATTTCTTTCTAGTTGGCAAAATAAGTGAGCAAGATTTTGTTTGTGTACTGCCATATGTCACTAACATTGCCAACTCACTGGAATGGGCTAGTAAATATCCTAAACCTAGCCAGCTACACAGTGATAGCCGCAAGCTAAAACCAGGGAGAGAGGGAGGAACGAATTCACATTCTGCTTCATCTACTGCTGGCTTGCTAATGTTGAGTCAAATATGTTTTTCACATTGAATTGATTAGATTAGATTTTTATTCTATAAAGATTACAATTGTGTCAATATGTTGTAAAAATTCTAAAAACAAATCCTCACAGCTGTTTTCCATACTAAAAAGTGAAAATGCCACTTGGTGGCCACAAGCTTACAATGGACATACAGTAAGCTACAGACAATATGTTCCTCCAACATGTGACCATGACCATCTAGCGTTCAGGACTTTCCATCAGTCTTTGTGGTTTTTATATGCAGGGAGCATATATTGTACATTTATAAACTAACAAATAATTTTTCAAGTTAGAACTCATGAATATTAGTTATTATAAAAACTGGGTGGTTCGAGCCCTGAATGCTGATTGGCTGACAGCCGTGGCATATCAGACCATATACCACGGGTATGACAAAAGTTATTTTTAATGCTCTAACTACGTTGGTAAACAGTTTATAATAGCAATACAGCACCTCTGTGGTTTGTGATATATGGCCAATATACCGCAGCTAAGGGCTGTATCCAGGCACTCTGCGTTGCGTCGTGCGTAAAGAACAACCCATAGCCTTGGTATATTGGCCATATAACACACTCCCTCGGGCCTTATTGCTTAATTATTTGAATGCACAGAGATACCGTGACTAGTTCCTGGGGCCCAATGTCGTGCCATTCATCCACCGTGCCATTCATCCACCGCCATCACCTCATGTTTCAGCATGATAATGCACGGCTGGATGCTGAAAATGTCCCAGTTCTTCCATGGCCTGCATACTCACCAGACATGTCACCCATTGAGAATGTTTGGGTTGCTCTGGATCGACGTCTATGACAGCGTGTCCCAGTTCCCGCCAAAATCTAGCAACTTCGCACAGTCATTGAAGAGGAATGGGACAACATTCCACAGGCCACAATCAACAGCCTGACCAACTATTTGCGAAGGAAATGTGTCACACTGCATGAGGCAAAGGTGGTCACACCAGATACTGACTGGTTTTCTGATCCACGCCCCTACCTTTTTTTGAAGGTATTTGTGACCAACAGATGCATATCTGTATTCCCATTCATGTGAAATCCATAGATTAGGGCCTAATGAATTTATTTAAATAGACTGATTTCCTTATATGAACTGTAACTCAGTCAAATCTTTAAAATTATTACATGGTGCATTTATATTTTGGCTCAGTATACATAAATATCTGTTAGGGTCCATAATCTGCTACATGGACTTGTGGAGTTGCAGGAAATTGGTAAAAAAAAAGAAAGATCAATCAAATTCAGCCTCTCCGCCCACCCATTGCCAAACACCCTACCACACCCACCACCTAAGCCCCCTTTCATGCAGAAAAACCCCTGTTGTAGAGACGTATAGCCCTAACAGCAACCTTACTAAGTCCGATAACTCTGTTTAAAAGCTTTGTGGACAGTGGGACATTTCTCCCTCTCTCAGTGCAGGGAGGACATTGTTCTGTGGCGAGGAAGGTCTACTCAACATCTGTGTTTATCCTCCAGCTAAAACCAACAGGCTATATTTACCCCAGTCAAACAGGCCTGGGGAAAGCCTGCAGGGGAATAACCACTGGGTCTGGAAGAAGTGCTCGCTCTCCCTCCCTATCCGAAAAGTGAATCTATAAAACACCTCGGGGGCTCGTGCCTGAGGGAGTGAGGAGAGGGGATGATGTTTTATGACAGTAAAGGAGCCATAAAGTAGATCCTAATTTTAACGAACATCCTGCTCCTTTTTTATATAACTCAAACTGTTGAAACTGTCATACATGCTGAGTCACATACGGGCTTCAAGGGACGGCCAATACTTCAAAGAGATTCTGTGAGCAACACCGGTGCAGGTGGGTTAATGCCGATTGCATGCCGTGTATTTACATGGTAAGATCACAACGTCAATCGCAGATAAACACTTTATTTACTCTGGATGTGAGCGATATGTGCTCAAAACAACAACAACAACAAATGCACAAACGTACGATGCTCTCTCCAGCATGATGAGGGCCAGATGGTATCCCTAGCCCGGGGCTTGCTTCCTCCTCTCGGAGCTGTGATGCTACACTAATGAGCATGATGGATCATATGCTCTCTCTAATTCTCTCTTTCTTTCTCTCTCTCGGAGGACCTGAGCCCTAGGACCGTGCCCCAGGACTACCTGACATGATGGCTCCTTGCTGTCCCCAGTCCATCTGACTGTGCTGCTGCTCCAGTTTCAACTGTTCTGCCTTATTATTATTTGACCATGCTGGTCATTTATGAACATTTGAACATCTTGGTCATGTTCTGTTATAATCTCTACCCGGCACAGCCAGAAGAGGACTGGCCACCCCACATAGCCCCGGTTCCTCTCTAGGTTTCTTCCTAGGTTTTGGCCTTTCTAGGGAGTTTTTCCTAGCCACCGTGCTTTTACACCTGCATTGTTTGCTGTTTGGGGTTTTAGGCTGGGTTTCTGTACAGCACTTTGAGATATCAGCTGATGTACGAAGGGCTATATAAATAAATTTGATTTGATTTGATTTGATTTGATTTGATCAGTCTGTCGGCCGCATCTTATGTGACGCCGTGCAGTATATTGTTCATTTCTATTAACCTTTATTTAACCAGGACGTCCCCAGGGGTCAGGGAGAAACCTGGCAAGAAACAGTATAGATCTAAAATGACAAAACAGAGAGGGAGGACTACCCGTGTGGTGGTTATTAAGACTCAAACTGTGCTGTCAGAATAGCTGAAACGGAAAAATACTAAGTGGAAGATAAAGAAATCAAATCGATAGGGCTTGTGTAGTCTACTTTTAGAGAAGACACCCGACACTCAAGCCATGTTCGATTCATTTGATGAAAATTGTTTTAACTCAACAGCTGAGAAACATGCTGACCAACCCGCTCTCGTTGGGGGGCGTGAGGCTTGCAAAAATACATTTACACATACATGTTATTCAATCATTGCAGCGACAGCGAGTGTCTGCATGGCTAGGCGTTAAAATAGAAGTTTGTTCTATTTGATGCTCGATGCGCTGCTAGTCCTGCCTCTCAAATTTCCTTATTGGTTTTTAGGAGCATATACCAAAGTGGGTGATTGAAAGATGCACTGACATCCACACTCCTGTCGGTTGTAGTAATGCACCGTAAAGTTGGTTACCAACCGCCATATAAAAGTCCAAAAAGGAAAAAGAAGCATGTAGGAAGGAGGAGAGATGACGAGAAACAAATGAGGTTTCTAGTTTTATCTGTGGATGAATTGTCAAAGTAGAGGACCTTGTGCATTTTAAGGCAAAATAACAACCCAATGTTTATATCTCAGGACAAACTAGCTAGCAACACCAGGACAAATTAGCTATCAACAGCAAGCTAGCTAAATTGCCTTAAATGTTTAATGCTTTTCGGCCTGTGAATATAATTGGTTCAGAGTTTGTTTTGATATTTCAACCAGCGTGTCCTGACCGCTTCCGGTGTGGGTGAACAAAAATAAACGTGTGAGCGATGCCGGTTTGGTCAGCATGTAAGAGTGTACCCTTGAGAACCAGTTGAATCAGTGGTCTTTATCTTCAACAACAACAAAAAAACACATGAGTTCGATGAGTCATCAATGAGAGGGGTGGGTGAAATCATTAGGTTTACAGGTTAGAATGCAACGGGGGTCACAGAGATACAATTCCCTTTGTATTTTAAAGTCTTTTTACTTTATTTATAATGTAAGCCTAATCATAGAGACAGCAAGAAACTACGGCATATTCATCGAGATCATTTTGAACGGTTCCTTATGGAACTACATTGGGAAGCACTACTACAGGGTCCCAAGTAACCACAGAGAATTAACATAATAAATATAACATTTTGTTCAACCAAAACATGCTGCTTTTACGTTTTTTTAAAGTTAAGCTTTTCTCTCCAGAGGTGATTTAAGTCACTAATTATTTTAAAGCTGTACAGAAATGTTATCTTTGAAAGGCAATAAAGGCAGCATACAGTAGCCTATATGAAATGGACTAAACCAAAATATAACTATGAAATTTAGCAATTCATCAACAATAACTTGTCATCTAAATAAATATCCCAAAGCATGTAAAATGGCATAATATCACCTCTTAGTTCAGGTTTTGATTCAAGAACCTTAGTCAAAATATTTTCGCAGCACAGAATGAAGAAATAAAATAGTACTAAAATGTGTATTGGTTAGTTTCACCACTGTTGTGAGACATTGATAGAAATTCCCTGATGGAAATTATCCAAAAACGAAGTGTCTCAATTAAAACACTTCTATCGTTCAGCGATAGGCACCTGTAAAGTTGAAGCAGTAGGGATGAATGAGGGGATCTGAAGTTGGAATTAGAGGCACCTGGTGGTGGTTAATCAACTTCAACTGTGTTATTCAGAACTTCACAAGCACGCATTGCCTTTCTAACGTCATTTCTTTCAAATTAAGTGAATAGGCCAATGAGGAAACTGCAGCCGTGATTCGTGTAACATTAATGAGCTGATCTGAAACCCTCTGTTCTCAGAAAGCAGGGAAGTTAGTGGACCGGTACTGGCATTATCGTTATTCTATTAGTCACGGAGAGAAAGCAACCAAAATAAATTGTTAAGCACCGTCATATCTATGCTGCCCTCTGCATGAAAGGGCTATCCTAATATTTGTTATTTCCTGCGGCATTCAGTGCACAGGCATGTGGACTAATATACGACATGTATACGTTTCACCCCCCCCCCCCTCCCTTCCCACTGCACGCACACCCACCCACCCACCAGATGACTTTGAACAAAGTAGATGGATATCTTTGAATCAAGAGGATATTTTAACGTCACACAAACTCAATTTCAGAGTTAAGGGGAAACTACAACTGCCTAACATAAGATTGGTCAGGTGGCAGACACAACTGACCTTAACATGTCACAATGACAGCTGATCAGCATTGACACTGTGTGCGAACAGGTCAGCATGGCTTGCAAATATTGGTGAACTTTGTGGAGGTTTAAGTTTATGATTGAATGAAAGATGATTGATTGAAAATCAGTAAGACCACGTATGAGGGCTTTAGTTAATAAAATGATTTAGGTAGTTAGCATGCTAGCCAGAGTCACCCATACTAGGCACAACCACTTTCAGTGACCTAGTTAGTTAACTAGCTCGTTCGTAAGATTTACCCGTGAATCACACAACACCAAAACATTTTTGTCGTAGGCTGCCAAACACGAAACGTATAAACTACCCAACACAAATCCCCTAAAGAAAATAGTGTGTTTTGTGGACAATTCAATCAAAACAAAAATGAACCCACATTAGCAACTTTCTACTGCAGCACTTTTCAAAATTCTAAGCTCGATCAAACTAGGCTTGGTTTACATTCCCAAATGTTGTTGCGTTTCACTTAAGGTGACGATTATCCCATTGTCTGGAACTTGTCATTTTACCACAGCCGCTTGGCCTTTACAAGTGTGATTAAATCAAGTAGAGAAAGTACAAACCCGGAGTATGCAAAAATTACTATGCGCCTGCGTATTGGAAAGACGGCGGACCAGGAAGGATCGGGCTTTTTTTTGTTTGTTAATAAAACATGATTTCTGAGGCCGATGTACCGTGTTTTTAACTAGTTAACGGATTAATATGGGTCTAGGTGAGACGTATATCCTCTGCGTGTTTAGAAAGGTGCAGCGACGATTTTTTTTTAAAGAACCCGTGGTATGCAAGTTGTTGGCTGCATAGCAGGAATGAAGTTATAGCTCTCCGCTGGCCAGTTGCAAGCAGTGAGCAATGGTAGCGAAACGTTTACCCCGCTCGCCGACTCGCCACTTTTCAATGTTTGTTGAGGAGCCCGAACTATTACTCAAAACTACTTTTCAAATACGACTTGGGAGTGTTTTCTTACCTCTCGACGTTCTCGCACTTTCGAATAACTTATATCCCGTTAGAAATCCCCAATCCAAGGGGAAACATTGATCGAACAATATAGTGGACTGCTTGTTTCTTTCTCGCTCGCAAACGTTGCCAGGAATGCCCTCTCCGGAGTCCCGATCACACAAGCCAGGCGAAACCACCGCGCTGCGCTTAGCAAACGATCTCACGCCGCAATGCGCCTGTGCGAGCGTGGTTGTTGTAGTACCGATAGTAACATGTGAAGGGCAGTGTTCTACAACCGTAACATAGACGCGTTAGTAATGTTCATTGCAAAAAAACATGCAATAAGTGCTGTCGAAGCAATGTCTCGAAGAAACAACATCGCTGCTCAGAAATACGCAGTTGTGTTTTTGTGGGAAAACAGTTCCTAGCTACATTTGGCTGTAAAATCATTTCGCATCACGTTCATTGTCTATTTGGGGTTGTTGGTTATAGAGTTGGAGCCTACTTATGAGTAAATAGCGCAACCTTGTGGCAGTCAATGATAATCAAAGCATTTTTACACGTAAGCACAAATAGTGGCATACAGCATTTAAGTCATTTACATTTAAGTCATTTAGCAGACGCTCTTATCCAGAGCGACTTACAAATTGGTGCATTCACCTTATGACGTCCAGTGGAACAGTCACTTTACAATAGTGCATCTAAATCTTAAAGGGGGGGGGGGAATACTTATCCTATCCTAGGTATTCCTTAAAGAGGTGGGGTTTCAGGTGTCTCCGGAAGGTGGTGATTGACTCCGCTGTCCTGGCGTCGTGAGGGAGTTTGTTCCACCATTGGGGGGCCAGAGCAGCGAACAGTTTTGACTGGGCTGAGCGGGAGCTGTACTTCCTCAGTGGTAGGGAGGCGAGCAGGCCAGAGGTGGATGATAGCGTTTGGCTATTTTATTTTGGACATGACCTGAAAACACAAATCCCATCCTCTCCACTTTATATGCCTGCCAACCACTATGACGCAAAGGTGTCGTTTTCAATTCAATTCAAGGGCTTTATTGGCATGGGAAACATGTGTTAACATTGCCAAAGCAAGTGAGATAGACAACATACAAAGTGAATATATAAAGTGAAAAACAACAAAAATTAACAGTAAACATTACACATACAGAAGTTTAAAAACAGTAAAGACAATGTACAAATAGTTAAAGGACACAAGATAAAATGAATAAGCATAAATATGGGTTGTATTTACAATGGTGTTTGTTCTTCACTGGTTGCCCTTTTCTCGTGGCAACAGGTCACAAATATTGCTGCTGTGATGGCACACTGTGGAATTTCACCCAAAAGATATGGGAGTTTTTCAAAATTGGATTTGTTTTCGAATTCTTTGTGGATCTGTGTAATCTGGGGGAAATATGTCTCTCTAATATGGTCATACATTGGGCAGGAGGTTAGGAAGTGCAGCTCAGTTTCCACCTCATTTTGTGGGCAGTGAGCACATAGCCTGTCTTCTCTTGAGAGCCATGTCTGCCTACGGCGGCCTTTCTCAATAGCAAGGCTATGCTCACTGAGTCTGTACATAGTCAAAGCTTTCCTTGATTTTGGGTCAGTCACAGTGGTCAGGTATTCTGCCGCTGTGTACTCTCTGTGTAGGGCCAAATAGCATTCTAGTTTGCTCTGTTTTTTTGTTAATTCTTTCCAATGTGTTAAGTAATTATCTTTTTATTTTCTCATGATTTGGTTGGGTCTAATTGTGCTGTTGTCCTGGGGCTCTGTCGTTTTACTATTAAGCTGCATTACATTATTGCCACGTCATAATACGCCAATTTATCAAGGAAATATAATAATGTAGTCTGAATTTATATAGATTTTTATTTACATACTTTTTCTTAAATATATATATATTTTAATTCATAATACAAAATTATCAGCAACTTACATCGCAACATCAAACATGTCTAACAAAACAAAGTTATAAACTTTAAGGTTTTTAGA
Source organism: Oncorhynchus gorbuscha (assembly GCF_021184085.1). NCBI lineage: Eukaryota > Metazoa > Chordata > Actinopteri > Salmoniformes > Salmonidae > Oncorhynchus > Oncorhynchus gorbuscha. The sequence continues at coordinate 34,325,782 of NC_060191.1, read as the reverse complement.
AAGTTTTTATTAAATGTATAAAAAAATAAACAAGAAAATACTAAATACATACAAATAAATAATAATAAAAAATAAAAACAATTATAGTGCAATTGTATTCACTCGGAATATCATGATAATGATTCAGGAAGATGTTACTGTTTTTGTTATTCACTGTGGATAATGTCTTAACAACATGATTCAGTTCAATCAAAAATATTAGTAATTTTGGTATAGAATTCTGGAATTTTTGTTTGTGTATAATGTATTTAGTATAAATTATTTTTTTAAATTACAATCATTTCAAGGGTCTTGTTATCATTGCAATATTATAGCCTTCATGTCAAAAATATGGGTTTTGTTCAAAATGGAAAATAATATTCTGCAAAATTATATCACAGATTTACATTCATAGAACAAGTGAGTAAGATTTTTCCCATCTTTTTCACAGAAAACGCAGATATCGTCAATAACCACACATTTGGACAACATAGAATTACATGGATATATCTTATGTAAAGTGCACTTCCTTAAATTGGTTTGGTATACAATATTTGTAAGGCATCAACCAAGCCAGACAATATCAGGAATAAGCATGTTCCATATCTTTTTTTTCCTCTGGGCGTAAGTTGGTTCCATGAATGGAAAATGTATCTTATGTATTTATTACAAAAAAAGGATTTGTTGGAATGGCTGGGAATGGCTTTGATCACAGAAATAAACTCTCTGAAAGGTATTGGAAACCCATCCAAAGTATAAATTGTTCATATGCAAGAATATTACCCCTGTTCTCAAAAACATCAACAACAAAGTCAATATTCCTCTCGTGCCAGCTAAGGTAGAACAATGATTTATTCTTTACAGTTATGTCTGAATTATTTCACAAAAGACCTTTATGTGGGGAAAAATTGTGCGGGAAACATATTTTCCAGGCCATTAAAGCTTATTGGTGAAACCTAGCCAATTTAGTGGGTTTATCTTTCAGGAATATAATTACATTTCAGTAAAAATGGAAGATATCCCAACTTATTAAACACATCGTTTGGAATGAAAGACCAAACTGATTCAGTATTGACCAAACATCTTTTCAACCAATTGATCTTGAAAGTGTTATTTATGTCACAAAATTCACCACTTCCAGACCGCCTTCACCTCTTTTATTAGAGAGGACTGGCTTGTTTTTGAAGTCAAGTCTTGTTGATATCTTTACAGGTAGAGAGATTTACACATAAAGATAATGAGGGGTACACAAAGCGAGACAGTCCCTCTGCCTTGGACAGAATCACTCTCCCAAGTATAGAAAGATCCCTTTGTAGCCAATTATTCATTATATTCTTGGTTTTCTTAATGTTAGGAGAGAAATTCATATGTTGTCTGACTTAAGTGTTTTTTTGACAGATGTATTCCTAAATATTTAACACAGTCCTTTACAGGAACATTTTCTATTTCTTTATCATCAGAGTCAAATAAACATAAGATTTCATATTTAGAAACATTCAGTTTTAATAGAGAGTGCAGTGATAGCATTAAGGGCATGCAGTAATAATAATAATAATAATATATGCCATTTAGCAGACGCTTTTATCCAAAGCGACTTACAGTCATGTGTGCATACATTCTACGTATGGGTGGTCCCGGGAATCGAACCCACTACCCTGGCGTTACAAGCACCATGCTCTACCAACTGAGCTACAGAAGGACCACTATTGATTTCCATTATTCAGAATATCTAGAGATAGAAGTTCCACAACCAAAATGAATACAAAGGGTGAAATTGGGCATCCCTGTCATTCACTTCTGTTGATCCGGAATATTTTGGATGTATTAAGATTTAGTAACACAGAACTATTTATATCTTTGTAAAACATGTGAATGACTTTGATAAAATGTTCACCGAAACCAAAAAGTTTAAGAGACCGAAAGAGAAATTAATGTTCAATTGTGTCAAAGGCTTTACAGAAGTCCAAAAATAAGACAACAGCATCTGAGTCAATTGCATCTGACTAATCTAGAAGGCCCAAGACTAAACGAATGTTAGAGCTTATGTGACGGCCCTTCATAAATCCTGTTTGAGTCTCATTTATAATGGTATCTATTCCTTTCTTTAATCTTTTGGCATTTACCAGAAAGATTATCAGGCTTCAGAATCAGTGAAATAAGTGGAGAACATTTACCCATTTTCAATGCAATCTTGAAACATTAAAAATAGGGTCTTCTAGTAACTGCCAAAACTGTCTACAGAATGTCTATCCCATTTTTCCTTGAATTCAGAGCCTCTCCAATTTCTTCAATTGACACATGTGAATCGCAAACTGAGTGGAAATCATCCTCAATTACAGGGATGATGTAGTCGAAGTGAAAAAGGGATAAGGTGCAGCAAGACTTCAATGAGAAGGACTGTTCCAGAATGTAAATATTTTTCTTCCGCAGCTAAAACAAACTATAAAAGGTATTGTCCAACTCGCTCTTGATTTGACATTTTGACGTTTATCATAGCTGACTCCGACGTCATAGGACTTGTTTTACTATCCCATAAGAAACTAATTAGAACTCCCATTGGTCTTCGTGATCTTCATCCAAATCTAATTTGTGACCGTGATCTCATCATCGTCGTCGCCATTACGAGGACTTGACCATTTCCCGTGCATATTTACAGGAAGTGTGTGGTCCTGATGAAGATGTGGTGGAGGAAGAGATAGCCCTGTGTCTGGATGCCACTCCCGCCATGCAGTTCCGACACTCCTGTGCACAGAACTACATACAGTGCCTCACGACCAACTCAAGCCTCCGTAGCACTGTGGTGGTGGGCTTCCAATGGGGACACGCCATGACCTCGGCATCGGGAGAGAAGGGGGCATTAAATGGGGATTTACAGATGAAAATTAAAAGATAATACTGTGTATAACAAAAAGCAGTGACATACATTAATATTTTATTGATCCTATTAGACCAGGGCAATTAGTTCCAGGGCGGTATGCCATTGCATGATGCTCCAATAGAATTAGCACAAACCTCAAAACTGCAAAACCATGAACTCTTACCTCCCTCCCTCAGTGTGGACAGAGAACCTGCGAGGGGATCTGAGGCACAACCTGAGCCTGCCCCTGGACAGCGGCTACCGGGTGGAGCACCTGGTCTCTGTGGTGGAGCACCTGGTCTCTGTGCCGGGAATAACCCACTAGTTACAAGCGGTCTTTGTCTTTGGGACCTGCGATAACCTCTCTCTGCATGTGTTCTCTGACCCAACTCAGGGCATGGTGGTCCTGTACCGGGCCAATTGCTTGGGCTCTGTGCTCTCATTACTGCAAATTGTCCGGGGAGCTGCTGACTGGCAGCATGGGCATCATCACCTTCTGGGGCTTCTGGACTACTCTGCAGATGGGTGGGATATTCAAACATTTTGTTAGGAAGCACTACAGTCTTCTTGTTCTTTAAGATAAAAATAATTTTCTCTTCAACTTCTCTGACACATCCTGTTTTTTTAACTCAATTCCCGCACCTTGGTTGGACTGATAAGTAGCGACCATATTGTTTTCCCTGACATCTGACCTCTGTGCAGACCCGCCTGGGGATTGTTAAGGTGCTGGACTGGCACTGCAGCTCCTTGGAGAGGGACACTGTCGTTAGTGGCCTGGTGACGGGGAGACAGGTGTCCACGTTTTACACGCTCTGCAACCGTGGGGTCAAGAGCTTTGACTGTGAGGAAGAAAGAGTACAGGGCTCTCAGGGGGCCTTGGTCAGGGACAGGCACAGCTCCTGAGGCGGGTCGAGAGCAGTCGGGGACAGGCACAGCTCCTGAGGCGGGTCGAGAGCAGTCAGGGACAAGCACAGCTCCTGATGTGGGTCGAGAGCAGTCAGGGACAGGCACAGCTCCTGAGGCGGGTCGAGAGCAGTCAGGGACAGGCACAGCTCCTGGCTGTATCGCAGGATAGTATCGCCAGACTGATCTCTCCCGCCAGCGAGGAGTTGCTACTTCTCCCCTGACCCTTCCTCCTCCTGGACCAGGCCCTGGGGTTTTCCTACAACCCTGGTCGGAAGGAACTGTTTGTGGCCAGTGGTTGTCCAGAGGTCCTGGTGCTAGACGTGGCTTTGTGCCCTTGCACAGCTAAGCGGATCATCCAGACCTCCAGGGACGAGGACCTGGATGACAGCGTGATGTGCCTGGAGGCAGTGATGGTGGGTGGCGTGGAGTGGGCCGTGGGTCAGCCCCCTACCCTGCCTGGTGTTCAGTGGGCGCCGCAACAGGAAGCTCCAGCTGCTCTCCCCCAACCGACTGCGCTGCCCTAGAGTTGGTGGTGGTGTTGATGTCCTGTCGGCACTTTGGAAGTGTGGGACACTCGGGGTGTGCAGTTGGCCAAGATAAGCCTGGTACACTTAAAGTATTATGGTGTAATGAAATAACATTTACAACATAGTCAAGTTTACCTGTTATAAATGGTAGTTAAAGCAATCCTTTCCCCTCTCACAGGCTCCTGGTCTTATGCTCTCCAACTGGTTAGAACTGTAGAGAAGGAAGTGAATCTGCAGGACGAGCTAATGGAAGGGCCATGAGAATGGGATAAGTCTCAAACACTATTCAAGACTCCCACCAGACACACTTCTTCTCGACTGGACCGTGGCTCCACGCGGCTTCCTTCCCGACTCAGTGCTGCGTAACTGGAAGCCGAAGCAGGAGCCACCCAAGGCCCTTCAGATAACATTACTGCAGTCAGAGGAGGAACCAGAGCATTCACCAATAGACATTGTCATCCTCGCTAAGGCCAAAGAAGCAAGACTCAACAAACCAATCCGCATGCCTAAACTGCTTGACACCCGAAACCGAGTGTGAATCCCCGCCCGAAGATGAGGAAGATGACACTAGTGACGGAAATGAGCTTCTGAAGAATATCTGATGTTGACCATTGAGGGTATGGACAGTGATGTCTGTGCGAACTGCACATAGGCCCTACTCAGCATGTTCCAGACCTACGACATCCCTCCAGAGATCCTAAAGAACCTCACCTTTTGCCTCCTGAAACATATCCAGAAGGGGAACCCCCACTGGAAACGCCTGGGGGGGGGGGGTCCATGAAGAACCTGGATCAGGTAGATCACTTCCAGGACAAACACTTGTACTTGCTGGAGGAGGTTCTCCTAGACCCAGCGGTGGACCTGCGGGATTTGGCCACGTACATCCTGAGCCGGGCCTACGGCACTGAGAAAAAGACCAGCTTACTGAATAGAATGCAGGCCAATGAAGACGTACCCAAGATATGAGTAGTGCTCAAATCAAAGGAACTGAGAGTGATTTTGGCCCTGTCCGGGGGTGTCCTCGGATGGGGCCACAGTGTCTCCTGACCCCTCCTGTCTCAGGCTCCAGTATTTATGCTGCAGTAGTTTATGTGTCGGGGGGCTAGGGTCAGTTTGTTATATCTGGAGTACTTCTCCTGTCCTATTCTCCTGTCCTGTGTGAATTTCAGTGTGCTTTCTCTAATTCTCTCTTTCTCTCTTTCTTTCTCTCTCTCGGAGGACCTGAGCCCTAGGACCATGCCCCAGGACTACCTGACATGATGACTCATTGCTGTCCCCAGTCCACCTGGCCGTGCTGCTGCTCCAGTTTCAACTGTTCTGCCTTATTATTATTCGACCATGCTGGTCATTTATGAACATTTGAACATCTTGGCCATGTTCTGTTATAATCTCCACCTGGCACAGCCAGAAGAGGACTGGCCACCCCACATAGCCTGGTTCCTCTCTAGGTTTCTTCCTAGGTTGCAGCTGTACATAGTCTATAGGAAAATAGCCCACCCATTTTCACCTACCTCATTCCCATACTGTTTTTTATACTGTTTTTATTTATTTATTTTTCTGCTCTTTTGCACACCAATATCTCTACCTGTACATGACCATCTGATCATTTATTACTCCAGTGTTAATCTGCAAAACTGTATTATTCGCCTACCTCCTCATGCCTTTTGCACACATTGTATATAGACTGCCCATTTTTTTCTACTGTGTTATTGACTTGTTAATTGTTTATTCCATGTGTAACTCTGTGTTGTCTGTTCACACTGCTATGCTTTATCTTGGCCAGGTCGCAGTTGCAAATGAGAACTTGTTCTCAACTAGCCTACCTGGTTAAATAAAGGTGAAATAAAATAAAAATAAAATTCTAGGGAGTTTTTCCTAGCCACCGTGCTTCTACACCTGCATTGCTTGCTGTTTGGGGTTTTAGGCTGGGTTTCTGTACAGCACTTTGAGATATCAGCTGATGTACGAAGGGCTATATAAATACATTTGATTTGATTTTGATTGGATTTGATTGACATTTCACAAATGAACCAGTTTTGTTAGAAACAGTCTTATTTATGATTTGTTTGTGTGTTTCCCCTCCCAAACCCTTCTCACAACCACAGGCTCCATAAACGGTGGGATAGAAAACTGTCTTGATGATCTGGAGCACGAAAGATCTACAGACGTTCCCACCAAATCCATCAGCAGCAGGCTGTCCAGGCCATATTTTACACAGGGACCCCCCCCCCCCCCCCCCCCTTTCTTCTCTCTCTCCTCAGGGCCCTTCTTGGAGTTCACAGCAAAGAACACTGGAACTATGAGGCCCAATATGACTGTCATACCCAGTGCATTTGTTTAATTGCTTATATATTATTGTCAACACGTTACTTCCAGTGCACAATGGCAATATTAATAATTTACACGACGGCTTTGTACTGTATTACAAACGTATAATATTATTTTCAAACTAGTTCCTCAATATGCTATGAAAGTGAACACTGACTGACTGGTTCCCAAGCTGACTGGTTCTCTTCTTGTACCCAGGGCGCTTAGCTACCACTCTCATCCCTCAGTACCCAATCAAGCCTCTGCTTTCCAGGGCAGTGCTGCTGGTGCTAACTAAGCAGGCAGCGTCTGCCGATGGAAAAATTCAGATTTTAATCCTGGGGAAGCAAATGCTGATTTTCTGCCCTAATTAGTAATCTTCGTGTTTCATGGAGAGAAACCCTGGAAGTCTTTAGATGTGTTGGGTGATGGTGTGGCAAGACACGATTCATCAAGTAATAGTTTATTTTTGTATATTTATTTAATGTATTATTTTGTAGCTCAATCCTTATCAGTCTCACCCCTATTTCTGCCATCCCTTTCGTTCTCCTCTCTTCTTTCTATTTTACTGTCTATTTCTGTCTCCCACTCTCTGTAAACAGATCACATGTGGACTCCTGACCTCCCTCTTATGAGGTCCCTTGGGGGGTACCCATGAATCTTCTCCCCCTAAAGAGGAGCCAGGCCTCAGCCGGCCAAGCGACAACTTCAAGCGCCCACACCGCTCAACAAAGAAATGCAGCAAATTCTCTCAGTCCACAGCCAAGTGGGAGAGCATTGTGGAGATCCCTGAGAAAGTACACGTACAAGTCTATGACCCCGCCCTCATAGGGGAGGCAGGGTAGCCTAGTGGTTAGAGCGTTGGACTAGTAACCGGAAGGTTGCAAGTTCAAACCCCCGAGCTGTCGTTCTGCCCCGGAACAGGCAGTTAACCCACTGTTCCTAGGCCGTCATTGAAAATAAAAATTTGTTCTTAACTGACTTGCCTAGTAAAATAAAGGTAAAATAAAAAGATGTCTACACGAAATCCAAGCCCCGTAAGCAGTTGTGCAGCCAGCTTCCCTCCATCAAGGCCCCCAGTGACTATGGGTGAGCTCCATGGGGATGAGCAAGGACGCTAGTCTGGTGCAGCTTCCAGACAGCCCACAACACTTCAGACTGGAGCCCATCAAGAGTAAGAGGGACTCCAACTGGAGGGAGAGCCTATACAAGCTTGTATCCCAATATGGCTTCCGCTCCACAGAGGGACAGACTGTCCGCTCTTGGCCCTCTGGATGTCCCAGGGGCTGTCCAGCACTACCCCTGCACCATGTCCCCTCTTCAGACCAGGTAGGCCAGCCAGGTGTCCCTGGGCCAGATCATCATTGGAAAGGCCCCCCCTTCCAGTTCCACCATGGGCCCCTCTGGAGAGCATGTATGGGAGGCTAGAGGTGAGGGAGCCAATGGAGCCCTAGAGAGGGAAGGTGCAGAAAGTGAAGGTGATCATGTCTAGGTGTCATCCAACCTTATCACCAGGGGGCAGTGTGGGGCCAAGGTTCCATTTAGTCAGTGTTAAATTGTATTGTCTCCGGATATCTGCGTGATAAACATCTACCAAATTGTGATGGGATTGTAAATGCATTATGCTTGTTGTTGTAAGTTGCAATAAAATAGAGCTGTATACTAGACAGTATGCTGTGTGATAATTGGAGACACATACATGCATGCTCTCTCACACAAGCGCCAATGACACACACAGGCTACACAGTGTTATACACACACACACACACACACACACACACACCATGAAAAACAATTTCAACCCACTGGTCCACAAAACATCAGCCTAATGATCAAGGTTAACTGACAATGACCAGTATAGGCTGTTGTTGTACAGTCAAGCAATGCCTTAACTTTAAAGGTCACCCATAAAAATACACCTTACAGATAGACTATTTTAAACCCCGATTTTTTTATAATCAAAATGAAGCAAAAGTTCATTTGGTCGTCCAAGCGATGTCCAAATTATGAGATATAAAGGCCTATGTGGATGTAGGCTCCTCGAGAAACTACACTACCCAGAATACAACGGCATATTCCACCCCCAGTACAGCCGGTGTATTTGGATACAAAGTCAGCCGAGAGACTGACAGCTCCGTCTAGAAATGGCACGTCTTTTGGAGAAAAAAGCGATTTGATTGTGAAGGACAAGTGGCCAACCGACTGACCCAGATGAGTAAGGACTCCAAGACTATTCATTTTGTGGAATTGGATTATGGAATCTGATGGTGGATATTTGGATGCGTTCACACGCCCATGCGACAATGTCAATGGATGTTATGATGAACAGTGGTCAGGCTTTTTTCCGTAAATATTTGAATATTTCATTTTTGGTTTATTTGAACCAGAAGACAAGACGCTATATACGCATAAAGACAGGATTGTAATTCAATGTTGCACCAAAAGGACGAATTAGGCTTTTATTAGACCTGCTACGTTATTATTTTTATTATTGTTGTTATTATTATTGCCTCGAGGATGGTGCATCTGTCTATCAAAGCCAAAGAAAACACGTTACCGTAGACGATTAATCGCTTTATTCTTTATCACGTCAACTCGAATCAGAGATACACAAATATTTGCAATTGGAATTACAGTCAAATGCTTTCACAAAACACATAATGTATTATTACTGTAGGCTATTTCGGTCTCTAACATAGCGTGTGAAGGTGTCGAAAAGCACTGAAATATATTCGTTAAAAGCCAGCAGGTGCGGGGGACCTTTGCTCACAAATAACTGAAATGTGCAACATTGTGTCCATATAACTAGACAAGGCTATTGCTTATGATTACAAATGTATCAGATGTTATGAATGAGCATCGTCTTATAGCCTACAAAATTGACGCGAAGATCATTATGGCTACAACAGACTGTTCTGTACACGTTGTATGTATACGTTTCTGTCGCGATAACTCGCGCATTCGTGAAAGCTCACTGTATCGTGTTTATTGAAACGTTACAGAGCGCAGAATTTAGGCCGGACAATGTAACAAGACGAACGATCAATCATTGATGTTCGCTGACAACTAAGGTGCAAAATGTACAGTCACTCGATGATGTTTGCCTGAATACTGTCCGCCGTAATTCCCCATCTAAAAATGGAGGAGTAGGCTTTTTAAGAACATTCAACGGGCGTATACGTTGATCGATGTAGGCGTGCAGGATTTAGACGAGGCAGCAGATAGTAGGGAAATATTTCAATCGACATTTCAACGAAATACGACGTCAAGACAAGGGTCTTTCATCGCTGTCAAAAAGCCAATGACCCGGTAATAACGAGATGTCAGACAAGCGCTATTTTTCTGCGCTGCGCTTGATTGGAAATAGCAACGATCCTTGCTCAGATGTTAAACTACACAGGTGAAACTATTTAGAATACAAATGTTTTGTTACACGTGGTGCAACTGATTTATAAATAGCCGATTTAGATGTGGGATCTCCTTTAACTGTCGCGTGGCTTCCTCACTGTCTTTGGCCTCTCATAATCTCCAGGGAGAGGAGTGAGTTTGCCTCTTTAAATCTCTGTGTCAGGATCTGTTCTCAAGGAGGCGAAATGAAGTGCAGCGTTTGGCCATGAATTATTCATCAGGGCAAAAAATTCAAGGAAATAAAAATAGTAAGAAACCAGAATAAACATTTGTGGTCAACTGAGACCATCCAGCTCTTGCTGAGTCTTGAGAGGGACGCAGTAAATCAAATCTGTAGTCTAATATGAAATAGCAATAGATGCTTTGAGGATCCCCCCCCACAGCCCCCCTACAGTAGTCGTAAAAGCCGTGTGGGATGTTACAGAGACCCATGTTCAGATCCTGAGCAGCGCAAAGCTACCCCATCCACCAGAACCTCATCTCACAGTACTGAAGAGGGAACACATGGTCTACTTTGGGATTTTTCCCAGGCCAGCCTCTCTGGTAGCTTTCTAGAACATACATGGGAGAATAATCAGTAGCCTCTCTCAGGGATAGCCAGGGGTCACCCCAAAGTGAACTCGTAGGTATACATGTTAAATACACACTGCATTATACATGGTAATACAGACTGCTACACACACATGATTGGTGACAGGAACTGGAACTACCCCAGTAAACGGGGCCAGTGATGGGACAGTGGAGCTTTGGCCTGCCTGTCCACTGATCTGTCACTCCTCTGGTTAAGGAGGCCTGGATTCAGCTGATGGGCCCTGCATGGATTTTGTGTGTGAGTTGACAGAGGGCAGGCCCACACCGCTGACCAGCAGCCGGGCAGCCATGGATCCATATGCCAGAGCGAGCAGCACAGCAGCCCCCCTGCCCTGCACCAGCTGTGGGGGCTGCTGCGACCCTCCTCCCCCTGGCCTCGTGCTCGCTGGTCCCCTTGGCCCCCCTTATGGCCCCCCTCTCTCCTCCATGCCCCCACATATGACCCCTGCTCCCCCGGTGTGTGCTGCTACAGCTGTCCAGGCTGAGAATGGCAGCAGCTGGAACTCCTCCTCTGGTTCTTCAGACTCCCACCCTGGCCACCAGTGCGGCTCTACCACCTCCAACCCCTACTGGACGGCCGTGTTTGACTACGAGGCCACGGCAGACGAGGAGCTGACCCTGCGGCGCGGGGACCTCCTGGAGGTCCTCTCCAAGGACTCCAAAGTGTCCGGGGATGAGGGCTGGTGGACGGGCAAGATCCAAGACAAGGTGGGCATTTTCCCATGCAACTACGTTACTCGGAGGGACGCCGGCAGCTACCCGCAGCTAACCGCAGGAGGGCTGGTGGCGGGTGGGGTGCCTGAGGGGTGCCCCCTGGAGATCGACTTCACGGAGCTGGTGCTGGAGGAGGTGATCGGGGCGGGGGGGTTTGGGAAGGTGTATAGGGGGATGTGGCAAGGGGAGGAGGTGGCAGTTAAAGCTGCCAGGCAGGACCCGGACGAGGACATCAGCGCCACAGCTGAAAGCGTACGACAAGAGGCCAGGCTTTTCTGGATGCTCAGACACCCCAACATCATCAACCTGATAGGGGTGTGCCTGCGAGAGCCCAACCTCTGCCTGGTGATGGAGTATGCCCGCGGGGGGGCCCTGAACAGAGCCCTAGCTGGGAAGAAGGTACCCCCCAGGGTGCTGGTGAACTGGGCCGTGCAGATCGCCACAGGGATGGACTACCTGCACAATCAGACCTTTGTACCGGTTATACACAGAGACCTCAAGTCAAGCAACAGTGAGTATGCCAACACTCGTCTCCCACTCCAGTCTGCCATCTCAAAGATATCATTCGCTCCAAATGAGTCCTATTTCATGTCAAATATAAAACGTTTGGGGGGCAAATCACACTCAGAATGGGAACACGTTCATTCTTTCCGTTGGTTTGTTTGCATGTTGAATCAGCCATGCACAACACAGTTGATTGCCTCATAGGCCGTAGACAGACTGTATTATTGCCTATTTTAGTTCCAGTCTCCAGTTAAGGGAAGTATAGTATATGACATTCATTTAACAGAGGATGGATGAGTGGACACTGACAGAATGTGCAGTACAATGCATACTGTTAACCCTCGTGTTGATGGGTTCATTTAAGTATCGTGTGGATGAAACGAAATAGAGGGGTCTTCTGTTTGACACACAGACAGTTGAGTTGAGAATGACAGGGTAAGTTCAGCCCTGGAGAGCTGGCTCTCTCTCTCTGCCATCTTCCCCCTGTCATTTATTCCCCCCTCCTCCCATCCTCTCCTCCTCTTTCTACCACCCCTCCTCCCATCCTCTCCTCTTGTCCTCCTCTTTCTACCACCCCTCCTCCCATCCTCTCCTCCTCCTCTTTCTACCACCCCTCCTCCCATCCTCTCCTCTTGTCCTCCTCTTTCTACCACCCCTCCTCCCATCCTCCTCCTCCTCTTTCTACCACCCCTCCTCCCATCCTCTCCTCTTGTCCTCCTCTTTCTACCACCCCTCCTCCCATCCTCTCCTCCTCCCTCTTTCTACCACCCCTCCTCCCATCCTCTCCTCTCGTTCTCCTCTTTCTACCACCCACCCCTCCTCCCATCCTCCCTCCCCTCATCCTCCTCTTTCTACCACCCCTCATCCCATCCTCTCCTCTCGTCCCCCTCTTTCTACCACCCCCCCTTCCTCCCATCCTCCTCCTCTCGTCCCCCTCTTTCTACCACCCCTCCTCGCATCCTCTCCCCTCCTCCCATCCTCTCCTCTCGTCCTCCTCTTTCTACCACCCCCTCCTCCCATCCTCTCCCCTCCTCCCATCCTCTCCTCTCGTCCTCCTCTTTCTACCACCCCTCCTCCCATCCTCTCCCCTCCTCCCATCCTCTCCTCTCGTCCTCCTCTTTCTACCACCCCTCCTCCCATCCTCTCCCCTCCTCCCATCCTCTCCTCTCGTACTCCTCTTTCTACCACCCCTCCTCCCATCCTCTCCCCTCCTCCCATCCTCTTCTCTCGTCCTCCTCTTTCTACCACCCCTCCTCCCATCCTCTCCTCTCGTCCTCCTCTTTCTACCACCCCTCCTCCCATCCTCTCCTCTCGTCCTCCTCTTTCTACCACCCCTCCTCCCATCCTCTCCTCTCGTCCCCCTCTTTCTACCCCCCTCCTCCCATCCTCTCCTCTCGTCCTCCTCTTTCTACCACCCCTCCTCCCATCCTCTCCTCTCGTCCCCCTCTTTCTACCACCCCTCCTCCCATCCTCTCCCCTCCTCCCATCCTCTCCTCTCGTCCTCCTCTTTCTACCACCCCCCTCCTCCCATCCTCTCCCCTCCTCCCATCCTCTCCTCTCGTCCTCCTCTTTCTACCACCCCTCCTCCCACCCCTCCTCCCATCCTCTCCTCTCGTCCCCCTCTTTCTACCCATCCCCCTCCTCCCATCCTCTCCTCTCGTCCTCCTCTTTCTACCACCCCTCCTCCCATCCTCTCCTCTCGTCCCCCTCTTTCTACCACCCCCCCTCCCATCCTCTCCCCTCCTCCCATCCTCTCCTCTCCTCCTCCCTCTTTCTACCACCCCTCCTCCCATCCTCTCCCCTCCTCCCATCCTCTCCTCTCGTCCTCCTCTTTCTACCACCCCTCCTCCCATCCTCTCCCCTCCTCCCATCCTCTCCTCTCGTCCTCCTCTTTCTACCACCCCTCCTCCCATCCTCTCCCCTCCTCCCATCCTCTCCTCTCGTCCTCCTCTTTCTACCACCACTCCTCCCATCCTCTCCCCTCCTCCCATCCTCTCCTCTCGTCCTCCTCTTTCTACCACCCCTCCTCCCATCCTCTCCTCTCATCCTCCTCTTTCTACCACCCCTCCTCCCATCCTCTCCCCTCCTCCCATCCTCTCCTCTCGTCCTCCTCTTTCTACCACCCCTACTCCCATCCTCTCTCCTCCTCCCATCCTCTCCTCTCGCCCTCCTCTTTCTACCACCCCTCCTCAAGGACAGCAGTTCTGCTCTGCAACTCGCCAAGCTATTTCTGGTCCTTTGTACTACTTGCTGTTTAAAGTCACAGTTGTTGGTGTATTGGGGGGGGGGGGGCACTGTGTGTTAGTGTGTGTGTGTGTACGTGGGCCTGTCTGTGTGTGTGATGTGAGTATGGGGGATGGGGTGTAGAGGTACGAGTTGAGGCTACAGGATGCTGAGTCCAGAGATTTGTGAAGGGGAGAGATGATCTGGAGTGTCTGTAGCTTAAAAACACCCGGCTCACAGATCTTCCGTACTGTTCCTAATCGCTCCCCGGGTTTGTGAAGCCGTGATGTAGGCGAGAGCCGCCATGTGAAAAGCTGCCCCTCCCTCAGTAGCTGTGATGATAGGGATCAGATGGGTATTGGATGGCGAAGCCTTGGCAACAACACAGAGCTGCCTCCACGACACTGGGCTGTGTTGAGTCATCCAGCTGTCAGCATCCCGGCGCAAATGTCAATTCCTTCACTTGGAATTATTTCTGTGTGAAAAAGATGATTTCAAAGCAGTGTCTCAATCTGTCACGCCGTCTCATTTCTCTGCGTCCCGTTTAAAAAAAAAAGCGAAACTATTCAAGTATGTGATCAGACGATGTTTACACTGCCTCGGCGAAGCCCGGAGGGAGGGAGGGAAGCAAATGAGATGGTGAGAGTGGAGAGGTTACAAAGATGAGGGAGGAAAGAGAGGGACAGAGAGGGAGAAGAAAGATAAGAGAAATAGAAGGGGAGAGCGATTGGGGAGGTAGAAGGAGAGTGACAGAGAGAGAGAGAGAGAGAGAGAGGGAGATAAACAGTGGTTCATCTTAGTTTAGGGTTACACCTCAGCTCATTGTCCAGGTGTACAGGTCTCAGATATCCGCTTCAAACCGCCGCCCATTTGGCATCACTGCGGTTATGGAGAAGCTTTAGGCCCCACAGCTTCTCCTCTGTTTCTTCCCCACCTATCTGGCCGGCCCTCAAACCTCTCCTCTTCCCACTCACTGTGTGTGTGTGTGTGTGTGTGTGTGTGTGTGTGTGTGTGTGTGTGTGTGTGTGTGTGTGTGTGTGTGTGTGTGTGTGTGTGTGTGTGTGTGTGTGTGTGTGTGTGTGTGTGTGTGTGTGTGTGTGTGTGTGTGTGTGTGTGTGTGTGTGTGTGTGTGTGTGTGTGTGTTTCTGCCTTTCTCTCGGTGTGGTTGTTTGCCTGGCTGAGGCTGGAATAGTGAGCCTGACTGTCTAACTGGGATAATCTGATTACGGTGACCTCCTTAGTGATGTGACAGCGGTGTTTGTGGGTTGGCAGGTCACTGCCCCGTGGTCCCTTTAGCCGTACCTGCCACACTGATCCAGAATCAGCCCACTCTCTCAGTGGCGCACAATCCTCCTTGGGTCATATGATTCAGGGCAAGAGTGTGCTGGCTCTCATGCCAGCAGCAAAATCTAAATAAATACGAATATAACTGTTATAACAGTTTATAAGCACATATAGTAGGCTGACTCGAGAGAAGCCCTAAGAATGTGGTCATGTGAACAATCGCGTCATTAACCGCACATTTCTCAAAAACATGGCCCTAGTCGATAGCCATTCAATTAAACACATTATTGATCAGGTGATTTGACCAAGTTGAAATTCAACCTGCCCTAGATAATGGGTCTTCAGAAAGAGGTCTTGGAAACTCTACCCTGTGATGGCTAATGTGTCTGCTGCCACTGCATTGAGTTGTACAGTATATGGGCATGACTCAGCATCCGGTCACAAAATACTGTACTACTGATCACCTGGCTACTGTAACTCACGTAGAAATATAATCTATAGAACAGACCTCCCCATTCAAGTCAATGATGCTATAATGGGTGGACTAGCAGCGGGTTAGAGGTTCTAAGCCCTTTCTATAGATTATATTTCTATGGACACACACGGGTCAGATAGACCCCTCTATACTGCAGAGGTAGGTACGTTATATATATACCTATGTTCTGTTCTGTTAATTACTGATGTCCCCTTTCATAACGAAGAACCCTTGGTCATGTGCAGTGTTGCTCTAAGTTATTCTTGTACTAACTAGCTTCATTAAATGTGAATCTCCAGTTCACTTCCTTGTATCTGGAGTCTTTCTTATTATAGACATGAGTAGTAGTAAGAGCTAAGACACTACAACCTACACGGCTGTGTCCCAATAAGCTTACTGTATACAGATACATACAGTTGAAGTTGTAAGTTTACATACACTTAGGTTGGAGTCATTAAAACTCATTTTTCAACCACTCCACAAATTTGTTGATAATAAACTATAGTTTTGGCAAGTCGGTTAGGACATCTACTTTGTGCATGACACAAGTCATTTTTCCATTAATTGTTTACAGACAGATTATTTCACTTATAATTCACTGTATCACAATTCCACTGGGTCAGAAGTTTACATACACTAAGTTGACTGTGCCTTTAAACAGCTTGGAAAATTCCAGAAATGTATGTCATGACTTTAGAAGCTTCTGATAGGCTAACTGACATAATTTGAGTCAATTAGAGGTGTACCTGTGGATGTATTTCAAGGCCTACCTTCAAACTCTGTGCCTCTTTGCTTGACATCATGAGAAAATCTTTAAAAAATCAGCCAAGACCTCAGAAAAAAAATGTAGACCTCCACAAGTCCGGTTCATCCTTGGGAGCAATTTCCAAACGCCTGAAGGTACCCCGTTCATCTGTACAAACAATAGTACGCAAGTATAAACACCATGGGACCACGCAGCCGTCATACCACTCAGAAAGGAGACGCCTTCGGTCTCCTAGAGATGAATATACTTTGGTGCGAAAAGTGCAAATTAATCCCTGAACAGCAACAAAGGACCATGTGAAGAAACTGGAGGAAACAGATAGAAAAGTATCTATATCCACAGTGAAATGAGTCCTATATCGACATAACCTGAAAGGCCGCTCAGCAAGGAAGAAGCCACTGCTCCAAAATCGCCATAAAAAGCCAGACTATGTTTTGCAACTGCACATGGAGACAAAAATCACACTTTTTGGTGAAATATCCTCTAGTCTGATGAAACAGAAATGGAACTGTTTGGCCATAATGACCATCGTTAGCCCGAAGAACACCATCCCAACTGTGAAGCACGGGGGTGGCAGCATCATGTTGTGGGGGTGCTTTGCTGCAAGAGGGGCTGGTGCACTTCACAAAATAGATGAAATCATGAGGGAGGAAAATTATGTGGATATATTGAAGTAAAATCTCATGACATCAGTCAGGAAGTTAAAGCTTGGTCGCAAATGGGTCTTCCAAATGGACAAACTTCCAAAGTTGTGGCAAAATGGCTTAAGGACAACAAAGTCATGGTATTGAGGTGGCCATCACAAAGCCCTGACCTCAATCCTATAGAACATTTGTGGGCAGAATTGAAAAAGCGTGTGCGAGCAAGGAGGCCTACAAACCTGACTCAGTTACACCAGCTCTGTCAGGAGGAATGTGCCAAAATTCACCCAATAGGGACTCTAATCAGGGGAAAGGATCGGGAACAGGAAATGATGATTAGGGAATAGGAACAGTGGGAGCAGGAACGGAGACTTATTGTGGGAAGCTTGTGGAAGGCTACCCTAAATGTTTGACCCAATTTAAACAATTTAAAGGCAATGCTACAAAATACTAATTGAGTGTATGTAAACTTCTGACCCACTGGGAATGTGATGAAAGAAATAAAAGCTACAATAAATCATTCTCTCTACTATTATTCTGACATTTCACATTCTTAAAAAAAAGTGGTGATCCTAACTGACCTAAAACAGGGAATTTTTACTAGGATTAAATGTCAGGAATTGTGAATAACTGAGTTTAAATGTATTTGGCTAAGGTGTATGTAAACTTCCGACTTGAACTGTATGGTTGCTTCTGTCCCGTGACCCAGTTTCCTGCGCAACCACAGAAAGGTGAAAGGACTGGATTTAGATTAGATTAGAGATTAGAGATGGAGATACCCATCTCTGAGGATTCACCAGGAAAGGAACCAAGGAAATGCCATTTAAAAACCCATGTTTGTAGCCTCTGTTTGGGGAGTTTTTGTGAAAGCTGTTTGACAATTAAGATACTGAATGAGAGAGGCTGCTACACTGTATATAGGCATCATAAAGATGGGGGTGGGTGGTTGACGGTACCTGCTGCTGTTTTGAGCGCTGTCACTTCAAACGGAGAGCAAGTTGACACGTTCAACAGTCACCTGAATAGTGGGGCCTTGAGTCTGCAAGCTGGCATGTCCAGTTTGCCGTCGTCTCTTCCCTCCCCTGGATAATTCAGCATTTATTACAGGAACCCGTAACTTGGATACTACTCGGTTCGATGGAGTTGGACCGAAATGTCGAGCGTCATCATCTTACATTTCGGTACCTCTTCCGTTATGACACGAATACATGTTCCCCAATGGCTACTTATGGGCTTATGGGATGGCGTGCCACTGAAAAGCGTTTGAACGTGTGTTTGTTGAGAGAAGGATTAGCGTTATGGCTAGCAGTAGCTGCTAATCCCGATCAGAGATAGACGAGCCTGGCTGACGGTCGGTGGATGACTGGGCTGGACTCTCTCTGAGCAGCCCGTCTTCTCTGGCCTCTCCCGCACAACAGAAAGAGGGATGTTGCCGCTGGAAGAGCCGTCACGGATTGACTTGATTCATCGTCGTGGCAGGAGTAGGAAAATATTGTCCGGCACCAGAACACCTGATTCAATGAATGAATGAATGAATCAAGGGCCCTGTCTGAATGCTTTCACACGCATGTCTTTGGATGTACACGTGTTACACGCGTGTGTGTGTGTGTGTGTGTCAAATCAAATCAAATCAAATGTGATTTGTCACATACACATGGTTAGCAGATGTTAATGCGAGTGTAGCGAAATGCTTGTGCTTCTAGTTCTGACCATGCAGTAATAACCAATGGGTAGTCTAACCTAACAATTTCACAACAACTACCTTATACACACAAGTGTAAAGGAATGAAGAATGTGTACATGCAAATATATGAATGAGTGATGGTACAGAACGGCATAGGCAAGATGCAGCAGATGGTATCGAGGACAGTATATACATATGAGATGAGTAATGTAGGGTATCTAAACATTATATGAAGTGGCATTGTTTAAAGTGGCTAGTGATACATTTTTACATTATCAAAGGGGCTGGAGTTGAGTCAGTGTGTTGGCAGCAGCCACTCAATGTTAGTGGTGGCTGTTTAACAGTCTGATGGCCTTGAGATAGAAGCTGTTTTTCAGTCTCTCGGTCCCTGCTTTGATGCACCTGTACTGACCTTGCCTTCTGGATGATAGCGGGGTGAACAGGCAGTGGCTCGGGTGGTTGTTGTCCTTGATGATCTTTATGGCCTTCCTGTGACATCGGGTGGTGTAGGTGTCCTGGAGGGCAGGTAGTTTGCCCCCGGTGATGCGTTGTGCAGACCTCACTACCACCTGGAGAGCCTTACGGTTCTGGGTGGAGCAGTTGCTGTATCAGACGGTGATACAGCCCGACAGGATGCTCTCGATTGTGCATCTGTAGAAGTTTGGGAGTGGTTTTGGTGACAAGCCAAATTTCTTCAGCCTCCTGAGGTTGTCTGTGTGGGTGGACCAGTTCAGTTTGTCCGTGATGTGTACGCCGAGGAACTTAAAACTTACTACCCTCTCCACTACTGTCCCGTCGATGTGGATAGGGGGGGTCCTCTCTCTGCTGTTTCCTGAAGTCCACGATCATCTCCTTAGTTTTGTTGACGTTGAGTGTGAGGTTATTTTCCTGGCACCACACTCCGAGGGCCCTCACCTCCTCCCTGTAAGCCGTCTCGTCGTTGTTGGTAATCAAGCCTACCACTGTAGTGTCGTCTGCAAACTTGATGATTGAGTGTGTGTGTTTGTGTGTATGTGCGTGTGCATGTGTGTGTGTGCGCGCGTGTGTGTGTATGGAGGTGGGACAGAGGGACACGGTGGTGCTCGCTAGCTAGGGCAGGGAACACTCACTGGGAGTGCAGCAACAATGACCCCATTCTCACACAACAAGCCAAGGCAGAGCTGGGCTCACAATGACAGGAGTCACTGTTGGGAAGGGGGCGCGGAGAGGACGGACGACGCAGCGACGGAGGGAGTGAGGTCGACTGTAGACCTTGAATGACAGGACGGAGGGATGGATGGATAGAGAAAAGGAGAAGGAATGTGCTTGCTGTAGAGTGGGCCCTGCGGGCTAGGTTGGGGGAGGGATGGAGGGAGGGAGGGATACAGGGATGGAGTAAGTGGTGGGGATGGGGTCAGAGTGTTCTACAGAATCAAGGTCATACAGTTCCTCTTGTACTCTCTCTCTACTCCACACATCTGTATGTTCCCAACCAAAACGCCTCACCAATCAACCAATGGTGGTGGACTAATTCGTTGAACATAGCAAATGGTTGTAAAGAGAACTAGCTGACAGACGAATGAACAAGGTCAAATGAGGCCTATCCTGTGAGTGGTCGTGTCAGTGTGTTCTGTCTTACTACTGTTTTGGCTCGGAGTAAGGCCTTGGACTCAGCACAGGCACCGTGAGAACAGGGGAATACTGCAAACAGATGTTTGTATTCCCTCTCTGTTAAGCTCAGTTAGACCCCTTGAGTTGATAAACATGATGAAAGCGCCACACAGAGAGAACAGGGGAGAGGGATAGAGAGTGGGAGAGGGATAGAGAGTGGGAGAGGGATAGAGAGTGGGCGAGGGATAGAGAGTGGGAGAGGGATAGAGAGTGGGAGAGAGTGGGAGAGGGATAGAGAGTGGGAGAGGGATAGAGAGTGGGAGAGGGATAGAGAGTGGGAGAGGGATAGAGAGTGGGAGAGGGATAGAGAGTGGGAGAGGGATAGAGAGTGGGAGAGGGATAGAGAGTGGGAGAGAGTGGGAGAGGGATAGAGAGTGGGAGAGGGATAGAGAGTGGGAGAGGGAGTGGGAGAGGGATAGAGAGTGGGAGAGGGATAGAGAGGGATAGAGAGTGGGAGAGAGTGGGAGAGGGATAGAGAGTGGGAGAGAGTGGGAGAGGGATAGAGAGTGGGAGAGGGATAGAGAGTGGGAGAGGGATAGAGAGTGGGAGAGGGATAGAGAGGGATAGAGAGTGGGAGAGGGATAGAGAGGGATAGAGAGGGATAGAGAGTGGGAGAGAGTGGGAGAGGGATAGAGAGTGGGAGAGGGATAGAGAGGGATAGAGAGGGATAGAGAGTGGGAGAGAGTGGGAGAGGGATAGAGAGTGGGAGAGAGTGGGAGAGGGATAGAGAGTGGGAGAGAGTGGGAGAGGGATAGAGAGTGGGAGAGAGTGGGAGAGGGATAGAGAGTGGGAGAGAGTGGGAGAGGGATAGAGAGTGGGAGAGAGTGGGAGAGGGATAGAGAGTGGGAGAGGGATAGAGAGTGGGAGAGGGATAGAGAGTGGGAGAGGGAGAGGGATAGAGAGTGGGAGAGGGATAGAGAGTGGGAGAGGGATAGAGAGTGGGAGAGGGATAGAGGGAGAGGGATAGAGGGAGAGGGATAGAGGGAGAGGGATAGAGAGTGGGAGAGGGATATAGAGTGGGAGAGGGATAGAGAGTGGGAGAGGGATAGAGAGTGGGAGAGGGATAGAGAGTGGGAGAGGGAGAGGGATAGAGAGTGGGAGAGGGATAGAGAGTGGGAGAGGGATAGAGAGTGGGAGAGGGATAGAGGGAGAGGGATAGAGAGTGGGAGAGGGATAGAGGGAGAGGGATAGAGAGTGGGAGAGGGATAGAGGGAGAGGGATAGAGAGTGGGAGAGGGATAGAGGGAGAGGGATAGAGAGTGGGAGAGGGATAGAGGGAGAGAGAGGGATAGAGAGTGGGAGAGGGATAGAGAGTGGGAGAGGGATAGAGAGTGGGAGAGGGATAGAGAGTGGGAGAGGGATAGAGAGGGATAGAGAGGGATAGAGAGGGATAGAGAGGGATAGAGAGTGGGAGAGGGATAGAGAGTGGGAGAGGGATAGAGAGGGATAGAGAGGGATAGAGAGGGATAGAGAGTGGGAGAGGGATAGAGAGTGGGAGAGGGATAGAGAGGGATAGAGAGGGATAGAGAGTGGGAGAGGGGAGAGTGGGAGAGGGGAGAGAGTGAGAGGGGGGAGAGGGGGATAGAGAGTGGGAGAGGGATAGAGAGTGGGAGAGGGATAGAGAGGGATAGAGAGTGGGAGAGGGATAGAGAGGGATAGAGAGGGATAGAGAGGGATAGAGAGTGGGAGAGGGATAGAGAGTGGGAGAGGGGAGAGAGTGGGAGAGGGGGAGAGAGGGATAGAGAGTGGGAGAGGGATAGAGAGGGATAGAGAGGGATAGAGAGTGGGAGAGGGATAGAGAGTGGGAGAGGGGAGAGAGTGGGAGAGGGGAGAGAGGGATAGAGAGTGGGAGAGGGATAGAGAGTGGGAGAGGGAGAGGGATAGAGAGTGGGAGAGGGATAGAGAGTGGGAGAGGGATAGAGAGTGGGAGAGGGATAGAGGGAGAGGGATAGAGAGTGGGAGAGGGATAGAGGGAGAGGGATAGAGAGTGGGAGAGGGATAGAGGGAGAGGGATAGAGAGTGGGAGAGGGATAGAGGGAGAGGGATAGAGAGTGGGAGAGGGATAGAGGGAGAGGGATAGAGAGTGGGAGAGGGATAGAGAGTGGGAGAGGGATAGAGAGTGGGAGAGGGATAGAGAGTGGGGAGGGATAGAGAGGGATAGAGAGGGATAGAGAGGGATAGAGAGTGGGAGAGGGATAGAGAGTGGGAGAGGGATAGAGAGTGGGAGAGGGATAGAGAGGGATAGAGAGGGATAGAGAGGGATAGAGAGTGGGAGAGGGATAGAGAGTGGGAGAGGGATAGAGAGGGATAGAGAGGGATAGAGAGTGGGAGAGGGATAGAGAGTGGAGAGAGGGGAGAGAGTGGGAGAGAGGGGGAGAGAGGGATAGAGAGTGGGAGAGGGATAGAGAGTGGGAGAGGGATAGAGAGTGGGAGAGAGGGATAGAGAGGGATAGAGAGGGAGAGAGGGATAGAGAGTGGGAGAGGGATAGAGAGTGGGAGAGGGGAGAGAGTGGGAGAGGGGGAGAGAGGGATAGAGAGTGGGAGAGGGATAGAGAGGGATAGAGAGGGATAGAGAGGGATAGAGAGTGGGAGAGGGATAGAGAGGGGAGAAGGGGGAAGAGAGTGGGAGAGGGGGAGAGAGGGATAGAGAGTGGGAGAGGGATAGAGAGTGGGAGAGGGGGGAGAGGGATAGAGAGTGGGAGAGGGATAGAGAGTGGGGAGAGGGGAGAGAGGGATAGAGAGTGGGGAGGGATAGAGAGTGGGAGAGGGGGAGAGAGGGATAGAGAGTGGGAGAGGGATAGGGTGGGAGAGTGGGAGAGGGGGAGAGAGGGATAGAGAGTGGGAGAGGGATAGAGAGTGGGGAGAGAGTGGGAGAGGGATAGAGAGTGGGAGAGGGATAGAGAGTGGGAGAGGGATAGAGAGTGGGAGAGGGATAGAGAGTGGGAGAGATAGGGAGAGGGATAGGGAGAGAGGGATAGAGAGTGGGGAGAGGGATAGAGGGAGAGGGATAGAGAGTGGGAGAGGGATAGAGGGAGAGGGATAGAGAGTGGGAGAGGGATAGAGGGAGAGGGATAGAGAGTGGGAGAGGGATAGAGAGTGTGGGAGAGGGATAGAGAGTGGGGAGAGGGATAGAGAGGGATAGGGAGAGGGATAGAGAGGGATAGAGAGTGGGAGAGGGATAGAGAGTGGGAGAGGGATAGAGAGAGAGGGATAGGATAGAGAGGGATAGAGAGGGATAGAGAGATGGGAGAGGGATAGAGAGTGGGAGAGGGATAGAGAGGGATAGAGAGGGATAGAGAGTGGGAGAGGGATAGAGAGTGGGAGAGGGGAGAGAGAGTGGGAGAGGGGGGAGAGAGAGGGATAGAGAGTGGGAGAGGGATAGAGAGTGGGAGAGGGATAGAGAGGGAGGGATAGAGAGTGGGAGAGGGATAGAGAGGGATAGAGAGGGATAGAGAGTGGGAGAGGGATAGGATGGGAGAGAGGGAGAGAGTGGGAGAGAGGGGAGAGAGGGATAGAGAGTGGGAGAGGGATAGAGAGGGATAGAGAGGGATAGAGAGTGGGAGAGGGATAGAGAGTGGGGAGAGGGGGAGAGAGTGGGAGAGGGGGAGAGAGGGATAGAGAGTGGGAGAGGGATAGAGAGTGGGAGAGGGAGAGGGATAGAGAGTGGGAGAGGGATAGAGAGTGGGAGAGGGATAGAGAGTGGGAGAGGGATAGAGGGAGAGGGATAGAGAGTGGGAGAGGGATAGAGGGAGAGGGATAGAGAGTGGGAGAGGGATAGAGGGAGAGGGATAGAGAGTGGGAGAGGGATAGAGGGAGAGGGATAGAGAGTGGGAGAGGGATAGAGGGAGAGGGATAGAGAGTGGGAGAGGGATAGAGAGTGGGAGAGGGATAGAGAGTGGGAGAGGGATAGAGAGTGGGAGAGGGATAGAGAGGGATAGAGAGGGATAGAGAGGGATAGAGAGGGGGAGAGGGATAGAGAGTGGGAGAGGGATAGAGAGTGGGAGAGGGATAGGGAGAGGGATAGAGAGGGATAGAGAGGGATAGAGAGTGGGAGAGGGATAGAGAGTGGGAGAGGGATAGAGAGGGATAGAGAGGGGGATAGAGAGTGGGAGAGGGATAGAGAGTGGGAGAGGGAGAGAGTGGGAGAGGGGGAGAGGGATAGAGAGTGGGAGAGGGATAGAGAGTGGGAGAGGGATAGAGAGAGGAGGGAGAGGGAGGGGGAGAGGGATAGAGAGAGGGATAGAGAGTGGGAGAGGGATAGAGAGTGGGAGAGGGGGAGAGAGTGGGAGAGGGGGAGAGGGATAGAGAGTGGGAGAGGGATAGAGAGGGATAGAGAGGGATAGAGAGGGATAGAGAGTGGGAGAGAGTGGGAGAGAGAGTGGGAGAGGGGGAAGAGAGTGGGAGAGGGGGAGAGAGGGATAGAGAGTGGGAGAGGGGGAGAGTGGGGAGGGGGAGAGAGGGATAGAGAGTGGGAGAGGGATAGAGAGTGGGAGAGGGGAGAGGGATAGAGAGGGGAGAGGGATAGAGAGGGAGAGAGGGAGAGAGGGATAGAGAGTGGGAGAGGGATAGATAGTGGGAGAGGGGGAGAGAGGGATAGAGAGTGGGAGAGGGATAGAGAGTGGGAGAGGGGGAGAGAGGGATAGAGAGTGGGAGAGGGATAGAGAGTGGGAGAGGGATGGGAGAGAGAGAGGGAGAGGGAGAGAGGGATAGAGAGTGGGAGAGAGGGATAGAGAGTGGGGAGAGAGGGGAGAGAGGGATAGAGAGTGGGAGAGGGATAGAGAGTGGGATAGAGAGTGGGGAGAGGGATAGAGAGTGGGAGAGGGATAGAGAGTGGGAGAGGGATAGAGAGTGGGAGAGGGATAGAGAGTGGGAGAGGGGGAGAGAGGGATAGAGAGTGGGAGAGGGATAGAGAGTGGGAGAGGGGGAGAGAGGGATAGAGAGTGGGAGAGGGGAGAGAGGGATAGAGAGTGGGAGAGGGGAGAGAGGGATAGAGAGTGGGAGAGGGATAGAGAGTGGGAGAGGGGGAGAGAGGGATAGAGAGTGGGAGAGGGATAGAGAGTGGGAGAGGGGGAGAGAGGGATAGAGAGTGGGGAGGGGGAGAGAGGGATAGAGAGTGGGAAAGGGGGAGAGAGGGATAGAGAGTGGGAGAGGGATAGAGAGTGGGAGAGGGGGGAGAGAGGGATAGAGAGTGGGAGAGGGATAGAGAGTGGGGAGGGGGAGAGAGGGATAGAGAGGGAGAGGGAGGAGAGAGGGAGAGAGGGATAGAGAGTGGAGAGGGGGAGAGAGGGATAGAGAGTGGGAGAGGGATAGAGAGTGGGAGAGGGGAGAGAGGGATAGAGAGTGGGAGAGGGATAGAGAGTGGGAGAGGGAGAGAGGGATAGAGAGTGGGAGAGGGATAGAGAGTGGGAGAGGGATAGAGAGTGGGAGAGGGATAGAGAATGGGAGAGGGATAGAGAGTGGGAGAGGGATAGAGAGTGGAAGAGGGATAGAGAGTGGGAGAGGGGAGAGAGGGATAGAGAGTGGGAGAGGGGGAGAGAGGGATAGAGAGTGGGAGAGGGATAGAGAGTGGGAGAGGGGGGAGAGAGGGATAGAGAGTGGGAGAGGGATAGAGAGGGAGAGAGGGAGAGAGGGATAGAGAGTGGGAGAGGGAGAGAGAGGGATAGAGAGTGGGAGAGGGGAGAGAGGGATAGAGAGTGGGGGAGGGATAGAGAGTGGGGAGAGAGGAGGGATAGAGAGTGGGAGAGGGATAGAGAGTGGGAGAGAGGGGAGAGAGGGATAGAGAGTGGGAGAGGGGGAGAGAGGGATAGAGAGTGGGAGAGGGGAGAGAGGGATAGAGAGTGGGAGAGGGATAGAGAGTGGGAGAGGGATAGAGAGTGGGAGAGGGGAGAGAGGGATAGAGAGTGGGAGAGGGATAGAGAGTGGGGAGAGGGGAGAGAGGGATAGAGAGTGGGAGAGGGATAGAGAGTGGGAGAGGGAGAGAGGGATAGAGAGTGGGAGAGGGATAGAGAGTGGGGAGGGGGAGGGGGAGAGAGGGATAGAGAGTGGGAGAGGGATAGAGAGTGGGAGAGAGTGGGGAGAGTGGGAGAGGGGGAGAGAGGGATAGAGAGTGGGAGAGGGATAGAGAGTGGGAGAGGGGGAGAGAGGGATAGAGAGTGGGAGAGGGATAGAGAGTGGGAGAGGGGGAGAGAGGGATAGAGAGTGGGAGAGGGATAGAGAGTGGGAGAGGGGGAGAGAGGGATAGAGAGTGGGAGAGGGATAGAGAGTGGGAGAGGGGGGAGAGAGGGATAGAGAGTGGGAGAGGGATAGAGAGTGGGAGAGGGGGAGAGAGGGATAGAGAGTGGGAGAGGGGGAGAGAGGGATAGAGAGTGGGAGAGGGATAGAGAGTGGGAGAGGGGGAGAGAGGGATAGAGAGTGGGAGAGGGATAGAGAGTGGGAGAGGGATAGAGACTGGGAGAGGGATAGAGTGGGAGTGGGAGAGGGATAGAGAGTGGGAGAGGGATAGAGAGTGGGAGAGAGGGGAGAGAGGGATAGAGTGGGAGAGGGGGAGAGGGATAGAGAGTGGGGAGAGGGATAGAGAGTGGGAGAGGGATAGGGAGAGTGTGGAGAGGGGAGAGAGGGATAGAGAGTGGGAGAGGGGGAGAGAGGGATAGAGAGTGGGAGAGGGATAGAGAGTGGGAGAGGGGAGAGAGGGATAGAGAGTGGGAGAGGGATAGAGAGTGGGAGAGGGGAGAGAGGGATAGAGAGTGGGAGAGGGGAGAGAGGGATAGAGAGAGTGGGAGAGGGGAGAGAGGGATAGAGAGTGGGAGAGGGATAGAGAGTGGGAGAGGGGGAGAGAGGGATAGAGAGTGGGAGAGGGATAGAGAGTGGGAGAGGGCGAGAGAGGGATAGAGAGTGGGAGAGGGATAGAGAGTGGGAGAGGGATAGAGAGTGGGAGAGGGATAGAGATTGGGAGAGGGATAGAGAGTGGGAGAGGGATAGAGAGTGGGAGAGAGTGGGAGAGGGATAGAGAGGTTTAGAGAGGGATAGAGAGTGGGAGAGGGATAGAGAGGGATAGAGAGTGATAGAGAGGGATAGAGAGGGATAGAGAGGGATAGAGAGGGATAGAGAGTGATAGAGAGGGATAGAGAGTGATAGAGAGGGATAGAGAGGGATAGAGAGGGATAGAGAGTGATAGAGAGGGATAGAGAGGGAGAGAGAGTGATAGAGAGGGATAGAGAGTGGGAGAGAGTGGGAGAGGGATAGAGAGTGGGAGAGGGATAGAGAGTGGGAGAGAGTGGGAGAGGGATAGAGAGTGGGAGAGAGTGGGAGAGAGTGGGAGAGAGTGGGAGAGAGTGGGAGAGAGTGGGAGAGAGGGATAGAGAGTGGGAGAGGGATAGAGAGGGATAGAGAGGGATAGAGAGGGATAGAGAGGGATAGAGAGGGATAGAGAGTGATAGAGAGTGGGAGAGAGTGGGAGAGGGATAGAGAGTGGGAGAGGGATAGAGAGTTGGAGAGAGTGGGAGAGGGATAGAGAGTGGGAGAGGGATAGAGAGTGGGAGAGGGATAGAGAGGGATAGAGAGGATAGAGAGGGATAGAGAGGGATAGAGAGTGGGAGAGAGTGGGAGAGGGATAGAGAGTGGGAGAGGGATAGAGAGTGGGAGAGGGATAGAGAGGGATAGAGAGTGATAGAGAGGGATAGAGAGAGAGGGATAGAGAGGGATAGAGAGTGATAGAGAGGGATAGAGAGGGATAGAGAGGGATAGAGAGGGATAGAGAGGGATAGAGAGGGATAGAGAGGGATAGAGAGTGATAGAGAGGGATAGAGATAGAGAGTGGGAGAGGGATAGAGAGTGGGAGAGGGATAGAGAGGGGAGAGAGTAGAGGGGAGAGGGATAGAGAGTGGGAGAGGGATAGAGAGGGATAGAGAGTGGGAGAGGGATAGAGAGTGGGAGTGGGAGGGATAGAGAGTGGGAGAGGGATAGAGAGTGGGAGAGGGATAGAGAGTGGGAGAGAGTGGGATAGAGAGAGAGGGATAGAGAGTGGGAGAGGGATAGAGAGTGGGAGAGGGATAGAGAGTGGGAGAGGGATAGAGAGTGGGAGAGGGATAGAGAGTGGGAGAGGGATAGAGAGTGGGAGAGGGATAGAGAGTGGGGAGAGAGATAGAGGGAGAGAGGGATAGAGAGTGGGAGAGGGATAGAGAGTGGGAGAGGGATAGAGAGTGGGAGAGGGATAGAGAGTGGGAGAGGGATAGAGAGTGGGAGAGAGTGGGAGAGGGATAGAGAGTGGGAGAGGGATAGAGGGATAGAGAGTGGGATAGAGAGTGGGAGAGGGATAGAGAGTGGAAGAGGGATAGAGGGATAGAGGGATAGAGAGTGGGAGAGGGATAGAGGGATAGAGGGATAGAGAGTGGGAGAGGGATAGAGGGATAGAGAGTGGGAGAGGGATAGAGAGTGGGAGAGGGATAGAGAGTGGGAGAGGGATAGAGGGACAGAGAGTGGGAGAGGGATAGAGAGTGGGAGAGGGATAGAGAGTGGAAGAGGGATAGAGTGATAGAGAATGGGGGAGGGATAGAGAGTGGGAGAGGGCTAGAGAGTGGGAGAGGGCTAGAGAGTGGGAGAGGGATAGAGAGTGGGAGAGGGATAGAGAGTGGGAGAGGGATAGAGAGTGGGAGAGGGATAGAGAGTGGGAGAGGGATAGAGAGTGGGAGAGGGATAGAGAGTGGGAGAGGGATAGAGAGTGGGAGAGGGATAGAGAGTGGAAGAGGGATAGAGAGATAGGGAGAGGGATAGAGTGATAGAGAATGGGGGAGGGATAGAGAGTGGGAGAGGGATAGAGAGTGGGAGAGGGATAGAGAGTGGGAGAGGGATAGAGAGTGGGAGAGGGATAGAGTGATAGAGAATGGGGGATAGAGAGTGGGAGACGGCTAGAGAGTGGGAGAGGGATAGAGGGATAGAGAGTGGGAGAGGGACAGAGAGTGGGAGAGGGACAGAGAGTGGGAGAGGGATAGAGAGTGGGAGAGGGATAGAGAATGGGAGAGGGATAGAGAGTGGGAGAGGGATAGAGAGTGGAAGAGGGATAGAGAGTGGGAGAGGGATAGAGTGATAGAGAATGGGGGAGGGATAGAGAGTGGGAGAGGGATAGAGTGATAGAGAATGGGGGAGGGCTAGAGAGTGGGAGAGGGATAGAGGGACAGAGAGTGGGAGAGGGATAGAGAGTGGGAGAGGGATAGAGAGTGGAAGAGGGATAGAGTGATAGAGAATGGGGGAGGGATAGAGAGTGGGAGAGGGCTAGAGAGTGGGAGAAGGATAGAGAGTGGGAGAGGGATAGAGAGTGGAAGAGGGATAGAGGGACAGAGAGTGGGAGAGGGATAGAGAGTGGGAGAGGGATAGAGAGTGGGAGAGGGATAGAGAGTGGGAGAGGGATAGAGAGTGGGAGAGGGATAGAGAGTGGAAGAGGGATAGAGAGTGGAAGAGGGATAGAGAGTGGGAGAGGGATAGAGAGTGGGAGAGGGATAGAGAGTGGAAGAGGGATAGAGAGTGGGAGAGGTATAGAGGGATAGAGAGTGGGAGAGGGATAGAGAGTGGAAGAGGGATAGAGAGTGGGAGAGGGATAGAGTGATAGAGAATGGGGGAGGGATAGAGAATGGGAGAGGGATAGAGAGTGGAAGAGGGATAGAGAGTGGGAGAGGGATAGAGAGTGGGAGAGGGATAGAGAGTGGGAGAGGGATAGAGAGTGGGAGAGGGATAGAGAGTGGAAGAGGGATAGAGAGTGGGAGAGGGATAGAGTGATAGAGAATGGGGGAGGGATAGAGAGTGGGAGAGGGATAGAGAGTGGGAGAGGGATAGAGTGGGAGAGGGATAGAGAGTGGGAGAGGGATAGAGAGTGGAAGAGGGATAGAGAGTGGGAGAGGGATAGAGTGATAGAGAATGGGGGAGGGATAGAGAGTGGGAGAGGGATAGAGAGTGGGAGAGGGATAGAGAGTGGGAGAGGGATAGAGTGATAGAGAATGGGGGATAGAGAGTGGGAGAGGGATAGAGGGATAGAGAGTGGGAGAGGGACAGAGAGTGGGAGAGGGACAGAGAGTGGGAGAGGGATAGAGAGTGGGAGAGGGATAGAGAATGGGAGAGGGATAGAGAGTGGGAGAGGGATAGAGAGTGGAAGAGGGATAGAGAGTGGGAGAGGGATAGAGTGATAGAGAATGGGGGAGGGATAGAGAGTGGGAGAGGGATAGAGTGATAGAGAATGGGGGAGGGCTAGAGAGTGGGAGAGGGCTAGAGAGTGGGAGAGGGATAGAGAGTGGGAGAGGGATAGAGAGTGCGAGAGGGATAGAGAGTGGGAGAGGGATAGAGAGTGGGAGAGGGATAGAGAGTGGGAGAGGTATAGAGGGATAGAGAGTGGGAGAGGGATAGAGAGTGGAAGAGGGATAGAGAGTGGGAGAGGTATAGAGGGATAGAGAGTGGGAGAGAGTGGGAGAGGGATAGAGAGGGATAGAGAGGGATAGAGAGTGATAGAGAGGGATAGAGAGGGATAGAGAGGGATAGAGAGGGATAGAGAGTGATAGAGAGGGATAGAGAGTGATAGAGAGGGATAGAGAGGGATAGAGAGGGATAGAGAGTGGGAGAGGGATAGAGTGATAGAGAATGGGGGAGGGATAGAGAGTGGGAGAGGGATAGAGAGTGGGAGAGGGATAGAGAGTGGGAGAGGGATAGAGTGATAGAGAATGGGGGATAGAGAGTGGGAGAGGGATAGAGGGATAGAGAGTGGGAGAGGGACAGAGAGTGGGAGAGGGACAGAGAGTGGGAGAGGGACAGAGAGTGGGAGAGGGATAGAGAGTGGGAGAGGGATAGAGAGTGGGAGAGGTATAGAGGGATAGAGAATGGGGGAGGGATAGAGAGTGGGAGAGGGATAGAGAGTGGGAGAGGGAGAGGGATAGAGAATGGGGGAGGGATAGAGAGTGGGAGAGGGAGAGGGATAGAGAATGGGGGAGGGCTAGAGAGTGGGAGAGGGCTAGAGAGTGGGAGAGGGCTAGAGAGTGGGAGAGGGATAGAGAGTGGGAGAGGAGAGGGATAGAGAGTGGGAGAGGGATAGAGAGTGGGAGAGGGATAGAGAGTGGGAGAGGTATAGAGGGATAGAGAGTGGGAGAGGGATAGAGAGTGGAAGAGGGATAGAGAGTGGGAGAGGTATAGAGGGATAGAGAGTGGGAGAGAGTGGGAGAGGGATAGAGAGGGATAGAGAGGGATAGAGAGTGATAGAGAGGGATAGAGAGGGATAGAGAGGGATAGAGAGGGATAGAGAGTGATAGAGAGGGATAGAGAGGATAGAGAGGGATAGAGAGGGATAGAGAGTGATAGAGAGGGATAGAGAGGGATAGAGAGGGATAGAGAGTGGGAGAGAGTGGGAGAGGGATAGAGAGTGGGAGAGGGATAGAGAGTGGGAGAGAGTGGGAGAGGGATAGAGAGTGGGAGAGAGTGGGAGAGAGTGGGAGAGAGTGGGAGAGAGTGATAGAGAGAGTGGGAGAGGGATAGAGAGGGATAGAGAGGGATAGAGAGGGATAGAGAGTGATAGAGAGGGATAGAGAGGGATAGAGAGGGATAGAGAGTGATAGAGAGGGATAGAGAGTGATAGAGAGGGATAGAGAGTGGGAGAGGGATAGAGAGTGGGAGAGGGATAGAGAGTGGGAGAGAGTGGGAGAGGGATAGAGAGTGGGAGAGGGATAGAGAGTGGGAGAGGGATAGAGAGGGATAGAGAGTGATAGAGAGTGGGAGAGAGTGGGAGAGGGATAGAGAGTGGGAGAGGGATAGAGAGTGGGAGAGGGATAGAGAGGGATAGAGAGTGATAGAGAGGGATAGAGAGGGATAGAGAGTGATAGAGAGGGATAGAGAGGGATAGAGAGGGATAGAGAGTGATAGAGAGGGATAGAGAGTGGGAGAGGGATAGAGAGTGGGAGAGGGATAGAGAGTGGGAGAGAGTGGGAGAGGGATAGAGAGAGAGTGGGAGAGGGATAGAGAGTGGGAGAGGGATAGAGAGTGGAGAGTGGGAGAGAGTGGGAGAGGGATAGAGAGTGGGAGAGGGATAGAGAGTGGGAGAGGGATAGAGAGTGGGAGAGGGATAGAGAGTGGGAGAGGGATAGAGAGTGGGAGAGAGTGGGAGAGGGATAGAGAGTGGGAGAGGGATAGAGAGTGGGAGAGGGATAGAGAGTGGGAGAGGGATAGAGAGTGGGAGAGGGATAGAGAGTGGGAGAGGGATAGAGAGTGGGAGAGGGATAGAGGGATAGAGAGTGGGAGAGGGATAGAGAGTGGGAGAGGGATAGAGAGTGGGAGAGGGATAGAGAGTGGGAGAGGGATAGAGGGATAGAGAATGGGGGAGGGATAGAGAGTGGGAGAGGGCTAGAGAGTGGGAGAGGGATAGAGAGTGGGAGAGGGATAGAGAGTGGGAGAGGGATAGAGAGTGGAAGAGGGATAGAGAGTGGGAGAGGGATAGAGAGTGGAAGAGGGATAGAGAGTGGGAGAGGGATAGAGAGTGGGAGAGGGATAGAGAGTGGGAGAGGTATAGAGGGATAGAGAGTGGGAGAGGGATAGAGAGTGGAAGAGGGATAGAGAGTGGGAGAGGGATAGAGTGATAGAGAATGAGGGAGGGATAGAGAATGGGAGAGGGATAGAGAGTGGAAGAGGGATCGAGAGTGGGAGAGGGATAGAGAGTGGGAGAGGGATAGAGAGTGGGAGAGGGATAGAGAGTGGGAGAGGGATAGAGAGTGGGAGAGGGATAGAGAGTGGAAGAGGGATAGAGAGTGGGAGAGGGATAGAGTGATAGAGAATGGGGGAGGGATAGAGAGTGGGAGAGGGATAGAGAGTGGGAGAGGGATAGAGAGTGGGAGAGGGATAGAGAGTGGAAGAGGGATAGAGAGTGGGAGAGGGATAGAGTGATAGAGAATGGGGGAGGGATAGAGAGTGGGAGAGGGATAGAGAGTGGAAGAGGGATAGAGAGTGGGAGAGGGATAGAGTGATAGAGAATGGGGGATAGAGAGTGGGAGACGGCTAGAGAGTGGGAGAGGGATAGAGGGATAGAGAGTGGGAGAGGGACAGAGAGTGGGAGAGGGACAGAGAGTGGGAGAGGGATAGAGAGTGGGAGAGGGATAGAGAGTGGGAGAGGGATAGAGAATGGGAGAGGGATAGAGAGTGGGAGAGGGATAGAGAGTGGAAGAGGGATAGAGAGTGGGAGAGGGATAGAGGGATAGAGAATGGGGGAGGGATAGAGAGTGGGAGAGGGCTAGAGAGTGGGAGAGGGATAGAGTGATAGAGAATGGGGAGGGATAGAGAGTGGGAGAGGGATAGAGAGTGGAAGAGGGATAGAGAGTGGGAGAGGGATAGAGTGATAGAGAATGGGGGATAGAGAGTGGGAGACGGCTAGAGAGTGGGAGAGGGATAGAGGGATAGAGAGTGGGAGAGGGACAGAGAGTGGGAGAGGGACAGAGAGTGGGAGAGGGATAGAGAGTGGGAGAGGGATAGAGAGTGGGAGAGGGATAGAGAATGGGAGAGGGATAGAGAGTGGGAGAGGGATAGAGAGTGGAAGAGGGATAGAGAGTGGGAGAGGGATAGAGTGATAGAGAATGGGGGAGGGATAGAGAGTGGGAGAGGGATAGAGTGATAGAGAATGGGGGAGGGCTAGAGAGTGGGAGAGGGCTAGAGAGTGGGAGAGGGATAGAGAGTGCGAGAGGGATAGAGAGTGGGAGAGGGATAGATAGTGGGAGAGGGATAGAGAGTGGGAGAGGTATAGAGGGATAGAGAGTGGGAGAGGGATAGAGAGTGGAAGAGGGATAGAGAGTGGGAGAGGGATAGAGAGTGGGGGAGGTATAGAGGGATAGAGAGTGGGAGAGGGATAGAGAGTGGAAGAGGGATAGAGGGATAGAGAGTGGGAGAGGGATAGAGAGTGGAAGAGGGATAGAGAGTGGGGGAGGTATAGAGGGATAGAGAGTGGGAGAGGGATAGAGAGTGGAAGAGGGATAGAGAGTGGGAGAGGTATAGAGGGATAGAGAGTGGGAGAGGGATAGAGAGTGGAAGAGGGATAGAGAGTGGGAGAGGGATAGAGAGTGGGAGAGGTATAGAGGGATAGAGAGTGGGAGAGGGATAGAGAGTGGAAGAGGGATAGAGAGTGGGGGAGGTATAGAGGGATAGAGAGTGGGAGAGGGATAGAGAGTGGAAGAGGGATAGAGAGTGGGAGAGGTATAGAGGGATAGAGAGTGGGAGAGGGATAGAGAGTGGAAGAGGGATAGAGAGTGGGAGAGGGATAGAGAGTGGGAGAGGTATAGAGGGATAGAGAGTGGGAGAGGGATAGTGGGAGTGGAAGAGGGATAGAGAGTGGGGGAGGTATAGAGGGATAGAGAGTGGGAGAGGTATAGAGGGATAGAGAGTGGGAGAGGGATAGAGAGTGGAAGAGGGATAGAGAGTGGGAGAGGTATAGAGGGATAGAGAGTGGGAGAGGGATAGAGAGTGGAAGAGGGATAGAGAGTGGGAGAGGGATAGAGAGTGGGAGAGGTATAGAGGGATAGAGAGTGGGAGAGGGATAGAGAGTGGAAGAGGGATAGAGAGTGGAAGAGGGATAGAGAGTGGAAGAGGGATAGAGAGTGGGAGAGGGATAGAGAGTGGGAGAGGTATAGAGGGATAGAGAGTGGGAGAGGGATAGAGAGTGGGAGAGGGATAGAGAGTGGGAGAGGGATAGAGAGTGGGAGAGGTATAGAGGGATAGAGAGTGGGAGAGGTATAGAGGGATAGAGAGTGGAAGAGGGATAGAGAGTGGAAGAGGGATAGAGAGTGGGAGAGGGATAGAGAGTGGGAGAGGTATAGAGGGATAGAGAGTGGGAGAGGGATAGAGAGTGGAAGAGGGATAGAGAGTGGGAGAGGTATAGAGAGATAGAGAGTGGGAGAGGGATAGAGAGTGGAAGAGGGATAGAGAGTGGGAGAGGGATAGAGTGATAGAGAATGGGGGAGGGATAGAGAATGGGAGAGGGATAGAGAGTGGAAGAGGGATAGAGAGTGGGAGAGGGATAGAGAGTGGGAGAGGGATAGAGAGTGGGAGAGGGATAGAGAGTGGGAGAGGGATAGAGAGTGGGAGAGGGATAGAGAGGGGAGAGGGATAGAGTGATAGAGAATGGGGGAGGGATAGAGAGTGGGAGAGGGATAGAGAGTGGGAGAGGGATAGAGAGTGGGAGAGGGATAGAGTGATAGAGAATGGGGGATAGAGAGTGGGAGAGGCTAGAGAGTGGGAGAGGGATAGAGGGATAGAGAGTGGGAGAGGGACAGAGAGTGGGAGGGAGGGATAGAGGGAGTGGGAGAGGGATAGAGAATGGGAGAGGGATAGAGAGTGGGAGAGGGATAGAGAGTGGGAGAGGGATAGAGAGTGGGAGAGGGATAGAGGGATAGAGGTGGGAGAGGGATAGAGAGTGGGAGAGGGATAGAGAGTGGGAGAGGGAGAGGGAGAGGGATAGAGAGTGGGAGAGGGATAGAGAGTGGGAGAGGGATAGAGAGTGGGAGAGGGATAGAGAGTGGGAGAGGGATAGAGAGTGGGAGAGGGATAGAGAGTGGGAGAGGGATAGAGAGTGGGAGAGGGATAGAGAGTGGGAGAGGGATAGAGAGTGGGAGAGGGATAGAGAGTGGGAGAGGGATAGAGAGTGGGAGAGGGATAGAGAGTGGGAGAGGGATAGAGAGTGGGAGAGGGATAGAGAGTGGGGAGGGATAGAGAGTGGGAGAGGGATAGAGAGTGGGAGAGGTATAGAGGGATAGAGAGTGGGAGAGGGATAGAGAGTGGAAGAGGGATAGAGAGTGGGAGAGGTATAGAGAGATAGAGAGTGGGAGAGGGATAGAGAGTGGAAGAGGGATAGAGAGTGGGAGAGGGATAGAGTGATAGAGAATGGGGGAGGGATAGAGAATGGGAGAGGGATAGAGAGTGGAAGAGGGATAGAGAGTGGGAGAGGGATAGAGAGTGGGAGAGGGATAGAGAGTGGGAGAGGGATAGAGAGTGGGAGAGGGATAGAGAGTGGGAGAGGGATAGAGAGTGGGAGAGGGATAGAGTGATAGAGAATGGGGGAGGGATAGAGAGTGGGAGAGGGATAGAGAGTGGGAGAGGGATAGAGAGTGGGAGAGGGATAGAGTGATAGAGAATGGGGGATAGAGAGTGGGAGACGGCTAGAGAGTGGGAGAGGGATAGAGGGATAGAGAGTGGGAGAGGGACAGAGAGTGGGAGAGGGATAGAGAGTGGGAGAGGGATAGAGAATGGGAGAGGGATAGAGAGTGGGAGAGGGATAGAGAGTGGAAGAGGGATAGAGAGTGGGAGAGGGATAGAGTGATAGAGAATGGGGGAGGGATAGAGAGTGGGAGAGGGATAGAGTGATAGAGAATGGGGGAGGGCTAGAGAGTGGGAGAGGGCTAAAGAGTGGGAGAGGGATAGAGAGTGGGAGAGGGATAGAGAGTGGGAGAGGGATAGACAGTGGGAGAGGTATAGAGGGATAGAGAGTGGGAGAGGGATAGAGAGTGGAAGAGGGATAGAGAGTGGGAGAGGTATAGAGGGATAGAGAGTGGGAGAGGGATAGAGAGTGGAAGAGGGATAGAGAGTGGGAGAGGTATAGAGGGATAGAGAGTGGGAGAGGGATAGAGAGTGGAAGAGGGATAGAGAGTGGGAGAGGTATAGAGGGATAGAGAGTGGGAGAGGGATAGAGAGTGGAAGAGGGATAGAGAGTGGGAGAGGGATAGAGAGTGGGAGAGGGATAGAGAGTGGGAGAGGTATAGAGGGATAGAGAGTGGGAGAGGGATAGAGAGTGGAAGAGGGATAGAGAGTGGAAGAGGGATAGAGAGTGGAAGAGGGATAGAGAGTGGGAGAGGGATAGAGAGTGGGAGAGGGATAGAGAGTGGGAGAGGTATAGAGAGTGGAAGAGGGATAGAGAGTGGAAGAGGGATAGAGAGTGGGAGAGGGATAGAGAGTGGGAGAGGTATAGAGGGATAGAGAGTGGGAGAGGGATAGAGAGTGGAAGAGGGATAGAGAGTGGGAGAGGTATAGAGAGATAGAGAGTGGGAGAGGGATAGAGAGTGGAAGAGGGATAGAGAGTGGGAGAGGGATAGAGTGATAGAGAATGGGGGAGGGATAGAGAATGGGAGAGGGATAGAGAGTGGAAGAGGGATAGAGAGTGGGAGAGGGATAGAGAGTGGGAGAGGGATAGAGAGTGGGAGAGGGATAGAGTGATAGAGAATGGGGGATAGAGAGTGGGAGACGGCTAGAGAGTGGGAGAGGGATAGAGGGATAGAGAGTGGAAGAGGGATAGAGAGTGGGAGAGGTATAGAGGGATAGAGAGTGGGAGAGGGATAGAGAGTGGAAGAGGGATAGAGAGTGGGAGAGGTATAGAGGGATAGAGAGTGGGAGAGGGATAGAGAGTGGAAGAGGGATAGAGAGTGGGAGAGGTATAGAGGGATAGAGAGTGGGAGAGGGATAGAGAGTGGAAGAGGGATAGAGAGTGGGAGAGGGATAGAGAGTGGGAGAGGTATAGAGGGATAGAGAGTGGGAGAGGGATAGAGAGTGGAAGAGGGATAGAGAGTGGAAGAGGGATAGAGAGTGGGAGAGGTATAGAGAGTGGGAGAGGTATAGAGAGATAGAGAGTGGGAGAGGGATAGAGAGTGGAAGAGGGATAGAGAGTGGGAGAGGGATAGAGTGATAGAGAATGGGGGAGGGATAGAGAATGGGAGAGGGATAGAGAGTGGAAGAGGGATAGAGAGTGGGAGAGGGATAGAGAGTGGGAGAGGGATAGAGAGTGGGAGAGGGATAGAGAGTGGGAGAGGGATAGAGAGTGGGAGAGGGATAGAGAGTGGGAGAGGGATAGAGTGATAGAGAATGGGGGAGGGATAGAGAGTGGGAGAGGGATAGAGAGTGGGAGAGGGATAGAGAGTGGGAGAGGGATAGAGAGTGGGAGAGGGATAGAATGATAGAGAATTTGGGATAGAGAGTGGGAGACGGCTAGAGAGTGGGAGAGGGATAGAGGGATAGAGAGTGGGAGAGGGACAGAGAGTGGGAGAGGGACAGAGAGTGGGAGAGGGATAGAGAGTGGGAGAGGGATAGAGAATGGGAGAGGGATAGAGAGTGGGAGAGGGATAGAGAGTGGAAGAGGGATAGAGAGTGGGAGAGGGATAGAGTGATAGAGAATGGGGGAGGGATAGAGAGTGGGAGAGGGATAGAGGGATAGAGAGTGGGAGAGGGATAGAGAGTGGAAGAGGGATAGAGAGTGGGAGAGGTATAGAGGGATAGAGAGTGGGAGAGGGATAGAGAGTGGGAGAGGTATAGAGGGATAGAGAGTGGGAGAGGTATAGAGGGATAGAGAGTGGAAGAGGGATAGAGAGTGGGAGAGGTATAGAGGGATAGAGAGTGGGAGAGGGATAGAGAGTGGAAGAGGGATAGAGAGTGGGAGAGGTATAGAGGGATAGAGAGTGGGAGAGGGATAGAGAGTGGAAGAGGGATAGAGAGTGGGAGAGGGATAGAGAGTGGGAGAGGGATAGTGGAGAGTGGGAGAGGTATAGAGGGATAGAGAGTGGGAGAGGGATAGAGAGTGGAAGAGGGATAGAGAGTGGAAGAGGGATAGAGAGTGGAAGAGGGATAGAGAGTGGGAGAGGGATAGAGAGTGGGAGAGGTATAGAGGGATAGAGAGTGGGAGAGGGATAGAGAGTGGGAGAGGGATAGAGAGTGGGAGAGGTATAGAGGGATAGAGAGTGGGAGAGGGATAGAGAGTGGAAGAGGGATAGAGAGTGGGAGAGGGATAGAGTGATAGAGAATGGGGGAGGGATAGAGAATGGGAGAGGGATAGAGAGAGGAAGAGGTATAGCAGGGGAAAGTAGAATAGCTCAGTGTGTCTGAAATGACACCGATCAATGGTCAGTCAGATTGCAACACACACACACACACACACACACACACACACACACACACACACACACACACACACACACACACACACACACACACACACACACACACACACACACACACACACACACACACACACACACACACACACACACACACACACACACACTGTCCACACAGGTCAATAAACAGATGAGGCCAATGGCTACCAGTAAACTAGTGAGGACACAGGTCACACTACACAGCTTCCCAACCCCATGTCCTTCTCTAGAGTTTCCGCTCATTCAATGATTTGAGGAATTTGGCATGTATTCAGGTACATCCTAGTTGCTCATTTCCCTGCATTCATAACATTCCCAGAATGCCAACGTACCTACTGTACAGTACCAAGTGAACAGGGCAACCATGGCACCCACCCTCCCTCTGCCAGCCTCACGCGACAACAGAGCAACAACAGAGAGCGCACGCGCACGTACGAATGCACGCACACACACACACAGACGCTCGCACACTCGTGCCAGAAAGCTGGCACAATGCACATTGGCCAGGTTGTGTGTGGCGACTGCTGTTAGAAGGGCATTGTTGCTGGCCAGTCTAGCACTGGGCCTAGGACTCCCGGGGACTGGCGGGGGACGACGACGACACTGAGAGAAGGCAGGCCAAACACAGGGGGCTTTGCACTGTGTGTCCCCTGAGCCAGAGTTCTTGACCAACCGTAGTACAGTAGAGGACACACTGGGTGTCCCCTGAGTCAGAGTTCTTGACCAACCGTAGTACAGTAGAGGACACACTGGGTGTCCCCTGAGCCAGAGTTCTTGACCAACCGTAGTACAGTAGAGGACACACTGGGTGTCCCCTGATCCAGAGTTCTTGACCAACCGTAGTACAGTAGAGGAACACACTGGGTGTCCCCTGACCCAGAGTTCTTGACCAACCGTAGTACAGTAGAGGAACACACTGGGTGTCCCCTGAGCCAGAGTTCTTGACCAACCGTAGTACAGTAGAGGACACACTGGGTGTCCCCTGAGCCAGAGTTATTGACCAACCGTAGTACAGTAGAGGACACACTGGGTGTCCCCTGAGCCAGAGTTCTTGACCAACCGTAGTACAGTAGAGGACACACTGGGTGTCCCCTGAGCCAGAGTTCTTGACCAACCGTAGTACAGAGCAGAAACAAAGCAGAATGTTTTATCATCCTATGTTTCGCTTGGACGTCACCTATTACTGGTCGGATACGATGTCCTGTTCATGGTTTATTTTGTTGCGTGAGACAGTGGCCTGGCGAGGCTTGAGAGGGTCCACGTGAATATCGACGGACGGGCCAAGCGACTCCGGGCCCCATGGAAAGGTCATGAGCAGGGGACAAACACTGCAGCTAGAGGAGGCCTCACAGGGACAAACACTGCAGCTAGAGTAGGCCTCACAGGGACAAACACTGCAGCTAGAGTAGGCCTCACAGGGATAAACACTGCAGCTAGAGTAGGCCTCACAGGGATAAACACTGCAGCAAAGTAGGCCTCACAGGGACAAACACTGCAGCTAGAGTAGGCCTCACAGGGACAAACACTGCAGCTAGAGTAGGCCTCACAGGGATAAACACTGCAGCTAGAGTAGGCCTCACAGGGATAAACACTGCAGCAAAGTAGGCCTCACAGGGACAAACACTGCAGCTAGAGTAGGCCTCACAGGGATAAACACTGCAGCTAGAGTAGGCCTCACAGGGACAAACACTGCAGCTAGAGTAGGCCTCACAGGGATAAACACTGCAGCTAGAGTAGGCCTCACAGGGACAAACACTGCAGCTAGAGTAGGCCTCACAGGGACAAACACTGCAGCTAGAGGAGGCCTCACAGGGACAAACACTGCAGCTAGAGGAGGCCTCACAGGGACAAACACTGCAGCTAGAGTAGGCCTCACAGGGACAAACACTGCAGCTAGAGGAGGCCTCACAGGGACAAACACTGCAGCTAGAGTAGGCCTCACAGGGACAAACACTGCAGCTAGAGTAGGCCTCACAGGGATAAACACTGCAGCTAGAGGAGGCCTCACAGGGCTAAACACTGCAGCTAGAGTAGGCCTCACAGGGATAAACACTGCAGCTAGAGTAGGCCTCACAGGGATAAACACTGCAGCTTGAGTAGGCCTCACAGGGATAAACACTGCAGCTAGAGTAGGCATCACAGGGACAAACACTGCAGCTAGAGTAGGCCTCACAGGGATAAACACTGCAGCTAGAGTAGGCCTCACAGGAATAAACA
The DNA here is from genome assembly GCF_021184085.1 of Oncorhynchus gorbuscha. Taxonomy (NCBI): domain Eukaryota; kingdom Metazoa; phylum Chordata; class Actinopteri; order Salmoniformes; family Salmonidae; genus Oncorhynchus; species Oncorhynchus gorbuscha. Next base: position 34,284,136 of record NC_060191.1, on the reverse strand, counting down.
CTGCAGCTAGAGTAGGCCTCACAGGAATAAACACTGCAGCTAGAGTAGGCCTCACAGGGACAAACACTGCAGCTAGAGTAGGCCTCACAGGGACAAACACTGCAGCTAGAGTAGGCCTCACAGGGATAAACACTGCAGCGAGAGTAGGCCTCACAGGGATAAACACTGCAGCAAAGTAGGCCTCACAGGGATAAACACTGCAGCGAGAGTAGGCCTCACAGGGATAAACACTGCAGCAAAGTAGGCCTCACAGGGATAAACACTGCAGCTAGAGTAGGCCTCACAGGGACAAACACTGCAGCAAAGTAGGCCTCACAGGGATAAACACTGCAGCTAGAGTAGGCCTCACAGGTACAAACACTGAAGCTTGAGTAGGCCTCACAGGGACAAACACTGAAGCTTGAGTAGGCCTCACAGGGACAAACACTGCAGCTGGAGTAGGCCTCACAGGGACAAACACTGCAGCTAGAGTAGGCCTCACAGGGATAAACACTGCAGCTAGAGTAGGCCTCACAGGGACAAACACTGCAGCTACAGTAGGCCTCACAGGGATAAACACTGCAGCTAGAGTAGGCCTCACAGGGATAAACACTGCAGCTAGAGTAGGCCTCACAGGGATAAACACTGCAGCTAGAGTAGGCCTCACAGGGATAAACACTGCAGCTAGAGTAGGCCTCACAGGGATAAACACTGCAGCTAGAGTAGGCCTCACAGGGACAAACACTGCAGCTAGAGTAGGCCTCACAGGGATAAACACTGCAGCTAGAGTAGGCCTCACAGGGATAAACACTGCAGCTAGAGTAGGCCTCACAGGGATAAACACTGCAGCTAGAGTAGGCCTCACAGGGATAAACACTGCAGCTAGAGTAGGCCTCACAGGGATAAACACTGCAGCTAGAGTAGGCCTCACAGGGATAAACACTGCAGCTAGAGTAGGCCTCACAGGGATAAACACTGCAGCTAGAGTAGGCCTCACAGGGATAAACACTGCAGCTAGAGTAGGCCTCACAGGGATAAACACTGCAGCTAGAGTAGGCCTCACAGGGATAAACACTGCAGCTTGAGTAGGCCTCACAGGGATAAACACTGCAGCTTGAGTAGGCCTCACAGGGATAAACACTGCAGCTTGAGTAGGCCTCACAGGGATAAACACTGCAGCTAGAGTAGGCCTCACAGGGATAAACACTGCAGCTAGAGTAGGCCTCACAGGGACAAACACTGAAGCGAGAGTAGGCCTCACAGGGATAAACACTGCAGCGAGAGTAGGCCTCACAGGGACAAACACTGCAGCGAGAGTAGGCCTCACAGGGATAAACACTGCAGCAAAGTAGGCCTCACAGGGACAAACACTGAAGCTTGAGTAGGCCTCACAGGGACAAACACTGAAGCTTGAGTAGGCCTCACAGGGATAAACACTGCAGCTAGAGTAGGCCTCACAGGGACAAACACTGCAGCGAGAGTAGGCCTCACAGGGACAAACACTGCAGCGAGAGTAGGCCTCACAGGGATAAACACTGCAGCAAAGTAGGCCTCACAGGGACAAACACTGAAGCTTGAGTAGGCCTCACAGGGACAAACACTGAAGCTTGAGTAGGCCTCACAGGGATAAACACTGCAGCTAGAGTAGGCCTCACAGGGATAAACGGCAATGCAGTGTAGAGCGATGTTTTAGTCGTTTAGCAGACGCTCTTATCCAGAGCGACTTACAGTACTGAGTGCAGACATTTTCAATGCTTTTTTTCACACTGGTCCCCCGTGGGAATCAAACCCACAACTCTGGCGTTGCTAACACCATTCGCTACCAGCTGAGCCGCACGGGGACCGAGCTCTCAACCGACATGTCGACCCTTCGAAAAGGTCGAAAACGACGGGCTGTTACAGAATAAAGGCTAATATAACTGTGTGGAATGAACATTGGACTGTGTTTGTTTGTCAGCGTGTTTGTGCGTTGACCCTGCTCCGTTGCGTTGACCCTGCTCCGTTTCGTTGACCCTGCTCCGTTGCGTTGACCCTGCTCCGTTTCGTTGACCCTGCTCCGTTTCGTTGACCCTGCTCCGTTCTGTTGACCCTGCTCCGTTCTGTTGACCCTGCTCCGTTCTGTTGACCCTGCTCCGTTCTGTTGACCCTGCTCCGTTGCGTTGACCCTGCTCCGTTGCAGAGCTTGGGGGACCTAAGACTAGCCTCTCAGTCCAGGCAACATGTATATGGATTTCCTGGTGCCGATGGTTTGTGTCTCCAATAGACGGCACAGGGAGGTTCAAATGGATCGCTCAAATGCTAAGAGATCTCTTGCCTTTGGTTAAACCATGTCAATTTCACCTCGATATGTTTGAGGTGGTGAGTGAAATACGACTTAAATTCGAAACCCAATTGTACAAATATTGATGTAGTCCTACTCCACATACTGGGGGGAAAGCAGTCTCAATGCCTCCATCCTTCATGAGAGCCAGGCTGCCTGGTCAAAACGAATTTGGCAGTTGCATTTGTGTGGAGACAAAGTGAATGACTCCAGGGTGAAACTGTGCCGCAGCATGGCTCAGGATTAGAACCCAAATGGCCTCTGGTTATACGACTGGAGCCAACCAGGGGTATCAATGACATGGGAGCAGACTAAGTACAACCTGCATATCCAAGCAGGCAAAGTGCAGCAATTCTGGCTGCGATACTGTGGGTGCAGCGTCCATTTTGCTGATGTTGTTACTGCCGTTCTGTAAATTACCATCCATAGGCGGCCTGTGAGTTTCAAGTTTGGGGAGGCGAACCCCCCCCCCCCCACAAAAAAAATGCACCTTTATAATAAGGTGTACCGCGCATCAATGCATTTGAAGACTTATGTAATGTGATGAGTAGATTATTGTAGTCATAATTTAGGCTAAAAATATAACTCAATCCCTGTTAGGTGACAAAAAAAAGAAGGGTGGCTGAGCGCGTATAACCGTATAGAGTAGGCCTCGGCTATAGGGTATATCAGATACATTTCTCCTTTCTTTGCTTTCTTTTATAAACACATTTCAAGGTTTTTGCATTTTTCTACACTGTACTGCAGTTTATCCCTGTGAGGCCTACTCTACGCTATTACAACTGGAGACACGGGCAAAACCTTTTTGAAATACTACAAATGACATGGTAGCCTGCACTCTGCTGACACGGACAAACAGATCAACTAAAAACACAGATTAGAGTCTTATCATTGGCGCCTTATTTACCGCCATAGCCATTTGCATTCCAAACTATCGCTTCACGAGATTGTATATTTTTGAAATATTGCGATATGACTGGCTGGGCCTATGTAGCTTTCGCTTGACTGTCGTAACTCCTTAATCGTATGCTTGGTACTTGCCTCGCACGCTGCCCAGAATGTGCACGCTGTCCAGAATGTGCACGCTGTCCAGAATGTGCACGCTGTCCAGAATGTGCACGCTGCCCAGAATGTGCACGCTGCCCGGAATGTGCACGCTGCCCAGAATGTGCACGCTGCCCAGAATGTGCACGCTGTCCAGAATGTGCACGCTGCCCAGAATGTGCACGCTGCCCAGAATGTGCACGCTGTCCAGAATGTGCACGCTGCCCAGAATGTGCACGCTGCCCAGAATGTGCACGCTGCCCGGAATGTGCACGCTGTCCGGAATGTGCACGCTGCCCAGAATGTGCACGCTGCCCAGAATGTGCACGCTGTCCAGAATGTGCACGCTGCCCAGAATGTGCACGCTGCCCAGAATGTGCACGCCGCCCAGAATGTGCACGCCGCCCAGAATGTGCACGCCGCCCAGAATGTGCACGCCGCCCAGAATGTGCACGCCGCCCAGAATGTGCACGCCGCCCAGAATGTGCACGCCGCCCAGAATGTGCACGCCGCCCAGAATGTGCACGCCGCCCAGAATGTGCACGCCGCCCAGAATGTGCACGCCGCCCAGAATGTGCACGCCGCCCAGAATGTGCACGCTGTCGTCTTTCCTTCCGACTGTAGGCAATGCGATAGAAAACAATAAAAAAAAAATTTTTAAGAAGCTAATGAGCCTCTGTGTCCAAATCATGCTGTTGACGCCTATTTTGAATCCTTAAATGTATTTCTGTATAGACAGTAGTGGGTTAATTATACTATATAATTTTGGCAACTTAATTCAGTTTACTTTAGGGAAAGCTTCCCCTAGCCTACTGGACCCACGGGCTATGGTACCGTACACAATTAACAGCAGTGCTGTATGCTGTACTTGTATCCCAGTGTAGTGTTTTGTGAGATGGGTTCGTGTTCTTGACTGACGTATGGTTTCTCTTTAGAGTGTCAGAACAGGAATATGTGACAGAAAGAAAGACCCATGAGGGACATCAAGACATGAAGAATATCCTGCCAGCAAGATAACAACAACAAAAGAGCTTCTTCTCCCAGTCATCTCTCACTCCTTCACCCTTTTCGTCGACTTTACTTCTCTCTTTCTCACGCCATTTATCCTCTGCCCGTCTCACACCATTTTCCTCGCCATCTTCCCCTTTTATTGCCCTCACTCTCTCAACCCTCCTTTCCCCCACTATCCTGTCTGCTAGTTTATTCCCATCCCTCTGCCCTTGCCCTCATTCCCGTCTCGCTCTTGTCATTTTCTCTCTTTCTTGCCTCCTTCCTTCCCTCTTATCTCCATCCCCTCCCCCACATCTCCTCCGACTCTCTGTCCCTTCCTTCTGTCCCTCTCCCTTCTGTCCCTCTCCCTTCTGTCCCTTCCTTCTGTCCCTCTCCCTTCTGTCCCTCTCCCGTCTGTCCCTCTCCCTTCTGTCCCTCTCCCTTAAAGACGTCCGTATGCTTCCCATCCGAAACAGTGTGTGCATAAATTATGACCCCCTGAGATACCTACTGCAACCCTCGGCTGTTCGTGCACACACTTTTTTTTTCCTGAGGCAAGCCGAAGCTCTGTAACCGAAGTCTATGCCCCTTCGTCAGAGATTGGTCAACAGTGGGAATTCTTCAAGGAAGTGTTTGTTGTCATTCAACGAGAGACGTTTCGTTTTCACGCAACTTTTTTGACTTGAGAAATACTGCACCAAAAGGCTTTGATAGATTTTGAGCGACTAATACATCCTCTGCAAAAACATCTACATTAATTACAGATTTCTTGAATTATCTTAGATTAATTCAGACTATTTTGAGGAAGTGTAATACTGGCTTTAATGTGCACGAAAAGCCGGAAAAACCCTTGCCATAGACCAAAACTAACAAAAACGTTGCAAAATGTCTTCATGATATATGGCACAAACTGTTTCAGATGGGCGGCATGTGGAAGCCTTTACTCTCCCTCCCATACCCATCCCTCTCTCACTCTCTCTCGTGCTCTCACTCCCTCTCTCTTTTTTTCTCTCCATCAAACCTCCCCAGTGTGGGTAGTCTGAGTTGATCCAAGGCGGCGACAGCTGGAATGGCAGACAGACATGGGAGGGGCAGGGGGGAGCGAGGGGTGAGGGGTGGAGATAAGGGGGTGACTAGGGGATGGCTGGGTGGTTACATGGGGTGGTGGGGTGGGGGGCTTTGTCAGCAGTGCTGTGATCTGCGGTGAAGTGGAAACGGAGTCCCTCAGACTGGCCCTGAGGGGCGGGGGCAGTGACTGTATCAAAGACCTCTATTGGAGTACAAGGATAATAGAGCCCTTCGCACTCTCACATTGGCTCACAGCCATGCCAATCATTCTACCTGGTTGGCTCACAGCCCCGTCTGTTACCTACACTTTCAGCCAGCCCAAAACCCTTGGCTCAGAAATCCCCCTTCCCACCATATAGAAATTCCAACAGAGAAAATCTGGCACCCTATTTCTTGAAGAATATTTTTCTATCTGGAAATTCAACTGAGGTGGGAAATCGCAGGTAAAATATGCTCCAGTGTTCTGCACTGTTAGACTTGTAGAACCAGCAGGTAGCAGTGTGGGGAGCTGGAAGGGATGCCGGGGGGCAGTGGACTGTGGGGGGCTGTATAGTGGTTACTCTGGGGGGGGTTCGTTGGAGGCAACAGCTGTTCCCCCTGCAGGCTACACCTGTTCCTCTGTGGAGAGAAAGAGAGAGAGAGAAGGAGTGGGAGGGTAGAGAGAGAGGGGCGGGAGGGAGGGAGGGAGGGCTGAGAGAAAGGGAAAGGGAAAGAGGGGGTGGAGAGATTAACTAAGAGAAGGAGAGGGAGAGACTTTTCATTAAATTTTTATTTAACCTTTATTTAACCTTTCTAGGGAAGTCAATTAACAAATGATTATTTACAATGACGGCCTACCATTAAAATAAAACATGTAGGCCAAAAAAAACATCACGACAAAGAGAGACACCACAACACTTCATAAAACTGTCCAGTTTGCGTGTTTCTTTGCAGTTCGTTCCAGTCACTAGCTGCAGCGAACTGAAAAGAAGAGAGACCCAGGAATGTGTGCTTTGGGGACCTTTAACAGAATGTGACTGGCAGAATGGGTGTCGTATGTGGAGGATGAGGGTTGCAGTAGGTATCTCAGACATGACCTTTGTTTTTTCAGAACAAAGTTAAGGGCAGAGAAAGCTTGTTGGACACTAAGAAAGCTTTTTTGTAGAGCATTTAAGACAATTTATCTGCATATAAATGGATGTGAGAGCTTCCTACTGCCTGAGCTACACTATATATACAAAAGTATGTGGACACCTCATCAAATTAGTGGATTCGGCTATGTCAGCCACACCCATTGCTGACAGGTGTATAACATCGAACACACCGCCATGCAATCTCCATAGACAAACATTGGCAGTAGAATGGACATACTGAGCGAAAGCACCACAAACGATTATGTTAGATCACCACCAACTCACAGGAAAAAACAGCCATTTTTCCAGCCAAAGAGAGGAGTCACAAAAAGCACAAATAGAGATAAAATGAATCACTAACCTTTGAGTTCTGTTATACTCACAGACATCATTCAAACTTCAGAGTGTTTTCTATCCAATACTACTTATAATATGCATATATTAGCATCTGGGACAGAGTAGCAGGCAGTTTACTCTTGGCACCTTATTCATCCAAGCTACTCAATACTGCCACCCTGTCACCAAGAAGTTAACGCGACAACATACCACATACATACTACATTCTAGACGATTCTGGGCTTCCAACTTTGTGGCAAGAGTTTGGGGAAGGCCCTTTACTGTTTCACAAAGTGAGGTCATTACAGAAATGGTTTGTCGAGATCAGTGTGGAAGAACTTAACCACTGGCCTGTACAGAGCCCTGACTTCAACCCCATCAAACAACTTTGGGATGAATTGAAAGAGGAATGCCCTATAAATTGTCAAAGACTCCAGCCACGGCCTCCCGGGTGGCGCAGTGGTTAAGGGCGCTGTACTGCAGTGCCAGCTGTGCCATCAGAGACCCTGGGTTCGCGCCCAGGCTCTGTCGTAACCGGCCGCGACCGGGAGGTCCGTTGGGCGACGCACAATTGGCCTAGCGTCGTCCGGGTTAGGGAGGGCTTGGTCGGTAGGGATGTCCTTGTCTCATCGCGCACCAGCGACTCCTGTGGCGGGCCAGGCGCAGTGCGCGCTAACCAAGGTTGCTAGGTGCACGGTGTTTCCTCCGACGCATTGGTGCGGCTGGCTTCCGGGTTGGATGCGCGCTGTGTTAAGAAGCAGTGCAGCTAGGTTGGGTTGTGTATCGGAGGATGCATGACTTTCAACCTTCGTCTCCCCCGAGCCCGTACGGGAGTTGTAGCGATGAGACAAGATAGTAGCTACTAAAACAATTTGACACTACAAAATTGGGGAGAAAAAAGGGGTAACATTTAAAAAAACGCATGGCAAGCGGTACTGGAGCACCATGTCTAGATCCAAAAGACTCCATAACAGCTTCTACTGCCAAGCCATAAGACCAAATGGCTACCAGGACTATTTCCATTGACCCCCCACCCCTTCTTTTACGCTGTTGCTACTCAATGTTTATTATCTCACTTTACCAACACCTACACTACCGATCAAAAGTTTCAGATCCCTTACTCTATCTTTGTTTTGACTATTTTCTACATTGTAGAATAATAGTGAAGACATCAAAACTATGAAATAACACATATGGAATCATGTAGTAAACTGAGGTTCTTCAAAGTAGCCACCCTTTGCCTTGATGACATCTTTGCACACTCTTGGCATTCTCTCAACCAGCTTCATGAGGTAGACACCTGGAATGCATTTCAATTAACAATATGGAACACAAAAACCATCAAGCGCTAGATGAAATTGGCTCTCATGAGGACCGCCACAGGAATGGAAGACCCAGAGCTACCTCTGCTGCAGAGGATAAGTTCATTAGAGTTACCAGCCTCAGAAATTGCAGCCCAAGTAAATGCTTCACAGAGTTCAAGTAACAGACACATCTCAACATCAACTGTTCAGAGGAGACATGGTCGATTTCATGGTCGAATTTCTGCAAAGAAACCACTACTAAAGGACACCAATAAGAAGAAGAGACTTGCTTGGGTCAAGAAAAGCGAAGAAAAGCGGTGGAAATGTGTCCTTTGGTCGAGTCGAAATTGGAGATTTTTGGTTCCAACCGCTGTGGCTGAACGGATGATCTCCGCATGTATATTTCTCACCGTAAAGCATGGAGGAGGAGGTGTTATGGTGTGGGGGTGATTTGCTGGTGACACTGTCTGTGATTTATTTAGTATTGAAGGCATACTTGACCAGCATGGCTACTATGGCATTCTACAGCGATACGCCATCCCATCTGGTTTGTGCTTAGTGGGACTATCATTTGTTTTTCAACAGGACAATGACCCAACACACCTCCAGGCTGTGTAAGGGCTATTTGACCAATAAGGAGAGTGATGGAGTGCTGCCTCAGATGACCTAGCCTCCACAATCCCTGACCTCAAACAAATTGAGATGGTTTGGGATAAGTCAGACCACAGAGTGAAGGAAAAGCAGCCAACAAGTGCTCAGCATATGTGGGAATTCCTTCAAGACCTTTGGAAAAGCGTTCCAGGTGAAGCTGATTGAGAGAATGCCAAGAACTGTCTTCAAGGCAAAGGGTGGCTATTTGAAGAATATCAAATATATTTTGATTTGTTTAACATTTGTTTGGTTACTACATGATTCCATATGTGTTATTTCATAGTTTTGATGTCTTCACTATTAATCTACAATGTAGACAATAGTACAAATAAAGAAAAACCTTGAATGAGAAGGTGTTCTAAAACTTTTGGCTGGTAGTGTACCTGTACAGTACCAGTCAAAAGTTTGAACACACCTACGCATTCAAGGGTTTTTCTTTATTTTTATGATTTTCTATGAGCAAATGTCCACATACTTTTGGTCATGTAGTGTATGTTGGGAATGTAAATTGAGAAGAGTGTGGGGTCTTGGATCGAGCCTAGGGGTACTCCCTTGGTGACAGGCAGTGGCTGAAACAGAAGATGTTCTGACTTTGCACATTGCCAGGCCAAAGACCCCTCAGAGACACCAATACTCCTTAGCCAAGCCACAAGAATGGAATGGTCTATCGTATTAAAAGTTTTGCCAAAGTAAATAAAAATAGCAGCACAACATTGCTTAGAATCAAGGGCAATGGTGACATCATCTAGGACCTTTAAGGTTTCAGTGATACATCCATAATCTGAGCGGAAACCAGATTGACATCAAGAAAGCCAGTCAGTTGATTATTTACACATTTTTCCAACACTTTTGATAAACAGGGCAATATAGGAATTGGCCTTTAACAGTTAGGATCAGCTTGAACTCCCCCCTTTAAACAAAGGATGCAACGTGGCTGCCTTCCAATTCCTGGGAACCTCCCCAGAGAGGAGAGACCGGGTTAAAAGGTCAGAGATAGGCTTGGCGATGATAGAGGCTGCAACCTTAAAGAAGAAAGGATCTAAACCATCTGACCCAGATGTTTTTTTTTTTTTGGGGGGGGGGGGGTCAAAGTCTAAGGAGCTCCTTTAGCACCTCAGACTCTGTGACCGCCTGCAGGGAGAAGCTGTGTAGCAGGGCAGGGGAGAAAGAGTGAAATTATGGGAATGATGCAGACAATTACATGGATAGAAGCCATAATCTATCTGCAATATTAAAGCTGATCTACTATTTGCAAAAGAATAAATTAAAAGGAGACATGGCTGACTAAAATAGGAATCCTGACTTAATGAAGTGGTGGTTCAAAGAGCTCAGCCATACGCTCCTTGTCAGTAACAAGGACAGGAAGGGATGGGGACGAAGGTAGAAGTGAACGAGAGGTTGGAGGAAAAGAAAGTGAGGGTAGGGAATGTTAGAAAGAGAGTAATGGAGGGATGATGACAGAGTAAGAGGGGGAAAAGGAGCATAGGGGTGTCCAGGTCAGTGAGGTCACTATGCTTGTTGCTAACTGGGTTGTCAACTCTGCCTAGTTCTCCCAGGGTCATCTCTCTGTCTCAGTCTCAGCTCCTTAGCTTCCTGTCTGACAGAGCACGACCTCTGCCCTGGTTACCATAACAACTGAGGTTGATGACACTGCACATTAAAGTCACTCCACACTAAAGTCAAGTACACTAACTGGTTAAGCTGTGTAGCACTCACAACTGTCAATCCCATTTAATAGTTACTCATACAGTTGAAGTTGGAAGTTTACCTTAGCCAAATACATTTAAACTCAGTTTTTTACAATTCCTGACATTTAATCCTAGTAAAACTTCTCTGTTTTAGGTCAGTTAGGATCACCACTTTATTTTAAGAGTGTGAAACGTCAGAATAATAGTAGAGAGAATGATTTATTTCAGCTTTTATTTTCTTTCATCACATTCCCAGTGGGTCAGAAGTTTACATACACTCAACATACACATACACTGTTTGGTAGCATTGCCTTTAGATTGTTTAACTTAGGTCAAACATTTAGGGTAGCCTTCCACAAGCTTCCCACAATAAGTTGGGTGAATTTTTGGCCCATTCGTCCTGACAGAGCTGGTGTAACTGAGTCAGGTTTGTAAGCCTCCTTGCTCGCACACCCTTTTTCAGTTCTGCACACACATTTTCTATTGGATTGAGGTCTGGGCTTTGTGATGGCCACTCCAATACCTTGACTTAGTTGTCCTTAAGCCATTTTGCCACAACTTTGGAAGTATGCTTGTGGTCATTGTCCATTTGGAAGACCCATTTGCGATCAAGCTTTAACTTTCTGACTGATGTCTTGAGATGTTGCCTCAATAAATCCACATAATTTTCCTCCCTCATGATGCCATCTATTTTGTCCACCAGTCCCTCCTGCAGCAAAGCACCCCCACAACATGATGCTGCCACCCCTGTGCTTCACGGTTGGGATGGTGTTCTTTGGCTTGCAAGCCTCCCCCTTTTTCCTCCAAACATAACGATGGTCATTATGGCCAAACAGTTCTATTTTTGTTTCATCAGACCAGAGGACATTTCTCCAAAAAGTACAATCTTTGCCCCCATGTGCAGTTGCAAACCGTAGCCTGGATTTTTTAATGGCGGTTTTGGAGCAGTGTCTTCTTCCTTCCGTTGATATAGGACTCGTCTTACTGTGGATATAGATGCTTTTGTACCTGTCACCTCCAGCATATTCACAAGGTCCTTTGCTGTTGTTCTGGGATTGATTTGCACTTTTCGCACCAAAGTATGTTCATCTCTAGGAGACAGAACACGTCTCCTTTCTGAGTGGTATGACGGCTGCATGGTCCCATGGTGTTTATACTTGCGTACTATTGTTTGTACAGATGAACGTGGTCCCTTCAGGCATTTGGAAATTGCTCCCGAGGATAAACCAGACTTGTTGAAGTCTACTTTTTTTTCTGAGGTCTTGGCTGATATCTTTTGATTTGACCATGATGTCAAGCAAAGAGGCACAGAGTTTGAAGGTAGGCCTTGAAATACATCCACAGCTACACCTCCAATTGACTCAAATTATGTCAATTAGCCTATCAGAAGCTTCTAAAGCCATGACATCAATTTCTGGAATTTTCCAAGCTGTTTAAAGGGACAGTCAAATTAGTGTATGTAAACTTCTGACCCAGTGGAATTGTGATACAGTGAATTATATGTGAAATAATCTGTCTGTAAATAATTGTTGGAAAAATTACTTGTGTCATGCACAAAGTAGATGTCCTAACCGACCTGCCAAAACAATAGTTTGTTAACAAGAAATTTGTGGAGTGGTTGAAAAATGAGTTTTAATGACTACAACCTAAGTGTATGTTAACTTCCGACTTCAACTGTATATAAATGTAATATAACAGACAGTACCAAGTACACAGATCACTGCACCTGTACATAGCTCATCTGTAAATAGCCCATCCAATCTACCTCATCCCCTTACTGTATTTATTCATTTATCTTGCTCCTTTGCACCCCGGTATCTCTACTTGCACATTCATCTTCTGCACACCCTACCATTCTAGTGTTTAATTGCTATATTGTAATTACTTCACCACCATGGCCTATTTATTGCCTTACCTCTCTTATCCTACCTCATGTGCACATGTTGTACATAGATTTTTCTACTGTGTTATTGATTGTATGTTTGTTTATTCCATGTGTAACTGTTGTTGTACGTGTCAAACTGCTTTGCTTTATCTTGGCCAGGTCGCAGTTGCAAATGAGAACTTTCTCAACTAGCCTACCAGGTTAAATAAAGGTGAAATAAATATCAAATAAAAAACATTGCTACATAATAATAGTACAGCATTAAACGTTTGGACTTTTCTCAAACTCCCTTCCACCTCCAATGTGTATCAGCCACCTGTACTTAACATAACCTGTTGTCATGACGAACCTTAACAAAGCACTCTCTCCATTTTGGTAAACAGCTGGAGAAATGTAACCACTCTCAAATTCATAGACAGAGCTATGGGTGCAAAGAATGACCCTCCGTGTAGAAATGGCAGACGGCCCCCTTTAAAGGCTGATCACTAAGGTTAAGTCTCCACGGTTAGCCTTTATCAGGCCTCTGTGTAAAGATTGACTCACAGCATTCCTCTGCTCTCTGATGAGGGTCAGGGTCCAGTGGCTGGGGATGGGGGGGGAGGAACAAAGGGGTGGTTCAGGTCTGGGCTGTGGCGGAGGAAGGTAATGGGCACTAGAAATATGTCGATGGCACTTAGTATTTTTCTGGGTGCCAGTAACTGATGTCGACATTGTTGCCATGCAGGACGTGAATACTTTACCACTTAGTGAATAATATGTATGAATAGGTGTTGTGTTGTTTTTCAAGTTTCGCTACAGTAGAAGTGTAAATATTTCAGTATTTGTATAAGCTGTTAGTATGCTTTATGCTGTGAAGAGTTGTGCTGGAGCGGAAGACATGGGGACAACATGAGAGCTAGTGGAGAGCAGGTGCCTCTGCTTTGATCACAGATACAGTGCCTTGCGAAAGTATTCGGCCCCCTTGAACTTTGCGACCTTTTGCCACATTTCAGGCTTCAAACATAAAGATATAAAACTGTATTTTTTGTGAAGAATCAGAAACAAGTGGGACACAATCATGAAGTGGAACGACATTTATTGGATATTTCAAACTTTTTAAACAAATCAAAACCTGAAAAATTGGGCGTGCAAAATTATTCAGCCCCCTTAAGTTAATACTTTGTAGCGCCACCTTTTGCTGCGATTACAGCTGTAAGTCGCTTGGGGTATGTCTCTATCAGTTTTGCACATTGAGAGACTGAAACAGCTCGAGCTCAGTGAGGTTGGATGGAGAGCATTTGTGAACAGCAGTTTTCAGTTCTTTCCACATATTCTCGATTGGATTCAGGTCTGGACTTTGACTTGGCCATTCTAACACCTGGATATGTTTATTTTTGAACCATTCCATTGTAGATTTTGCTTTATGTTTTGGATCATTGTCTTGTTGGAAGACAAATCTCCGTCCCAGTCTCAGGTCTTTTGCAGACTCCATCAGGTTTTCTTCCAGAATGGTCCTGTATTTGGCTCCATCCATCTTCCCATCAATTTTAACAATCTTCCCTGTCCCTGCTGAAGAAAAGCAGGCCCAAACCATGATGCTGCTACCACCATGTTTGACAGTGGAGATGGTGTGTTCAGGGTGATGAGCTGTGTTGCTTTTACTTCAAACATAACGTTTTGCATTGTTGCCAAAAAGTTCAATTTTGGTTTCATCTGACCAGAGCACCTTCTTCCACATGTTTGGTGTGTCTCCCAGGTGGCTTGTGGCAAAATTTAAATGACACTTTTTATGGATATCTTTAAGAAATGGCTTTCTTCTTGCCACTCTTCCATAAAGGCCAGATTTGTGCAATATACGACTGATTGTTGTCCTATGGACAGAGTCTCCCACCTCAGCTGTAGATCTCTGCAGTTCATCCAGAGTGATCATGGTCCTCTTAGCTGCATCTCTGATCAGTCTTCTCCTTGTATGAGCTGAAAGTTTAGAGGGACGGCCAGGTCTTGATAGATTTGCAGTGGTCTGATACTCCTTCCATTTCAATATTATCGCTTGCACAGTGCTCCTTGGGATGTTTAAAGCTTGGGAAATCGTTTTGTATCCAAATCCGGCTTTAAACTTCTTCACAACAGTATCTCGGACCTGCCTGGTGTGTTCCTTGTTCTTCATGATGCTCTCTGCGCTTTTAACGGACCTCTGAGACTATCACAGTGCAGGTGCATTTATACGGAGACTTGATTACACACAGGTGGATTGTATTTATCATCATTAGTCATTTAGGTCAACATTGGATCATTCAGAGATCCTCACTGAACTTCTGGAGAGAGTTTGCTGCACTGAAAGTAAAGGGGTTGAATAATTTTGCACGCCCAATTTTTCAGTTTTTGATTTGTTCAAAAAGTTTGAAATATCCAATAAATGTCGTTCCACTTCATGATTGTGTCCCACTTGTTGTTGATTCTTCACTAAAAAATACAGTTTTATATCTTTATGTTTGAAGCCTGAAATGTGGCAAAAGGTCGCAAAGTTCAAGGGGGTGCGACGTACAGCGCACATACTGTAGTCAGACACCAAAAGCAATGCTGTGTTAAGTCAAACACACACATTTATGGACTCTGACAGACACAGACACACCCTCAGTTTCACATGCAAACAGATACACATTTGTGCCTCTCTCCTTCTCACGCTCTCTCTCTCTCTCTTTCTCTCTCTCTCTCTCTCTCTCTCTCTCTCTCTCTCTCTCTCTCTCTCTCTCTCTCTCTCTCTCTCTCTCTCTCTCTCTCTCTCTCTCTCTCTCTCTCTCACTCTCTCACTCACTCACTCACTCACTCACTCACTCACTCACTCTCTTTCTCTCTTACTTGTTCTCCATCTTTCATAGACACACACACACACACACACACACACACACACACACACACACACACACACACACACACACACACACACACACACACACACACACACACACACACACACACACACACACACACACACACACACACACACACACACACACACACAAGGCCCATCCAGCAATGGGAAGACAGCTGTCCCTCACAGGGAGAGAGACAGTTGGTATTGAAATAGAAAACGAGAGCTGGGGGATGACAATGGCTTATTATCAATGTCATCAGCCATCCCCTATTCCTTGTCCCTCAGATGAGACTTGGGTGGAGGCTACACACACACACACACACAGATGTGAAACATAACAAGCACATGAAGAACACATGCACACACATACACACTCGCACAAACGCCAATGTGCATGTTGACCGACAGACAGGCAATATTGCCTAAGTGCTCTTGTGACATATACAGTATGTTATCATGCCATTGAACCCAGAACATTGTTGATTGACCTGAAATAAAATGTGAGAATGGCATTTGATGAAGAGTGGAGCCATCGGGAGATGAACAAAAGCACATTATATAGTCAAGCCTTGAACAGTTGAAGACTCAATATACACTGTATGTACTGTACTTGACATGACCTTTTAGTTGTGTGTGTTTGGACATTAGCTGCCTGTCAGCATAATAATGAATCTTAGAGGCACACCTGTGTCACGTGAGCCAGGTCTCTCTCTCTCTCTCTCTCTCTCTCTCTCTCTCTCTCTCTCTCTCTCTCTCTCTCTCTCTCTCTCTCTCTCTCTCTCTCTCTCTCTCTCTCTCTCTCTCTCTCTCTCTCTCTCTCTCTCTCTCTCTCTCTCTCTCTCTCTCTCTCTGTGTGTGTGTGTGTGTGTGTGTGTGTGTGTGTGTGTGTGTGTGTGTGTGTGTGTGTGTGTGTGTGTGTGTGTGTGTGTGTGTGTGTGTGTGTGTGTGTGTGTGTGTGTGTGTGTGTGTGTGTGTGTGTGTGTGTGTGTGTGTGTGTATGCATGCGTGTGTCTAAACAAAGACTTCGCTGTGTGCTGTGCCTCTCTCCGCCTCCCTTTGCATACGCCTGTAGATAAGCAAGTACAAACCCCCTCCTCCCTCCCTCCCTCCCTCCCTCCCTCCCTCCCTCCCTCCCTCCCTCCCTCCCTCCCTCCCTCCCAGCACTGTGGACAGTGTACACTCCAGATATTTCCATAGCCAGCCCTCACGCGGAAATGGAGGAGGAAGTGCATGGAGAAGAGAGGACAGGAGATTGTTGATAGGCCAACGCTGGGAGTCCAACAGGGGAAAAAACGACTCACCCAAGTCACCTAGAGACTTTGAAATGATTGCTTCGCTGTGTGGACATCCTCAAAACGGAGGTGCTGAGTACAGTGCATAATGTCGGTGAGGCAGAGACCTGAACACTGATGTGACCATACCATTAGCCAATAGTGCTATATATTTAGTGTAGACCTGAGGAAAATACAGGTTGATGACAGATATGGCCTACGGCCTATTAGAGGAATATGGCCAGGTGACTAGGGTCAGATACCGGCTGATAAGCCCCAGGTTGCACTGCCCTTGAACCACACACTTAAACCTGAATTGCTTTTGTCAATAACCACACCTTCTATCTATGTATGTGATGGTAGGGTGTGCTGTTTAAAGTGCTTTGGATAAGGGCCTCTGTTGAAGGACAGGTTGTAGTACAGCTCGTGGTATGGATGACGTACACTGTACCTTTACTCCTCCAATCAAACTCAACCCATCTCTCTCTTTCTGTTCCTCTCTCCCGTCTCTCCATCGCTCTTCTCTCCTCCTCACCTTCCTCCCTCTTTCTCCTCAGTCTTGATCCTGGAGCCCATTGAGAGGGAGGATCTGGGTGGCAGGACGCTGAAGATCACCGATTTTGGCCTGGCACGGGAGTGGCACCAGACCACCAAGATGAGCGCGGCGGGCACCTACGCCTGGATGGCCCCCGAGGTCATCAAACTCTCCCTGTTCTCCAAGAGCAGCGACGTCTGGAGGTACAACACTCTGTCATGTAAACTGTACCGTTTGCTGTTACTGTGGGACATGTCGTACACACAGCACGGTGCACGTGCAACACCCACAGTCAGTAGCTAGTGTCCTTGTTCTTTCAATAATTCAACTATTCATACCCTCAGGGAAATTTACTTCCTCAATATATAAACTCAGCAAAAAAAAAAAAGAGAAACGTCCTCTCACTGTCAACTGCGTCTATTTTCCGCAAACTTAACGTGTAAATATTTCCATGAACATAACAAGATTCAACAACTGAGACATAAAAACTGAACGAGTTCCACAGACACGTGACTAACAGAAATGGAATAATGTGTCCCTGAACAAAGGGGGGGGGGGGGGAATCAAAAGTAACAGTCCGTATCTGGTGTGGCCACCAGCTGTATTAAGTACTGCAGTGCATCTCCTCCTCATGAACTGCACCAGATTTGCCAGTTCTTACTGTGAGATGTTACCCCACTCTTACACCAAGGCACCTGCAAGTTACCGGACATATCTTGGGGGGGAATGGCCCTAGCCTTCACCCTCCGATCCAACAGCTCTGGTGAGACAAAACCGCGACTTGTCATTGAAGAGCACTTTTTGCCAATCCTGTCTGGTCCAGCGATGGTGGGTTTGTGCCCATAGTTGCTGTCTGGTGAGGACCTGCCTTACAACAGGCCTACAAGCGCTCATTTCAGCCTCTCTCAGCCTATTGAGGACAGTCTGAGCACTGAGGGATTGTGCGTCCTGGTGTAACTCAGGCAGTTGTTGTTGTCATCCTGTACCTGTCACGCAGGTGGGATGTTCGGCTGTACCGATCCTGTGCAGGTGTTGTTACCTGTGGTCTGCCACTGCGAGGACGATCAGCTGTCTGTCCTGTCTCCCTGTAGCACTGTCTTAGGTGTCTCACAGTACGGACATTGCAATTTATTGCCCTGGCCACATTTGCAGTCCTCATGCCTCCTTGCAGCATGTGTTAGTGTCTTAAAGACCTTTCCACAGGTGCATGTTTATTAATTGTTTATGGTTCATTGAACCAGCAGGGGAAACAGCGTTCAAACCATTTACAATGAAGATCTGTGAAGTTATTCAGATTTTTACGAATTATCTTGGAAAGACAGGGTCCTGAAAAAGGGATGTTTCTTTTTTTGCTGAGTTTAGTAGGTAACATAAAGTTTGTGTTATTATTAATAGCCTGTACAATCATGACCAGTGCCAGTGATTTGAAGCTGTACCCCCCCCCCTCTCAGTTTCGGGGTGCTGCTATGGGAGCTGCTAACAGGAGAGGTTCCGTACCGTGAGATAGATGCGCTGGCCGTGGCGTACGGAGTGGCCATGAACAAACTGACCCTGCCCGTCCCCTCCACCTGCCCCGAGCCCTTCGCACTCCTGCTGGCGGGTAAGAACCAAGATGGCTTCCTGTCAGAACCATTTTCACCTATTGATTAGAACCAAGATGGCTTCCTGTCAGCCTCTCAGTCTATTATTGTTGGTGGTCAGAGTGAGAGTACTGTAGGTTCCCCTCCCAGTCAGCCAGCTGGCGATTTCATAGGCTCTTGCTCCACTTCTCTCTCCACTATTTCCTAATGCTCTTTCTCGCTTCATCCCTCTCTCCCTCTCCTTTGTCTTATCCCCGTTCATCCTTTAATCTCTCCTTTGTCACCCCTATACCGTGTCCGCTCTCTGTTTTACTGCTCTCTCTCCCCTCTTTCATCCCCTCTCTCTTTTTCTTCAGCCCATCCTTGGACTTGAAATATCATCTGTCTGTCTATAAACAATGGTTTGGGATCTGAGGGCAATTGGTGCTACAGAGCAATGGGGTCTGTAGCGTGTACATCTTGAAGACAACCACAGTACTTGGTTATTTTGAGAATTTACACGACCGTTCAAAAGTTTGGGGCCACTTAGAAATGTCCTTGTTTTTGAAAGAGAAGCACATTTTCTGTCCATTAAAAGGACTTCAAATTGATCATAAATACAGTGTGGACATTGTTAATGTTGTAAATGACTGTTGTAGCTGGAAACGGCTGCTTTTTAATGGAATATCTACATACAGAGGCCCATTATCAGCAACCATCACGCCTGTGTTCCAATGGCACGTGGTGTTAGCTAATCCAAGTTATTAATTTTAAAAGGCTCATTGATCATTAGAAAACCCTTATGCAATTATTTTAGCACAGCTGAAAACTGGCCTTCTTTAGACTAGTTGAGTATCTGGAGCATCAGCATTTGTGGGTTCGATTACAGGCTCAAAATGGCCAGAAACAAAGACATTTCTTCTGAAACTCGTCAGTTTATTCTTGTTCTGAGAAATGAAGGCTATTCCATACAAGAAATTGCCAAGAAACTGAAGATCTCGGAACAACGCTGTGTACTACCCCTTCACAGAACAGTGCAAACTGTCTCTAACCAGAGTAGAAAGAGGAGTGGGAGGCCGCGGTGGCACAATTGAGCAAGAGGACAGGTTCATTAGAGTGTTTAGTTTGAGAAACAGATGCTTCACAAGTACTCACCAGTCTCAATGTCAACAGTGAAGAGGCAACTCCGGGATGCTCTGTCCAAGTTTCTCTGTTCAGTGTCTGTGTTTTTTGCCATCATAATATTTTCTTTGTATTGGCCAGCATCCCGGAGTCGCCTCTTCACAGTTGACGTTGAGACTGGTGTTTTGCTGGTACTATTTAATGAAGCTGCTAGTTGAGGACTTGTGAGGCGTCTGTTTCTCAAACTATACACTATAATGCATTTGTCCTCTTGCTCAGTTGTGCACCGGGGCCTCCCACTCCTCCTTCTATTCTGGTTTGAGCAAGTTTGCGCTGTTCTGTGAAGGGAGTAGTACACAGCTCGGTACGAGATCTTCAGTTTCTTGGCAATTTCTCACATGGAATAGCCTTCATTTCTCAGAACAAGTTTAGACTAACGAGTTTCAGAAGAAAGTTTGTTTCTGGTCATTTTGAGCCTGTAATCAAACTCACAAATGCTGATGTTCCAGATACTCACTAACCTAAAGAAGGCCAGTTTTATTGTCTCTTTAATCATCACAACAGTTTTCAGCTGTGCTAACATAATTGCAAAAGGGTTTTCTAATGATCAATTAGCCTTTTAAAATTATAAACTTGGATTAGCTAACACAGCGTGCCATTGGAACACAGGAGTGATGGTTGCTGATAATGGGCCTCTGTACGTGTAACGGGATTCTTCCGTCGAAGGAGAGGCGGACTAAAATGCAGAGCGGTAGTTGTCCATGGTTTTTAATGAGAAAAACTATACATGAACAGAATACAAAACAAGAAACGTGAAAACCCGAAAACAGTCCCGTGTGGCACAAACACTAACACAGGAAAAAAACACCCACAAATCCCAACACAAAACAGGCTACCTAAATATGGTTCCCAATCAGAGACAATGACGAACACCTGCCTCTGATTGAGAACCATATCAGGCCAAACATAGAAATAGACAAACCAGACACACAACATAGAATGCCCACCCAGCTCACGTCCTGACCAACACTAAAACAAGGAAAACACACAAGAACTATGGTCAGAACGTGACAATTTGCTTTTCTTTCAAAAACAAGGACATTTCTAAGTGACCCCAAAACTTTTGAACGGTAAGTGTACATTTAAGCCATATTGACTCAGCCTCCTCTCCCCATCCCCAGAGTGCTGGAGCCCTAACCCCCACAGTCGCCCGTCCTTCACTAGTATCCTCACGCGGCTGCTGGCCATCGAACAGTCGGCCATGTTTCAGATGCCCCTGGAGTCCTTCCACTCTCTGCAGGAGGACTGGAGGCTGGAGATCCAGCAGATGTTTGACGAGCTCAGGGCCAAGGAGAAGGTGAGAAGAGCCCCCACGGTCACGTGGGCATGGTGTCAACATCCCCCACAAAGTGCAAGTGGGAAAGTGCCGTTGCCTTGGCAACGTGAATGATCCTCGACAGGGTGTTATGTTGCTGTAACACCACATCTACATTTTGTTTTATATGCCCCTCTCCTCTCCTCTAGGAGTTGCGTTCTTGGGAGGAGGCGTTGGCTCGTGCGGCTGAGGAGCAGAGGGAGCAGGAGGAGCAGCTGAGGAGGAGAGAGCAGGAGCTGGCTGAGAGAGAGATCGATATCGTGGAGCGTGAACTCAACATCATCATCCACCAGATGTACCAGGAGAAGCCCAGGGTCAAGAAGCGCAAGGGCCACTTCAAGAAGAGCAGACTGCTCAAGCTGGGCAGAGATAGCAACAGCATCAGTCTGCCCTCTGGTGTGTGATGGAGGGTATTGCACCCAAGCACTTATCCTATTACTTGAATAGGGCATCATTCTTTTTTCTTTCTATCCTTATTAGGATTGCAAAATTACAGTAACTTTCCCAAAATCCACAGGTTTTTAAGAAAGACTGGTTGGAGGGTTCACGGATTCCGGGAATCTTCCAACCAGGATTTCTGTGAAACCAAGCAATTTGGTGGAAAGTTACCGGAATTCTTGCTGCCAATCATTTGACTGTAATCCCTCCCTGTTGTGTATGTACACAGGTTTTGAGCATAAGATCACAGTGCAGGCGTCTCCGAGCGTGGATAAGAGGAAGCCCCAGGGCAATGAGAGCACCACACCTCCAGCCAGCCCAGGGGTCATACCCCGCCTCAGGGCCATACGACGTGAGTTGGTCTGTGGGGGAGACAGAGGGGAGACAGAGACAGGGGTTGAGGGGGACTGGAGGAACGAGGACACACCAAAAAGTTAACACCGGTTATTCAATTGTGGGGGATGCCATTGTCTCAATATAATCCGAACCAATGTTGTGGATTCCCTCCCTAGATCTGGTATTCAGGTGGATACAACTGCATTTTGTTATATTCACGGCACAACGGTGGTTTGTTGATGATGTGTTGTGTTGTGTTGTACTGACAATAACTGTGTTATTGAGCCCCTCAGTGACTCCCAGCGATGGCAGTAAAACGTGGGGCCGCAGTGCCGTGTGTAAGAAGGAGGACCTGGCAGCTAGCAAAAAGAAGGGACGCACCTGGGGGCCCAGCTCCACCCTCCAGAGAGAGAGACTGGGCGGAGAGGACAGGTAACAGTCATGGTCCAAAAACAGCCCCTTGATAGCCCCATTCCCTAACCTGCCTGCTACCCTTTCAGATTTGTTTCATTTGCACATCAGAATCATCTCTGAACATTATTCTGGCGAGTGTTTGGTGTATGGTACCAGTTAATAGTATTGACCCAATCTTCTTCGTCTTGCAGGTTGAACTCGCTGGGCGACGGATGCAAGGTGTGGTCCTCTAGTGCCCCGAATCTGGGCAAGTCTCCCAAACACGCCCCCATGACCGCCGGCTTCTCTAGCCTCAATGAAATGGGTGGGTCTCTTCATGTATCACCATTTCTGCAACAGAAAAGAGGTTGCAAAACATACCGTGGATACAAAATCCGTCGGATTCGTGACTGATTGAAATGCTTTGTTCTCCTTCTCACACTCTCGCTTTCTCTATCTTTCTGTCTCTCTCTCTCTCTCTGACAGAGGAGCACTGTGAGCTGGAGGAGTCGCCCGGGTCTCTGATGCCCCCAGAGCCCTGCAGTAACGGGGCTGTGGAGGAGGGAGGCCCCTCGTTGGGCGGGGCGGGGCCCGGGATGGGGAGCGGGGTGGGTTACCAAGACTCTGTGCGGCGCTGCAGCCAGAGGAAGAAGAGTGACCTGCTGCTGCTGGGCTGTGCCTCCCTACTGGCCTCTGTAGGTCTGGGGCTGGACCTGCTACAGCTGGGGAGACTACAGGTACTGTACGGAGGGAAATGGGTCTGTAACACACCCAGAAGGACAAAATGACCCAAACCATGGGAAGAGATCCTCAATCCTGCCACCTGGTGTAGCGATGATCTTTACACACTGAATAAGGGTTTACACTCGACACCAGGGAGTTGACAAGGTCTAGTGTGTGTCAGTTGGCAAGATGCAACCGTAGATTGTAAGGTAGATGCCAGTAAGAACTGACCCGTTTCCATGTGTGTGTGTGTCTAGGTCCAACAGGATGAGCAGGACCTTAGAGAGGAGCAGCGCAAGAAAAAGGACAGCATTTTCCAGCGAACGGGTCGCTTCCGTCGCAGCACCTCTCCCCCGAGCCGCGCCCTGTCCCTCTCGCTGTCCCGCCGCCGCGACTCTACTCTCCCCTGCATGGACCCCTCTCCCTCCGTCACCCTCCTCTCCCTCTCCTCCCTCTCAGACTGCAACTCCACCAAATCTCTCCTTCCCTCGGAACTTGAGGACTTGGCGTTGACCCCCGGAGTGGGCGTCTCCCTCCCCGCGGCGCCTCCCGTCCCCTCAGTTAACCCCCTCCTGGATCTGAGGGCAGAGAGCTTCAAGAGAGAGCCCAACCAGTCCCTCACGCCCACTCACGTGTCTGCAACCATGAACAGGGGGCACAGACGCACCCCCTCTGACGGGGCGATACGCCCCCGCGCCCAAACCCTAGGGCACCGCAGGACCCCCTCGGACGGCAGCATGCCCATGCCGCCCCCGCCAGGGCCACCCACCCTCCCCCTACATGCAGGTGAGTGTGTTGGGAAAGCATGATGTCACTATGAGCTTTAATTGAATTGAATTGAAGAAAGGGAAGCAATACACTGTGTTCAAAACATTAAGAACACCTGCTCTTTCCATGACAGAGACTGACCAGGTGAACCCAGGCGAAAGCTATGATCCCTTATTGATGTCACTTGTTAAATCCACTTCAAATCCGTGTAGATGAATTGGATGAGACAGGTTAAAGAATGATTTTTAAGCCTTGATACAATTGAGACATGGATTGTGTATATGTGCCATTTAGAGGGTGAATGTGCAAGACAAAAGATTGAAGTGCCTTTGAACGGGGTATGGTAGTAGGTGCCAGGCGCACCGGTTTGTGTCAAGAACTGCAACGCTGTGGGGTTTTTCACGCTCAACAGTTTCACGTGTGTATCAAGAATGGTCCACCCTCCCAAAGCACATCCAGCCAACATGACCCAACTGGGGGGAAGGGGGTTACAATTGAACCTAAAATAAGACATGGCCTGTCATGGCACATCCCTGTTGTGTTCATATTATTCTCCCCTGTTCTCTCCCTCTTCTCTCCCTCTGGTATCTGTATTTCTCTCTCTTCTCTCAGGTTACAGGGAGACCCTGGACATCCCCCGACTCTCTGACCCCTCCAGCCTCTTCCCAAGGGTCCTCCGCCGCAAGGCCCCCGCTCCGCCTGTCCCTGTCCCGGTCCTGGAGCCCCTGACCAACATCAGCCCCTTGGAGAGGCCCAAGACCCTGGAGTTCGCCCCCCGGCCTCGGCCCACCCCAGCCAGGGTGCGACCGGACCCCTGGAAGCTGGGCTCCCTGTCCAGGACCCTGAGCTCATCCCCGGGCAGCAGCTGTGACAGTCCCCTGGGCTCTGGAGACAGCAGTGCCAGCACCGGCGCGGTCAGGCCCAACCTCATGGACATGGACGTGGATGGACAGGATCTGGACGGCACCGTGCCCCTGTGTGAACAGCACCAGGCTGCACAGCTCTGTGGACAGAACTACGGCTAAGCCACACTCTGCAACATTACTGTAAATGGGCAACACTACTCCTAGTGCACACTTCAAAGACTCCTTAGTATGCCCACTTTATTCCTGGTAGCCAATCCCTTTGCAAACAGTACTTCTCCTAGTGTCCACTCTGAAGCCCACTTGTGCGGGCTGTACCTCTCTCCTGGTGGTCACTCCTAAGCCTTGTGCCCTCCAAGTCTCATAGTACTCCTAGTACACACCCAAGCATCCGGGACAGCACTTCTCTTAGTGTCCCTTCCAAAGCCGCCCAGTGTGGGACAACATTCCTCCAAGTGACCACTCCGCAGCCTCTAGAGTCCAAACCTCCAGTGCCCTAGTGACCAGTGTGCCCTCCTAACCTTCCATATATATTGCCCGTCCTCCAAAAAGGAACATGTAAACCATTACGCTTCTAGGCAGACACTTCTAAGTGCTCATCCCTATCCATCATTTCCTGTAGTAAGGGACTCGTTCTGCTTCACCACTCCGTGGACTCTCTGCCTCTCTCGACACAGGTGTCATGTCTGTCTCTGCTCTCTCCTTCCCCAAGGACTAGGGCCGAAGCTTCGCCAGCGGTCGACACTTCACACCTCTCATCAGGGTTGGAATCATTGTACGATGACTCTTGGGAGTGCCCTTGAAGTGTCCACGGGGGGGGGTGCCCTGATTTGTGACGAGAGCACCTCTGGGTGCCATGTGAACCCTGCTGCCCCTCCTTCGTATTTACATGTAGTCAATGGCAGGACGACGCTCCAATCCTGAGCGACTTCCAAATCAGTGCGTAAGTTGCCCTCTTATTGAGCGTCCCCTTCTATAGAACTAATGTCCACCTCCCTCACCTCCAGATAGCATCTTAGCTGTATAGGGATGGTCTCTGTCCTGTCCCCTCTCCCCAAAGGCCGTGACAGGAACAGGGAAGCCATTTTAAGCTCCACAGCACAATGGACAGGACTTTGCCTCCTCAGCCCTGTGTAGGCGAATGAGTTTGATTCTTCTCAAGGCTTGAACCATTCCAGCCATAACCTGTTTAGCACAGCATTTTCTATTGGTTTGGTCGAATTGTGGGTCTGTATGGGTGCACTCTGTGTGTGTGTGTGTGTGTGTGTGTGTGTGGGTGTGTGGGTGCGCACGCGTGTTTGTGTTTTGTGACCGCATGTTATTTTAGCGTGAAGGATGTACTGTAGAACTAGCAAATCCGTAGTAAGAGAGCCGAAACATGCTTTTCTCCCCCTCATTCTTTACCTTACGTCCTCATAGGGTTGCAAAATGTCCGGTAACTTTTCCAACATTCCCTGGTTTACCAGAAACCCTGGTTGAAAGATTCCTGGAATAAGCAGGAAATGCGAGAATCCTCGAACCAGGATTTCTGTAAAACGAAGGAATTTGGGGAAAGTTGCTGTAAATGGGAAACGCTATGTCATCATAACCTGGAGTTTCTCAGCAAATGTCCTCTCTCTCACCGATCATCACTGGTTTGTATAGAGCCCCTTATACACTCTGCTGTATGGATCGTTTACTACAACAACAGCAGGTCCTCTGAGAGCAGAGGAGGATCATGGGAAATGAGGGTAAATCCACTTGCAATAAATGGTTAATGAATACTACCTGTTTTCTACAACAACAAAAAAACGAATTCCCACATTCCGTACTCCTTTCTCTACCTACTGGATAGTGATACAACCTCATTGAAGGGGAAAAAGAGCACAATCTTTGGTTAAAGAGCCATGATATGGACATGTCAGACTGTGAAGGACTTGACACAAGGGTGCTTGGGATGTGGACGGCGAATCGAGAGAACTCTGGATTCTCTCGCAGGCCCGCGAGCGCACCCGTACTGTCTGGTTGCTGAAAGACGATGAAGAACACCACTTTTTAATGGCACAGTTGGTCGAGGCTACATACAAGTATTTACTTGGCTGTGTCTGGGAGTGTTTTGTAGGTATGTGTGTGTATGCGTGTGTGTGTGTGTGTGTTTAGTGTTATTATTTGTATGGGATGATGTCAATCCCATAGGTAGAGGGGTGAGCCAATCTCATCCTTATTCTCCTTGTGTGGTTAAGAACGCTCAGAGTATTTATTAAAATTATTGTTATAATTGAAATCATGATTAATTATTGTTATTATGATTCTCTTTACGGAATATCTGTATATATATATATTTGTTAATATAACACAGACCAACCAAGAAAAACCGAGCAAACTACAGACTGACGGGCGGATGTCTTCGATCTGTCTCACTCTGTGACGTTCTGGGATACCTGACGAGAGAGGGACGTGTTGTTGACTGTTGAGGTGTGATGATGAATGATTTAATGAATGACAAAATAAAAGAGGAAGAGAAGTGCTTGCTTTGTTTCTGCTGTTCCTTTCTCTCTCTCTGTCTGTCTGTCTGTCTGTCTGTCTGTCTGTCTGTCTGTCTGTCTGTCTGTCTGTCTGTCTGTCTGTCTGTCTGTCTGTCTGTCTGTCTGTCTGTCTGTCTGTCTCTGTCTGTCTGTCTCTCTCTCTCTCTGTCTGTCTCACTCTCTCGCTGTCTGTCTCTCTGTTTCCCCCCCTCTCTCTGTCTCTCCCCTCCCCCTCCCTCTCTCTCTAACTCTCTCTCTCTCTCTCTGTGGAGTTATATCCACAAGGTTTACTCTCTTTACATTTTTACAAACATTCTATTCTACCACAAGCTCTAGGGTTTGTAATAGCTGAACATTTACAGCACTTATTTTCAAGTACCACACATTATACTGGATCTCTGTGACCAGGACAAAGGCCTGGCTGCAATAACAGTGAACCTCCTCTAGATGTCATCAAAGCTCATCACGATATGTCACTACTGTCCTTTACTTTGCCAAATACACTTACAAGGACAAGTATGGTACAGGTTGTGCGTTTTAATAATAATTTAGTTGTTCACAGGTATCTTTCAGGTTTTCTTCTGTGGCGTTGTATCCTCCGACATTATCATCTGTCTTGTTGTTATGAGTATTACGAGATGGTGCCCCCTTGAGCATGAGACCACCCTGACTAAAAAGTCCCACGGGATCTCTGCAGGATTTTTCTTGCCTTTGTGACGGAATTGTGAAGGTGACCTGTAGGAATGTGTGACTCCAGCATCGTGTTGACGATGAAACATACCTGATATATTTACTTTACGTCTCAGACACCTGACTTAATCGAACAGGCTAATAGAGATGCATTCACAGCCCAGTTTGTACCTGGTGCTAACGGGCTTCATTTGTCCTGATATTGTCAACATTCTGATTGGGCCCAGATATTAGCCATTGCAGCTACTCATGGCATTAAAATGCGTCTCCTTACCTATCCACTGTGTTTGCACTGTCACCAGACTTCCCTGTAGGCAAATCATTTAACATATATTGTTTCAAAATAGCATCTATTCATTTTTTTTTTAAATACTGATGCCTTAAGTCAATGGTTTTAGAGGGGTGGATACTGATGATTTAAATGGTTTCACTGTCCAAATCAAATCGATGTATAAAGCCCTTTTCACATCAGCCGATGTCACAAAGTGCTACACAGAAACCCAGCCTAAAACCCCAAACACAGACGTAGAAGCACGGTCCGTCTCCACTTGTAAGATATCCAGACACAACGCATCTCTGACTACCTCAGGGGGGGTGGTCCGAAAAGACTGGTTCCCAATCAGACCACAATAAGTATTTTAATCGTCTACACCCGTCTAAAAACGTGGCGACAATCAAAATGTGATAAGATTAGAACATAGGACGCGTGTTAGCGCCAGGTATAAACGGGGCTCGTGGCAACAAGCAGTGTGGAGTGTGAAAGAGCCTCATCAGCTGTTCGTTCAGCTAATCTGTGACATGAGTTAATAAAAACATGGAACTCATGAATATATTCATCGAAACTGAAAAAGAAAATGAGAGGTTTTTGATGCAAGGCGGAATGTCAGTCAACACACGCGCACACACACTCACAGTCCTGGTCCATTTCACTGCTCTGTCTGTCTGTCAGTGCGAGAGCCGCCGATCACACACCGTTCCAGACGCCAGCCAGTTGCCTAGCAACCGCTCTTCACATCGATGGCAATGCTATTAAAAGCCACAGCAAAGAAAAAAGGAAAAGGGGCGATGGAGGAAATTTTGACTCAATAAGGATTTGTTTAGAAAGGTCTCATGTACATCCTCAATTCACCTCCGGGTTTCACCAGTGCTGAGGTCGCTGCATCACAGTGCTTCTCTGTTCCCCCGTTTGAAACCTAGTGACACAACGCACACATGCACGTTCGCACTCACACACCCATTGCGTCTATATGTTTGTTCCTATTCCTGTTGTCCTGTCGTCCTTTTGCCTCCTTTGTGCTTTCTTACTTCCTCCGTGTCTTGCTCTTTTATCTCAGCATGTCTCTCCTCCTCTTTTCTCCCTCCATCTTTCCCCTGGCACCTCTCAGCGGGTCTATCCCACTGGGCACAGACGTCCATTCAACGTCTATTCCAACGTTGCTTCAACCAGTGTGTGCCCAGTGGGATATCTCTTCGCACCACCCCCCCCCCCTCCATCTTTCCTCCAACGCGTTTCTCAGCCTCTCTCTCTCCTTCCCTCCTCCACCCCCCCTCTCTGGAGCTCAGGGAGCCATTAAGCAGGGCAGTCAGTAGTAATAGACAGATTATTGCCTTTCGAGGGAGAAGGGTGGGCAGAGAGAAGTGTGAGAGAAGTGTGTGTGTGTGTCTGGCTGTGTGTCGTTGAGTACCTCCCACAGTGAGGTAGCACCATGCACTCAGACAACCCCCGAAGACAATCACGCGGCACAACCATTTCTCCTTTTAAACTTTATTTATGGTCCTCATTTACCAATCAATAGTGCATTCCCGGGCTAGCAGTTCAATGTAACCTGTTATCACGTCCTCCAATGTTAGGAGTTGGAATATTGATCGGACGTTTCCTCACATGGTCCAATGGGAAAAATGTACTTCTAACCATGATGTACTCATCTTCAAGTCCTACTCTCTGGTGCAAGCAAACGAGCTCATAAAAAACCTCTACCGTTTAACTGGTTCGGTTCTCCAACGCCCACTTTCTTCAACGAGATCCACTGTCACTTTGCGGGGGTTTGACAGACTCCCGGGAGTGGGTGTATGGACCTTCCCAAAACAGGCGACAACAAATCGTACTGAAACATCGACACAGACACAGTGACAGAGAGCCTGCGGCGCCTTTATACCAAACTGTTTACCCTTCACGTGCTTTCTCACCAGTTGAAGAAACAACTCAATAAAGTAAAGCTTTTAAACGGCCATTTTTCTTCTTCCCCTTTTCAGTTTTGTATTTCCCCCCACAATTGTTTCATAACCACAAAAATGACTTTGACATTTGACAAACGTGTACCTCAAATGACATCAAAGGAAAGACATTAAAAAAAAAAAAAACAGAGCAAGTATTTACTTCCCCAGTCCTCTTTTTAGTTTGTGCTTATGCAGTATATGTTTTCAGAACTAGGCTACTGGGGAGAGGATGTCTCTCTCTATCTATGTTCGTACAGACAGCGTGTTGTAACATTCTGCCCACAAGAACTGGTCCAGGGTCATCCCATTGTTTATCTCACAATGGGTCATGTTTGGGCAGGGCTGGGAAGAACTTAGCCCTGACCTGTTTGTATGTGTCGACCGTAACCGTAGACATGGAGCGAGAAAGCACATTGGGACAACGACAGGATGGTGGACGGATGCATTGGAGATAGGAACCACAGGGATAAAACCTATTCCCAAGAGGACCATGCGTGAGGAGGGCCAGTTTAGCCAGCCATAGGGACTAATACAACACTACTGCTTTCCTGTTCTGTTTTGGAGCGACAGTGGTGAGGTTGAGAGAGTAAGAGACCGAGAGGTACACTTACATGACAAAACTTATGTGGACACCTGCTCGTCGAACATCTCATTCCATAATCCTGGGCATTAATATGGAGTTGGTTTCTCCTTTGCCGCTACAACAGCCTCCACTCTTCTGGGGAGGCTTTCCATGAGATGTTGGAAAGTTACTGCGGGGACTTGCTGCCATTTAGCCACAAGAACATTAGGGAGGCACTGATGTTGAGCGATTAAGTCTGACTCGCAGTCGGCGTTCCAATTCATCCCAAAGGTGTTTGATGGGGTTGAGGTCAGGGCTCTGTGCAGACCAGTCAAGTTCCTCCACACCGATCTTAACAAATCATTTCTGTATGGACCTCGCTTTGTGCATGGGGCATTTTCATGCTGAAACAGGAAAGGACCTTCCCAAATTGTTGCCACAAAGTTGGACGCACAGAATCATCTAGAATGTCATTGTGTGCTGTAGCGTTAAGATTTCCCTTCACTGGAACTAAGGGGCCTAGCTCAAACCATAAAAACAGCCCCATACTATTATTCCTCCTCCACCAAACTTTACAGTTTCCACTATGCATTGGGGCAGGTAGCGTTCTCCTGACATCTGCCCAACCTAGATTCCAGATGTTGAAGCGTGATTCATCACTCCAGAGAACATGTTTCCACTGCTCCAGAGTCCAATGGCGGCGAGTGCTTCAGCATTCTGCATTCTAGTTCTGTGAGCTTGTGTTGCCTACCACTTCACGCCTGAGCTGTTGTTACAACCTAGACGTTTCCACGTCACAATAACAGCACTTACAGTTGACTGGGGAAGCTCTAGCAGGGCATAAAACTGACTTGTTGGAAAGGTGGCATCCTCTGGCGGTGCCACATTGAAAGTCACTGAGCTCTTCAGTAAGGCCATTCTACTGCCAATGTTTGTCTATGGAGATTGCACGGCGGTGTGCTTGATTTTATACACTTGTCAGCAACAGGTGTGACTGAAATAGCTGAATCGAATAATTTAAAGGGGTGGCGACATATTTTGTATATATAGTTGGAACTCAATTTATTTTATTTTACCACTTTTTCTCCCCGATTCCATAAAATCCAATTGGTAGTTACAGTCTTGTCCCATCCCTGCAACTCACGTACGGACTTGGGAGAGGCAAAGGTCCAGAGCCGTGCGTCCTCCGAAACACAACCCCGCCAAGCCGCACTGCTTCCTGACACACTGCTCGCTTAACCCGGAAGCCAGCCGCACCAATGTGTCGGAAGAAACACCGTACAGCTGGTGACCGAAGTCAGTGTGCAATGTGCCCGGCCGCCACAAGGAGTCGCTAGAGTGCGATGGGACAAGGACATCCCCAGCCGGCCAAAGCCTCCCTTAACCCAGACGACGCTGGGCCAATTGCACGCCACCTCATGGTTCTCCCGGTCGCGGCCGGCTGCGACACAGCCCGGGATTGAACCCAGATCTGTAGTGACGCCTCTAGCACCTCGATGCTGTTCCTTAGACCGCTGCACCACTCGGTGGGGCTGGAACGGTGTTCTTAATGTTTGGTATACCCCCCCACCCTTACTGTTGTTACGTTTCATTGACAATCCCGATTATTATTACCAAAAAATCGTATTATGTTAACGTTTTTAAGCATATCCATTTCCAAAATAGGCTTTGGCAATGTGGACATTGTTACAAAAAAAAGCAATAAAGCAATTAAAATTTAATTGAACTGAGATAGAAGAGATGAATTGAACTGAGATAGAAGAGATGAATTGAACTGAGATAGAAGAGAGAGAAAGAGAGTGAGAGAGAGACGGGGGGCAAGAGGTGGAGAGAATGATAATCAGAGAGAGAGAGAGAGAGAGAGAGAGAGAGAGAGAGAGTGAGAGAGAGAGAGAGAGAGAGAGAGAGAGAGAGAGAGAGAGAGAGAGAGAGAGAGAGAGAGAGAGGAGTTCTTGGTGGTTCCACACCATGCTGCTGTTACCCTTGCTCCAAGGTGTTCACCCCCCCTCAACCTCTCCACCACGCTGCTCTAACATAATCCCATCTCTATAGATTCGGAGCGACATGGCATTCGTGCCGCGTTAGTGGTGCTGCCGGCCCATTTCTCTCTCCAGTTGGAGCCTCTGACTCATGCAAGTTTGCTCCAGGCATCGTGCTGCTGCCTCTCCAGAGTCGCATTGGCACACTTTGGTCCCGATCTCCCTCATATTAGGTCACAGGCAAATGAGGAGAACTGCTATCGTTTTGATATAGCATTATTCACTCCTCTGATGTTTTTTTGGGGGGGGGGGATTATTCTTCTCATGGCTCACGTTGGCCAAGGCAGATGACTGCTGCCGGCCCTAATTCCTTTCTGTATGGGGCCATATAAGTCTAGTAAAATCAACCTATGCAAGATACAAGATACCATTCCCAGGCTAAACTGCTGACTACTCCAGTAACCAATTCCACGTGGGATGAATGGGGTTGGGGGCACAACATGCAATGTCAAAGAAAACAACATACCAGACATGATCCCTGGCATCTGGATTCAAAATGGCTTCCACCTGAGCCACACATTGCCATGCAGGGGCTTGGCTTGCACATAGGGTGTAGGGAACTAGGTTCCATGGTATTAGATGGAGAGATTAAGCTCATGCTTTAACATTGGTCAACTCGACCCTCTCCTTAGAACAGGGCAGGTACTTCTAAGTATTTCTAGAAATCCCAGCAACCCTATAGGCTTTATCAACCTCAATGGGATTTTGTCTTGAGAGAGTATGCAGTGGCACGATGGGTCTGTGTGTGTAATATGTCATTAGCTGGCCTTGCCCCAACCACAATCCTCACTCGTCTTGGTCTATTATCACTAGTGTTGTGTAATCTGCCTTACAGAGAATTTGGAAATGTTTTTTTTGTTGTTTTTTTTGGTTTTTTGCAACACTGATATCTATCAAAATATACACGATCAAATGGGAATCTCAAATGGCGCACTCCTGTTGATGGTTGAGACACTTCAGAAGGATACAGTATCTGTGATCGGATTCCCTGCACTAACACTTGGCCAAGAGTGTCTCGTGATGTCACTGATGTCTGGGAGGATTCAGCATCAGCGATAAAGGGCCTGGAAGTAGATATTGGGAGTAGAAAACAGAAAAGAACTCTGTGCAGCCATGGATGCATGTTGGAACCTCAATCCCACTGGCTATTTTCCATAGTGACATCATTAGCTAGAAAGCAGGGGCAGGGGGGGGGGGTAGTAACAGTCTGACAACACACATTCCATGGGGGATTTGACAACAGATTCAAGACACCAGTTCACAAAAACACACCAGTTAACAGCAGAACAGCGAGCCTGTTGGGGGAGTTAGTTTGTTTTGTTTAGAAAGAGAAAGGTCACACATTTCGCTTTAGAACAACTGATAGTAGTAAGTACAATGTAATATCAACAGCAAAAGAAATGTTAAAACGATCAAAGGACAAATTACAAACACTTGAATTAGCCCTTGAATTCAAAACAGTCCAGAAACTCAAGACGAGACACTAAAAGCTGAAAAAAAGTAGAAGATTGAATATGAGCGCAAAGGCAGGCTTGTCTGAAGACAATTCCATAATGAAAAAGACAGAGACGTAGCGTGCTAGCTAGCCTGATCTGTACTCTAGCCGGGCTGAGGCAGTCTCTCTCAGGGACAGTCTGGGTCAGTGGCTTTCAGACCCCCATTGTAATAGGGCGGGGTCAGGGTGTACCTCTCCCTCTTCCCAAACTCCTTCCATTGCCCTCCCCTGGTACCTTTCCCAAGCCTGGACCTCTCCTCAGTCCTCAGAACTAAAAAAGAAAATTCTAAATTATACTTGATTTTTTGTTTGTTTAAAATTACACTTCTACTAAATTACGCAACGTTCTTTGTTCATATATATATATTTTTTACGCTTTTTTTTCTCCGTTCAGACAACCATGACTGTTTTGTATGAGAATTAGTACAGAATTTCCCTTTCTTTGTTTTTTCTTCGTTGGCTTGGCAGTCGGCATCTTGGGTACAGAACAACAATACCTGGGGGAAGAAGGGAAGACAAGGAGGAGAAGAGAGGGGGAGAGACAGGGCTTTTTCTGCCCTGTTCTTTTACATGGTTGCAGCGCATCACTGGGGCTAGTCGTCAATGAGACTGGGCTCGATAAAGGAGGAGAGGAGGTCAGAGAGGAGATGTAGGATGGGTCATAGAGTAGGCCATAGTGACAGGGGCCAAAAGGTCAAAGGTTAGCCCAGGGCCTCTTTGCCGCTCTCTCGCTCCCGCTGGCCCTCCCGACTCATCTTCATCTCCGTCAACTGGATGTACCGCAGCACGTTTGTGTCTGTGTCACAGAGAGGGAGAGCAGAGAGAGAGAGAGGGGAGCGAGAGAGAGAGGGGAGCGAGAAAGGGAGAGAGAAAGGGAGAAGGAGAGCGAGAGAGAGAGAGAGAGGGGAGCGAGAGAGAGAGGGGAGCGAGAAAGGGAGCGAGAAAGGGAGAAGGAGAGCGAGAGAGAGAGAGAGAAAAATAAAGATAGGGGGAGATTATTGTTAGTGTTGCAGCTGGCATTAGGCGACATGTCCTGATGAGATGACATGAGTACACCAGATTCTGTCGTTATTGACACACTTTGAAAACACAGACCGGCAGTACTGTCTCAGCCTACCTGAGGGCTCGCGGTGCTTGGCGTCACGCAGGTAGCGCAGGGCACAGTCGTAGTCTCCCAGGTGGTAGCAGGCGATGCCAGCGCGGTACATGGCCTTGAAGTGGTCCCTCTGGTGACTCAGCACCTTCAGGCAGTACTCCTTCACACGCTCATAGTTCACCAGCTCAGACTGCAACAGGCACGCTGCACAGAGACAGGGATGGGAAGGGGGGAGTGAGAAAGTCACGTCAGTCATTTCTGTACTATTGCGTATTGCTTTGAAACTGTTGTTTGGTTGGCTCTTTTCGTGCCAGTACAGCTTGTCGGTATCGAGCAGAACGGAGAGAGAGGCGGTAATGAAGGAGTAGGGGTGGGGGGACGGGGGGGACGGGTTTGGACAGCCGCGCCTTTCATTAAGCACAGCAGAATTCAGCTACTGCATTACTTCGTCAGGATGAGAGGGAGATATAAATAACGAGAAGCTAGGACGCTGCAACAAAATATCCGGTCAATGTACTACACATTCAAATAGAGAATTGAGTTTATGCTGTTCAGTAAATAAAATTAAAAAAGAGAACTGCTGTTGAACTCGCCCCGGAAAACGAGGGAGGAATCTAGCTAACTTAGCACACCTTTAGAATGAAGGATTATTACTGTAAAGCTTTACTTTCCTGACGTGGCAGACATGAAGTGGAGAGAGGGGCATGAGATAAGAGAGCGAGAGAGAGAGAGAGAGAGAGAGAGAAGACAGCAACACAATTAGACCCAACCAAATCATGAGAAAACAAAAAGATAATTAGTTGACACATTAGAAAGAATTAACAAAAAAAACAGAGCAAACTAGAATCCTATTTGGCCGTAAACAGAGAGTACACGGTGGCAGAATACCTGACCACTGTGACTGACCCAAACTTAAGGAAAGCTTTGACTATGTACAGACTCAGTGAGCATAGCATTGCTATTGAGAAAGGCCGCCGTAGGGAGACATGACTCTCAAGAGAAGACCGGCTATGTGCACACTGCCCTCAAAATGAGGTGGAAACTGAGTTGCACTTCCTAACCTCCTGCCAAATGTATGACCATATTAGAGACACATATTTCCCTCAGATTACACAGATCCACAAAGAAATTGAAAACAAACCCAATTTTGATAAACTCCCATATCTATTGGGTGAAATACCACAGTGTGCCATCACAGCAGCAAGATTTGTGACCCGTTGCAACAAGAAAAGGGCAACCAGTGAAGAACAAACACCATTTATGTTGATTTAATTTCCCATTTGTACTTTAACTATTTGCACATTGTTACAACACCATATATAGACATACTATGACTGTACTGTACATATGTTTCCCCATGCCAATAAAGCCCTGAATTGAATTGAATAGAGATAGAGGGGGGGAGGGGGGAGAGAGAGAGAGAGGGGGGAGAAAGAGGGAGAGGGGGAGAGAGGGGGAGGGGAGAGAGAGAGGGGAGATGGGGAGAGAGAGTGAGAGTGTGAGAGTGAGAGAGAGAGAGAGAGAGAGAGAGAGAGAGAGAGAGAGAGAGGGGGGGGGGAGAGAGAGAGAGAGAGAGAGAGAGAGAGAGAGAGGGGGAGAGAGAGAGAGGGAGAGAGAGAGAGAGGGGGGGAGAGAGAGAGAGAGAGAGAGAGAGAGAGAGAGAGAGAGAGAGAGAGAGAGAGAGAGAGAGAGAGAGAGAGAGAGAGAGAGAGAGAGAGAGAGAGAGAGAGAGAGAGAGAGAGAGAGAGAGAGAGAGAGAGAGAGAGAGAGAGAGAGAGAGAGAGAGAGAGAGAGAGAGAGAGAGAGAGAGAGAGAGAGAGAGAGAGAGAGAGAGAGAGAGAGAGAGAGAGAGAGAGAGAGAGAGAGAAGGGAGAGAGAGAGAGAGAGAGAGAGAGAGAGAGAGAGAGAGAGAGAGAGAGAGAGAGAGAGAGAGAGAGAGAGAGAGAGGAGAGAGAGAGAGAGAGAGAGAGAGAGAGAGAGAGAGAGAGAGAGGGCGGTAGAGACAGGAACACAGTGATACATGGAAGGAGATAGTGATGACACTTCTGAGACAGGGAACAGTAGAGTTTAGAGAATCGCACTTTGGAGACACTGTGTTTCATTGAGGTCATTAACCGTATGGGTGTGCCTTACAGCAGCACTTTTCACACACACGCACACACACACAGGCACACACTTTATTGCAGCTTTTACGTTTTTGACGATGGGTCATCTCAAGGCTTTCTGATCAATCAGTCCTCCTCCTCTCATACTTATACCTCCCCCGTCATGCCTGTATCAGTACAAGAACATCTCTGTATTTTTTTATTATATCCACTTTCCATCTGTACCTTTCTTTTTACTCGTTACATTTCCCTCCCTCTCTCCCTCTCTCCCTCTCTCTCCCTCTCCCTCCCTCCCTCCCTCCCTCCCTCCCTCCCTCCCTCCCTCCCTCCCTCCCTCCCTCCCTCCCTCCTCCCTCCCTCCCTCCCTCCCCTCCCTCCCTCCCTCATCTCCTACACTCATGATAATTCATCTCCTCTTCATAAGTTTCACTCGATCCTCCACCTCTCCCTTTGTACCAGTCTCCTCTAACCTCCCTCCCTCCCTCCCTCCCTCCCTCCCTCCCTCCCTCCCTCCCTCCCTCCCTCCCTCCCTCCCTCCCTCCCTCCCTCCCTCCCTCCCTCCCTCCCTCCCTCCCTCCCTCCCTCCCTCCCTCATGATAATTCATCTCCTCTTCATACGTTTCACTCGATCCTCCACCTCTCCCTTTGTACCAGTCTCCTCTAACCCCTCCCTCCCTCCCTCCCTTCCTGCCCTTGACACACGGGCAGCTCTGAGAACAGCACAAGCCAGGGTCTATTAGCTGGGAGCCAGGGTGAGTCAGGAGGGAGAGCGACGGGGACAGGGCTGCAGTGGGAGGAGGGAGGGGTGGGGGACAGGGGGAGATGAGAGGGGGTGGGTTACGCAAGGAGACGGGATGAGTTCCAGCGCTTGTCAACTTCCGGTAACTTCCAGAGGTCTCTGGGATAGTGTGAGTGTGTGTCTGTGCGTGCGAGCGTGTTTGTGTTCTGCCAATAAAGCCAATGGACAACAAGATAGGATAAGGAAATGGAGCCATGTCGATGACATCTATTACAGCTTTGGGCGTCTGGCTGCAACACAAACGCACCAGTCCAAGTACCGCAACATCTCACCCAATGGATCTATCCCTGTTTGTGTTCTGAGACTGTCTACAGACTGTAGAGACGTGCTACATGGTTCATTTCATTCCTGGGTCGTTCCACCAAAAGTAGTACATTTTGGGGTAGTGGAACTTGGTAAAAACAAACTATTCACTTCACCATATTTGAACATTTCAACTTCAACTTAAAAAGACGAATATAGTAAGTGCCAATGAGGTGCTATTAAAGTAACCGGGTGTATCGTATCAGGGTTGAGATTTTCATCTTAAATAGCCAGCGATCCGCTCGTAACAGCGGGAAGGAAAGCATGTTCTGTGCAACAGCAATTGAACGCAAGTTTCACCGCACTAAAACGAAGGCTACTCCCCGACTACCGCTGGTCCGCTAAAACCTCTCCACCCCTTTCCTCCCTACGTCTCCTCAAATGTTCCCTCCCTCCCTCCCTCACACTGCTGTT
This sequence comes from Oncorhynchus gorbuscha, assembly GCF_021184085.1. Taxonomy (NCBI): domain Eukaryota; kingdom Metazoa; phylum Chordata; class Actinopteri; order Salmoniformes; family Salmonidae; genus Oncorhynchus; species Oncorhynchus gorbuscha. Next base: position 34,245,298 of record NC_060191.1, on the reverse strand, counting down.
TGTCTACTCCGTATTTAAACCCTCAACACCTCCAGACATGAATGTTCGACACTTTCCGTGACACTAGACCATGTTCCTACGCATGCAACGAGAGGAGCGGGGGGGGGGGGGGTTGGGAGAGACGAGATGGGGGAACAGAGGGGTTGGCGCACACACACACACACACACACACACACACACACACACACACACACACACACACACACACACACACACACACACACACACACACACACACACACACACACACACACACACACACACACAGTTCAAGCGAGTTCAAGTTATTCGAGCCACTAGGGAGCTAACACAGAAAGCTGGGGGATGGAGAACGCTCGTGTTTGATAAGTGGATATGAGTCCGCAGCTTCAAGATCACAACCGGGGGGGGGGGGGGCAAAGGTCAAATAATTTCCTTATTCTAAACAGTCTGCCTGCCAGGTAGCCACATCAGATTCCCTCTATGTACTCTAGATATGAACCATATTCCTTCTCCCATCATCCTCCAGGGGTACGGGAGCCGGTAGAGTACGGGAGAGCTTTCAGCGGATTCAGTTACAGCACATAATGGACTTTGGTAACGGCTAACGCTGTCAAGAGTGTTCTATTCTCTCACAAATCAAATCAAATCAAACCAAATCAAATTTTATTTGTCACATACACATGGTTAGCAGATGTTAATGCGAGTGTAGCGAAATGCTTGTGCTTCTAGTTCCGACAATGCAGTGATAACCAACAAGTAATCTAACTAACAATTCCAAAACTACTGTCTTATACACAGTGTAAGGGGATAAGGAACATGTACATAAGGATATATGAATGAGTGATGGTACAGAGCAGCATACAGTAGATGGTATCGAGTACAGTATATACATATGAGATGAGTGTGTAGACAAAGTAAACAAAGTGGCATAGTTAAAGTGGCTAGTGATACATGTGTTACATAAGGATGCAGTCGATGATGTAGAGTACAGTATATACATATGCATATGAGATGAATAATGTAGGGTAAGTAACATTATATAAGGTAGCATTGTTTAAAGTGGCTAGTGATATATTTACATCATTTCCCATCAATTCCCATTATTAAAATGGCTGGAGTTGGGTCAGTGTCAATGACAGTGTGTTGGCAGCAGCCACTCAGTGTTAGTGGTGACTGTTTAACAGTCTGATGGCCTTGAGATAGAAGCTGTTTTTCAGTCTCTCGGTCCCAGCTTTGATGCACCTGTACTGACCTCGCCTTCTGGATGATAGCGGGGTGAACAGGCAGTGGTTCGGGTGGTTGATGTCCTTGATGATCTTTATGGCCTTCCTGTAACAACGGGTGGTGTAGGTGTCCTGGAGGGCAGGTAGTTTGCCCCCGGTGATGCGTTGTGCAGTCCTCACTACCCTCTGGAGAGCCTTACGGTTGAGGGCGGAGCAGTTGCCGTACCAGGCGGTGATACAGCCCGCCAGGATGCTCTCGATTGTGCATCTGTAGAAGTTTGTGAGTGCTTTTGGTGACAAGCCGAATCTCTCACAAACAAGAGACACACACACACACACACCAGAAACATGTGCGCGCACACACGAATATGTATCCACAAGAATAGATTTATACATAAGAGTGTAAAGAAATGGGCCTGAACAAACAGAGGTAGAAATAGACACACACACACACACACACACACACACACACACACACACACACACACACACACACACACACACACACACACACACACACACACACACACACACACACACACACACACACACACACACACACACACACACACACACACACACACACACACACACACACACACACACACATACATACACACACACACACACACTGCACCGCCACTGAGCCATTAGACAGATGGATGGGTTGTCAGGCTAAACGCGTTGAGGGCGGTATCCAGACACGGTGTGATAATGGTAGCATCATCAGAGCCGGCCCAGGACGGCTAAAAGGCTCCTTCACATTACACCATGACTGGCCTTCTCTGACTGGCCAGACACATGAACTGGGGGGGAGAGAGAAGCCAGACACATGTAAAGGGGGAGAGAGAGAAGCCAGACACATGTAAAGGGGGGAGGAGAGAGAAGTCAGACACATGTAAAGGGGGGAGAGAGAGAAGCCAGACACATGAAAAGGGGGAGAGAGAGAAGCCAGACACATGAAAAGGGGGGAGAGAGAGAAGCCAGACACATGAAAAGGGGGAGAGAGAGAAGCCAGACACATGAAAAGGGGGAGAGAGAGAGAAGCCAGACACAAGTAAAGTGGGGAGAGAGAGAAGCCACACACATGTAAAGGGGGAGAGAGAGAAGCCAGACATGAAAAAGGGGGAAGAGAAAGAAGCCAGACACATGTAAAGGGGGAGAGAGAGAAGCCAGACACATGTAAAGGGGGAGAGAGAGAGGCCAGACACATGTAAAGGGGGAGAGAGAGAAGCCAGACACATGTAAAGGGGGGAGAGAGAGAAGCCAGACACATGAAAAGGGGGAGAGAGAGAAGCCAGGCACATGTAAAGGGGGAGAGAGAGAAGCCACACACATGTAAAGGGGGGAGAGAGAGAAGCCAGACACATGTAAAGGGGGGAGAGAGAGAAGCCAGACACATGTAAAGGGGGAGAGAAAGAAGCCAGACACATGTAAAGGGGGGAGAGAGAGAAGCTAGACACATGAAAAGGGGGAGAGAGAGAAGCCAGCCACATGTAAAGGGGGGAGAGAGAGAAGCCAGCCACATGTAAAGGGGGGAGAGAAAGAAGCCAGACACATGTAAAGGGGGGAGAGAGAGAAGCTAGACACATGAAAAGGGGGGAGAGAGAGAAGCCAGGAAGGAAAGAGCTGAGTCTTTAAGTGGTGTGGCGATGGCCTGGTGCACATTGAGCTGGTGTCAGCGTCGGTGATCTGAGAACACCCCCCCTCTAAGGATCCTCTCTTCGATATCACTGAGCACCACACCGCACCGGGATGCTGAGCAGACCTCAAAGCAGGAGGAAGAGGAGGAAAAGGAGAAGAAGGGGAGGATGATGTGGTGACATACTTGGGAACATGCTGGAATTTACCAGGTTCTTAAATCTCTTTTGGGAGAAACCAAACAGGTGCAATGACAGCTGCTGACTGAAAGTGAGTGTATGTGTGTGTTTGAGAGAGAGAGAGAGACAGAGAGAGAGAGAGAGAGAGAGAGAGAGAGAGAGACAGAGAGAGAGAGAGAGAGAGGGAGAGACAAAGCGAGAGAGAGAGAGAGAGAGAGAGAGAGAGAGAGAGAGAGAGAGAGAGAGAGAGAGAGAGAGAGAGAGACAGAGAGAGAGAGAGAGAGAGAGAGAGAGAGACAGAGAGAGAGAGAGAGAGAGAGAGACAGAGAGAGAGGAGAGAGAGAGAGAGAGAGAGAGAGAGAGAGAGAGAGAGAGAGAGAGAGAGAGAGAGAGAGAGAGAGAGAGAGAGAGAGAGAGAGAGAGAGAGAGACAGGGAGGTGTAGTGAGTGGTTCAACACATGCTCAGGATCCACCCCCTGCTGTGCCTGGAGCATTTTGTCTGAAAAACAGAAGACTGCCTTTTATCTCAGAGCGGGGGAGTCAAAGAAGCAAGGGAATAGATGTCAGAAAGAGAGAGAAGAGATTAAAGAGAGAGGACAAAGGAGCCTGATAGAAATATAAAGACCAGACCACAAGAGAAAGAGAAGTATTTAGAGTGTATGAGAAGAGAGAGAAGTATTTAGAGTGTATGAGAAGAGAGAGAGAGAAGTATTTAGAGTGTATGAGCAGAGTGAGAGAAGTATTTAGAGTGTATGAGAAGAGAGAGAAGTATTTAGAGTGTATGAGAAGAGAGAGAAGTATTTAGAGTGTATGAGAAGAGAGAGAGGTATTTAGAGTGTATGAGAAGAGAGAGAAGTATTTAGAGTGTATGAGAAGAGAGATAGAAGTATTTAGAGTGTATGAGGAGAGAGAGAAGTATTTATAGTGTATGAGGAGAGAGAGGAAAAGGTATTTATAGTGTATGAGGAGAGAGAAGTATTTAGAGTGTATGAGAAGAGAGAGATACGTATTTAGAGTGTATGAGAAGAGAGAGAAGTATTTAGAGTGTATGAGAAGAGAGAGAGGTATTTAGAGTGTATGAGAAGAGAGAGAGATAAGTATTTAGAGTGTATGAGCAGAGTGAGAGAAGTATTTAGAGTGTATGAGAAGAGAGAGAAGTATTTAGAGTGTATGAGAAGAGAGAGAGGTATTTAGAGTGTATGAGAAGAGAGAGAAGTATTTAGAGTGTATGAGAAGAGAGATAGAAGTATTTAGAGTGTATGAGGAGAGAGAGAAGTATTTATAGTGTATGAGGAGAGAGTGGAAAAGGTATTTATAGTGTATGAGGAGAGAGAAGTATTTAGAGTGTATGAGAAGAGAGAGATACGTATTTAGAGTGTATGAGGAGAGAGAGATCCGTATTTAGAGTGTATGAGGAGAGAGAGATACGTATTTAGAGTGTATGAGAAGAGAAGAGAGAGAGAGAGAGAGAAGTATTTAGAGTGTATGAGAAGAGAGAGATACGTATTTAGAGTGTATGAGGAGAGAGGGATACGTATTTTGAGTGTATGAGAAGAGAGAGATACGTATTTAGAGTGTATGAGGAGAGAGAGATACGTATTTAGAGTGTATGAGAAGAGAGAGATACGTATTTAGAGTGTATGAAGAGAGAGAGAGAAGTATTTAGAGTGTATGGGGAGAGAGAGAGAGAAGTATTTAGAGTGCATGAGAGAGAGAGAGAGAAGTATTTAGAGTGTATGAGGAGAGAGAGAAGTATTTAGGGTGTATGAGGAGAGAGAGAGAGAAGTATTTAGAGTGTATGAGGAGAAAGAGAGAAGTATTTAGAGTGTATGAGGAGAGAGAAGTATTTAGAGTGTATGGGGAGAGAGAAGTATTTAGAGTGTATGAGGAGAGAGAGAAGTATTTAGAGTGTATGAGGAGAGAGAGATACGTATTTAGAGTGTATGAGGAGAGAGAGAGAAGTATTTAGAGTGTATGAGGAGAGAGAGATACGTATTTAGAGTGTATGAGAAGAGAGAGAAGTATTTAGAGTGTATGAGAAGAGAGAGATACGTATTTAGAGTGTATGAGGAGAGAGAGAAGTATTTAGAGTGTATGGCGAGAGAGAGAGAAGTATTTAGAGTGTATGAGGATAGAGAGATACGTATTTAGAGTGTATGAGAAGAGAGAGATACGTATTTAGAGTGTATGAGGAGAGAGAGATACGTATTTAGAGTGTATGAGAAGAGAGAGATACGTATTTAGAGTGTATGAGGAGAGAGAGAAGTATTTATAGTGTATGAGGAGAGAGAGAAAAAGGTATTTATAGTGTATGAGGAGATAGAAGTATTTAGAGTGTATGAGAAGAGAGAGAACGTATTTAGAGTTTAGAGATCCGTATTTAGAGTGAGAAGAGAGAGATACGTATTTAGAGTGTATGTATTTAGAGTGTATGAGAAGAGAGAGAAGTATTTAGAGTGTGAGGAGAGAGAGAAGTATTTAGAGTGTATGGCGAGAGAGAGAGAAGTATTTAGAGTGTATGAGGATAGAGAGATACGTATTTAGAGTGTATGAGAAGAGAGAGATACGTATTTAGAGTGTATGAGGAGAGAGAGATACGTATTTAGAGTGTATGAGAAGAGAGAGATACGTATTTAGAGTGTATGAGGAGAGAGGGATACGTATTTCGAGTGTATGAGAAGAGAGAGATACGTATTTAGAGTGTATGAGGAGAGAGATACGTATTTAGAGTGTATGAGGAGAGAGAGAGAGAAGTATTTAGAGTGTATGAGGAGAGAGAGAGATAATTATTTATAGTGTATGAGGAGAGAGAGAGAGAAGTATTTAGAGTGTATGAGGAGAGAGAGAGAGAAGTATTTAGAGTGTATGAGGAGAGAGAGAAGTATTTAGGGTGTATGAGGAGAGAGAGAAGTATTTAGAGTGTATGAGGAGAGAGAGAGAAGTATTTAGAGTGTATGAGGAGAGAGAGAAGTATTTAGAGTGTATGGGGAGAGAGAGAAGTATTTAGAGTGTATGAGAAGAGAGAGAAGTATTTAGAGTGTATGAGGAGAGAGAGATACGTATTTAGAGTGTATGAGGAGAGAGAGAAGTATTTAGAGTGTATGAGGAGAGAGATAAGTATTTAGAGTGTATGAGGAGAGAGAGAAGTATTTAGAGTATGAGGAGAGAGAGAGAAGTATTTAGAGTGTATGAGGAGAGAGAAGTATTTAGAGTGTATGTGGAGAGAGAGAAGTATTTAGAGTGTATGGGGAGAGAGAGAGAAGTATTTAGAGTGTATGAGGAGAGAGAGAGAAGTATTTAGAGTTTATGAGGAGAGAGAAGTATTTAGAGTGTATGAGGAGAGAGAGAGAAGTATTTAGAGTGTATGAGAGAGAGAGATGTATTTAGAGTGTATGTGGAGAGAGAGAAGTATTTAGAGTGTATGGCGAGAGAGAGAGAAGTATTTAGAGTGTATGAGGAGAGAGAGAAGTATTTAGAGTGTATGAGTAGAGAGAGATACATATTTAGAGTGAATGAGAGAGAGAGAGAAGTATTTAGAGTGTATGAGTAGAGAGAGATACATATTTAGAGTGTATGAGAGAGAGAAGTATTTAGAGTGTATGAGGAGAGAGAGAGAGAAGTATTTAGAGTGTATGTGGAGAGAGAGAAGTATTTAGAGTGTATGTGGAGAGAGAGAGAAGTATTTAGAGTGTATGAGTAGAGAGAGATACATATTTAGAGTGTATGAGAGAGAGAGAAGTATTTAGAGTGTATGAGGAGAGAGAGAGAAGTATTTAGAGTGTATGTGGAGAGAGAGAGAAGTATTTAGAGTGTATGAGGAGAGAGAGAGAAGTATTTAGAGTGTATGAGGAGAGAGAGAGAGAAAAATAAGCTCTGGTGCAACAAGCAAGGAGATAAATAAATACGTTGAGGGTAAATAGTGACAGGGAGACATACTGTAGCATGAATGACAGAGTGAGGAGGAGTGGAGAAAGAAATGGTCGACAGACATGCCAAACAAATGACGAAGTACAAAGTGAGCGAAAACTCAGCATTGATCGATTGCCAGCGATCACTCTTCATGTGTTCCCACTGTCTAATGAAGAGGCCTCTCTTTTCCTCCCTCCCCTCACACTCTCTGTCTGCCTCTCTCCCCCTCTCTGTCTGTCTCTCTGTCAGGACCAGCGGTGTCATGAGCTGGCTAATTTAAGGCCATTGATGGTGGTGATTAGTTTGCTGTCCATCCTTCTATAATTAGCTCATCGCTCACACGTCCATTCTTTTTTTTTTACACTACCTTACCTCCATAGACCTCTGGCTCCATCTATTTGTCATTCTGCCACCTCCACACTACCGTGTCGTCATTGACCACTGACACTCATGGACCAGACGCCTGACCGCCCGCTCCCTCCCTCCCTCCCTCCCTCCCTCCCTCCCTCCCTCCCTCCCTCCATAAACATTTGTCAGGTGCTTATATTTGTAAATGTGTTTTTTGCATACCCCACTCTACCTGAGACACCCTCCGAGAGTGAGAATCGACATTGAACTGACATCTGTGCCCAGTGGAGGGTCAGCCATTACCAATAGCAATCCCGGAGCTATTAGGGCTCAGTGCCTTGCTCAAGGGCACATCGAAAGATGTTTCAACTTGTCGGCTCAGGGATTCAAACCAGCAAACCGGTTAATGACCCACCGCTCTAACTGCTAGGTTACCTGCCGCCCAGCGCTACGTGACTGCCCCTGAAACCATGACACAACCCAACTTTAATTCCACATGAACATGCTGATGTACTGGGTATCTGGTTTGTGCATGTCAGAACATGTATCATGTTGGGAGACATGAGGATCTAGTACCTAGCTGAGGCTCAGTGATCAATAGTTTGGATATCTGGTATCTGGGGGTACTCCCCTCCACCCCTCAAAGTCCTACCAGCCCAATCAACACACACACGCACACAAACACACCCACACACAGACACACACTTGCCGACAAGTGAATATAATGCCTAAAATGCTATCACAAATCAACGCGGCTACTCTCTGCATATGCAGATTCTCTGCAGGCCCGCTAAGAATAGCTCCCTAAGCACCAGCCTGCTGTGAATGTGTGTCTCTGTCATTCAGAAGGACAGGGCAGGGTCAGAGCTGCTGCTGCGGACTGGCTCCACCGACATGACACAGCATTATCCTCCTCTCCACCCTCTTTTCAGTTCTCCCTTTCTTCTCGCCCCTTCTCCTCCTCTCCCTTTTGCACGTGCCCTACTCTCTCTATCCCTGTCCTCTTCTCACCCAGTGTCTTTGTGTCTTTTTCCATTCTCCATTCGGTCTGTTTCTTTCCCCGATCTGAAAACCAAGTTGACATCAGATGCAGGGTTTGTATGAGACATTGCTTCGCGGAGGTGGGAAATAGATGGCCGGACCGACATTAATATGTACAGTACAGTGGCGGTCAGTGCCGTTTAAGACGAGGGACGCCATTTTTTTTTCTCATGAGCATGGCCTTATTTCTATTACAGCATATTGGATGACTGCTATTCATATCCCATTCACCCAGCTCAATGTAACATCGATAGGTTTAGGCTACTACATGATACTCAGATTTGACCTATGCCCATCATGAGGTTGCTACAACCTAGCCTATGAATGGAAGTTTACGACGTAGGTGCACACAGGTCGAGAGACAAGTTTGAGGTGACAGACAGTCATCGCGCACACTCTTGCCTGCATCGAGCTGATCTAGGGTGTTGTCATGTATTGTATTGTCATGTCTTGTCCCTGTGCTTTCTCTTCTCTTCGTTTCCCCCTGCTGGTCTTATTAGGTTTCTTTCTCTCTCTCTATTCCTCTCTCTCTCTATCGTTCCGTTCCTGCTCCCAGCTGTTCCTCATTCTCCTAACGACCTCGTTTACTCTTTCACACCTGTCCCCTATTTTGCCCTCTGATTTAGTCTCTATTTCTCTCTCTGTTTCTGCTTCTGTCCTTGTCGGATTCTTGTTTGCCGTTTGCTGTACCCTTGTTCCGTTCTGTTGTATTCTGCCTCGTCTTCAGATACTGCGTGTGAGCAGGTGTCTCTATCCTCTACGGCTCGCGCCTACCCGAAGGGACCTGCAGTCTGTTGCCGCAAGCCCTGCAACTCTCCCCAACTAAGAGGATTTATGTTTTCCCTGTTTGGACATTTCCTGTTAAGGATTGAGGATTATGTTTTCTCTGTTTGGACTTTAATAAACTCAGTTTCTGTTAAGTCGCTTTTGGGTCCTCACTCACCTGCATAACAGAAGAATCCGACCAAGAATGGACCCAGCGACTACGGATCCTCTCTACTCTGCCGTCGAGTTCCAGGGAGCGATGCTAGGCAGACACGAACAGGAATTGTCTGCTGCTCGACATGCCGTTGAGACCCTGGCCGCCCAAGTCTCCGGCCTCTCGGAGGAGATTCACAATCTCCGCCTCGATCCACCGGTTACCTCCTGGGCTTCCGGGTCTCCGGAGCCCAGAATTAATAACCCACCGTGTTTCTCTGGGGAGCCCACTGAATGTCGCTCGTTCCTTACCCAGTGTGATATTGTGTTCTCTCTCCAGCCCCACACGTACTCCAGGGGTATTGCTCGTATCGCCTACGTCATATCTCTCCTTACTGGACGGGCTCGGGAGTGGGGCACGGCAATCTGGGAGGCAAGGGCTGAGTGTACTAACCAGTATCAGAACTTTAAGGAGGAGATGATACGGGTTTTTGATCGTTCTGTTTTTGGGAAAGAAGCTTCCTGGTCCCTGTCTTCCCTATGTCAAGGTAATCGATCCATAACGGATTACTCTATAGAGTTTCGCACTCTTGCTGCCTCCAGTGACTGGAACGAGCCGGCGTTGCTCGCTCGTTTTCTGGAGGGACTCCACGCTGAGGTTAAGGATGAGATTCTCTCCCGGGAGGTTCCATCCAGCGTGGATTCTTTGATTGAACTCGCTATTCGCATAGAACGACGGGTAGATCTTCGTCACCGAGCTCATGGAAGAGAGCTCGCGTTAACAGTGTCCCCCCTCTCCCCGTCACTACCATCTCCCCCACTGGCTCAGGTGTTGAGCCCATGCAGCTGGGGGTATTCGCATCTCGACTAAGGAGAGGGAACGGAGAATCACCAACCGCCTCTGTCTCTATTGCGGTTCCGCTGGTCATTTTGTCATTTCATGTCCAGTAAAAGGCCAGAGCTCATCAGTAAGCGGAGGGCTACTGGTAAGCGCTACTACTCTGGCCTCTCCGTCAAGTTCCTGTACTACCTTGTCGGTCCATCTACGCTGGACCGGTTCGGCAGCTTCCTGCAGTGCATTAATAGACTCTGGGGCGGAAGGCTGTTTTATGGACGAAGCCTGGGCTCGGGAACATGACATTCCTCTCAGGCAGTTAGGGGAGCCCACGGTTATGTTCGCCTTGGATGGTAGTCCTCTCCCCAGGATTCAGCGTGAAACGCTACCTTTAACCCTCACTGTCTCTGGTAATCATAGTGAAACCATTTCTTTTTTGATTTTTTGTTCACCCTTTACACCTGTTGTTTTGGGCCATCCCTGGCTAGTGTGTCATAATCCTTCTATTAATTGGTCTAGTAATTCTATCCTCTCCTGGAACGTCTCTTGTCATGTTAAGTGTTTAGTGTCTGCTATTCCTCCTGTTTCTTCTGCTCCCTCTTCACAGGAGGAGCCTGGTGATTTGACAGGGGTGCCGGAGGAATATCATGATCTGCGCACGGTCTTCAGTCGGTCCAGGGCCACCTCCCTTCCTCCTCACCGTCGTATGATTGTTGTATTGATCTCCTTCCGAAGATTATTTGGGTACTACTACCCACGGGGTAGACTAGACTCTCTGTCGGCTACCGAACGTAAGGCTCTCGCTCTCTCTCCCCCGCTACTCTCTCCTCTTCCATCCTATCATCTCTTCCCTCTGCTCAAATTATTTGTCTGTAGCTCTCTGATCCTTTGACCTATGTCCCCTATCTTCCACCGTGGTCCCTTCCCTGACGACTCTCTCACCAGGGCTCCGGAAGGAAATGGAGGGGTTCTTTTTGTTAAGGAAGAGGACCCTAGGGACCCTGCGCCCCTGCGTGAAAAGAAGATTATCGAGCTGGCTGAATGACATAACGGTTAAGAATCGTTATCCGCATTTCCCCTTATGTCTTCAGTTTTCGAGATTCTGCAGGGAGCCAGGTTCTTTACTCTAAGTTGGACCTTCAGAATAACGCTTACCATCTCGTGCGCATCAGGAAGGGGGACGAGTGGAAAACGGCGTTTAACACTCCGTTAGGGCATTTTGAATACCGGGTTCTGCCGTTCGGTCTCGCTAATGCTCCAGCTGTCTTTCAGGCATTAGTGAATGATGTACTGAGTGACATGCTGAACATCTTTGTTTTTGTTTACCTTGACGAGATCCTGATTTTTTCACCGTCACTCCAGATTCATGTTCAGCACGTTCGACGTGTCCTCCAGCGCCTTTTAGAGAATTGTCTTTATGTGAAGGCTGAGAAGTGCGCTTTTCATGTCTCCTCCGTCACTTTTCTCGGTTCTGTTATTTCTGCTGAAGGCATTCAGATGGATCCCGCTTAGGGTCCATGCTGTCAGCGATTGGCCCGTCCCTAAGTCACGTGTCGAACTGCAGCGCTCTTTCTCGGTTAAATGACTTAAATGTAAATGTAAAATTTCTATCGGCGTTTCATTCGTAATTTCGGTCAAGTGGCAGCCCCTCTCACAGCCCTTACTTCTATCAAGACGTGCTTTAAGTGGTCCGTTTCCGCCCAGGGAGCTTTTGATCTTCTCAAGAAGCGTTTTACATCCGCTCCTATCCTTGTTACTCCTGACGTCACTAAACAATTCATTGTCGAGGTTGACGCGTCAGAGGTGGGCGTGGGAGCCATTCTGTCCCAGCGCTCCCATTCTGACGATAAGGTCCACCCTTGCACGTATTTTTCTCATCGCCTGTCGCCGTCGGAACGTAACTATGATGTGGGAAACCGCGAACTGCTCGCCATCCGCTTAGCCCTAGGCGAATGGCGACAGTGGTTGGAGGGGGCGACCGTTCCTTTTGTCGTTTGGACTGACCATAAGAACCTTGAGTACATCCGTTCTGCCAAACGACTCAATGCGCGTCAGGCTCGTTGGGCGTTGTTTTTCGCTCGTTTCGAGTTCGTTATTTCTTATCGTCCGGGCACTAAGAACACCAAGCCTGATGCTTTATCCCGTCTCTTCAGTTCTTCTGTAGCCTCTACCGACCCCGAGGGGATTCTCCCTGAGGGGCGTGTTGTCGGGTTGACTGTCTGGGGAATTGAGAGACAGGTAAAGCAAGCACTCACTCACACTCCGTCACCGCGCGCTTGTCCTAGGAACCTTCTTTTCGTTCCCGTTTCTACTCGTCTGGCCGTTCTTCAGTGGGCTCACTCTGCCAAGTTAGCTGGCCACCCCGGCGTTCGGGGTACGCTTGCTTCTATTCGCCAGCGTTTTTGGTGGCCTACTCAGGAGCGTGACACGCGCCGTTTCGTGGCTGCTTGTTCGGACTGCGCGCAGACTAAGTCCGGTAACTCTCTTCCTGCTTCTGCTCCTGGCCTTGCTGGGTCTCAGTCTGTCCCCAGCCACCGCATCTCTCCTGCCCTTGCTGTGTCTCAGTCTGTCCCCTGCCACCGCATCTTTCCTGCCCTTGCTGTGTCTCAGTCTGTCCCCAGCCACCGCATCTCTCCTGGTCCTGCTCCTGCACTTGCTGTGTCTCAGTCTGTCCACAGCCACCGCCTCTCTCCTGTTCCTGGTCTTAGCCTTGCTGTGTCTCAGTCTGTCCATAGTTGTTACTCTCCTGGCCTGTTTGGTCCTGATTGCTCAAACTCTTACAGTTCTCTACCCGTGTCTCATTTTTATAATAGTAATTGCACTAGATTCCCTCTTCATCGTTTCCCGTTACGGTCCTGAGGAGAGGAGTTGGGTTCCATCTCGGGACGTGCTGGACCGTTCGCTGATCGATGATTTCCTCCGTTGCCGCCAGGTTTCCTCCTCGAGTGCGCCAGGAGGCGCTCGGTGAGTGGGGGGGTACTGTCATGTATTGTATTGTCATGTCTTGTCCCTGTGCTTTCTCTTCTCTTCGTTTCCCCCTGCTGGTCTTATTAGGTTTCTTTCTCTCTCTCTATTCCTCTCTCTCTCTATCGTTCCGTTCCTGCTCCCAGCTGTTCCTCATTCTCCTAACGACCTCGTTTACTCTTTCACACCTGTCCCCTATTTTGCCCTCTGATTTAGTCTCTATTTCTCTCTCTGTTTCTGCTTCTGTCCTTGTCGGATTCTTGTTTGCCGTTTGCTGTACCCTTGTTCCATTCTGTTGTATTCTGCCTCGTCTTCAGATACTGCGTGTGAGCAGGTGTCTCTATCCTCTACGGCTCGCGCCTACCCGAAGGGACCTGCAGTCTGTTGCCGCAAGCCCTGCAACTCTCCCCAACTAAGAGGATTTATGTTTTCCCTGTTTGGACATTTCCTGTTAAGGATTGAGGATTATGTTTTCTCTGTTTGGACTTTAATAAACTCAGTTTCTGTTAAGTCGCTTTTGGGTCCTCACTCACCTGCATAACAGGGTGTAATCATTAGTCCAACAGTTGCAAACAAGAGTTTTTATTGGATAATATTCAGGTATGTTTATCCCCGTTTTGTTCAGTTTGCTTCTGTTTAAGAAACGTTTTTCAACAGAATCAGCATAATGAATACACCCATGATTCATAGCAGCCACGTTGTATTCCTTCTCACATCTATGCACTCTCATCCTCTCACCTTGTCCCTTTGTAGCTTGTGGACTTCAATGCACAACACATCAGCTGTATGTGATAAGGCAAAATAACATTTCCAGGCCAAACCGCTACACACAGCCTACATCGTTGTCACCATATTAGCTAAAGCAACGTCATAAGTCAGCATAGCTAATAGAACTAACCGGCTACAATCATGCAGTAACGTTACCGTGTACAGTCAGTAAGTAATAACACCGGCGGGTCCCGGTTGGAATAAATTAGTAAAACCAAAAGCTTACCTTGATTTGGAAGAGTTCCAGTGTTGTGTTGGATAGTCATAGCAGCTAGGTAACATAGCATCCCTCTGTTTGAGGAGGGTGTTTCAGTAGGCTGAACTAGCTAGCTACATTTGCTAGCTAAGTAAGTGAAACTGAAACTGAAAAGTAAAAAAACGAAATATCTCTATTACTCTCTTTCTTCTCCTTCATTTTGGAAGAAATTAATTTGTTCAAAAGCTAGCTGTAGCTTATGCTTTCAGTACTAGATTAATTATCTGATATTTTGATTGGGTGAACAACATGTTAGTTCATGCTGCAAGAGGTTGGAGGATGTCCTCTGGAAGTTGTCATAATTACAGTGTAAGTCTATGGAAGGGGGTGAGAACCATGAGCCTCCTAGGTTTTGTATTGAAGTCAATGTTTTCAATTTATTTTATTTTTTATTTAATCTTTATTTAACCAGTTAGGCCAGTTGAGAACAAGTTCTCATTTACAACTGCGACCTGGCCAAGATAAAGCAAAGCAGTGCAAAATGCACTGCATACAGGTGCACTGCATACAGGTGCAATACAGGTGCAATGATCTGTGAGCTGCTCTGACAGCTGATGCTTAAAGTTAGTGAGGGAGATATGAGTCTCCAGCTTCAGTGAATTTTGCAATTCGTTCTAGTCATTGGCAGCAGAGAACTGGAAAGAAAGGCGGCCAAAGGAGGAATTGGCTTTGGGGGTGACCAGTGAAATATACCTGCTGGAGTGCGTGCTAAGGGAGGGTGCTGCTATGGTGACCAGTGAGCTGAGATAAGGTGGGGCTTTACCCAGCAAAGACTTATAGATAACCTGGAGCCAGTGGGTTTGGCGACAAATATGAAGCGAGGGCCAGCCAACGAGAGCATACAGGTCGCACTGGTGAGTAGTATATGGGGCTTTGGTGACAAAACAGATGGCACTGTGATAGACTGCATCCAATTTTCTGAGTAGAGTGTTGGAGGCTATTTTGTAAATGACATCGCCGAAGTCAAGGATCGGTAGGATAGTCAGTTTTACGAGGATATGTTTGGAGGCATGAGTGAAGGATGATTTGTTTGCCAAATAGGAAGCCAATTCTAGATTTAATTTTGGATTGGAGATGCTGAATGTGAGTCTGGAAGGAGAGTTTACAGTCTAACCAGACACCTAGGTATTTGTAGTTGTCCACATATTCTAAGTCAGAAACATCCAGAGTACTGATGCTGGACGGGCGGGCAGGTGTGGGCAGCAATGGGTTGAAGAGCATGCATTTAGATTTACTTGCATTTCAGAGCAGTTGGAGGCCACGGAAGGAGAGTTGTAATGGCATTGAAGCTTGTCTGGAGGTTAGTTAACACAGTGTCCAAAGAAGGGCCAGAAGTATACAGAATGGTGTCGTATGCCTTAGAGGTGGATCAGAGAATCACCAGCAGCAAGAGCTACATCATTGATGTATTCAGAGAAAAGAGTCGGCCCGAGAATTGAACCCTGTGGCACCTCCATAGAGAATGCCAGAGGTCCAGACAACAGGCCCTCCGATTTGACACACTGAACTCTGTCTGAGAAGTAGTTGGTGAACCAGGTGAGGCAGTCATTTGCGAAACCAAGGCTGTTGAGTCTGCCGATGTGGTGTGGTGATTGACAGAGTCGAAAACCTTGGCCAGGTCGATGAATACGGCTGCACAGTATTGTCTTTTATCGATGGCGGTTATGATATCGTTTAGGACCCTGAGCTTGGCTGCGGTGCACCGGAGGCCAGCTCGGAAATCAGATTGCATTTCGGAGAAGGTATGGTGGGATTCGAAATGGTCGGTGATCTGTTTGTTAACTTGGCTTTCGAAGACCTTAGAACGGCAGGGTAGGATAGATATACAGTGGGGAGAACAAGTATTTGATACACTGCCGATTTTGCAGGTTTTCCTACTTACAAAGCATGTAGAGGTCTGTCATTTTTATCATAGGTACACTTCAACTGTGTACGGAATCTAAAACAAAAATCCAGAAAATCACATTGTATGATTTTTAAGTAATTAATTTGTATTTTATTGCATGACATAAGTATTTGATCACCTACCAACCAGTAAGAATTCCGGCTCTCACAGACCTGTTAGTTTTTCTTTAAGAAGCCCTCCTGTTCTCCACTCATTACCTGTATTAACTGCACCTGTTTGAACTCGTTACCTATATAAAAGACACCTGTCCACACACTCAATCAAACAGACTACAACCTCGCCACAATGACCAAGACCAGAGAGCTGTGTAAGGATATCAGGGATAAATTGTAGACCTGCACAAGGCTGGGATGGTCTACAGGACAATAGGCAAGCAGCTTGGTGAGAAGGCAACAACTGTTGGCGCAATTATTAGAAAATGGAAGAAGTTCAAGATGACGGTCAATCACCCTCGGTCTGGGGCTCCATGCAAGATCTCACCTCGTGGGGCATCAATGATCATGAGGAAGGTGAGGGATCAGCCCAGAACTACACGGCAGGACCTGGTCAATGACCTGAAGAGAGCTGGGACCACAGTCTCAAAGAAAACCATTATTAACACACTACGCCGTCATGGATTAACATCCTGCAGCGCATGCAAGGTCCCCCTGCTCAAACCAGCGCATATCCAGGCCCATCTGATGTTTGCCAATGACCATCTGGATGATCCAGAGGAGAAATGGGAGAAGGTTATGTGGTCTGATGAGACAAAAATAGAGCTTTTTGGTCTAAACTCCACTCGCCGTGTTTGGAGGAAGAAGAAGGATGAGTACAACCCCAAGAACCTCATCCCAACCGTGAAGCATGGAGGTGGAAACATCATTCTTTGGGGATGCTTTTCTGCAAAGGGGACAGGACGACTGCACCGTATTGAGGGGAGGATGGATGGGGCCATGTATCGCGAGATCTTGGCCAACAACCTCCTTTTCTCAGTAAAAGTATTGAAGATGGGTCGTGGCTGGGTCTTCCAGCATGACAACGACCCGAAACACACAGCCAGGGAAACTAAGGAGTGGCTCCGTAAGAAGCATCTCAAGGTCCTGGAGTGTGCTAACCAGTCTCCAGAACTGAACCCAATAGAAAATCTTTGGAAGGAGCTGAAAGTCCGTATTGCCCAGCGAGAGCCCCGAAACCTGAAGGATCTGGAGAAGGCCTGTATGCAGGAGTGGGCCAAAATCCCTGCTGCAGTGTGTGCAAACCTGTTCAAGAACTACAGGAAACGTATGATCTCTGTAATTGCAAACAAAGGTTTCTGTACCAAATATTAAGTTCTGCTTTTCTGATGTATCAAATACTTATGCCATGCAATAAAATGCAAATTATTTACTTAAAAATCATACAATGTGATTTTCTGGATTTTTGTTTTAGATTCCGTCTCTCACAGTTGAAGTGTACCCATGATAAAAATGACAGACCTCTACATGCTTTGTAAGACGGAAAACCTGTAAAAATGGCAGTGTATCAAATACTTGTTCTCCCCGCTGTAGGTCTGTAACAGTTTGGGTCTAGAGTGTCTCCCCCTATGAAGAGGGGGAAGACCGCGGCAGCTTTCCAATCTTTAGGGATCTCAGACGATACGAAAGAGAGGTTGCATGGCCAGCCGTAGAAAAATGCTTATTGAAATTCTCAATTATCGCGGATGTATCGGTGGTGACAGTGTTTCCTAGCCTCAGTGCAGTGGGCAGCTGGGGGGAAGGGGGCGCTCTTATTCTTCATGGATTCCACAGTGTCCCAGAACTTTTGGGAGTTTGTGCTACAGGATGCAAATTTCTGTTTGACAAAGCTTGCCTTTGCTTTCCTATCTGCCTGTGTATATTGGTTCCTAACTTCCCTGAAAAGTTGCATATCGCAGGGGTTATTCGATGCTAATGCTGTAAGGATGTAGGATGTTTTTGTGCTGGTCAAGGGCAGTCAGGTCTGGTGTGAACCAAGGGCTATATCTGTTCTGAGCTCAACATTTTTTGAATGGGGCATGCTTATTTAAGATGGTGAGGAAAGCACTTTTAAAGAATAACCAGACATACTGATGGAATGAGATCAATATCCTTCCAGGATACCTGGGCCAGGTCGATTAGAAAGGCCTGCTCGCTGAAGTGTATTAGGGAGCGTTTGACAGTGATGATGGGTTTGACCGCAGACCCATTACGGACGCAGGCAATGAGGCAGTGATCGCTGAGATCCTGGTTGAAGAAAGCAGAGGTGTATTTAGAGGGCAGGTTGGTCAGGATGATATCTATGAGGGTGCCCGTGTTTATGGATTTGGGGTTCATTGATAATTTGTGTGAGATTGAGGGCATCTAGCTTAGATTGTAGGACGGCCGGGGTGTTAAGCATGTCCCAGTTTAGGTCACCTAACAGTATGAGCTCTGAAGATAGATGAGTGGCAATCAATTCACATACAGTGTCCAGGGCACAGCTGGGGGCTGAAGGTGGTCTATAACAAGCGGTAATGGTGAGAGACTTGTTTCTGGAAAGGTGGATTTTTAGAAGTAGAAGCTCGAATTGTTTGGGCACAGACCTGGATAGTATGACAGAACTCTGCAGGCTAACTCCACCCCCTTTGGCAGTTCTTGTCGGAAAATGTACCCAGAGGAAGCAAGCTGTTGAGGCTATTGTAGACCTTTCCAAATTATGTGTTTTAATAAATAATTTGGTGACACGTGTTTATATTTAGAATAGTTTCATCTGAAAAAGGATAACTTTAAAAAATGTTTTACAATGTCTATCTATGAAGTCGATCACGTCGCTATTTCTTACTTCTAAGCGTAATTGAAACCCCGATCAGATGTAAGCCCCAACATCCCTGTCGAGGAATCAGGAACAATTTCAACGTAAAACATGTCGATTCATTCATTAAAGTCCCGAATGCTCATTGATTGATAACAAAGACCTTCGAAACAAAGTAGAGGGCCGAGGTGCCTCACTTACATCACTTGTTCCAGTTACACCAATGAGCTTCCTGGGTTGCTGTGTGACTGCAGTAGTGAGACTAATGCAGACCCATATCGTCATTAGACACACACACCCACATCATCACATATCATTAGACCCTCTTGTTGCTCTTGTCTGAGTGTTTCGATGTGAGCCGCTGTGTACGTGTACGCCTCAGTGACATCCACAGCGTGGCTTCGGCGTCTATGCAGTGCTGAAGACTGTCAAACAAGCAGAGAAACAGGTGTTTTCCTCCATGCTTCTCTAATTGCCATCCCCCGGGAAGGCGCCACACCGCTTCTCTTCCACCCCACCCATAAAAAAAACAAAAAACAATTGCACATTGGTTCCCTTATTACATCCCCGCAGCCCATCGTCCTTGGAAACCACTGCTGCATCAAACATATTTACATGGATTACCCACAGTGCAACAGCAATCTTAGGAGTGAAAAGGGAAATATAAGTAGCCAGATTATTCTGTCAGATCCCTCACTGAGAGAGAGAGATGGGCTTAGCCTAAATCAGATGCAGTGGCTCCCTCTGCGCCTGGTTTCCAGAGACAAGAAACTCCCTCCTAACCTCCCTACAACCCTGCACCTCTCCCTCCCTCCCTCAACCCCTCACGACTGCCAGTGTGACGGTAATCGAGTCACAGCAACAGCCCTACTCATATGATTTTACTGTACATGTGCCATGCCCATTTACCCATTTGCATGTGGTTACAAGCAATGTGTGCGTGTGTGTTTTTGTGTGTGTCAAAGTGTTGCTGTGTTTCTGTCTGGGTCCCTGGTGTGGTACTGTGATGTTGTTGTGGCCTTCAGCAAGCTAATTAACTGGACATCAGTGTGCAGAGAGAGAGAAGAGAGAGAGAGAGAGAGAAGAGAGAGAGAGAGAGAGAGAGAGAGAGAGAGAGAGAGAGAGAGAGAGAGAGAGAGAGAGAGAGAGAGAGAGAGAGAGAGAGAGAGAGAGAGAGAGAGAGAGAGAGAGAAGGCTGGCCTGGCTAGGTGGATAATGTCACTGAGGACAGACAGATGCTGTCTTTTGCCTTCATAGCAGCAGGTTGACACCGTCTCTCTGTCTGTCTGTCTATCTCCCTTGTTGGTCACCGTGGCGCCTGTATCTCACTAATGACTGTGGTTTGATCCACGGCCAGTTACACTGAGCCTGAGTACCCGTCTGTTTGTGCTAACAGACACTCCTTGCCACTCCTTGTTTGGCTTGACAATGGAGTAGCTTACACTCACACCGAACTACAATACAACCATGCAGCCCAATACTCATGAATACGGTGATGCCTTTGGTATTATTCCATGCCAGCAGTCACAAGGCCTTGTTACAGCTACAAGACATGAAGAGGCTAAGATTTTCCAATCAAACATTTGGAGCAACTACTGGAAAGTTTAAGTTACTTGAACACAGCTGGACAAACATGTGGCGGTAGAGAGGCCAGTGAGGATAGAGCCAGACTAGAGGAGGAGTAGAGGAGAGCAGAGCAGAGCAGAGCAGGACTCTGAGGCCCAGACCACACACACGCACGCGCAAAGAGGCCACTACATGACTCAGCCTATATGGGACCATGTGTACGTTCCCTTAGCCCTATAATCTCTCAGTCCCATGTTCCCTTAGCCCTATAATCTCTCAGTCCCATGTTCCCTTAGACCTATGATCTCTCAGTCCCATGTTCCCTTAGACCTATGACCTCTCAGTCACATGTTCCCATAGCCCTATGACCTCGCAGTCCCATGTTCCCTTAGCCCTATGACCTCACAGTCCCATGTTCCCTTAGCCCTATGACCTCTCAGTCCCATGTTCCCTTAGCCCTATGACCTCTCAGTCCCATGTTCCCTTAGCCCTATGACATCGCAGTCCAATGTTCCCTTAGCCCTATGACCTCTCAGTCCCATGTTCCCTTAGCCCTATGACATTGCAGTCCCATGTTCCCTTAGCCCTATGATCTCTCAGTCCCATGTTCCCTTAGCCCTATGACATCGCAGTCCCATGTTCCCTTAGCCCTATGATCTCTCAGTCCCATGTTCCCTTAACCCTATGACCTTGCAGTCCCATGTTCCCTTAGCCCTATGATCTCTCAGTCACATGTTCCCATAGCCCTATGACCTCGCAGTCCCATGTTCCCTTAGCCCTATGACCTCACAGTCCCATGTTCCCTTAGCCCTATGACATTGCAGTCCCATGTTCCCTTAGCCCTATGACATTGCAGTCCCATGTTCCCTTAGCCCTATGATCTCTCAGTCCCATGTTCCCTTAGCCCTATGATCTCTCAGTCCCATGTTCCCTTAGCCCTATGACATTGCAGTCCCATGTTCCCTTAGCCCTATGATCTCTCAGTCCCATGTTCCCTTAGCCCTATGATCTCTCAGTCCCATGTTCCCTTAGCCCTATGACCTCTCAGTCCCATGTTCCCTTAGCCCTATGACATCGCAGTCCCATGTTCCCTTAGCCCTATGATCTCTCAGTCCCATGTTCCCTTAGCCCTATGACATCGCAGTCCCATGTTCCCTTAGCCCTATGATCTCTCAGTCCCATGTTCCCTTAACCCTATGACCTTGCAGTCCCATGTTCCCTTAGCCCAGTCCCATGAGCCCTATGATCTCTCAGTCACATGTTCCCATAGCCCTATGACCTCGCAGTCCCATGTTCCCTTAGCCCTATGACCTCACAGTCCCATGTTCCCTTAGCCCAGTCCAATATGACCTTAGCCCTCAGTCCCATGTTCCCTTAGCCCTATGACCTCTCAGTCCCATGTTCCCTTAGCCCTATGACCTCTCAGTCCCATGTTCCCTTAGCCCTATGACATCGCAGTCCCATGTTCCCTTAGCCCTATGACCTCTCAGTCCCATGTTCCCTTAGCCCTATGACATCGCAGTCCCATGTTCCCTTAGCCCTATGATCTCTCAGTCCCATGTTCCCTTAACCCTATGACCTTGCAGTCCCATGTTCCCTTAGCCCTATGATCTCTCAGTCACATGTTCCCATAGCCCTATGACCTCGCAGTCCCATGTTCCCTTAGCCCTATGACCTCACAGTCCCATGTTCCCTTAGCCCTATGACCTCGCAGTCCCATGTTCCCTTAGCCCTATGACCTCGCAGTCCCATGTTCCCTTAGCCCTATGATCTCTCAGTCCCATGTTCCCTTAGCCCTATGACCTCGCAGTCCCATGTTCCCTTAGCCCTATGATCTCTCAGTCACATGTTCCCATAGCCCTATGACCTCGCAGTCCCATGTTCCCTTAGCCCTATGACCTCACAGTCCCATGTTCCCTTAGCCCTATGACCTCTCAGTCCCATGTTCCCTTAGCCCTATGACCTCTCAGTCCCATGTTCCCTTAGCCCTATGATCTCTCAGTCCCATGTTCCCTTAGCCCTATGACCTCGCAGTCCCATGTTCCCTTAGCCCTATGATCTCTCAGTCCCATGTTCCCTTAGCCCTATGATCTCTCAGTCCCATGTTCCCCTAGCCCTATGATCTCTCAGTCCCATGTTCCCATAGCCCTATGATCTCTCAGCCCCATGTTATAGACAAAAACGTGATGTTATGTGAAAACAAATATTTTATGTAGTGCAGATTTTTCACACCCTCAATTGGTCAATTGGTCTTTTGGTGAGTTGATCCACTGTCATATGAATACATAAATAAATACAGACCTTCAATAACTCTGGGGGCCCATGCTCCTGTCATCCATGTCCATATTTGTCACGCCCTGATCGGCTTCACCTGTTCCTGTGATTGTCTAAAGCCCCTCCAGGGTTCGCTTATTTTCCCCAGTGTATTTATCCCTGTGTTTCCTGTCTATCTGTGCCAGTTCGTCTTTTATGTTTAGTCAAGTCAACCTGCGTGTTTTTCCCTTTTGCTATTCTCCTCTTTCTAGTCCTCCTGGTTTTGACCCTTGCCTGTTTCTGGACTTTGTACCTGCCTGCCTAACCATTCTGCCTGCCTTGACCACGAGCCTGTCTGCTCTCTGTACGTCCTGGACTCTGATCTGGTTTTGACCTTCTTGCCTGTCCACGACCATTCTCTTACCTACCCCTTTGGATTAATAAACACTGTAAGACTCCAACCATCTGCCTCCTGTGTCTGCATCTGGGTCTCGCCTTGTGCCTTGATAATATTCTTCAGTGTAATAAATCATTTTGACAGTAACCCTCCAAAAAGTAATTAATTCATAAACCTTTTTAATTTCCAAATGTACATGGAAGGAAGCTAAGTGTTTGTTTCTTGGGCTCCAGGAACATGACTGAAAAAGGGCCCGAGATCTTGAAAAATAAAAAATTCAAGGGGGATATCGGTGAACAAGTGCCGTGGTCAAGGCTAGGACGGCGCCAGTGCATTGAGTGGAACTTACTCAGGTGTTCAAAAGTTAATATCAGACCAAGAGTCTAATGTACACTGAACAAAAATATAAATGCAACATGTAAAATGCTGGTCCCATATTTTATGAGTTGAAATAAAAGACCTCAAAAATGTTCCATACACACAAAAACTTAATTTCTCAAAAATGTTGTGTACAAATTTGGTTACATCCCTGTTAGTGAGCATTTCTCCCTTGCCAAGACTTCTTCACCTGCGGGATCGTCTGATACCAGCCACCCGGACAGCTGATGAAACTGTGGGTTTTGCACAACCAAAGAATTTCTGCACAAACTGTCAGAAACCGTCTCAGGGAAGCTCATCTGCGTGCTCTTCGTCCTCACCAAGGTCTTGACCTGACTGCAGTTCGGCGTCATAACCGACTTCAGTGGTCAAATGCTCACCTTCGATGGCCAATGGCACGCTGGAGAAGTGTGCTCTTCGCGGATTAATCCCGGCTTCAACTGTACTGGGCAGATGGTAGACTGCGTCTACGGCATTGTGTGGGTGGGCGGTTTGCTGATGTCAATGTTGTAAACAGACTGCCCCATGGTGACGGTGGGGTTATGGTACAGGCAGGCATAAGCTATGGACTACGAACACAATTTCATATAATCGATGGCAATTTGAATACACAGAGATACCGTGACGGAATCCTGAAGCCCATTGTCGTGTCATCTGCCGCCATCACCTCATGTTTCAGCATGATAATGCACGGCCCCATGTCGCAAGGATCGGTACAGAATTCCTGGAAGCTGAAAATGTCCCAGTTCTTCCATGGCCTGTATACTCACCAGACATGTAAATTATTGAGCCCTGTTGGGTATGCAACATCGTGTTCCAGTTCCCGCCAATATCCAGCGGGT
This sequence comes from Oncorhynchus gorbuscha, assembly GCF_021184085.1. Classification (NCBI taxonomy): domain Eukaryota; kingdom Metazoa; phylum Chordata; class Actinopteri; order Salmoniformes; family Salmonidae; genus Oncorhynchus; species Oncorhynchus gorbuscha. The sequence goes on along the minus strand of NC_060191.1, from coordinate 34,221,126 downwards.
CAACATTCCAGCCTGATCAATGTGAAGGAGAAGTGTCGCGCTGCAAGAGGCAAATAGCGGTCACACCAGCCACTGACTGGTTTTCTAGCTTTTTATTTTTAAGGTATCAGTGACCAACAGAAGCATATCTGTATTCCCAGTCATGTGAATAGATCAGGGCCTAATGAACGTATTCCATCGCCTGATATATAGCCTATATAGGAGAGATGTATATTCTATATATTAAAAAAAATCTATTGTTAGCTGATAGGTATATTCTGTTGTATTGAAAATTAATTTGACAATCTGCAATGTTTGAATGTCCAACTTTAATTACAGAGAAAGTAATTACATTATTGCCACCAACCAGCAGTCCAAAAAGTGCATCTTTGCGACATTGTGTATAGCTTTGTGAAATGTTAGGCTTAACCTGAGAAAAGGCCGTAAATCTCGGTCATTATTTTGAATATACATTTCTGGTCAGTGTGACCCTTGACCTTCTGCCAAGGACATATTTTTAGACATTTTTAGTCAGTCCAATGGCCTTGCTTACAGTATTTGTGCCAAATATATATATTTTTTATGTTTTAATTTTACCTTTATTTAACTAGGCAAGTCAGTTAAGAACAAATCATTATTTTCAATGACGGCCTAGAAACAGTGGGTTAACTGCCTGTACAGGGGCAGAACGACTGTACTGATTTGTACAGCTCGGGGGTTTGAACTTGCAACCTTCCCGGTTACTAGTCCAACGCTCTAACCACTAGGCTACCCTGCCGCCCCAATATGATCAATGCAGAGATAAATAACCACCTACTCAACTCGTACATTTGTTTCCGGTCACCAATGATTCAATATTTCAGTGGGTCAAACCCACTGGGCACAGATGTGAATTCAATGTGAAATCAACAAAACATTTCAACATGTCATTGGATTTAGATTTTTGTTTTTAAATCCCTGACTTTTCCCAGGTTGATTCAATGTCATCACATTTAATTTTGGGGTTGAAATTACTCTGATTTAACTTGTTTTTGTCCAGTGGGTAGGCTATATAATTGTACATATGTAAGGCAATCGTAAAAAAAAATACTTGAGTAGATGCTGCGATAAAAAAATATCCCATGTCTCAATTTTCTCAAGGCTTAAAAATCCTTCATTAACCTGTCCCCAGTGGTGTAAAGTACTTAAGTAAAAATACTTTAATATACTACTTAAGTCGTGTTTTTGGGTATCGGCACTTTACTATTTATATTTTTGACAAATTTTACTTTTACTTTACTACATTCCTAAATAAAAGAATGTAAATTTTCCTCCATACATTTTCCTTGACAACCAAAAGTACATTGTGAATGCTTAGCAGGACAGAGATGGTCTAATTCACACACTTATCAAGAGAACATCCCTACTCATCCCTATTGCCTCTGATCTGGCGGACTCAATAAACACAAATGCTTCGTTTGTAAATGATGTCTGTGTTGGAATGTGCCTCTGGCTATCTGTAAATTAAAATATATATATAATAATTGTGCCTACTGGTTTGCTTTTTATACTTAAGTATATTTTAGTAATTACATTTACTTTTGATACTTAAGTATATTTAAAACCAAATACTTTTAGACTTTTACTAAAATAGTATTTTACTGGGTGACTTTCACTTTTACTTGAGTCATTTTCTAGTAAGGTATCTTTACTTTTACTACAGTATGACGATTGGGTACTTTTTTCCACCATTGCCTGTCTCCTCCCCTTCCTCTACACTGATTGAAGTGGATTTAACAAGTGACATCAATAAGGGATCATAGCTTTCACCTGGATTCATCTGGTCAGTCTATGCCATGGAAAGAGCAGGTGTTCTTAATGTTTTGTATACTCAGTGTATACCCTTACATATGTAGATACTAAAATAATCTGCATGTTCTACCTTATAACAATAATCATTTGTGTCATATGAAATTGGTTCAGTGGGTATTGAGGGGACATAGGGCTGAGGGGACATAGGGCTGAGGGGACATAGGGCTGAGGGAACATAGAGCTGAGGGAACATAGGGCTGAGGGTAAATAGGGCTGAGGGAACATAGGGCTGAGGGAACATAGGGCTGAGGGAACATAGGACTGAGGGGACATATGGCTGAGGGAACATAGGGCTGAGGGAACATAGGGCTGAGGGAAAATAGGGCTGAGGGGACAAAGGACTGAGGGGACATAGGACTGAGGGAACATAGGGCTGAGGGAAAATAGGGCTGAGGGAACATAGGTTTGAGGGAACATAGGGCTGAGGGAACATAGGGCTGAGGGAACATAGGTTTGAGGGAACATAGGGCTGAGGGAACATAGGGCTGAGGGAACATAGGGCTGAAGGAACATGGGACATAGGGCTGAGGGAACATAGGGCTGAGGGAACATAGGGCTGAGGGAAAATAGGGCTGAGGGAACATAGGACTGAGGGAACATAAGTGTGGACCCCACCTATATAAATATGCAGCTTTCTCGATAAATACCAAGTTGTATCTCCTGTCCACTGGAGCACAGTGTGTTAAGATATTTACAAATGATTCTTACAAATTCTCATTTCGGTAGGTGTTGACCAAGAACACTGTATGTTCTTACTCTCTGACCCCCCCCCCGCCCCCCCTCTCATTCTCTCTCCCTTCCTCCCTCTATCTCCCTCCTTCGCAGATGACTGGATCTTATTTACTGGCATGACTAGAGCAATCTAGCAAAGCCAGGGCGATGATTTAATACCGTCAGCCTTGGATGTGATTTCTCATCACCATACCTACAATCACAAATGATACGCAAATGCAGCAATGAAGAGGTCACAAAGGTCCACCAAAGTCACCTATTTTCTTCCCCCTCTCTGTCTATCCCTCTGCTTATCCCTTCATATTTAACCGTTCCCTTAAAACCCTGTCCAGCTTCTCTCACTCTCTTTCCCCCACCCTCCCCCTCTTCACGCTCAGCGCCTTTTCTCTTGGCTCCCTGACCGTCCCCCATTCCCTCTCTCCCTCTCCCTCCCTCTCTCTCTCAGCTGCAATGGAATGGTAAAGAGGGGAGTACAGCATGCCCAGTCGAGCCCCCACAGTGATGCCATGCCATCTGCAGACCTGGCACAATGCGCCTGTGGCTCTCATACAACCACGCAACCCCTGAGCGGCCAACATACGAACCAAGGGGAAAAAAACATTATTTCTATTCACCCTCACTTTCCTCGCTCCCCCTCTTCCTTCCCCATATAATTCGCCCTTTCTTTCCCTTCTCCTTTTCCTCCTCCCCCATATACTTTCTCCTCCTCCTCCTCCTCCACCCTCCTCTTCTTCTCCCATATACCTCACACCCCTCATTCTTCCTCTTCCTCTCCCCCTTCAACACCTCTTCTTCCTCCTCCATACACATCCTCCTCTCGTGACGTTATTGGCAGTGGGGTGAAAGGGAGGAGTTTTGCTGCTCCACTCTGGTTTTATAGTAGGGGGCTGACTGGACTGTATAGTAGGCTAGGCCCTGTGATAGATAGTACCCCCTCGGCAGCATTATATAGCACTGAGGACTAAGTCTATATCCTCGATGGCACCCTATTCCCTATATAGTGAATAGGGTGCCAATTTGGGGCACAGCCTCTGACAGTATTATACCCCCCCCCGTTCCTTTCTGGAATGAGATTAAGATTAGAGAGTGGTGGCACTGGGAGCCAAATGGAACTCCCAGTAAATGGACTTGATTATCTGATTCCAAGCAGCGTTCTCATTCTGAGACTCGTGGGTTGTCTATTTCTTGTCCGGGGAAAGATGGATGCGACGCTCATTCAAGTCTCGTTACTATGGGGGCCTAGAATTGCAAAGTCAAGGGTCACAAGTTCATAGATCGCCTCAATGTAATAGCCCTGGGAGGAAATGGATGTGGTGAGAAATATGGACCCTTAACATCAGATACGGATACACACAAGCATGCGGACACGCAGGCGCGCGCGCGCACGCACGCACACACACACAGGCCAGTGATGGAGCTAATGGAGATTGTGTTGATGCATGAGCATTCTAGGAGCCTGATAGATTAGTGTAAACATACCGCGGCAAAATGTTAATGGACATCGATGAAATAACACACAGCCTAAACCTTCTAAAGTGTCCATCATGCCCTCGTTCCAGCTCTTTGGCTTAATGCATTGTGTCTAAAAGAAAGCCAGTCTCCTGAAAGGGCTATGGGTGGATCTGCTGCAGAGTGGTAGAGCTCACACACACACACACACACACACACACACACACACACACACACACACACACACACACACACACACACGCGCACACGCACACGCGCACACGCACACGCACACGCACACACACAAGTGGGTGGAAGTTGCTGGATCATCATTGGCAGTGAGAAGAGCATTTGAGAACAGTGTGTAAAATCTGTTGGGTGTTATGAAACACCGTGATGGGTGAACAAAAGGTGTTGGGTGTTACGAAACATCCTGATGGGTGTATAAAAGGTGCTGGGTGTTACGAAACATCCAGATGGGTGTATAAAAGGTGCTGGGTGTTACGAAACATCCTGATGGGTGAACAAAAGGTGTTGGGTGTTACGAAACATCCTGATGGGTGTATAAAAGGTGCTGGGTGTTACGAAACATCCTGATGGGTGTATAAAAGGTGCTGGGTGTTACGAAACATCCTGATGGGTGTATAAAAGGTGCCGGGTGTTACGAAACATCCTGATGGGTGGAAAAAAAGGTGTTGGGTGTTACGAAACACCGTGATGGGTGTATAAAAGGTGCTGGGTGTTACGAAACATCCTGATGGGTGTATAAAAGGTGTTGGGTGTTACGAAACATCCTGATGGGTGTATAAAAGGTGCTGGGTGTTACGAAACATCCTGATGGGTGTATAAAAGGTGTTGGGTGTTACGAAACATCCTGATGGGTGTATAAAAGCTGCTGGGTGTTACGAAACATCCTGATGGGTGGAAAAAAAGGTGTTGGGTGTTACGAAACACCGTGATGGGTGTATAAAAGGTGTTGGGTGTTACGAAAAATCCTGATGGGTGAACAAAAGGTGTTAGGTGTTACAAAACATCCTGATGGGTGAACAAAAGGTGTTAGGTTTTACAAAACATCCTGATGGGTGAACAAAAGGTGTTAGGTTTTACAAAACATCCTGATGGGTGAACAAAAGGTGTTAGGTATTACAAAACATCCTGATGGGTGAACAAAAGGTGTTAGGTTTTACAAAACATCCTGATGGGTGAACAAAAGGTGTTAGGTTTTACAAAACATCCTGATGGGTGAACAAAACAAGCGTTTTACGAAACAAGCGATTCCTCTCTCAAAACGTGTTTGCCGCAGCTTCTACCCAAGGCTGTGACTCATGACTCACGCGCCGATTAAGCCACTCGCAGGGAACAAAGGAATAATTGAGTCAGAAATCAGAGGAAACCGGACAGGGAAAAGATGGTTCAATCTCCCTCACAAAAGGAGTTTGGGACCTGACTAATTGTTTTACATTTATGTCTGTGCGCTACAGAAGACCTCTCTTCACCTGAATAAGCCATCTGAATAAGCCAGCAGCGTACCCCCCTGCATCACACTGCTAGCTTGCTTCTGAAGCTAAGTAGCATTGATTGGTTCCAGTCAGTCCCTGGATGGGAGACCAGATGCTGCTGGAAATGGTGTTGGAGGGCCAGTAGTAGGCACTCTTTCCTCTGGTCTACAAAAAAAAATATCCCAATGCCCCAGGGCAGTGATTGGGGACATTTCCCTGTGTAGGGTGTGGTCTTTCGGATGGGATGTTATACTGCTGTCCTGACTCTCCGTGGTCACTAAAGATCCCATGGCACTTATTGTATGAGTAGGGGTGGTATCAAGGCTAAATACCTAATCTAGGCTTCACACCATCACGGACACCTAATCATCCCCGCCGTAACAATTAGCTCATTCCTCCTCTCCGTTGTAACTATTCCCCAGGTTGTTGGTGTGAAGGAGAATGTGTTCTCAGTCAACTTACCTGGTTACATTTTTTTTTTAAAGGTGCATTTTCTAATCAACTGCTTCCTGCTGTGTTCATATTCTCCCTCCCCAGTGAGCATAAGACGCTGAAAAGACGTACTCGCGATGCCTTTTCAACGTCTTTTGCTCATAGGGTCTCCATTTTGGGAAGTGCTTCGAGTGCCGTGTATAGAAAAAGAAGAGTGTAAAAAAAAAAACGTTTGTATATTTGCTGTGGTCACATGTATCCGTGAGCACAGCATGTGGTTTGGGTGGGTGGGTGGGCTGCCTGCAGAACACGATTCATCCCAACAAGCATCAACCTGCGTGGCTGGCGGTCTCCCTCTGGCCAACATGTTGCAGCGCCATTTCCCAGAGCGGCTACAGACAGGCTGCCTTGGTGTAACCCACAGTCCCACAGCCCCATGGGGAAACAGAATTGTGTCTCTTTTAGGACAACGGCAAATAGGCCATTCATCTCAACGGATCTCTCTCAGACAGACCCTGGTAACAACACTGTGGGCACAAACCTCCATCTTCCTGTTTCTCTCTATTCTCTCTCTATTTTCTCTCTCTTCTTTGGTGTTTTTTTTCTCTCCCCTTCTTCAAAACCACCATTACGGCCAAATGCAGGTCTTTATTACTCGTGTCATTCGCCCACAGTTTCCTCCTCTCTCTCTTTCCATCATTACTTGTCTCCTTTGATGTCGGCTTCTCTACTATCTCTGGTCTTGAATCTCAGTCTCCAAACACGATCCCTGTCTGTGGCAGGCCGACGGCAAAATCGCTGCACGTAAAGTGAAAACCTCTGGGCCGCATTTGTCGGGTAGCCGTGTCATTTTTAAAAAAGGTGCCGTGACGAGACACACAATGGGAAGGCAAAAGCCTGTCCTTGTCATGACGAAGTCAAGCGCGCGCACTCCATAAGCTCGCACATCGCTACACAAAAATAACAGGCATAACACACAGCAATGTCAGTATGGGCACTGTGAGAATGGCAGGGTGAGAAGCAATCTGTGTACCCCCCCCCCCACCTTCCTCCATATCAGATACCCCCTTGTTTAGCTGCTGTTCTTCAGAGCTGCGATTGCTGAGACAGACAGAATCACGCGTGCACGCGCACAGACGAGCTGGAGGTGAGTGAGGCTGTTCGCTCTGTTGCACCTGTATCATGCGTCAGAGACGAAGACAGTTGGCCAATCAAAACACTGCCTCACTCAACACCACAGGGGCCACCTTCTGTCCAGCAGGACTGTCGGTAGGGTGGAAAGGTCTCCAGTCATGTGAAATATGTTCGCAATGTACATGTATTCATTCTTAAATCAAATAGAAATAATCACAAATACATGATCTGAAAAACGCACACCACTGAGAGGATGTGGGCTACGACCATTATGCATTATCACTGCTGTTACTGTGAACTGTGTTATTGTGAGAATTGAGAGCAGAATGAGGTGACGGTCACGAGAATAACAACAGGGAAGGGCCCAGTGTCTGCCTCGCTTTCCCTCTTCCTTTTCTCTTTCTTCCTCGCTTCTTCTCTCTGTCTCCCGCTCTTTCCATCCCCTTACCTCCGTCTCCATTTCTCCTGCACGCCAGGGTATCTTCCCGCCAGGGCCCAGACAGAGGGCCAATCAGACGGGGACAGAGAGAATCGACCTTCAGCCTGTCACACCAGCTGAGCCCAGGACCCAGCGGAGCCGGGACAGAGAGACACAGCGTAGCACCACAGCAACCCATCCCGCCTTTAACCATTCTATGTTTTCATGTTAACTGTTTGTTAGAATATCTTGTACGGAAAATGGCACCGCTGAATCAAGAGATTCCTCTGAGTAATAGGGGGCTGAATCTCCATAGATATGGTCAACAAAATGTATAAGACAGGCACCATTAAAAGAGACCATGGCATACCATTCACCAAATAGATTTCACAATGCAATTTAGGGAACATCTTAGACATGCTCTCTTGTGGACGGACTTACTGTCGCAGTGGTAGACAATATTTAATACGGTCATCATTAGACCCACAGACACATCTAATCCCCTATAGGCCAACTCACATCTGCCAGACAGACTACTGTATCTGTTTGTATCAAATCTGGTCTGTTTCAGAGATTATCTGCCAGGCGACCATCTCTTACGCTCACATCTGTTGAACAGATGATCCCATTTCTTACTCAAAGAATTACCAGAAACAAATACCTGTAAGCTCAGCTTTACTCAAATCTCCTTGTTAGAGATATTACGTTTATCCGAGTGCGATATCAGTTTATCTTTTCTAATTACATTACACATACATAGCCTGTTGAACTGACACTTGTGCTTGGTTTGATAGACCGATTAAACTTGATGACCAGACATGACGATGCTGACCAGAAAGGACTCCTGATATTGTCAAGTACTCTTAACTAGACAAATTGTTGTAGGTTGCAATTCATTGGCTGCGTTTACACAGGCAGCCCAATTCCGATATTATTTTTCTCACTAATTGGTCCTTTGACGGATCAGATCGGCTCTTTCATCAATAAATGGGTAAAATGTCAGAATTGGGCTGCCTGTGTAAACGCAGCCGTAGTGGCGTATTACTTGTATGTGTGTGAAGTCATTCAAGGATCCATGTAGACGGATTTCACCTGTAAACTGGGATGGTCCACGCCATGTTTTTCCCACCTCAGAGCATGTGAACTGTTTTTGCAACAACACAGCTGCACTGTGGGAGAGACATCATGTGTTGGATGATATGGCGCCATATAACCCCCAGGCTCCCACTGTGTGTATTTGTGTCCCTTTTCCACAGGATGTACACTCCTGTTAATACAGCCCGTTCCACTGACTACATTAACAGTTGATCAACATCCAATCACTGGTCCCCCCCCCCCCCCCCCCCCTCGCCCCCCAGGGCTTGAATAAAGAGAAGCAAAAATAAACTTTAATGGAGCACAACAAAGAGAGACAAGACAGTGGGGGGGGGGGGGGGGGGGGGGGGGGGACCTTGATAAGAATCACAGGAGGAAGACATGGCTCGAGGAAAAAACGAGTCTAGCACACAAATGATAAGATATTATAATTAACCCTTGTGCCAGTTACTAATAAAGGATTTGTTAATCAGTGCAGTGAAAAATGTAATTTCCCTGTGTTTATATATATATATATATTTCCACACTATGTTGGAATAATACTGTGAAATTGTGAAAATGATAATGCCCTTTTAGTATAAGACCTGTTCGAAAAGACTGACTGAAATTTCAGCCTGTTTTTGTGGGATGGAGTTTTGACCTGCCTAGTGAAATCCCCAGGTGGTAAATTAGTTAATAGACCAATAAGAAAGACCGAAATTTGGCGCTGTCCATTGTCAAAAGCCCAAACTATTAATGTATTATTAAGCCAAATCGGATTAATTTATGCCCATACAGGCTTGACAGCAGCGGAAATTATGCTTGACACTGGCTAATTGTCTAAACTCGTTCCTTCCTAACCCCGTGAACCGAAACGAACAATGGCAGCCGTGGTTCAATCTCAGAAAACGAGCTTTCCAGGCTTAAGCCCCTCAAGAGCCGGGGTCTCCTCCGTTGCGTGGCCGCGCGATGCGGAGCAAAAAAACACCGACTCGGCTAGCTACTCACCTGTCAGGCTGTCGTAGCACTCGATCTCCGTGATCTCCACAGTTCTCCGCTGTTCCTCCGTCAGTTTGACCGCGGCTTGGCTCAGGAGGTTGACCTCGGAGCCCGTGGTTCCATCCACTAAATGCACCCCTTTCAGCTGCAGCAGAGCCCGGTGGTACTTCCCTATCGCTTCCCGAAATTTCTTCTCCTTGTAGCAACGGTGGCCCTCCACCTTGAAGTCAATGGCTTTCTGTATGTTTGCCTCCATCTCCATCTGTGCCGAGACGGCACGACACCCTCCTCCACCACCTCCAACACCGACGTCTCCCGCGGCCGCCGCCAGGCTCCGGCCCCCCGCCTCTGGGTAGCTCTTCAGGCTCTTTAGGGAGTGCTGCTTGGCTTCCATCTCTCTCAGTGGGTGCGACTGGACCGGGCCATGCTGTTCCGAAGTGAATGTCTATTTTCTCGGAGAGAACTGGAGCAGCTTGCTGTGCATAAAGAACGCCTGACACGGGCAGGCAACAACACGAAAGATGAGAGCGAAATAATTTAGTGAGAGAGGCTGTGTAAAAAACCTAACATGTACAGCGCAAATAGGCTATATGCTATCAAAACAGCTTACCCAAATTCAGACTACTGTAAATTGTATTGTATATTAAAAATCACAAATAATTGGCTTGGATTCCTGAATTGCAAAACACTCTTCTTCTATCGACTTCGTAGCTCCTCTGACCATCCCGCGAGAGGATACCTCGATTGTATGTTTGTGCTCCAGCACGCGCCGCTTCAGCACCACAGACAGCGAGCGCAGGATCGCGCGTGGTGAATTGTGGGAAAGAGAGGAGTCGTGCAGTGTTCCTGCACCACGAGCGCACTTCAATCTGTGAGCGTTCGCTCAAGAGCCACGGTGTATTTGTGTAAAGAAACTGAAAATAAAAACTAAAAAAGCACCCCAACATTTATAACCCAGAGATTAAATGACTATGTATGGAATATGTCCCAGGTAGAGGCTAAATCTATTCTACAAATCTATGGTTTTAAAATGTGTAACAATCAACAACATGATTGTAGTACTGCCTATGCCCCTCTGGCTCTGATCCACATGGCCAGATATGTCAATTGCGCAAATGAAATCCATATACATATAGCGTCGGCTGGAGTGCTGTAAAGCTCGCCACCGTTGGACTCTGGAGCAGCGGAAACATGTTCTCTGGAGTGATGAATCACGGGATCACCATCTAGCAGACTGATGGACGAATCTATGTTTGGTGGATACCAGGAGAACGCTACCTGCCCGCATGCATAGAGCCAACTGTAAAGTTTGGTGGAGGAGGAATAATGGTCTGGGGCTGTTTTTTATGGTTCAGGCTAGACCCCTTAGTTCCAGGGAAGAAAAATCTTAATGCTACAGCATACAATGACATTCTATATGATTCTGTGCTTCCATCTTTGTGGCAACAATTTGGGGAAGGCCCTTTCCTGTTTTAGCATGACAATGCCCCCCCCCCGTGCACAAAACGAGGTTCATGTAGAACATATTTTGTTGAGATCGCTGTGGAAGAACTTGACTGTCCTGCACAGAGCCCTAACCTCAACCCCATCGAACACCTTTGGGATGAATTGGAACGCCGACTGCGAGCCAGGCCTAATCGCCCAACATCAGTGCCCAACGTCACTAATGCTCGTGGCTGAATGGAAGCAAGTCCCCACAGCAATGTTCCAACATTAAGTGGAAACCCTTCCCAGAAGAGTGGGAAGGGTTTCAGTTATAGCAGCAAAGGGGGGGACCAACTCCATATTAATGGCCATGTTTTTGGAATGAGATGTTCGACAAGCAGGTGTCCACATACTTTTGGTATGTTCTGTTATTTTTCTCCTGAAGAGTGTGATAGGTAGCAGGATGAGAGCGACGTCAAGGTGAAATTGTGTCAATGTCATCATTCCATTGCAAAAATGCTTTGGGACTGTACATTAATTGAGACTAACCTATACTGGTATAGAATCCATAGTTGTTGTTCGGCCACACTCATCTATTATGAATGTACTGTGCCCATGTTCACGTTAATGGCCCCATCTGGCTGTGGGAAAGCAGCTGACTTCCCCTCTGTCCCCTCTAGTTCCAAAACATCACTGGCATGCAATTACAACCAATCACTTCTCCCTTCTCTACAGTGAGAGTTGATGAGTGGTGAGGACTCCGGTGCAAAATGTTTTTTTTTCTAGCCTGGGTACCAGTCGGTTTGAGTTATCGTTCCACTCCTTGCTAAACATGGAGTACCAGGAGTGGAATGTTAGCAAAATAGGTTTTGTATTTCAGGCTAGGTGGGTGCTACAAATCAGAGGTGAAAGTAGTGAAAGTAGTGACTTTTGTGTTTATTATGGATCCTCATTAGCTCTTCCTGGGGTCCGGCAAAATTAAGGCAGCTATATATATATATTTTTTAAATTTTACCTTTATTTAACCAGGCAAGTCAGTTAAGAACATATTCTTATTTTCAATGACGGCCTGGGAACAGTGGGTTAACTGCCTGTTCAGGGGCAGAACGACAGATTTGTACCTTGTCAGCCCAGGGGTTTGAACTCGCAACCTTCCGGTTACTAGTCCAACGCTCTAACCACTAGGCTACGCTGCCGCCCCAATGTTTAAAAAACATTACAGTACATTCATTACAGAACTCACAACACACTGTGTACCCTCAGGCCCATACTTCCCTACCACATTTCGACAACGCAAAATCCATGTGTACGTGTGTGTATAGTGCGTATGTTATCTTGCGTTTGTATGCGTGTTACTTCACAGTCCCCGCTGTTCCATAAGGTGTATTTTTACCAGCTTTTTAAATATGATTCTACTGCTGCATCAGTTACCTGATGTGAATAGAGTTCCATGTAGTCATTGCTCTATCTAGTACTGTGCACCTCCCATAGTCTGTTCTGGACTTGGGGATTGTGAAGAGACCCCAGGTGGCATGTCTTGTGGGGTATGTATGGGTGTCTGAGCTGTGTGCTAGTATTTTAAAGCAGACAGCTCGGTACCATCAGCTTGTCAACACCTCTTACAAAAACAAGTAATAAGTCAATCTCTCTTCCACTTTGAGCCAGGAGAGATTGACATGCATTTCATCAATGCTAGCTCTCCGTGTACCTTCAAGTGCCAGCCTTGCTGCCCTGTTCTGAGCCAACTGCAAATGTCCCCAAGTTCCTCTTTGTGGCACCTGACCACACTACTGAACAGTAGTCCAGGTGAGACACAACCAGGGCCTGTAGGACCTGCCTTGTTGATAGTGTTGTTAAGGCAGCAAAGCAGTGCTTTATGGACAGACTTCTCCCCATCTTAGCTAGTGTTGTATCAATATGTTTTGACCAGGACAGTTTACAATCCAAGGTTACTCCAAGCAGTTTTGTCACCTCAACTTGCTCAATTTCCACATGATTCATTACGAGATGTAGTTGAGGTTAAGTGAATGATATTTGTTCCAAATATAATGCTTTTAGTTTTGGAAATAACTTAACTTATTTGTTCAGTGTTTCATTAATTTCAGTTACGTGTAGTGTTGAGTCATCCACATATTTTTCCTATTTTGATGCATTACAACCTGTAATTTCCTTGGATGTATTTCGATTTCATGTAATGGACATACAAAAGTCAAAAATTGAAATGAAATTAAATTTAAAAAAGGACTGGTGTGTGCATATGTATTCACCCCCTTTGCTATGAAGCCCCTAAATAAGATCTGGTATAACCAGTTACCTTCAGAAGTCACATTATTAGTTAAAGTCCAACTGTGTGCAATCTAAGTGTCACATGATCTCAGCATATATATATATATATATATAGTGCCTTGCGAAAGTATTCGGCCCCCTTGAACTTTGCGACCTTTTGCCACATTTCAGACTTCAAACATAAAGATATAAAACTGTATTTTTTTGTGAAGAATCAACCACAAGTGGGACACAATCATGAAGTGGAACGACATTTATTGGATATTTCAAACTTTTTTAACAAATCAAAAACTCTAAAATTGGGCGTGCAAAATTATTCAGCCCCCTTAAGTTAATACTTTGTAGCGCCACCTTTTGCTGTGATTACAGATGTAAGTCGCTTGGGGTATGTCTCTATCAGTTTTGCACATCGAGAGACTGAATTCTTTTCCCATTCCTCCTTGCAAAACAGCTCGAGCTCAGTGAGGTTGGATGGAGAGCATTTGTGAACAGCAGTTTTCAGTTCTTTCCACAGATTCTCGATTGGATTCAGGTCTAGACTTTGACTTTGCCATTCTAACACCTGGATATGTTTATTTTTGAACCATTCCATTGTAGATTTTGCTTTATGTTTTGGATCATTGTCTTGTTGGAAGACAAATCTCCGTCCCAGTCTCAGGTCTTCTGCAGACTCCATCAGGTTTTCTTCCAGAATGGTCCTGTATTTGGCTCCATCCATCTTCCCATCAATTTTAACCATCTTCCCTGTCCCTACTTCCATATGTTTGGTGTGTCTCCCAGGTGGCTTGTGGCAAACTTTAAACAACACTTTATGGATATCTTTAAGAAATGGCTTTCTTCTTGCCACTCTTCCATAAAGCCCAGATTTGTGCAATATACAACTGATTGTTGTCCTATGGACAGAGTCTCCCACCTCACCTGTAGATCTCTGCAGTTCATCCAGAGTGATCATGGGCCTCTTGGCTGCATATCTAATCAGTCTTCTCCTTGTATGAGCTGAAAGTTTAGAGGGACGGCCAGGTCTTGGTAGATTTGCAGTGGTCTGATACTCCTTCCATTTCAATATTATCGCTTGCACAGTGCTCCTTGGGATGTTTAAAGCTTGGGAAATCTTTTTGTATCCAAATCCGGCTTTAAACTTCTTCACAACAGTATCTCGGACCTGCCTGGTGTGTTCCTTGTTCTTCATGATGCTCTCTGCACTTTTAACGGACCTCTGAGACTATCACAGTGCAGGTGCATTTATACGGAGACTTGATTACACACAGGTGGATTGTATTTATCATCATTAGTCATTTAGGTCAACATTGGATCATTCAGAGATCCTCACTGAACTTCTGGAGAGAGTTTGCTGCACTGAAAGTAAAGGGGCTGAATAATTTTGCACACCCAATTTTTCAGTTTTTTAATTTGTTAAAGTTTGAAATATCCAATAAATGTCGTTCCACTTCATGATTGTGTCCCACTTGTTGATTCTTCACAAAAAAATACAGTTTTATATCTTTATGTTTGAAGCCTGAAATGTGGCAAAAGGTCGCAAAGTTCAAGGGGGCCGAATACTTTCGCAAGACACTGTATATATACAGTGGGGCAAAAAAAGTATTTAGTCAGCCACCAATTGTGCAAGTTCTCCCACTTAAAAAGACAAGAGAGGCCTGTAATTTTCATCATAGGTGCACTTCATCTATGACAGACAAAATCACATTGTAGGATTTTTAATGAATTTATTTGCAAATTATGGTGGAAATAAGTATTTGGTCACCTACAAACAAGCAAGATTTCTGGCTCTCACAGACCTGTAACTTCTTCTTTAAGAGGCTCCTCTGTCCTCCACTCGTTACCTGTATTAATGGCACCTGTTTGAACTTGTTATCAGTATAAAAGACACCTGTCCACAACCTCAAACAGTCACAGTCCAAACTCCACTATGGCCAAGACCAAAGAGCTGTCAAAGGACACCAGAAACAAAATTGTAGACCTGCACCAGGCTGGGAAGACTGAATCTGCAATAGGTAAGCAGCTTGGTTTGAAGAAATCAAATGTGGGAGCAATTATTAGGAAATGGAAGACATACAAGACCATTGATAATCTCCCTCGATCTGGGGCTCCACGCAAGATCTCAACCCGTGGGGTCAAAATGATCACAAGAACGGTGAGTAAAAATCCCAGAACCACACGGGGGGACCTAATGAATGACCTGCAGAGAGCTGGGACCAAAGTAACAAAGCCTACCATCAGTAACACACAATGGAGCCAGGGACTCAAATCCTGCAGTGCCAGACATGTCCCCCTGCTTAAGCCAGTACATGTCCAGGCCCGTCTGAAGTTTGCTAGAGAGCATTTGGATGATCCAGAAGAAGATTGGGAGAATGTCATATGGTCAGATGAAACCAAAATAGGATGCTGAGTTGCATCCAAAAGAACACCATACCTACTGTGAAGCATGGGGGTGAAAACATCATGCTTTGGGGCTGTTTTTCTGCAAAGGGACCAGGACGACTGATCCGTGTAAAGGAAAGAATGAATGGGGCCATGTATCGTGAGATTTTGAGTGAAAACCTGAAGATGAAATATGGCTGGGTCTTTCAGCATGACAATGATCCCAAACACACCGCCCAGGCAACGAAGGAGTGGCTTTGTAAGAAGCATTTCAAGGTCCTGGAGTGGCCTAGCCAGTCTCCAGATCTCAACCCCATAAGAAAATGTTTGGAGGGAGCTGAAAGTCCGTGTTGCCCAGCAACAGCACCAAAACATCACTGCTCTAGAGGAGATCTGCATGGAGGAATGGGCCAAAATACCAGCAACAGTGTGTGAAAACCTTGTGAAGACTTACAGAAAACGTATGACCTCTGTCATTGCCAACAAAGGGTATATAACAAAGTATTGAGATAAACTTTTGTTATTGACCAATGTGATTTTCTGGATTTTTTTCTCATTTCGTCTGTCATAGTTGAAGCGTACCTATGAAAATTACAGGCCTCTCATCTTTTTAAGTACGGGGAACTTGCACAAAAACTTTTTTGCCCCACTGTATATACACACACCTGTTCTATAAGGCCTCAGAGTCTGCAACAGCACTAAGCAAGGGGCACCACCGAGGAAGCAGTACTATGAAGACCAAGGAGCTCTCCAAACAGGTCAGGGACAAAGTTGTGGAGAAGTACAGATCAGGGTTGGGCTATAAAAAAAATATATATCCGAAATGTTGCACATCCCACATAGCACCATTAAATCCATTATTTAAATATGGAATGTATATGGCACCACAACAAACCTGCCAAGAGAGGGCCACCCACCAAAATTCACAGACCGGGCATTCAGAGGTAACAAACAGACCAAAGATAACCCCGAAGGAGCTGCAAAGCTCCACAGCGGAGATTGGAGTATCTGTCCATAGGACCACTTTAAGCCGTACACTCCACAGAGCTGGGCTTTACCGAAGAGTTGAGCGTTTTGGCCATCAAGGAAAACACTATGTCTGGCGCAAACTCAACACCTCCCATCACCCCAAGAAAACCATCCCCACAGTGAAGCACTGTCACCATGGCGGCAGCATCATGCTGTGGTGATGTTTTTCATCATCAGGGACTGGGAAACTGGTCAGAATTGAAGGAACGTTGAATGGCGCAAAATACAGGGTAATTCTTGAGGGAAACCTGTTCCAGTCTTCCAGAGATTTGAGACTGGGATGGAGTTTCACCTTCCAGCAGGACAATGACCCTAAGCATACTGCTAAAGCAACACTTGAGTGGTTTAAGGGGAAACATTTAAATATCTTGGAATGGCCTAGTCAAAGCCCAGACCTCCATCCAATTGAGAATATGTGGTATGACTTAAATATTTCTGTACACCAGCAGAACCCATCCAACTTGAAGGAGCTGGAGCAGTTTTGTCTTGAATGGGCAAAATTCCCAGTGGCTAGAAGTGCCAAGCTTATAGAGACATACCCCAAGAGACTTGCAGCTGTAATTGCGGCAAAAAGGTGACTCACCAAAGTACTGACTTTGGGGGGGGGGGGGGTGAATAGTTACGCACGCTCAAGTTTCATTATTCTAGGCGTGTTGTGTAAATCAAATGATACAACCCCCCTGAAAATATCTATTGTATTTCCAGGTTGTAAGGCAACAAAATAGGAAAAATGTCAAAGGGGGGTGAATACTTTCGCAAGTCACTGTAGACACACGGGCCTTACTCAAAGCTAGTGGCATGTCGTTAGTAAAGATTGAAAAAAGCAAGGGGCCTATACAACTATGCTGGGGAATTCCTTCTTTTACCTGGATTATGTTTGAGAGGCTTCCATTAAAGAACACTCTCTATGTTCTGTTTGACAAGTAACTCTTCATCCACATTATAGCAGGGGATGTAAAGCCAATACACGTACGTATTTCCAGCAGCAGACTATGATCGATAATGTCAAAAGCTGCACTGAAGTCTAAAAAGACACCGCCACACGAAGTGAAGGTCTATGAGAATTCTCTCTCTTCCATGTATTCTCTGTCTGAAACAATGAGTGGGAGAAGAGTGGACAGGCTGTCACACTCGCACCATCCCTCTCAGTCGGTCACTGTCAAAGCCTGGTTAGTGGTACCAGCTGTGCTCCTGCCTGATTTTGTCTCTTGTTTCTGTGTGAGGGGGAGGTTGGGGGCTAAGACACCCATCCCCAGGGCGGTAATACTGACAACATGGAGAGCTCACTGACTCACCCCCCTAACACACACACAACACTCCCAGACAAACATATACCACTCCTTCAGACAACATATCATTGAACTCATCAATAGATAAATGATCAGCTCAATGTCTATTCCCCCAAGAAGCCAAATATTGACTGTGGTGTCTCAGTTGCAATTTCAATGACAGGGTCTCTCATTAAAAGAGCATGATCAAAGGACAAAAGCACACTGTTGGACTGGAGGACGGGACGGCTTCTTGAAGTAGCTGGCTCAAAGAGGGAGGGAAAATAAATCAGGCAAGATTGTTTCCACCATTTTCTTGTTTATGTTCAAGATCACTTTCTCTAGGCGTTGTAATGTTCCATTACATCTTAAAACCTTGGATGTTATTTTTTTCTCTCGTCATGATTTTCTAAATCTACACTGCTCAAAGAAATAAAGGGAACACTAAAATAACACATCCTAGATCTGAATGAATGAAATGGTCTTATTAAATACTTTTTTCTTTACATAGTTGAATGTGCTGACAACAAAATCACACAAAAATTATCAATGGAAATCAAATTTATCAACCCATGGAGGTCTGGATTTGGAGTCACACTCAAAATTGAAGTTTAAAACCACACTACAGGCTGATTCAACTTTGATGTCATGTCCTTAAAACAAGTCAAAATGAGGCTCAGTAGTGTGTGTGGCCTCCACGTGCCTGTATGAATGGCCTCCCTACAACGCCTGGGCATGCTCCTGATGAGGTGGCGGATGGTCTCCTGAGGGATCTCCTCCCAGCCCTGGACTAAAGCATCCGCCAACTCCTGGACAGTCTGTGGTGCAATGTGGCGTTGGTGGATGGAGCGAGACATGATGTCACAGATGTGCTCAATTGGATTCAGGTCTGGGGAACGGGCGGGCCAGTCCATAGCATCAATGCCTTCCTCTTGCAGGAACTGCTGACACACTCCAGCCACCTGAGGTCTAGCATTGTCTTGCATTAGGAGGAACCCAGGGCCAACCGCACCAGCATATGGTCTCACAAGGGGTCTGAGGATCTCATCTCGGTACCTAATGGCAGTCAGGCTACCTCTGGCGAGCACATGGAGGGCTGTGCGGCCCCCCAAAGAAATGCCACCCCACACCATTACTGACCCACCCCCAAACCGGTCATGCTGGAAAATGTTGCAGGCAGCAGAATGTTCTCCACGGCGTCTTCAGACTCTCACGTCTGTCACGTGCTCAGTGTGAACCTGCTTTCATCTGTGAAGAGCACAGGGCGCCAGTGGCGAATTTGCCAATCTTGGTGTTCTCTGTGGACGTCGGCCCTCATGGAGTCTGTTTCTGACCGTTTGAGCAGACACATGCACATTTGTGGCCTGCTGGAGGTAATTTTGCAGGGCTCTGGCAGTGCTCCTCCTTGCACAAAGGCGGAAGTAGCGGTCCTGCTGCTGGGTTGTTGCCCTCCTACGGCCTCCTCCACGTCTCCCGATATACTGGCCTGTCTCCTGGTAGCACCTCCATGCTCTGGACACTACGCTGACAGACACGGCAAACCTTCTTGCCACATCTCGCATTGATGTGCCATCCTGGATGAGCTGCACTACCTGAGCCACTTGTGTGGGTTGGAGACTCCGTCTCATGCTACCACTAGAGTGAAAGCACCGCCAGCATTGAAAAGTGACCAAAACATCAGCCAGGAAACATAGGAACTGAAAAGTGGTCTGTGGTCCCCACCTGCAGAACCACTCCTTTATTGGGGGTGTCTTGCTAAATGCCTATAATTTCCACCTGTTGTCTATTCCATTTGCACAACAGCATGTGAAATTTATTGTCAATCAGTGTTGCTTCCTAAGTGGACAGTTTGACTTCACAGAAGTGTGATTGACTTGGAGTTACATTGTGTTTAAGTGTTCCCTTTATTTTTTGAGCAGTGTATATACAGTGTAGCAAAGTTCTGGTGAAGTTCAATAAAAACATTTTTTTCTAAAGATAGAAAGTTGGGTGAACACCTCTTAAGTATTGTATCAATATCAAGGGGACATTTACATATCAGTTCCTGTACCATGCGGAATAATGGCAAACCAGGGTGTTATTCAGGAAAGCACAACATTACACAACATGTATACTGAGCAAAAATATAAACACAACTTGTGTTGGTTCCATGTTTCAGAAATGTTGCATACTCAAACATATTATTTATCTCAAATGTTGTGCACAAATGCGTTTCCATCCCTGTCAGTGAACATTTATCCTTTGCCAAGATCATCCATCCACCTGACAGGTGTGGCATATCAAGAAGCCGATTAAACAGCATGATCATTACATAGGTGCACCTTGTGCTGGGGGACAATAAAAGGCCACTAAAATGTGCAGCTTTGTCACACAACACAATGCCATTTGGAGAGATTGTGATTGGCACGCTGACTGTAGGAATGTCCACCAGAGCTGTTGCCAGATAATCTACCATAATCTCCGCCGTTTTAGAGAATTTGGCAGTACATCCAACCGGCCTTAAAAACCGTGTGTAATCATGCCAGCCCAGGACCTCTACATCTGGCATTTTCACCTGGTGAATCGTCTGAGACCAGCCACCTGCACAACTGATGAAACCGAGGAGAATTTCTGTCTGTAATAAAGCCCTTTTGTGGTGAAAAACAAATTCTGATTGGCTATGCCTGGCACCCCAGTGGGTCGGCCTATGCCCTCCCAGGCCCACCCATGGCTGCGCCCCTTCCCAGTCATGTGAAATCCATTGATTAGGGACTAATGAATTTATATAAATTGACTAATTTCCTTATATGAACTATAACTCAGTAAAATCATTGAAATTGTTGCATGTTGCGTATATATTTTTGTTCAGTATAGATAGAAATGTATGGTGCAGAACTAACATGATTCTTTGTTAGTCAATAAAACTCTATACGTTACACTTCTATCTGCAATGTACTGAATAAGCCCTGGGGAAAAAAACTCACAATAACATCTACATACAGGTCAATGGTGGGTGACTTCCTATTCTGTGAACAGACAACTCTGAATATCTTGGCTTTCAAGCGGATCGTTGTACACAACCAGAGGTTCAATGTGGTGGTGGAGCCTTCACAACAATATGAGTCTACACTTTTCTACAAATGCAGTTCATATAAAAATGAGGCTGATGAGATGCTCTTGCTTGTGGGTTAAGAGGTTGCTTTATGTGTTGTTTGCCTGTTGCCGTTGTTGCCGGACTAGTGTTACAGCATGAACGTCTTAGGTGGACTGTACCCGGTAGTCACAGCCCGGTGGAGGCGAGTGCTGAGGTGATACGGTGAACATTACATCATGCATTCCCACAATCCCTTTTCATCACTGAGCCAACTCCTAGAAGCAGTAAGCCTAAAATGCAGACCTGTTTTGTGCTAACATTGCACCTCTTGTACTCCGTGTCATATAATAAACATAGCATGACAGGGAGGGGAATGTTAGCGCAAACAGACTGGTACCCAGGCTAGCTGTCTATGTGATGTTACCAACATGTCACAATAACTAGTCTTCTGGACGGATGCAAATAATATAAAGATAATGAAACGGTATAGGTCTAATCGTGGCCTGATATGCGTTAGGTCCTCTTGCTGCCCAGTCTCTTAAAGACATTGACTGACCCTACGTCCATCTGAGCCCCAAAACTCTCCCCTCCTCCAACCCTGGTGCTGCTGCTGACCTTGGGGCTAGCCAGGACCAGGCCTGGCCGGGCCTTATTTCTGGTGCTGGTCACACGGCTGTCCTGGGTGTCGGCCGGCGGTGGGGAGGCATTTGGTTTACCCAGTCTCTGAAGCACGCTGCGCTTGGCAGGGGGGAGGCCATTGGGGGAGGAAGAGGAGGAGGAGGGAGAGTCAGTAGGGGGGAGTTTGATCTTCACTCCTAGGCGGCGGAGGGTGGTGGGGGCCCGCTTGGGGGCCACAGGCTCTTTCTTCTGGGAGGGAGGGAGTCGCTTTAGGACGCCAGCGTACTGTAGGACCGAACCCTCTCCATCACTATTATCATCCTCCTTCTCCTCCTGCTCTGCTCCGTCTACATCAACCCTTCCTGCCGTTCCCTGCTCCTCCTCTGCTTCGTCTGCTCGGCCCAGACGACTGAACACACCCGTGGCCTGGAGAGAGACGGCCATGAGAGCAGAGAGGCCATGCCCTGACTAACACTCAACGTCACTCACATAGACACACATGTAACGTGTCAAAAGAGAGGGCTCACCTTGCTGCTGCCCGTGGTGGTATCGGCTTTGGACTCAGCTCCCAGTCGCTCAAACACAGACATCCGCTTGCTCCCTTTTTATGGGTAAGAGAGAGTTAAAAAGAGAAATATACTGTCACACACAGACATTTTAAGAGACACACACAGAAAGAGTGGGATGGTGGGTTCTAGTTAGGGATAGGGGTCATCTTTATCATGGTAAGTGATAAAGACATTTCAAGACCCATTTCCTTTAGATGCGTCAGTCCATAATGTTAGTGGGATGAGAATTAAAGGAGGTTGAATGATTAGTTTCCTTGGTTCACCCTGGCCAGAAGGTGAGGCCCTACCTTTCTTGGCCTGCTGGGCCAGGATTCGGGCGGTGCGTGCCGTGGTGCCTTTGGGCATGTTGATGATGTACTTGCCTTCCATCTCTGCAGTCACGCGGCGACGCTTTGCCGGCAGACCGTTCCCATCGTCAGCAGGTCGGCTCAGCACTGGGAAAGAGAGAGAAAGGATGGGGGGGGGGGGGTGAAATGAGGTAGAGAAGAAAAAGGGAGACGGAGAGTCAGTGTGACATCTATATAACAGAAGGCCAGTCCACACAGAGAGTGGGTAGCTACCTGCTTTGCCACTCTTCGCCTGTTTGTTCGACACGGTCACAGAGATTGCCCGGTTGTCCGGGTGATGGGCTGGTGTGGTTGGCGGTGAGTCGTGGCTCAAGGCGTTGGCAATCATACGTGTGGCGGCTGCAGAGGATTATAAACATATGGTGAGAAATCTGGCACAGATTGACTCCCGCCATTACCCAAATGGGTGCTACTGCTCATTGGTAGTGGAAGGGGTGACTTATCATACTGTGTTAAATCCTTTGAGAAAAGCTCTACATAAAAGGCAGATCACTGGTATGACATTCATAACGGTTCATTGATTTGAATTTAAACACTCACGGGTGTTGGCAGTTCTTCTGAGTTCGGTCTGAATGCTGGACTGTCCTGAGGTTATGGCCTGTGTGGCCATTTTGCACATGTCCTGGAGAGGGAAAGAGGAGGTGGGAGAGAGGCAGCACTAGACTAACTGCTGTCAAAAGTGCATTAAAAATAGCAAGTCTTTTGGCAAAGCACCATCTCTCCCGCTTGAGCTATAGTGGTGCATTGGAGGAAGTGATCCCAGGATGTGCCGAAAGCTCTTTAAAATGAATGATGCAACAGGAAGTCATTGTATCTTTCAGCACATCATTTCTCTAGACTGGTGGTCAACCAACCTGTCGATCGCAATAGACTGGTAGATCTTCAAGGCCTTCCCAGTGGCTCTGAATGAGAGCATGCTATACAAAAGCTGCCTCCTTACCTGTCGGTAGACCTGTTTGGCGTGTTTGAGGATGGCAATAATGTCACCGATGACAGTGATGCCCAGGTCCATCATGATCTCCTTACTGAGATCCATCAGCATGCTCTTCTGGATCCTGCAGAGAGAGCGAGCCAGATAAAGATTTAAATCATACTAATAAAAGAATGGATGTGATTTTCTTCTCTCGAAACTAATGGAAATTATTCATGTCTGATTACCGAATGAATAATGAATTTTATGTGTCAAATCGCCAACCCGTCCCTTTTGTGATTAATTGACACTAACAAACATTACTATAATTCACTATGGTAATTAAAATGACAATTCTTCTTCCGGTGTTCCCTGCATTGTGCATCGCATAAAGAGAAGAAGAAAGAAACGGTACAAATCAATATATAACAGTAAATGAGCAGTCCCTAGAGCAGTAAAATATACATACATACATACATACATACATACATACACACATACATACATACATACATACATACATACATACATACATACATACATACATACATACATACATACATACATACATACATACATACATACATACATACATACAGATAAATATATACAGAAAAAAAGGAGGAAAAGGAAACAGAAGTCACTTGAACACAGTCTGGCACAATGAGAAGATTCATATGGAAGACATACACAATCTATATACACACACACCATTAACCACACAGAAGCTAAATATTTTTAGAAAATGTAATTATAGGTAGCCATTTTTCTTTTTTCCCAAGCTTTATTTAAATATTCCGCAAAAGGAAATACACCATGAACAAAAACCAATTTCCCCTCATCACTCAGCCACATAATTCCTTGGTATATCTGGTGTGCTTTCTGGAATAAGAGCAAGCATATATCGTAGTAGAAAGGGCAATAGAGGATAAAATGAGTTTCATTCTCTATTTCTTCAAGGTCCCAATACTTACATAGTCTTTCTTCCATTTCATCACAATACTGACCTGTTTCAATAGGCAGGGGCAATATCCCTGATCTTACCTGTGCACACAGCGACCTCTTGCTTTTAGGTAGGTTATACATAATATACCTCACACACAAATTCACCCTTATAAAAACAAAAGGTTCTCAATTTGGGTTTATGATTCCTCTCCACCAGCCATTCCCCCCCCCCATATTGCATCAACAGTTGTTAAAAAATATATATCTATATCTCCCTTAACTTTGGTTTTCACACAGACGTTCAGTCAGACTCATGAAAAAGGTTGGACATTTCAGTTGCCCAGACTCCCCCTATCGATAGATCCCATAGAACGACTTTACTAGCTATTCTGGCAGTTGTCATTTCCAACAGTATATTCCAAGGTCTCACCATACATGCCTTCCATCTCACCTCACAGGGTTCCCAGCCCATATCCCCAGTTATTGCAAGTATAGGTGCAAACTCCGGCTGAATAGTCCAGAACAGGACACACGCATGTCTGATAGAGTTTGGAATATGTAGCAAAACCAATATATTTTAGTGTTATTGTTTTCCCTATAACTCCTCCAAGAGCTCTACTTGCTGAGTCATCCAGGGCAGATATTCCCGAATAGAACAGTAAATAGGTTCATCAAGAAAAAGACCCCAAAATGTATAATTGCTAGTAAACACAAGAATGTCTTCACCAAAACTGAAAAACACTTCTCTTAGCACCTTAAATACCAATAATCAAATGAAAAGGTCAGACAATCTTTCCTTTTGCAGTGAACTGTTCCAGGCCAAGGAGTTAAGATGGCCTTTATTACCTGTTGTCCACAAAAGACACGGCATAGTTGACAGCAAGACCAGCAGGGATCCCAGCATCCTTGAAGAACTGGATCCACTCCGAGGTGGCTGAAAAGACAAGAGAAAACAAACAACTCGACTTTAATTGCTGAAGTGTTTACATGTACTATGTGTTAACTTATAAGAGGTATATTACAAAAATTATTCTTAAAAATTAGTTTTCAATGTCAATACTAAAAGCTATCAAACGTATTGACCTTCAAAGTTATAACTCAAAGCCATCTGATTAGGCTAGATCCATTTTCAGTGAGATCCAATGGAAAATACCAAATGTAAACCCTGGGGACAGGACAGGCTTGCTGTCTGGCCAGCTGGGTGTTATTTATAAAACCATGATGGAGCTTCTTGTGGTGAGCGAAATTCCACTGGGGTTCATAGACACATTTGATATTGCCAGTGTTTCCCCCAGAACAATACTTATGCCATCAAGTAAATTACTTAATTTTACAGTATCACGCACAATAAAATGTTTATATTTTATTAAACTGAGTGGTCTCTGTTTAGCTAAATAGAGGGAGCAAACAGGCAGCTAAAGTCAGTCCAAACATTAGCTAAAAAGGCCCTGTTTGCAGTGTGTGGGCTACTTGTCTCGAACACATACAATAACTCGCTAACTAAACTAGTTAACCAACCGTTCTCAGTTTAGGTTTAATGTCACGATGGCCTCTACGAAACGTATGACAATTTTCACAAGGCGAACTTTCGGTAGTTGTTCTAGCGACCTACCCTCCCCTGCAGCAAGCTAACGTTAAACGTTTAGTGTGTGGCTTTGGACTAGCGAACTAGCTACAAGTTGACTTGCTAGCCAATTTAGCAAGCTAACGTTAACGTGAATGAAAATGTTGGTTCGCGATAGCTATATTAGTTACAACGTCGTACCTATCAGTCAACACGGTGGCGCCAATGATAAGCTAGTAACCAGTCCCACGTATGTTCGTGGTAAAACAATGTAAGTACAAACAATAATGATGCACGAGCAATTTTGAATATCTAACCGGCTAACGTTAGCTACATTTACATTCGGCACTTGACTTGTGTCCGTACACACCATGTTAGCTATGTAGACATACAGCGAACAGTCTCCCTACACTCCAAACAGAATCAAATTAACATCTTTACTCGGTATCCTAATAATAATTGGGGGGAAATATGTTTTTGAGTCTTTTTAAGCGATCCTCCACGTCATTTGGGCCCTTTTATGTCACTCACCTGTGGTAACGGACGCCATGTTTACAGGAGCCGGCTCCGTTCGTGACGTAATTTCCGTTGCATTTTTTTTAAGTAACATATTTTCACCACATGAGTGCAGTGTAACCCTTCAATCTACTGCCATAAATGGTCGTTCTTTTTTGGAGACGTTTCTTCTTCTTCTTCTTCTTTTCTTCTTCTTCTTCTTCTTCTTCTTCTTCTTCTTCTTCTTCTTCGATGTTTAACGGCGGTTGGTATCAAATGTGTTGCATTACTGCCACCCACTAGACTGGAGTACAACTCCCATATACTTCGCTTGAAAAATACAAATGTAATAAATAAATAAATACTCTACCATCCAACACTACACTCACTAATTTCAAAATTATATCAAATAAAATTAACATCGCCCCACTCCACTAATTATATTTATTCCTACCTCATGCCATTAAGGATGAGACATCACCACTTAACACATCACCACTTAACACACCCTGTAACTCTTCTGATGTCAAGTCTCGTACACCCAAATCTCTCTGCAGCTGCCACCACCACCTCAATTTTCTGCGACTTCCGTTCCATCCCTGCAGTACAGTTGATAGCCATTGTTATAAATGCTAAAAATCCAATCTTATTGAAACTTATATCACTTTTTGGCCAATCCCTCTGTACTGGTATGTCTCTACTACTCTCACCACCTCTTAACCCATCTTCCTCTACTTTCTCCACTGCCTCAGCATATGACAACTTCTGTTCTACTCTAACCCTGGAAACCTCAACCTGCCTTTCCCACACGGGACGTTTCTGATCCCCAGCTTCATGTGCACCCCTACAATTAACACATTCCACTACTTTCCCCAATGCTACATATTCCTTTGTCTCGTGCCCTTTGGCACACTTCTCACATCGTGGACTCTCCCTCCTACACACTCCTGCCACATGCCCATAAGCTTGTATTTGGCACATAAGCTCGTACAGGATAATTTATATAACTTATATATCCTAACTTCCTAACTTTGTCGGGCAGAGACTCAACATCAAAACTCAAAAGAACAGACAATGACACTTCTGTTTCCCCACTCTCGCCACCCCGTCTGCGTCGCATCAAACGACGAGCATCACAAACACCGGGAACCTTTCCCCTCAGCTGGTAAACTTTTATATTCACTGCTACCCCAGTTATCACTCCTTTCATTGGTGCCCTTTTCTTGAGAGCGAAACAATTCACTTTTGCTGCCCCCATTTGTTTTACTCCGAGCGCCTTCTCCCTCTGACTAACGGAAACACAAACAATTATCACTAGACCACTTCTGGTTACCCTCGCCGATTCCACATTTTCCAACACTTTTTTCACCCACCGTGAAACCACAAATGGATCAGCCAAAAGGCAGAGTCCACTTTTTCCATAAACTTCACTCTTACTGTTACAGACTCCTCTTTTTCCTGACCCTCGGTGCATACCTCGGTCTCCGATAACTTCACCACATCTACCACCTCCGAGACTTCACCCTCATTCACTTCCATTTCTCCTCCTGTCTTCAGCTCCATCTTCTACCATTCTTTACGCTTTCTACCATTCTTTACGCTTTCTACCATTCTTTACGCTTTCTACCATTCTTTACGCTTTCTACCATTCTTTACACTTTATACCATTCTTTACGCTTTCTACCATTCTTTACGCTTTCTACCATTCTTTACACTTTATACCATTCTTTACACTTTCTACCATTCTTTACGCTTTCTACCATTCTTTACACTTTATACCATTCTTTACGCTTTCTACCATTCTTTACGCTTTCTACCATTCTTTACACTTTATACCATTCTTTACACTTTCTACCATTCTTTACGCTTTCTACCATTCTTTACACTTTCTACCATTCTTTACACTTTATACCATTCTTTACACTTTATACCATTCTGCTTTAACATCTCACTTTTTTTCACAATTTTTATCTGACTCAAGCTCACCCTCTTCCTCCCTCTCTCTCTTAGATATCCTCTCCATCTCTTTTTCCCTCCATTCCTCCTCCGTTTCCCAAGAATACATCTCCGTATGATAATACTGCACTACTCCTGACAACCATTTTGTCCTTGCTTTCTCTAGGGACTCCATTTCCCGACCCTTTGGAGACTTTTCAGTGGCATGGCATTTTATGGTGAGGTGAGGTATGGGGCCACAGCACACACACACACACACACACACACACACACACACACACACACACACACACACACACACACACACACACACACACACACACACACACACACACACACACACACACACACACACACACACACACACACACACACACACACACACACACACACACACACACACACACACACACTAACACACGACAAATCACCTTGATATTATATTGCTGTTTATTGAATGCTATTTTCTCCAAAATAAAGATTTGGACGGTAATATAAACAGTTACGGAGGGGAAAGCCCACTCAGCTTTCACAGTCTATCAAGAACAACGATGTGTAAAGTTCCCCTCCGTCAAGTAAAATAAGAGAGAACGGGGGAAAGGAGTTAGGATGGGTTGGACACAGAGAGAGAGAGAGAGAGAGAGAGAGAGAGAGAGAGAGAGAGAGAGAGAGAGAGAGAGAGAGAGAGAGAGAGAGAGAGAGAGAGAGAGAGAGAGAGAGAGAGAGAGAGAGAGAGAGAGAGAAAGAGAGGGGGAGAGAGAGAGAGAGAGAGAGAGAGAGAGAGAGAGAGAGAGAGAGAGAGAGAGAGAGAGAGAGAGAGAGAGAGAGAGAGAGGGGGAAATATGACAGGTGTACTGTCATCACATCTGGTCCATTTGAAAAAGATAGACAATACTGTATAATATAGTCAGAGGTTAAATTGATCCCCCTCAGAAACAGATGCAAGAGAAGGTTATTGAGCATTACATTTCATCAATTATTATACTTATTTTATGCATTGAACAAGGACAAATGTGTGGTTATCAAAGCACCATCATTATATCTATCACTTGAGATGTTTTATTTATTTGATTTTTATTTCACCTTTATTTAACCAGGTAGGCCTAAACCCTATTTAGTTTTGGGCCTCAGCTGTTACAAATAGTCTCAAAATGTCTTGAGTATAAATTCCCGTAAAATTTCCGGGTTCATTTTCATCAGTCACTGCTGATCACAACAATGCAACCATTGCTTCACAGAAAAAGACAAACATCTGTTCACATATAAAGTCAGAAATAAACTTTCTAGAGAAGGCATTCGAGGAAAAGACAAAGGTTCTATTGAAGGAAATTACAAAAATATCAGTCACAAGGCATCAAAGGAAAATGCAAAAAATGAAGGGTTTTGAAAAATTTCTTGAAGAGTCATATAATTATAATCAAGGTCTGCCCCTCAACCTCCACTCAATTAGGTCAAGACCTCTTGGCCCAAACATAGATACCGGGCTATGTGAATGAAAGATCACGGTACAGTTTATAATAGGGGTGGAAGATCCCAACAATACATGACCACACGGGACACGTAGCATAGCAGAAAGAGAGCGCCAGAAGACTTCTGGCACGGTGTAAATGAAGCTTTTCATATGATTTGATACATGTCTATCCTAGAGGATATGAGTGTTTCAATTTCAGTACATAACATTGCAAGTTTGCAACTCGTGGAAAAAATAAGGCATTTATCAACCACGCAAATGGTAAAAGACCTCTTGTCTGTTCCAGTCAGTCTTGTATGGAGGTATTTGTATGAAGGCAGGTTCACTGATACACAAAGTTACTCAGCTTATTTAATCATTGCTACATATGTCCATGGCCCATCTCAACTTGGATTGTTAGAAAAGGAAGTTCCAAAAAGGAAGTTCTCTCCCTCTCCCTCTGCCACCTCAATTATCCTCCTCTCTATTTCTCTGTCTTTACCTTTCTGCCTCTCTCATTCTCTCTCTTGGATGGTACAGATTAGAAAATTAGACGTATGTGAACTAGACTAGACTAGACCTCATTTCCTGATCTGTCCGGTGCTGACATTGGTGTGAATTCTTCCAAACCGGTAACTGGGTTTCCGGGGTAAGACAAAAATTACATAACATTCTCTAAGAGAACGCATGGTTGGAATTCAAGATATCAATGTGACACTGTTTCGGGCGTGAAATAAGAAGAATATTGGCGGAATGAATATTCAAACATGCTCTCATTCCAAGGAAGAACCGTGGTATATTTTTGCCCAACTCTGGAGACTCTTCGAGCGGTTTTGATGGAGCAGGACCCATGGACCTCATCACTGATAAGTTGTAAGTGAATTTGCCAGAACAGGATGTTCTATGATAAGTTCATCTGATATACTAGAAGTAGCACCACAAAACCATTCTGTACACGAGCCATACTTATCCAGACCGTGCCATCTATCAGTGTAAACCCCTTTCACACATCATCAACAATGCCACGGTAGGTTCATGGAAGGAAATCAAAAGGCATGGAAGTTCGTCACTCAAAAAAGGCATATGAGGCCTGTCCCTTGTCGTACCACTTGAAGCCTGGCACATAAGTTATTTTTTTTTTGCTTCACAATAAAATTGGAGGGGCCCTCTTTTCAATTCACAACTAAGACTTTAGCCCATCTAATGATAAGCCAGACTATTTTTTTTTTCACAATCACAAGTTATGCAACAATAACTACTGTGAGGTGATTATTTTTATTATGAGAGCAAACTCTCGAAAAAGCTCTCCAAAAATGTCTGTTGTTCAAATCACACGATAACTACGATAACTACTTTATTGAACAGGAATGGACACTGGACTGACAGACTGTTCTCAACAAAAACAATCAATAAAAAATTATTTGCATCATTAATATTTTAATATGTATTTTGACATTCAATTCATACTAGTTTCCTCATTCTGGGTCCGTAGGAGACTAAGTGGTGACATTAAGCTTTGGTGGCATAGGCATCGGGACTGACCTCGCAGAGAAAAACAAACAAACAGGCAAATGTAAAAGCAAAAAGGCAATAGCACCACCTCAATAATCTCATCATATTGGCAAACTGCAATACATGCAGCATCACATGTTAGATATAGTTATCCTGAATAATGTGCGTTATATGTAAAACATATGGGCACAGGCAGTGATAATGTGCGTCATATTGAGGGAATGGTTAAGTATTATCGTTTTTTAAAATCTTTTTTTTTTATAAATCTTTGCTCTTTTAGAAAAATATCAATTTTAAAACCAGCCTCAACAACGGCACCTCTGTTTCTTCATTGACAAAAATATCCCATTTATATTTTCAAACATTCATACTTCACAATAATTGTACATACACTTAAATATACACATTTTTTTGTATCTATATGCATATGCTTTTAAGTATACTTTTGACACGTAGAAAATGTCTTTATAGTGCACATCATGCCTCTGAAGTTGCCAAAACTAAGATTTTAAAAAAGAACATAATAACACAATAATAGTCACAATGCAATAGTAAATGTAACATTAAGGGGGAAACCTCCCCTGTAAGAACAAGAACCGTTGGCAGCGACGACACAGGTAGGAGCGGAGGACAAAGCAACAACAAAAGACTCAAACGTAAAACATAACAAATGTCACTGGGGGGAAAAAAGGAACAAATTCACAGACAAAATGTAGAACGCATATACTCATAAAACACCCCCCCCCCTCTTGTCCCCTCTGTGTGTCCGGCTCCGTATTCTGCTCTCTCTCATCATGTCAACCTCAATCAAGAAATAAATAAGCGGGCCAAGTGGCTCAGAGTGGGATACACTCACAATAAATGCACCTCCCACTAGGAGAGGCACAGAGGCCACTCATCCCAATGTTCAGAGGTTGGTTGAATATTCCGTAAAAGTAAAATATATATTTCTTAAACATATTGGTTACCAACAGACTCATGTCCGACAAAAGCACTTTACCAAAAGTACATTCCTCTCTCAATGTTTTTTTTTCTCTCACTGTGATATTTTCTCTGGTCAAAGGTTATACTTAGAAACAACAACAGAAAATACTTGGTGATAAAGGAGGGTGAAGAACATTATACAAAATGGTATCAGTAACAAGGGGAGGACAATCCAGATGCTTGAAGTATGGCGGTGGTACTCTGCAGGTAAGAGGTAACCCATCCCATACAGTTGGCAAAAGCAGGATTTTTTGGGATTGTTTTAAATTCAATTCAGGCTTACGAGTACAGGGGCCTCATCCTCTCTCTCTCTGCCAAAGTTTCAGCTCTCCCTCTAGACCTCTACCTCGGCTAAAGCCTCATCTCTCATTCTCCCGCCGTCCTCATCTCACCGTCACAACACAAGTCTCCTTTCATCTCCATCGTTTCAACATCCAACAATGGCTCAGGAGAAGAAAGAAAAGAGTGACAACTCTTTTACATTTGTGTCCATCAAATTTGATGTATTTTCAGTGTGTGTGTGTGTGTGTGTGTGTGTTTGATTTTGTCTGCTTTGAGCGAAATACTCCAGGGCTCCTCAGTTGGGGGTGCTTCCGCGTCCGTGTGGGACGTGTGAGGTGGGCCGGCGCTCAGTCAAGGTCCCAGGGGCTGGAAGGGCTCTGCGTGCTCTCAGGGTTCGAAGACTTCAAAGAGACAGAGAGAGACACACAGAGGAGAGAAACAAAGATGGAGATGGACGAAGAGCAGACGGCAGGATAAAAAGAGAAAGAGCCAGATAGCTGGAGGCTGTGACGCCCTTCCCTTTCCAAGTCACAACTAATGACGAAGAAGCAAGAGGAACCGAGAGGATGAGGAAGGCGGGAGGGGAGAGCAAGAGCTCAGCAGTCTGGCCTCACAAAAAAAAGACCCAAACCTCAGTCCTTCTTCCCTATTTCAGCTTGTACAAATACATTCAGCATGAAGAGAGGGATGAAAAAGATGAGAGCAGGAGCAGTGAGAGAGGAATGACCGACAGAGGGAACGACGGGGAGGATAAGTGTGCTTGTGAGATCACAGGTGAGCATGTTGCTATTTCCTGTGTGCACTGGACGTGCACGTCACAAGACGTTGACAGATTCATTGTGAATTAAGCTGGGTATGATGTCAGAGGATGTTTCAGAGATCGACTGACAACTCAGAGCCCAGAGTTTTAGACTCAATTTGAATTCACTTTAAATACTTGGTTTAGTTACGTTTAGTTTTCTCATAAGGACAACAGTGGCTTATATGCACTAAATGCTATGTGGTCAAACTTGGTTTGATTTCATGTTTTTTTCAGGTCTGAATGTGTGTGAGTTTGTATGGATCATCATTTAATGTATGTTATCCATGTTGTTGACCTCGTCTATCATGGGCAACTGTTGTTTTGAGCAACTGGTGATTGACACAGGGGGGGGGGGGGGTGTGCGCGCGTGTGGTGTGGTGTGTCTGTCGGTCAGTCAGAGAGCGAGCAGCGAGGGCGAGTTCAGGGAATCAGAGGACTGCTCGCTGCTGCTGTTTCTCTGGTTAGCGCTGACCCCGCAGGCTCCCCTCTGGGTAGCTGAACACAAATGAAGATGTGTATGAAGGGTTGTAGCTGCCAGCGGCCGCGCCATCGCGGTGACCACCACCCTCACCCGGCGCAGGCTCGCTTGAGCCATAGAAAGAACTAGAAAACGCTACCTCCTGCATCATCCCCGGCTGCGGATGAACCTGCTGCTGTTGCTGCTGCGGATGAACCTGCTGCTGCTGCTGTTGTTGCTGCTGCGAAGTAGAAGGCTGCGAGGTGTAGGCGGGAGGCAGGTAGAAAGTGTCCTCCACAGTCAAGCCCACGATGGAGACGGGGGCCTGTTGGGGCAGTAGGGGCTGATGCTGGAGCTGTGTGGAGCCTGAGGCCTGCTGCTCCTGGTAGGGGATCTTGCAGCTGGACTGGTGAGCCACAAGGACAAACTCCAGGCGCTCCTTCTCCTTCTGCAGCTCAGAGATCTCAGCCTCCAGCTCAGACTTCTCCTCCTCCAGGATGTCAGTCTCCTGTGGAGGGAGGGAGATAAAGAGAGAGAGAGAGAGGGGGGGGTAGAGGGTTAGACAACACAGATGTTTTCATTCTACGTCTGTGGAGGTGGATGCACGGCTATGTTTTTAGATATAGATAGGCCTACATGTTTCCCCTTGAAATTGATACTTTAGCCCATGCTAGGACTGGTAAATTAGACTATACCAACTGTAGGCACAATATACTGTCACAAGAACTATAATCATCTTCGCTCTCTTCATCTAATAACCCCCGTCTCTTAATAACCAACCCCTTAAATAACATCATGTGTTACTATTACTCACATACACAGTCATTATCATGAGCCTAGTTATGTAGCATAACACACTGCATATAATTATCACAGGAAGTCATTTTTGACAGCAAGAACACAGGCAAGCTCACCCCCTGCAGTCGGTCAGTGAGTTCGCGCCGGCGGTTTCGGCATTTGGCGGCTGCCAGCTTGTTCCTCTCGCGCCGAACACGCCTCTTCTCCTGCTCCTCTGGAGTCAACTGGGGGAAAAGAATTAAGGAGGGATTAAAACAAATGCAAACTTTGTCTTTGCCGCGAATCTCTCTAATACACTTGAATGGGCCGTCGCTAGCTGAGAATAACAGACATATAGATGTATCGTCAAATACAGTATCATAATGAAATGGGGCAAACGTGTTCATTCTTGCTGTCTACCCATTCGACATATAAAGATTGACACACGGGGCACACACACACACTTACAAACACACCAACATCTCCATCGTCACTCACAGACTCGTCTCGTACACGGCGGCTACGGGCCCTGGACTGACGGACGGGGCCCGGGGCCGGGCCTTGCCCCGGGGTGTCAGAGCCTGCGGGAGTAAAACCTGAGCCAGAGGAATAACTGGGCCCTGGCAGATCATAAGGGTCTACCAGGGACACCGACTGGGCCATAGTCGAGGTCCCCGCCCCACTTTGGCCAGAGGCCTGGGACGAGATGAGAGTTGGCTGCACCATCCACTGCAGGTCCTGGCTGCTGGTGATGGCTGTGACTGTGGGCACAAAGGAGCCTGGCATATCCACTCCTCCACTGCTGCCCCCGGAACCACTGCCTACCCCGTCCCCGCCTCCAGCAGACACACAATCCTGGAACACACAGAGATGGGGGGGGGGGTTAGGCCTGAACACAGACAGAGAAATGGGATGGTGCCATACAATGCAATGACGACAAAAGTGTCTTGCTCTTTCAACATTGCTTTGTGAACTATTTCGATGGTGATTCCCTTGTACACAAGATGGTAGACGTCACAGCGGAAGATTGCATAGCCTTGATGTCCATAAGACACACACTTTCAGGGTACAGTTTGACACACCCATTCTATTCGTTGCATTGTAAGACTAGTCATTAGCATATATGTCCCCCTTATAATGTCTTATATGATCTCATTATGATCCTATCTTAATACAAATTAATCAAAACAAATTCAGTTACAAATGTGAGACATAACACATTGATAACCCTTCTAATAACGTCGTAAAAGCTCATACAAACTTGTAAAAAGTAGTACATCATATCAGTGAATGTCACTCTTATAGAATGGTAGAATGTCAGTGAGAGTTGGAGTCTCCCAAAATTCCTGCACAACAAATATTATAAAGAGATCATTGCAAGAATAGATTTAGGTGCCCAAATCTATCACTGGCTCTCTCTGCTTTAATTTTAGAACTGAGGCGAGCAGTGATGCCATAGTGAGCTCGGAGTTGCATTAATATTCATTTGAAAGCGTTTAAGGCAAGGCGACATGTAGCTTTCAAGGGGCCGCCTCAACCAATCAACTCGCTCGAATAAGTCCCCCCTCCTCCTTCGTCCTCCCCCGTCACACCCTCGGTGTTCCCTTAGCAACGCGACGTAACACTCCAAAATAGAACGCATTTACGTCACAGCGAGTCCTGAGAACAGGGAGCGTGGAGAGAAGCGAGCAAAGGCGGAGCTTTTTGTGCGTACGTAGGAGGGCCAAAGCGTTGTCATCCGTTGCGCTGCGTGCTGTAAACCTACCACCGAAGACAGTACACGTTGCTAGTAGAGGTGGCACAGCCTGAGTCAGAAAACATGCCGGCAGGCCAGCCTTTACTACAATACAATTCAAGTGCCTGTAGATTTCAAGGCAATTGGCAGTGCATTTTTTCACGCATGGTTGATCAGACGTGAAAGGGAAATCTTCTTGCCTTTCTCTTTCATAGAAACTATGTAACAACAAGCTTATAATTATGATGATACTCAGGTTGATAAATCCAAACTCTGCATGGTAGAACTCTAACGCGACAAGGTATAACTGCACCAGCATTTGCAAATACTACTGAACTGTAAAGCATCATTGAATTCTTAACTTAACCCATATTTCTGGAATACAGCCCACGGCCACATCATCATGTACAACATAAATCAGACTTCATGCATGATTATGTAAACATCTGTCAAATGAAATGTTTCCTCAATATTATAGTAATCAACATCTGAAATTGGGGGGGAAAGACGCATAAACTCCCTTTTCCCCCCGATACTCATCATTGCTTGACTTATTGGACCTACCTGTGAGGCACTGGCCGGCGGGCTCCCGAAGGAGTCCACAGAGGAAAAGTACTGAGACTCAATAGACGGGGACGAACTTCCACGGGAGACGGAATCAAAGTCACCGGGGAACCCTTGGAACATTTCCCGGGCGGAGCCGAGAGAGAAACCTACAGTTCCCGGAGTGAGTGTGATGTCACCTGCTGTTCGAGCGAACACACAAGGGCAAGGGGAGACAGCTGTCAGTTTGATGTCATTGAAATGCAGTCTCGTGTATCTAGGTTATGGACAACAGTAAACATGCATAACTGGAAACCTTGCTTTACGTGTAGCCTACGTGTATATCGGAAATCACGTAATAAGAACCGTTGTTGCTGCATTATTTAACATTCACGTTTAGAAAGTATTTTACCGTTAATGTGTTCCTTATTGGGCTCCGGCAAGATGCGATTGGTCTCTTTCCAAAAAAGTTGCATGAAGAAGGAAATCCAGTTCGCTGCTATGGAAACAGTCCTTACGTTTCGGATTTAAAAAAACTCATCGATCCTATTCAGAATCCGCTAAAATGTGTCCTATGTCCCCTTTTTACAATGTGCAATGATAGATCCATGTAAAAGTCCACTATGTGTAAACTGATCAGCGATATAGAGTCACAGTCCACAGAAGCGAGTCTTGTCTTATGAATGAAGCCATGGAGTACGAGAGAAGCATTGTAAAGGATACGAAGTCCCGCCTAGGAGTTCCGCTGACGTACGTGCCCATTTATGGGGTTGTGTTTTTGTTTGGTATCCTTGGTAATGACGTTTAGCTAGGGATTCCCTCTCCCACAGAAACCATACAGCAGACGAGAATATAACATGTTACTATCGCAGGCACGACATATTTCTAATCAAGAAACAATTTCTGGTAGTACATTTACTGAAACAACAAGTTATGACCATTTTAGTGTGCACCTAGCCAAAGTATGTATTGTAAAGTAGATTAAATGAACATCTAAATGCACGTGTTCTTATTGTTTTGGAGGTGTAAGCTCATGTAGCCTAATAATTCTTTTGTAGACTCAGTAAACTGCCTAGGTATTGTGGAGTTAAGCTGAAGATCAAGTACAACTTTGAGGGCTAGTTTAGCACATTGCCTATTTTTTTTTTTAAGTTTACTTGGCAAGTCAGTTAAGAACTATTTCTTATTTTCAATGACGGCCTAGGAACAGTGGGTTTAACTGCCTGTTCAGGGGCAGAACGACAGATTTGTACCTTGTCAGCTCGGGGATTTGAACATGAAACCTTTCGGTTACTAGTCCAACACTAGGCTACCCTGCCGCTAATGAATATGTTAAATAATAAAACAGGTATTAACGTACACACTGTCTGCCCCCTATGCGTATTATTATTATTTGCATAGGCCTAAATAGATAAATGAATATATAAACGAATATATATCTAGCATGTAGGTTAGCAAATATATAACCTTGTATATACTGTAGGCTATAACCTAGTGACAATGAAATGGGAAATGACTGAAATTACTTCTAGGCTATTGAGCAACATAATTAAAAAATAGGCTATGGGACAGGCTACTTCCTACTGGCACTATTCAAGTAGGCCTATTCAGACCGGTTGGCCATTATAAACATATGCACATTCCATTGTCGATTTCTTACGCAATTACTCGCTTTGACATCGCTCACAAGAGGAAGGAAACCCATCAGGCAAAGAGAGGAAATCCTCTCGAGTGAACTTTCTCACTGACACGCCCTCGGGAGTTCCCTTTCTTGGAGAGGCCGTGGAATCCCTCGTTCTATAACTGGGTCTTCTGCTGCTGGGATTTCGACAGGTTTTTGCGCTGGTACGTTTGGACATATTCAGTTATTTTTCTTTATCATAGCATAAAGTGGCGGATCATCAGATTTCGTGCTTCTACACCTGCATTGCTTGCTGTTTGCGGTTATAGGCTGAGTTTTTGTACAGCACTCTGTGACATCAGCTGATGTAAGATGTCATTTGATTGATTTCATTAAGATTTCTTTATGAGCTGGTATTTTAGACTGAAATGGAGAAGGATCGAGCATAAGCGCATGAAGCAATGAGTAATCGTTTTTGGACTTCCATTCGACATGTTGTTGTATGAGTGGAGCATCTTCAGGTAACATATCTATGGACTGTGAGTAGCAACACACTCATGCGTGAAGTAGGCAAGATAGACGTGTTATTCATGAGTGTGGGATGTAAAATGTGCAGAGGGCGTCGCTGATCAATGATTCTGTTGTCATTTTTTTTTACACAAGTTCCCAGAATAACAACGAGGGCTATTCTTTATTCAACAGCCTCCAAACGTTTTACCAGAAAATATGTCAACAGATTGAGAGGCAGAGTGTTCCGACACGGACAGTGGGCAGCAGTGACGGAAATCGTCGCCATACACTGCTGTCACTGCAAACATCCTCTGTCGAATTGTACAGAAAATTATTCATTTTATGTAGACTTCACCCTACGTACAGACGCCAATGGGAATATGGCAGGTGGGAGGAGGTGTGTGTGAGTGTGAGTGTGAGTGTGTGTGTGTGGGGGGAAGGGGGGGTCTTAAAATAGGCAAGAAAAATAATTAGGTTTGCAATGCCGTAAAATGTCATGGCAGCATACATCGGTGTGTATAAGGACAGGGAATAGTGGGGATAATAACAATTAGTCAGCACTACAACGTCACCGACAAGGAACGTTCTGTACTTTGTCGGTGATCAATCGCGATGAGTAATCCGGACAGATGGTTCATGGGAAGCTCTGAGGTCATAACAATACCACTTTGACAATACATTTACCTACCTACACAGGAGAGCAGCAAGTGTTGTATTATATTAGGGGATGGTAGTTCATAA
The DNA here is from genome assembly GCF_021184085.1 of Oncorhynchus gorbuscha. Taxonomy (NCBI): domain Eukaryota; kingdom Metazoa; phylum Chordata; class Actinopteri; order Salmoniformes; family Salmonidae; genus Oncorhynchus; species Oncorhynchus gorbuscha. The sequence goes on along the minus strand of NC_060191.1, from coordinate 34,181,281 downwards.
TCAGGGCAGTTATCAAGAAGATAGGGCTGGAGGTCTACAACATCAATGGGGCACAGGTATTATTGAGATCAATAGACTACCTAAAGTTTCACATTCTAACTGCACCGACTGTAAAAACGACAACAACCACTACCACCATTAAGCTGTCTAATAAAGGAAAGGGTGGTTGAATTAAGGAATGCAGTTAACATCTGCATCAGGCAAACAGCAATTAACTTGTCAGTAAACATATCTGCACTGCAAGCTGAGGCTTGCTAGGCACACACAAGAAAAACCCAGGCGTGTTCAGCATGTTCATATAATCAATCTAACGAGTCTTGTTTAGGTTATATAACGGATAAAACAGGACTGGAGAGGTTTTACAGACCGACCATGTGCTTGCTATCCCTTTCTCATCACGATTAAGTCTGCTGCATGTGTACACAGTACAGCGTTGTGTTGCCTTGGAGATACCGTTCCAACACGCCTGAAGTAGAAACGTAGCTACAAATTGAGTCTTTTTTGTTGTTGTTGCTTGGCAACCGGTTTCCGCAGTAACCAGTTTTTGAGTGACAGGGCAGGGGTAGAGCGTTTGTTGAGGCACGAATAAGATGGCTGACTGAAATGTATTCCACAAGTCCACGAATTTCTCGTTTAACAGCGTATTTTCAAGTTGATGATATAGCCCTGCCATTTCCGTTCAAATACAAGTTAATCGTTGTGTGATTTTGCATGCATATATCTACCTTTGTAGTCTTGCTAAGCGTTTGGAGATACTAGCTACAGCAGCGCAGCCCGTAGCCTAGCTACAAGCAAGCTAACTTATATCCTAACTTGCTTTTCAGGAGATTCCACTTGGTTGCGACTCGTGGCTAAATAGTTTGGTCGGAATTAATTATCGCAAAATAGTGTATTGATCCGCCTAGGAAGTTAGACAATCAGTTTCCATCTGCATCCACGAGTTGTTAATGCTGATTTTCATGCAAAAGTTCTGTTAATAAAAACATTTATCCCGCTGCTTGATGGAGCGATGTGAGATGTGTTGGCTTTGAAGTTCACACAGAAGTGCAGAACATAAATCTGCTAGAAGTCTATGTGGTGCAAAATGAAGGAGCTTACAACATTGACTGCCAGTTATTGGGTAATATTATTATCCACCATATGAATACTGCAATACCACAATGTCATAGTATTTATTTGACTATCATTCATCATTTTCTTAAGCAAATGCCTGAGGTTAAATGTTGTTTGGAAATTGTATTGTAAGCTACTCAGGGAAACTGTTGTTCTTAATCAAATATAATAAGGAAAATACCCTTAGTTGTTTCTCATATGTACACCACAGAAACAGGAAATCACATGACTTTCCCCCTCATTTAGGTGCTGGAAATGTGGTGACTGGTGTAGACAATAAGCAAACAAACCAATAATGGCCCCCAAGCCAAATTTAGCAGCAACGTGTGACCTGTTTTCTTTTGGCTGCAACTTGTGACCCGTTTAGCCCGTTCCCATGATCTTGTATGGTTCTTTCATGGCACCATAACAACAGTAGTCTAAGGAGTTTGCTAAAGCACACACACATCTTGGATCAGACTATGACCTGTGGCTATAAGCAGTATTCTCCTAACCTTATAATTTGACAGTATATTGGTCTAATTGATATCAGGTAGCCTAAATGCCAAATGTGTAGCCATATACACCACAGTGGTATTAGGAGTACTAAATAAACCTGCATAATTGTTGGGAGTTTTACATTTTCCATCAGTGTCTTGAGAGTTCATGCATTTTGCATTACAGATGTACTGAATTTGAAATGAACCAGTAGATCTGTCCTGTGCCTGAGTGTGCTTTGTTTTGCTTGTCCTTCGTATTTCCGGGAAGCTGCTAACTCGCACTCTCCTAGTGAGGCCTGCCCCTGTTTCCTTGGGGGGCGAGGCATGTTTGCCCAGTCTTCCTGCCCCAAATATTTGTTACCAGGCAACAACCAGGCCCGTCCCACTTCAGAATGGTGTTGTTTACACCCCTTCTGGCTGCTCACCCCGACAACGTTGCCTAAACTCTCTCACAGGCTTTCACCACTGAGAGAAGTTTGACCTGAATTTCTTTCTACCCAACACACCAAATAATTCCTCCCACCCCTCCCCCTGTTAACCACAGAAATAGAGCTGACTTTGTCTCCAAAGCTCTCTCAACAGTTTTCTCTTCTGTCTGTCATCTGTAGCTACTCACTTAGATTGCTAGACAAAATACAAAAGCTCAGCAGAATAGTTGAAGACTATGAGGCAGGCAGATTATGGGGCTATTGCTTGCTATGAAGTTAGCTCTTGGCTACACAGTTTTAGGGCTGTATATATGACAGCTGCTCTTGCTGATATAAGGGAGAAAGTCTGTCCCTATAACCTCTCCTTCTCCCCATTCTTAGTCTGTCAAATCCAGTAATTCTTTCTTGGCAGCATAGATGGGCCATTGCCTCAGTCTAAGCAAACGTGACTTGTGTTTGTTATATTAACTGAAATATATCAGATCTGAAATTAATAACATTGGCCGCTTGAGCGAAACTTCTGAGCTCACAATGATGTTCAAACTTTTGGAACTGTGGACTTATTTTTTCTGTTTGTTAAAACCTCTTAACTTCCACCTATTTCTGGTTACAGTCGCTTTATTAGATATGTCAAACAACAATATATTACCGCTATGTTGAACAGTCCCCCTGTTTAGTGTAGACCTATTATTAAAATGTTACAACTATCTGAGGTATGTACTGAGCAAAGAAATTGCTCAGCTCAGGAAAGAGTAATGTCTCTACTCTCTACCTCCCACTTCCACAACTACAGTTAAGTATGTATCATGTCTCTACACTCTGTTTGTTTGGGAAGGGAGACAGGGAACCCCTGTCCCCCTCCTCTGTGTTGCGTGATCTCGTGAAACATTCAGTCGTGTCTGGAAACATCTGGAAGGGCTAGGAGCAGAATTAGGTCATCTCGCTCTTTCTCCCTTCTGCTCGCTCTCTCCCCCTCCTGCTCATTCTACAGCTGCCTGGGTTGTGTTATACTTGGACCAAAGACCAGGGAGTGTAAAACAGAGTATTTGCAAGGGCTAGGACTAAAACTTGATTAACCAGGCCTATCCCTCCACTTCTCCTCCTGCGATAGACAGACAGACAGACAGACAGACAGACAGACAGACAGACAGACAGACAGACAGACAGACAGACAGACAGACAGACAGACAGACAGACAGACAGACAGACAGACAGACAGACAGACAGACAGACAGACAGACAGACAGACAGACAGACAGACAGACAGACAGACAGACAGACAGACAGACAGACAGACAGACAGACAGACAGAGTCAATAACTCTTACTGACTTGTGGTAGATAACAGTGAACTCAGGGCTGGAGTGAGACAGGTGTTAATGCAAAGATTCACCTATTTTGAATGTTATATTGTTTTTGTGCATCTCTCTGAGCAATGTTCTATCGATTACCCGTTTTCATGTGTATCTGCACTATTCGGTGTGTTTTGCATAGAATAACCCCGGGAATTGACAGAACATCGCTCAGAGATGCACAAAAACAATATAACCTATTGCAGATAGATTGTAGGTTTAATTTAATTGTTGGCCTAATTTTTAATCCCCCCCTTTTCTTGTATGACCACGCACAACAAATACAGACGGGATGCCTGCCAATACATTCCTGTGTCTCTGATTGTGGACCGCATAATTGTTCCTTTTTCAGTTGCTTTTTGTTTTTGTTTGAGTGAATCCTTAGCCGTCAGCAGCAGAAATTAGCATGGCTTGTTCTATTGTATCATGCACTGCATGGGAGTTGGGTACCCAAAGTTAAATGCAATCACTGGGTTTTAGTATTCCGCAGCTCTCCGTGACTCAGACAGCACGTCAAACCTAGACAACTTTCAACAGGCCAACTGCCATTCAGGGAGGCAGAGGGAGGAGGAGAGGGTCGAATGTCTTGATTATTCCCCCCCACTCACTTTTCTCTCGCTCACCGTGTCTCTTTGTCCATCTATTTTTCAACCTATCTCTTGCCCTCCATATTCCCTTATCTCCTTCCCTTCTTATATAAGGGATGGCCTATTTTTTAAGGCACGTTACATTTAGGGAGATAGGGAGTGAGTGGGAGAGAGAGGGGAAGAAAAAAGAAAATACAAATGTAGAGATACATTGGAAAGAGAGATCAAATAAGATTGGATGGAAGAGACAGAGGCAAGGGGTAGGAATGATGTCACACGACATATGTGAAGACAGAGTTCTGCTTGTGCTCCCATCATCATCCCCCTCACCTCATCTCCGTGTCATTACCCATCCCAACCCACACACTCCCCTCTGCTCCCCACCCCTCACACACACTCCCCTCTACTCCTCACCCCTATTACCCACACACTCCCCTCTCCTCCTCACCCATCTCACTTACACACTCCTCTCTGCTCCTCACCCATCTCACCTACACACTCCCCTCTCCTCCTCACCCATCTCACCTACACACTCCTCTCTGCTCCTCACCCATCTCACCTACACACTCCCCTCTGCTCCCCACCCCTCACACACACTCCCCTCTGCTCCCCACCCCTCACACACACTCCCCTCTACTCCTCACCGCTATTACCCACATACTCCCCTCTCCTCCTCACCCATCTCACCTACACACTCCTCTCTGCTCCTCACCCATCTCACCTACACACTCCCCTCTCCTCCTCACCCATCTCACCTACACACTCCTCTCTGCCCCTCACCCATCTCACCTACACACTCCCCTCTCCTCCTCACCCATCTCACCTACACACTCCTCTCTGCTCCTCACCCATCTCACCTACACACTCCCCTCTCCTCCTCACCCATCTCACCTACACACTCCTCTCTGCTCCTCACCCCTCTTACCCACACACTCCCCTCTGCTCCTCACCCACACGCTCCCCTCTGCTCCTCACCCACACACTCCTATCCGCTCCTCACCCACACACTGGCTTTGCATTATACTCCTCACCCAACCTCCTTTATGACTCACCCCTCTTATCCACTCTTAATACTCTGCACCTACACTCTTTAAAAAATGACCTGAAAGGGTTTGATTCTTACCCCCCCCACCTCTGATCCTCACCTCTCACTTCCCCCATTCCTCCTCTGCCACATCCCCACTGCTTCTGCCTTCTGCGCCAACCTATTCACTGGGCCGACCTATCCATGCAGACCAGGGCATGGAAATCATATCGCAGCACAGGAATGACTTAGTATCGTTCACCTAACACGACAGTGGAGTCACTTCTGAGCAGGGAAACCTGACTCCAATCCTCGAAGGCTGCAGTGTCTGCACCCTGAATGCTTCCATCGTTACCTTTTAGACACCGACTGATTGTGACATGGACAAATAGATGTTCATATGCTAATATTTAGGACAATGACTTGCATCGGTTTTGGGCCACAAAAGTTTAAGCGAGCAATTTTGTGGCCTAAATGCTCCCTGGGAGACAATGGCCGGCTGAAAAAAGCAGAGCATGGATTACTGTCTTGCCTCGTCCATAGACTGCTTACAGGGTAAGGAAACCAATATGTCATTTGGGTGAACTATGCCTTTGTAACAGGGTTGCATTTACCAGTGAAGTGAATTATATGACTTTAGTATGGTTTTAATACTGATTTGGCTTGTGATGCAAAAGAAAGTACCTAATCCTGACTATGAAGATCAATACATGCATCTTTAGCTACTCATTCAAATCTAGCTGTCAGAATATTTACACAAATTGTACTCAAGTGAAAGCAACTATGACCACATGCTTGACTGTTAGATCATGTTATATCTTCTTGACACTTCACAACAAATTGTTGTTTCAATTAGTAGTCAGTGACTGAGGCACACCTGTCACTATTACAGCACAATTTATAGTAAACCGCCAAGGATATAGGTGACAGGCTGACTAATAAATAGCAGCAGTGCGATGAGAAACAATAGACAGAGAGGAGGCGTATTGTAAATGTAAATACAGCCCTCGTCTCAATCACCTCGTCTGGTAAATCATGCACTCTGTGTCCCATGCCGACACACAAGCACATCTTTAAATACCTCACTGTGACGACTGAGATCATCACGTTATGCGGGAGCGAGTGAGCCTGGGCTACATTTGCAGCTTGGCAGACTCCGTATGCACCCCCCCCAACACCCCCACACTACAACTCCAGCACTATTCCTGTAGCCTCCCCTGCCACTACGGTACAGAAATACCAGCACATCCCAAGAACAGACGCCAAGCCTGTGTCATAGCATTACAGTCAGCACCCCACCGGGTATCTTGCTGGGCTGTACTGATACAGCCCCTAGAATGTGTGAGTATGTTGTGTGTTGTATTTGTTTTGTCATGAAAAGAGACACAGAGAGGAGTGCCCCATCCTGGTACATGTGTATTTTGTCATCGTAGTCCCCCCCCCCCCCCCTTCAGTCCTGAGGTGGATGGACTGTTGCCATGGGCAACCTGAGTTTAGTCACCTAAAGATGAACAGGAGGCTGTATGTGAAGCAAAGCTTCCATTTATAGCTGCATCAGGAGAAATGACAAGAACATTCATGTTTGTGTGTGACAGAGCACGGAGGGTAACCAGAGGGAGAAGGAGGCAGATTGTGAGACAGAGTTACGAGAGAGAGCGCGAGGGAGGGAGGAATGGAGCAAAGGAGGGAGGGAGCGAGGGAACGTGGTGGAGGAGGCGGAGAGTGCGTGTTGATGCTGTACGTGGCGTCAGTATGATAAGAATAGAGACGGTGAGTGCAGCGCAGCTGAGACCTCACCTTCAATCCCTCACCGGGGCAGGCCGTACTCACCGTGTGTGTGTGTGCTGGGCTGTATTTATAAACACAGGAATAATTTTATATTAACAAAGTAGATTTATATCTGCAAACATTTTTATTTTTGGATACATTTCATTATGGCCTTTGTCATTATAATTTCCAACGGTTTAACAACATTTTCACCCGCTAAAAGTCAAACAATGAAAGAGGGAAAATAAATAACTGAAATACTGAAAAGACTTAGCTGAAATAGCTGATATACATTGAGTGTACAAAACATTAAGAACACCTACTCTTTCCATGACATAGACTGACCAGGTGAAAGTGATGATCCCATGTTGATGTCACTTGTTAAACCAACTTCAGTGTAGACGAAGGGGAGGAGACAGGTGAAAGAAGTCATTTTAAGCCTTAAGAATTGAGACATGGATTGTGTAAAATGCACCATTCAGAGAGTGAATGGGCAAGACAAACGATTTAAGGGCCTTTGAACGGGGTACGGTAGTAGGTGCCAGGCACACCGGTTTGTGTCGAGAACTGCAACGCTGCTGGGTTTTTCACACAACAGTTTCCTGTGGAGGCACCAACGGAGGCATGACGTCGTCACATGCATGACGTCGTCACGTGGTACTGGTCAGACAGAATGCCCCTGCAGTGCCCGCTCAGAAAAGCCTGTTTACAGAGCACACTCACAGGTGTTCAAGCAGCCACTGGAAAAGAAAAGCAAAGAGAGGAGCAACCAGTCGGGGTTAGAGGGCATTAGTAAAGGTATAGCCTGATTGGTGTCCCACTTTTGCCCCAGCGAACCCCCCCGACTCAACTAATCATGATCTGTAATCAACTAATCACTAATCAGTTTAGAATGCAATTAGTTTATTCAGCTGCATTTACTAAGGATGAGGGAAAAGTGTGACACCATTCCGGCCCCCAAGGACTAGAGTTGCCCATTTCTGGTTCTAGCGGGTCAAGCTGATCTGACCATGCTGGTATGCTGGTGACCAAGCTGGTCTATGCCTGTCCAGCATGGTCCACCTCCCTCAAACTCAACTCTGGACCGCAAAGTCAGTTCCACTGCTTTTCTTTCATTGTTCCCCTCTAATCAGAGACTGATTTAGACCTGGGACACCAGGTGGGTGCAATTAATTACCAGGTAGAACAAAAAACAGCAGGCTCCAGACCTCATAGGGTCAGAGTTGAATACCCATGATCTAGCTGGTAAAGCTGTTCTGACCAGCATCCCCACTAAGCACAGACGTAGATTTTTGGTCCAGCCCGGACCTAATCTGAATCAATCATAGACGTGCATGTTTGGTTCAGATGTGGTCCGGTCAGGACCGGCCTTTATGTGGCTCAAACATATGTCTGTGTTTAGATAGGCAGCCCAATTCTGATCTTTTTTTTTTCCACAATTGTGTCTTTTGACCAATCAGATCAGCCCTGAAAATGATCTGATGTGAAAAGATCTGATGTGATTGACCAAAAAATGAATCCAATCTGTTGTTCCAGTTTAGATGGTTTAGGTAGACTAGTTTATGAATCTTTCTAACCCTTGCAGTCATTCTGAATACAGATTGTGGGTGAATAAAATCTCCTGTTGGATATCTACAGCCTGGCTGGATTCCAATAGGAATAAACATCACTTTGCAAGCCAGCATAATGTGACTCACATGCCTAATGTGGCCACTGTGTTACAGAAAAACTAGACCCTCCAACCCTCCAAGTAAGGCATCACAAGCATAAACGGGTCACCTCCAACACAACAAAGGCTGGTCAACAGCAAGACCAGCGCCAGTCAGCAGCATATGCTGGTCTATGCTGTTTTATTTTCAGCAAGGGTGGAGGGTAAAATGTAACAAGGATATGAAAGTGAGATAGTAAGTGAGCGAATGGCAGGGTTCTCCCCAGAGAGTGTAAGAGTGGTGCTGTGCCACCTCGTGGACTGGCTGTGCCTCTATGTAAAACTTGATTTGCAATACTATTTGTGATCATTTAAAGACAGACATCACACCCATAGACTATATTTGTGCTTGAGAATTCAGGAAATGGCAGTTACAGGTGTTGAAATGTGACAAACGTCTCTGAGTCCAAAAGGGGAGGCACTGCCCCCGGCGTACTCAGTAGCACCACCTTGTTAAAGAAATCCCAGGGTGAACTCTGAATGAGTTAGAGATTGAGGGAGGGAGGGAGTGTAAGAGGTAGACACAGAGACTGGAGAAAGTGCGTGTATGTGTGTGTGCGAGCGTGCGAGCGTGTGTGCGTGAGTGTATGCACCAGCAGCCTGGAGGGCCAGACTAAGCTCAAATGGGGCACATGGTCCCTGAAGAGTCCTGATCATACTTGAAGAAGATGGACTGAAAGCGAGATCAATGACAGATGGTTGAGTAGCTGTAGCTAAGTAATATTCTTAGTTATAAACGGGCTATTTTGGGTCCTGGATGCTGATTGGCTGAAACAGCATTTCAGCTGTGTGTATAAGTGATGCGCAGGTCAGCTGTTTGTTCACCCATCCCGCATCCACCCATAATTGCTAATAACCCATCCGTAACCGCCCGACTATATATGATAAAGTAAAAATCGGAGGCCTGTGGCCGACCTTAACCTGCAAATAATTATTGAGCAATGACGGTTTTCTTTAACATTTATTCATGTATTTATTTAATATTTAGACCTTTTGAACAGTAGCCTAATGCTTTTATGAACTAGAACAATCATCACACTTGCTATCATCGTCGTGGTGCAGTTGTTCGAATCCAGGCTGTATCCCATCCGGCCGTGATTGGGAGTCCCAGAGGGCGGCGCACAACTGTCCCAGCGTTGTCCGGGTTTGGCAGGAGTAGGCTGTCATTGTAAATAAGAATTTGATCTTAACTGACTTGCCTAGTTAAATAAACGTTAAGTAAATTTTTTAAATAAATACTACATCACCAAACCTTTTCCAAACATTACTTTTCTGCCCCTCCCTTCTCTTTATTTTCAACTCTACATTTTGCAGATTTTCACTTATTGAATTAAACTGTGACATTGTGGCCTTTTTGCCTCAGTGGATCGACGGTAACTTTTTCTGCCCAAGATCCCAAAAGCATTTTGCGTGAGTACAGTTAGGACCTAAAGCTAAAGCGTACGCACTAATGCCAAATAAAAAATAATGAAAGGCAAACCTCATTGTGGCCTGTAGATATTAATTGCACAAGAATTATACATTTATCAATATTTTTTTATACATTTATTTCTCTTTTTCAACCCGCCCACCACCCACCCCGCCTTTCATCCACACAATGTTTCATGACCCTAAATCCACCTGCGAGATATGAGTCAATCTGCGCTTCACTAGTGTGTATATCAGACAATAGTGTTTACAACAGAAATAAAAATACTTGTTTCCTGTTCTATTTATGTTGGTAAACAGCTAATAATAAGGCACCTCAGGGCTTTGTGGTATATGGCCAATATACCACAGCTAAGGGCTGTATCCAGGCACTCTGCTTTACGTTGTGCCTAAGAACACCCCTTAGCTGTGATATATTGGCCAGTGCATTCAGAAAGTATTCAGACCCCTTGACTCTTTCCACATTTTGTTACGTTACAGTCTTATTCTAAAATGGGTTCAATTGTATTTTTTCCCTCATCAATCTACACACAATACCCCATAATGACAAAGCAAAAACAGGTTTAGATATTTTGCAAATGTATTAAACATTTTAAACGGAAATATCACATTTACATACGTATTCAGATCCTTTACTCAGTACTTTGTTGAAACACCTTTGGCAGCAATTACAGCCTTGAGTCTTCTTGGGTATGACGCTACAAGCTTGGCACACCTGTATTTGGGTAGTTTCTCCTATTCTTCTCTGCAGATCCTCTCAAGCTCTGTTTGGCTGAATTCCCCATTGCTGAACATTGCTGCACAGCTATTTTCAGGTCTCTCCAGAGATGTTCAATCGGGTTCAAGTCTGGACTCTGGCTGGGCCACTCAAGGACATACCGTGACTTGCTCCAAAGCCACTCCTGCATTGTCTTGCCTGTGTGCTTAGGGTTGTTGTCCTGTCGGAAGGTCTCCCCAGTCTGAGGTCCTGAATGCTCTGGAGCAGGTTTTCATCAAGGATCTCTCTGTACTTTGATCCGTTTATCTTTCCCTGGATCCTGACTAGTCTTCCAGTCCCTGCTGCTGGAAAAACATCCCCACAGCATGATGCTGCCACCACCATGCTTCACCGTAGAGATGGTGCCAGGTTTCCTCCAGACGTGAAGCTTGGCATTCAGGCTGAAGAGTTGAATCTTGGTTTCATCAGACCATAGAATCATAGTTTCTCATGGTCACAGTCCTTTAGGTGCCTTTTGGTAAACTCCAAGCGGGCTGTCATGTACCTTTTACTGAGGAGTGACATCTGTCTGGCCACTGCAGAGACTGTCCTTCTGTAAGATTCTCCCATCTCCACAGAGGAACTCTGGAGCTCTGTCAGAGTGACCCTTTCCCAGATCTGGACCTCGACACAATCCTGTCTCGTAGCTCCTTCGACATCATGGCTTAGTTTTTGCTCTGACATGCACTGTCAACTGTGGGACCTTATATAGACAGGAGAGTCTATAAACCTCTCAAGGATGATCAATAGAAAAAGGATGCACCTGATCTCAATTCCGAGTCACATAGCAAAGGGTCTGAACACTTATGTAAATAAGGTATTTCCATTTTTAACTTTTTGATTAAAAAAACATGTGTAAAAACTTGTTTTCGCTTTGTCATTATGGGGTATTGTGTGTAGATGGATTAAATAAACTAAAAACTCATACATTTTAGAATTAGGCTGTAATGTAACTGTCACGACTTCCACCGAAGTCGTTTCCTCTCCTTGTTCGGGCGATGTTCCGCGGTCGGTGTCACCGGTCTTCTAGCCATCTTCGATCCACTTTTCATTTTCCATTTGTTTTGTCTTGTTTTCTTACACACCTGGTTTCCATTTCCATCATTAATTGTTGTGTATTTAACCCTCTGTTCCCCCCATGTCCTTGTGTGGAATTGTTTGTTTGTAAGTGCTTGTACACTATGTTACTGGTGTGCATCAGGTTTTGTACCCATGTAGGTTATTTTTGTATTGCAGTTGGTTTTGTAATGAAACTGTTCCGGCTATTACTTATCTCTGCTCTCCTGGGTCTGACTTCACTGCCACCAGTTCCGCAATCCTTACAGTAACAAAATGTGGGAAAAGTCAAGAGGTCTGAATACTTTCAGAATGCGCTATACCACACCCCCTCTGGCCTTATAGGGCTCTGAGGGGCCACACCCCCATTCCTGCGGTTATAGTTCTGGAACTGACACACCCATACTTTTTTTTTGCATAAAAATGTCAACAACATGCTGCTTGTATGGGTCCAAACCTTAATTAGGTACAACAACAATCTCTGGGGAGAACCATTCTTACAAAACAATAGAAATCAATTAAAACAAAATGATTTATGAGAACAAAAAGTCAAGGGTACAAGACTATGTACATACCAGAGTCAGGGGGAAAACAAACTACTCATCTCATACAGCATTGCGGTCAGTTAACAACAAATTCTTATTTACAATGACTGCCTACACCGGGCAAACCCCAATCACGGCTGGTTGTGATACACCGGACTCCCAATCACGGCTGGTTGTGATACAGCCTGGATTCAAACCAGGGAGTGTGTAGTGACACCTCTACCACTGCTCTCCTTGGGATCACAATACAAGCGGATACAAGCCACGTGACCACTGGACTCAACCTTGGACATTATTTGAAATACGGCTGTTGTTGGTTAGGCAAGGGCAAAGAGGAAGAGGCGAAGCAAGAGGTTTTACTCCACCCTAAATCAAAAATAACCCTACGAAGTGAGACATTGTTATACATTTTTTGCTCCTTTTCACCCCAGCATCTCTACTTGCACGTTCATCTCCTATCTATCACTCCAGTGTTTAATTGCTAAATTGTAATTATTTCACCACTATGGCCTATTTATTGCCTTACCTACCTAATCTTACTACATTTGCACACACTGTATATAGATTTTTCTATTGTGTTGTTGACTGTATGTTTGTTTATCCCATGTGTAACTCTGTTGTTTGTGTCACATTGATTTGCTTTATCTTGGCCAGGTTGCAGTTGTAAATGAGAACATGTCCTCAACTGGCCTACCTGGTTAAATAAAGGTGAAATAAAAATACAATGAAAATAAATAAATAAAAGATTTAAAAAAATAACTTTTAGCAAATAGGGAGAGCCAACTAAAGGTGTTAACCCTCCACATCTCTCCAGCCAACTGTGCCAGCACAGATGAAACACCTTACTAACAAGATGACAAGCCAGCACAGGTGTAAAACATACTGACTAATGAGATGACATCTCAGCAAAAAGAGGGGAGCAGGAAACATCCTTACTCTGTTCAGCAGTCAGCTCCTTCCCAGACATCGAAGTGTCAACTGTAGGGGTCCCTCTCTTCCTTCAGTGGTCCGACAAACATGCTCATCTTTGGGGATTTCAAAGGAGAGGTCAACTGAAATCAGAATCACCCATAAACGTCTCAGACAGATCGACCATGGTGGGATCGCTGACGTCCTCCTCAACACTAGACTTGCTCCCGGCGACTTTCTTAGACAAAAGCACGTGTAACGGCACACGCTGGGAATACTCTAAAGCACAGTGCATTCGTGAACTATTCAGGTTCCCCTACTCTGTGTTCCTTACAAATGACAGGATTTAGCACAACCTTCCCTCCAACTAAATCATTTCCCAAAATGAATGAGACCCCTTCACCAGTAGCCTAGGCCTCACTCCAAATGACAACGGAACCAGAAATAAGATCAGATTTGAGTTCCACATTTTACAAAACAACTTCCATGCAACCCTTCTCCACCCCTTGTATTAACGCACTGTAACAAGTTGCTGAAATGTCAGACAAGGGCAAAATACCCTCCGAAATGAAGGATTGGGCTGCCACAGTGTCTTGCAGTATCTTCACCAGCTGCCTAACAGATTTGCCACTCGGCAGAGCCATGAACGCATCTGAAACAAACAAAGTTCATACACATCTGATCCAAAATCTTGTTTAGGAAATGCATACCAGTCCAAACCAGAGACTTAAGGGGCTGGAGTGCTCCCACAAAAATAAACTGCTTTTTCCTCTCTCTAATTTTCCTGTTTCAACTTAGGACACAGAGACGATATGTTATTTCTCACTGGCAGTAACAACAAAAAGGTGGATACGAAAAACCCGTTCTGCTGATCATTGTCTTTGGGCACTGATGAAAAAGACATACCTCGCCGTAGGAGATGGCTTCCCTTGCGTAGGGATAACTACTAGGTGCTTTGTTTGTGAAGGTAGTTTTATGTGTTAACAAACTCATCTGCAAGGACTGCAGCTTTCTCAAGAGTGAGATCCTTGTCCTCAAATGTAGGTAGAAACCCTTAAGTGACGGCAATTCTTGAAATGATCAAGAAGTACGAACGTCTTTAAATCCACCGATCAAAAATACATGTTTTTTCCTTTGCGATTTGTGATCCTGTCTTTCGTAATTTACGGAACTGTTACCTGTATGCCTTTGGGGACCAACGTGTAAAATAGAAGCTTTAACAGTGTCATAATCTAAGCTCTGGCCAAGAGAAAGCAGTGTATACCTTCTGGGCATTTCCCACAAGAACACTTTGGAGGAGCAGTGTCCTGACTGCCATTTTAGGAATGAGGCAATCCGATCAAACCGAGTAAAATTCACATCGACCTCCTTTTTTTTGAAAGGCATTTACAAGCCGGCTGTTCCGACCAAGATCAAACTCTGTTGAGGGTGCAGGATGGCCTTGATTCGGAGTACTTACAGATCTGTCTCCCTTTGTTGCGCTTCCAGCTCAATCTGTTTTATTCACTCTTCCTGTTCTTGTTCTAGTCTGGCTGCACAGTCTCTTATCCTTTTCTTGTGCTCAAGCTCTAATTTCTGTCGTTCCCATTTTGCCTTTAGTTCTACCTCTCGCAGTTCTATGTCTATGGGGTGTACTCTACCACCCGAAGGACCCTTTCATCATCCTCCCTCTCTGTGAGGATTTCCTCCTCCACCAAAGCAGCATAGACTAACTCTTTGAGGATTTGTCGGATTTTCCACAAATGCTTCCAACTTTTATGAAACTTTCAATGATTTCCCAAATCTTATAGCCACTCAGGGTGGATGTCAGTGACATAAATCCTACCCCAAACGGGTCTTTTGAACACTCAAATATCTGGACACAACCGAGCTTCAGAGTAGGTGGTTAAGAGCAACTACCATACCCATGGTAAACAAGATCCCGGACGAGCCCCCATTTTTTAAAAAACGTTCCCCAGCAATAAAACAAAAAAAAGTAACTCAAACAGAAAGGGAACTAACGAAGAGTCACGGACTGCGACCAGAACGACAGGTGGGATTCTAGTTGACGAGCCATAACAAACTAAAAGAAATAAAAGACACCCACACATTAGTGCCCAATACATCTGCCTAAGAAGAGGCAAACAAAATAAAACCCCACACCAAACTTAGACCGAAAACAACAACAAAAAAGTGGATCAAAACGAAAACGGGGAAAGTCAGACAAAGGATAGTTAAAAAACAAAAACAAATAGGGAGAGCCAACTAAAGGTGTGAAACGTCATCCCCATCTCTCAAGCCAACTGGAGCACTGGGTCAGCCCCTCTTAAATATCACCTGTGGGTAGAAGTGAATGAGGCAGAGGATTGTAATGGTATATTAGCTATGAGGTTTTGCCTAAAACCTTGCTACTCTGCTCCCACCTACTGGCTTTTACTGGTACTGTAGTGTAATAATATCCCCCACAATAGGACTAACATACAATACTGGTACCCTTCATTACAACAGATTTGACTAAATTAACATAACAATTAATAATGATGTCCGCGGAAAATCGATTTAGCATTTTTTTAAAATCCCTATAAAAATCTGTCAGTTTAAGTTAGAGATACGTTTTGCTGCATTGGATGTGTCTCAATCCACCATATTAGCCTATGTCGCACCTTCTGTGGTGAAAGGTGACAGAGCTTGAGCGGTGTTTGTCAGACCTTCTCACAAAATCGGCCATAGCGTCCGAACGGTTTGCTCTACGACTCCCACAAGCGTCTTGGCACTCGTCTGAATTTGGTACAGCCAATCTGCCAACTTCTGTCTATGACCCCATTGTGGAAAGGTGAGACTCTCACGAACACATACATGGCTTTTGTGCCCGAGGACGCCCACGAGCAACAGAAGACTCGTCTGAAGATCCTCCAGTACCAGTTGAAAACATTTAGGGAAGTATATACGGAGACTGTTTAGTGCCAAAAATAAGGGGTTAAATAACAAATGTTTCCTGATCTTTCTTATGTCACTCAGCTGGGGTGGCATGTAGCCTAGTGGTTAGAGCATTGGGCCAGTAATCTGAAGGTTGCTGGATCAAATCCCAGAGCTGACAAGGTAAAAATATGCCCCTGCACTGCTCTGATTCAGAGGGGTTGTGTTAAATGCGGAAGAGACATTTCAGTTGAAGGCATAAGAAAGAACAAACTTTGATTAATTGTTTTGTGTGTTGTTACATGTAGTGAATCTGTTATTCAATGCATTTGTATGGACGAATAGCAGTGAGGCCAAATAGTTTTTAAATCAAATACTTGTTTATATAATTCTTAAAACAATTCCATGTATCTGATCAGAACCCCCTCCCCCGGCTTAGACTCTTATGGATTCATTAATGATCTAACCTGAGTTAATGAGCTTCATGAACTCCTTTTTATTCAGCTTGTCGTCCTACCAGGGAGAGAGAACAGGAGGTTAATTCTCTTCTACGGTTGAGTTATATTTTGAGACGAGAGAATTCCTACAGGCCCTGCCATCTCATCAAGAGGTCTTCTGTACTCTTTTGCGATCCTCTGGCAAGACTGGTGGCATTGACGTTATATGTGAAGCACACACACACACACACACACACACACACACACACACACACACACACACACACACACACACACACACACACACACACACACACACACACACACACACACACACACACACACACACACACACACACACACACACACACACACACACACACACACACTTCTTGACCTGAACCACACACACACAAACAATGGTAACACTTCATTTTAAGGGGTCCTTATTACAGTGTAATTACACTACAACAATTATTGTAATAATTTATAGTTACCCTGTATTAACATGTAACTGATTGGTGTTAATTGCAGTCTGTAATCACAAAAGTGTAACAACAAATGCTTGTTAACATGCTTGTTACAAATGTTCAAGTTTCTGATGGCACCCGAATGCTACATTTCTCAGCCTGCACAAATCACATTATGAAGTGTTAGTCAATTGAAAACCAACCATGTCATTTACACAACTCTGCTATAAGGGGCCCTGGAGTCTGATGCACAGGCCCAGCTCCAGCTTTCGTTTGAAATGCATGGAAGCTTATCAATGCTATGGCATGAGGGGTTAACATCCATTATTATTTTTTATTGTTAAATAATTGAACGGTGCATTTGACCTGGAAAGCAACAGTAGCTTAGGAGGACGGGGCTTGACAATGAGGGGGGGGGGTTAAGAACGTCAATTTAGCTATTTAATTTAGAATTTTAAGACCCTGTGAAGTATCAAAATAAATATATATAAACAAAAATGTATGCATTTATTTATTTTTTACTGCTATTAGCTCATACAAACGCATTGAATAACAGATTCACTACATGGAACAACAGAAAAAAATCCAAAATAAGTTTGTTCTGAAGTGTATGTCTGAAAGTATTCAGAACTCTTGACTTTTTCCACATTTTGCTACGTTACAGCCTTATCCTAAAATTGATTACCACACTAACTACCAAGAGAGTTCTCAAATATATTATTCGCAGCCGTCAATTTACCACCACAAACCGATGCTGGCTCGAAGACCGCACTCAACCAACTGTATAAGGCCATAAGCAAACAAGAAAATGCTCATCCAGAAGCGGCACACTTTGTGGCCGAGGACTTTAATGCAGGCAAACAAATCCCTTTCACATAATTTCTACCAGCATGTGACATGTGCAACCAGAGGAAAATAAACTCTAGACCACCTTTACTCCACACACAGAAATGCATACAAAGCTCTTCCCCGCCCTCCATTTGGCAAATCTGACCATAATTCTATCCTCCTGATTCTTGCTTACTAGCAAAAACTATAACAGGAAGTACCAGTGACTCACTCAATACTGAAGTGGTCAGATGACGCGGATGCTACGCTACAGGAATGTTTTGCTCGCACAGATTGGAATTTGTTCCGTGATTCATCCAATGGCATTGAGGAGTATACCACCTCAGTCATCAGCTTCATCAATAAGTGGATCGACAATGTCGTCTCCACAGTGATCGTACGTACATATCCCAACCAGAAGCCATGGATTATAGGCAACATCCGCATTGAGCTAAAGGCTAGAGCTGCTGTTTTCAAGGAGCCGGACACTAACCCGGACACCTATAAGAAATCCCGCTATGCCCTCAGACGAACCACAAAACAAGCAAAGCGTCAATACAGGATTTTAGATTGAATCCTACTCCTACTCCTCTGACGCTCGTTGGATGTGGCAGGGCTTGAAAACTATTACAGACTACAAAGGAAAACCCAGTCGCAAGCTGCACAGTGACACGAGCCTACCAGACAAGATACATGCCTTTTCATGCTGGCTTTGAGGCAAGCAACACTGAAGCATGCACGAGAGCACCAGCTGTTCTGGATGACTGTGCGATAATGCTCTCTGTAGCCGATGTGAGCAAGACCTTTAAACAGGTCAACATTCACAAAGCCGTGGGGCCAGACGGATTACCAGGATGTGTATTCAAAGCATGTGCGGACCAACTGGCAAGTATCTTCACTGACATTTTCAACCTCTCCCTGACCGAGTCTGTAATACCTACATGTTTCAAGCAGACCACCATAGTCCCTGTGCCCTAGGTAGCGAAGGTAACCTGTCTAAATGATTACCACCCCGTAGCACTCATGTCGGTAGCCATGAAGTGCTTTGAAAGGCAGGTCATGGCTCACATCAACAGCATCCTCCCGGATACCCTAGACCCACTCCAATTCGCATACCGCCCAAACAGATCCACAGATGCAACGCAATCGCACTCCACACTGCCCTTTCCCAACTGGACAAAAGGAACACCTACAGTGGGGAGAACAAGTATTTGATACACTGCCGATTTTGCAGGTTTTCCTACTTACAAAGCATGTAGAGGTCTGTCATTTTTATCATAGGTACACTTCAACTGCGAGAGATGGAATCAAAAACAAAAATCCAGAAAATCACATTGTATGATTTTTAAGTAATTAATTTGCATTTTATTGCATGACACAAGTATTTGATCACCTACCAACCAGTAAGAATTCCGGATCTCACAGACATGTTAGTTTTTCTTTAAGAAGCCCTCCTGTTCTCCACTCATTACCTCTATTAACTGCACCTGTTTGAACTCGTTACCTGTATAAAAGACCTGTCCACACACTCAATCAAACAGACTCCAACCTTTCCACAATGGCCAAGACCAGAGAGCCTTGTAAGGACATCAGGGATACAATTGTAGACCTGCACAAGGCTGGGATGGGCAACAGGACAATAGGCAAGCAGCTTGGTGAGAAGGCAACAACTGTTGGCGCAATTATTAGAAAATGGAAGAAGTTCAAGTTGACTGTCAATCACCCTCGGTCTGGGGCTCCATGCAAGATCTCATCTCGTGGGGCATCAATGATCATGAGGAAGGTGAGGGATCAGCCCAGAACTACACGGCAGGACCGGGAAAATGACCTGAAGAAAGCTGGGACCACAGTCTCAAAGAAAACCATTAGTAACACACTACGCCGTCATGGATTAAAATCCTGCAGCGTACGCAAGGTCCTCCTGCTCAAGCCAGCGCATGTCCAAGCCCGTCTGAAGTTTGGCAGTGACCATCTGGATGATCCAGAGGAGGAATGGGAGAAGGTCATGTGGTCTGATGAGACAAAAATGGAGCCTTTTGGTCTAAACTCCACTCGCCGTGTTTGGAGGAAGAAGAAGGATGAGTACAACCCCAAGAACACCATCCCAACCGTCAAGCATGGAGGTGGAAACATCATTCTTTGGGGATGCTTTTCTGCAAAGGGGACAGGACGACTGCACCGTATTGAGGGAAGGATGGATGGGGCCATGTATCCTGAGATCTTGGCTAACAACCTCCTTCCCTCAGTAAGAGCATTGAAGTTGGGTCGTGGCTGGGTCTTCCAGCATGACAATAACCCCGAAACACACAGGCATGGCAACTAAGGAGTGGCTCTGTAAGAAGCATCTCAAGGTCCTGGAGTGGCCTAGCCAGTCTCCAGACCTGAACCCAATAGAAAAACTTTGGAGGGAGCTGAAAGTCCGTATTGCCCAGAAACATCCCCGAAACCTGAAGGATCGGGCGAGTGTCTGTATGGAGGAGTGGGCCAAAATCCCTGCTGCAGTGTGTGCAAACATGGTCAAGAACTACAGGAAATGTATGATCTCTGTAATTGCAAACAAAGGTTTCTGTACCAAATATTAAGTTATGTTTTTCTGATGTATCAAATACTTATGGTCATGCCATAAAATGCAAATTAATTACTTAAAAATCATACAATGTTGTTTTAGATTCTGTCTCTCTCACAGTTGAAGTGTACCTATGATACAAATGACAGACCTCTATATGCTTTGTAAGAAGAAAAACCTGCAAAATTAGCAGTGTATAATAATAATAATAATAATAATATATGCCATTTAGCAGACGCTTATCAAATACTTGTTCTCCCCACTGTATGTGAGAATGCTGTTCATTGACTACAGCTCAGCTTTCAACACCATAGTGCCCATGAAGCTCATCACTAAGCTAAGAATCCTGGGACTAAACACCCCCCACTGCAAATGGATCCTGGACTTCTGCCCCCAGGTGGTAAGGGTAGACAACAACACGTCTGCCATGCTGATCCTCAACACTGGGGCCCCTCAGGGGTGTGTACAGTACATCCAGTACTCCTTGTTCACCCACGACTGCGTGGCCAAACATGACTCCAACACCATCATTAAGTTTGCTGACGACACAAGTGATAGGCCTGATCACCGACAACGATGAAACAGCCTATAGGTAGAAGGTCAGAGACCTGGCAGTGTGGTGCCAGGACAAGAATCTCTCCCTCAATGTGAGCAAGACAAAAGAGCTGATCGTGGACTACAGCAGGTTGAGAGTTTCAAGTTCTTTTAAAAATGTTTTTAAATGTTTATTTATTTATTGAATATTTGAAACATACAACATACTTGCAGTGAAGCCGAAGAAGCATCCAGGGTCAATGCCCTGATCTACCACCAGGCCAAAAATCATGAACCCGAACACTCCAAGATCCCCCCCACAGTTCCCCAATAGCTGTCCCTCAACCATTCAAGACCCCTCCCAAGGTCACCGCCCCAGGAAGAAAAAATAAAGAAAAAATACAATTAATTCCATTCCCCACCCCCAAGAACCCCCTAATGCACCAACAACCAAGAGAATAAACTAAAGAGAAAAAAGGAAAGGTTGGAAGAAAACAGCAAACAACAATGCAAAAACAAACAAAAAAATGAAACAAAATAAACTAAAGGACATCAAGGACAACTAAAATCATAACAGCAATGCCAACTGTATATGTTTGTGTGCATGTCTGGCACTGTTCTTGTATGTGTTTATTTGAATGAGAGCATGTTTACAACCACCTGCACGGCATCAGCCTCAGGCAAACCGGCATTAGTTGTAAAAACACTGCCACTTAGTGTCATTCAAATGTACTTTTTATTATGTTTTATTTGGACTTTTTTTATTTTATCTTTGACCATCATTCTCTCTCTCACACAGCAACTCCAATCCCACTTGTCTCCAATTCCACATACCAACCCTCAGCACATCCCATCTATCTCTGTTGGCCACCCACTTCGGGTTTCTGCGCAATACATATCTTTCAACTATGCTGTGATGTTTAACGTACAATTTCAATCTATCTAATCGAATCGAATCCACCGATTGCGAGTTGAAGATAAATACTTTTACTAAGAGTAAAAGATCTCCTAACAGTACTATTTCCAGGGTCAATTTTAGATCAATGCTATTTATTTTCAGCCATTTCTGAACCTGAGACCAGAAACAAGCTACCTGAGGGCAATACCAAAATAAATGGTCTATTGATTCTGTATCCTCACAACAAAATCTGCAGAGCTTCAATGATTTTATGCCCCAAATATTCAACATTTTGTTGGTGGCAAGAATTCTATATAATAATTTTAGCTGAAAAGCATGAAGTCTTGAATCATGCGTTGTTTTATATATCAACTCATACACCCTGTACCATGGAATTGGTACATTAAAACTCTCTTCCCAACTATTTTGCAATCTGAATGGCACAGATGTCAACATCCTGGTCCTCAAATGAAACTGGTATACTTTCCTATTTATGCTATTTTTATTCCTCCGCCAGTTTTGATCCTTTTTTTGGGGCAGACACACCAGTTCCCTACATCCTCCCGTTGCCACCTACCTCCTCCCACTGCCACCTGCCTCCTCCATTTTTGGGGTAATGCTGTAATCAATTGGTTGTACTCCTGGATTGAGCAGACCTTTCCGTACAATTCTGATGACTCCATGAAGGACATAACTCTACCATTCCAATTTACAATATCATTTAAGAACAGAAAAACATTTTCAAACATCTTTGCCATAAATACAGGTATTTTATCAACCAGCACATTTGAGTTCAGCCAGAATATTTGTTCTATCTTTTCAGGGGGATGAAATTGAAATTGTAGCCAGCTCTGCAATGCTTGTTTGAAAAAGAGAGATACTGTACTTTAAAAATAATATCATTTTCAATTAATCGAAGATGAGACATGGCAATCTGCACAAAGGCAAAAAGGCCATTTTTTAAAAATGGATGAGCTTTTCTTAGTAATCTACTTGAGAACCATTTAGGGCTCAAATAAAACTTTTGAATGAGTGAAGCTTTCAAAGAGAGGTTTAGTGCTTTTATATTTAATAATCTCAAATCAACCAATTCATATTCATTATATAGACAGGCACGTTTTATTTTATCTGGTTTAGAGTCCCAGATAAAACTAAATATTTTTTGCTCATATGATTTGAAAAATGAATCATCAGGAGTAGGCAGCACCATAAGTAAGTGAGTAAACTGAGATATGACTAATGAGGGCAATTTTTCCATAAATAGACAGGTATTTACCTCCTCATGGTTGCATGATCTTGTCTATTGTTAGATGTTTTCTACTGAAATTCATTGTGGAGAGCATATTTATATGTTTTATGATATGAATACCAAGTATGTCTACTTCACCATCAGCCCATTTTATAGGTAAACTGCAGGGTAATGTAAAAGTTGTATTTTTTAAAGATCCAATACATTGTACATATTGTACACTTATCATAATTAGGATTTAGTCCAGAGACTACAGAAAAGTTATCTAGATCTTCAATGAGACATTGCAGCGATCAAGCTTGCGGACTTAATATAAAACTAGAGTCATCGGCATACAAGGACACCATTGTTTTTAAGCCTTGGATTTCTAATCCTCTAATGTTGTTTTTGGATTTGATTTTAATAGCTAGCATTTCAATGGCCGTAAGGAATAGATATGGTGACAGCGGACACCCTTGTTTAACTCCTTTTGACAATTCAAAACTCTCTGAGAAGTAGCCGTTATTTACTATTTTACACCCGGGGTTGCTATACATTATTTTAACCCATTTTAGAAGAGAATTACCGAAATTGAAAAAAATCCAGGTATTTATAGATAAAATCCAGTCTTACTTTATCAAATGCATTTTCAAAATCCGCTATTAATACCATTCCTGGCTTCTTACATGTTTCATGATGTTCTATTATTTCTAGCAGTATATTATCTCCAATGTATCGTCCATGTAAAAAACCTGTCTGATCAGGATGAACAATATCTGGTAAAACCCTTTTATTTCTGAGTGCTATGCATTTTGCTAGTATTTTTGCATCACAACATTGAAGTGTAAGGGGCCTCCAGTTTTTTAGATAGACTGGGTCTTTATATTTGCCATCTGGGTCTTGTTTAAATAATAGAGAAATCAGACCTTCCTGCTGAGTACCTGACAGACTACCATTTCTATAGGAGTAGTTAAAACAATCTAAAACAAAGGAGATTTTAGTATATCAAAAAATACTTGAGATACCTCTACCGGTATGCCATCAAGCTCTGGGGTTTTTCCAGGCTGAAAGGATTTAACCAGTTGAAGCTAGGGGGGCGCTATTTCATTATTGGATTTTAAAAAACGTGCCCGTTTTAAGCGCAATATTTTGTCACAAAAAGATGCTCGACTATGCATATAATTGCCAGCTTTGGAAAGAAAACACTCTGACGTTTTCAAAACTGCAAAGATATTATCTGTGGGTGCCCCAGAACTGATCTTACAGGCGAAACCAAGATGCAACCTCAAACAGGAAATGAACAGGATTTTTGAGGCTCTGTTTTCCATTGTCTCCTTATATGGCTGTGAAAGCGACACGAATTAGCCTGCCCTTTCTATCGTTTCTCCAAGTTGTCTGCAGTATTGTGACGTATTTGTAGGCATATCATTGGAAGATTGGCCATAAGAGACTACATTTACCAGGGGTCCGCCCAGTGTCCTTTGTTGAAATTGTTGCGTAATCTCCAAGCTGCTCGCATTCATCCATGTGATTGAGACAGAGAGGAGACTTCCAGGAATGATATATCATGAAGAGATATGTGAAAAACACATTGAGGATGTATTCTAAACAACGTTTACCATGTTTCAGACGATATTATGGATTTAATGTGGAAGAAAGTTTGGCGTTTGGATGAATGAATTTTCGTTTCTTTTTGGTAGCCAAACATGACGCAGAAAACGGACCGATTTCTCCTGCACAACTAATCTTTCAGGAAAACTGAACATTTGCTATCTAACTGAGAGTCTCCTCATTGAAAACATCCGAAGTTCTTCAAAGGTAAATGATTTATCGAATGTTTTTGCTGGTTTTTGTGAAATGTTGCCTGCTAATGCTAACGCAAAATGCTAATGCTAAATGCTAACAAATGCTAACGCTAAACGCTAGATGCTAGTTTGCTATGGTTGAGAAGCATATTTTGAAAATCTGAGATGACAGTGTTGTTAACAAAAGGCTAAGCTTGAGAGCAAATAGATTAATTTCATTTCATTTGCGATTTTCATGAATAGTTAACGTTGCGTTATGGTAATGAGCTTGAGGCTGTATTCACGATCCCGGATCCGGGATGGCTCGACGCAAGAAGTTAATAGCCTCAAAAAGTTCTTCCTCTGTAACTTGGCCTTCGCACTGATCTTTCCGTACATTTGTTAATTTTCAATTTTTTATATTATTTGGAAAGAATTCGTTACCATAATCTTCATTCAGTGGGAAAGGATGAGACGGAAAAGAGAACATTTGCCTAAAATAATTAGCTTCCTCTTTTAAAATATAATTCGGAGAATGAGTAACAAGTTTCTGCAAATTATTTTTCTTAGCGTTCCTGTATTAGAGATTCAGGAAGAATTTTGTGCATTTTTCTCCATATTCCATCCAGTTTGCTTTATTTTTGGAATAGATTATATTAGATCGTTCTTGAATAAGTTCCTCAAGTTCTTTTTGTTTTTCCTCTAACTTATTTTATATCTCAGTAGTATCATTTTTATTGCTATCTACCTGTACTATTAGTTCATGGATTTCCCTTCTTAGTCTTGTCTCCAGCCAGAAACGGCTTTAAATTTTTTTTATTGATGAATATTGAATTGAATGACCCTTGAAGGTACATTTAAAAGTATCCCAAACAATAAGGGGATTTGTTGAACCTATATTATACTGGAAAAATTGAGTTATGAATTATTTTGTCTTAGTTAAAAAATAAGTTGTCGTCCAGTAAACTTTGATTACATGTCAAATATCCCCATCCATGTGGAAAATCTATGAGAGTTATGTGAATGCCAGTTAGATGTAAAGGTTTTCCTCCTCTTTGTCTGAAGAGGAGAGGCGAGAAGGATCGGAGGACCAATATGCAGCGTGGTAAGTGTCCATGGTTCTTTTAATAAGAAATACTCAACATGAACACAAGTGATACAAAAACAATAAACGTGAAACGAACGAAAACCAAAACAGTACCGTGTGGTCAAAAACACAGACACGGAAACAAACACCCCCCAACAAACAGTGAAACCCAGGCAACCTAAGTATGATTCTCAATCAGAGACAACTAATGACACCTGCCTCTGATTGAGAACCATACTAGGTCGAAACATAGAAATCCCCAAATCATAGAAAAACAGCTCAGTACTGAGGGGTAGCTCTGGACTGAGGGGTAGCTCAGGACTGAGGGGCAGCTCCGGACTGACTGACGATTCTGGCGGATCCTGGCTGACTGGCGGCTCTGGCAGATCCTGGCTGACTGGTGGCTCTGGCAGATCCTGGCTGACTGGTGGCTCTGGCAGATCCTGGCTGAATGGCGGCTCTGGCAGATTCTGGCTGACTGGCGGCTCCATGCTGACTGGCGGCTCTGGCGGCTACATTCTGACTGGCGGCTCTGGCGACTCCATGCTGACTGGCGGCTCTGGCGACTCCATGCTGACTGGCGGCTCTGGCGACTCCATGCTGACTGGCAGCTCTGGTGGCTCCATACAGACTGGCGGCTCTGGCGGCTCATGATAGACTAGTGGCTCTGGCAGCTCCTGACAGACGGGAGACTCTAGCAGCTCTGGACAGACGGGAGACTCTAGCCAGTCTGGACAGACGGGAGACTCTAGCAGCTCTGGACAGACGGGAGACTCTAGCCGCTCTGGACAGACGGGAGACTCTAGCCGCTCTGGACAGACGGGAGACTCTAGCCGCTCTGGACAGACGGGAGACTCTAGCCGCTCTGGACAGACGGGAGACTCTAGCCGCTCTGGACAGACGGGAGACTCTAGCACCTCTGGACAGACGGGAACACCTGTAGGGAGGAGACAGAGAGACAGCCTGGTGCGTGGGGCTGCCACAGGGCCCACCAGGCTGGGGAGACCTCCAGGAGGCTTGGTGTTAGGAGGAGGCACCTGAAGGACCGGGCTGTGAGGGAGCACTGGAGCTCTGGTGCGTAGCCTTGGCACCACTCCGCCAGGCTGGATAACTACTCTAGCCCGGACCCTCCAGAGTGCAGGCACAGGTTGAACCGGGCTGTGGGTAATCACGGGAGATCTAGTGCCACTACGCGCACCTCTCCCTTAGGCTCCACTCCCACATTTACCCAGCACGAGCGGAGCGCAGGCATAGGACGCACTGCACCCTCCCAGCGCCCCGGCAGCACGCAGAGCCGGTGCAGGATACCCTGGACCGAAACGGCGTACCGGCGAACAGACACGCTGAGCAGGCACTATAGGCCCTGGCTGGATGCCCACACTCGCATGACACTTTCGGGGGGCTGCCCTATAGCGCACCGGGCTATGGGCACGTACTGGCGACACCGTGCGCCTAACAGCATAACACATTGCCTGACCAGTAACGCGCTGCTTATAATAAGCACGAGGAGTGAGCTCAAGTCTGCTACCTGGTTTAATCCCACACCCCGTGCTGCCTCCTCATATCGCCGCCGCTCAGCTTTCGCTGCCTCCAGCTCTGCTTTGGGGCGGCGATATTCCCCAGCCTGTGCCCAGGGTCCTTCCTTCTCTGTTCAAAATCTCCTCCCATGTCCAGGAGTCCTGTGATGCTGGCCGCTGCTGCTGCCGCTGTCTGTTACCACGCCGCTTGGTCCTTGGTTGGTGGGTGTTTCTGTAAAGGTTTTCCTCCTCTTCGTCTGAAGAGGAGAGGCGAGAAGGATCGGAGGACCAATATACGGCGTGGTAAGTGTCCATGGTTCTTTTAATAAGAAATACTCAACATGAACACAACTGATACAAAAACAATAAACGTGAAACGATCGAAAACCTAAACAGTACCGTGTGGTGAAAAACACAGACATGGAAACAAACACCCCCCAACAAACAGTGAAACCCAGGCTACCTAAGTATGATTCTCAATCAGAGACAACTAATGACACCTGCCTCTGATTGAGAATCATACTAGGCCGAAACATAGAAATCCCAAAGTCATCGGAAAAAAAACATAGTCTGCCCACCCCAACTCACGCCCTGACCATACTAAAGAATGACAAAACAAAGGAAATAAAGAACGTGACATTAGATGATGATCCGATCGCATTCTGTCTCCTATCAAAACTTTTTGTAACCTTTGATGCAAGAGAGAAAGAGACAAGAAAGTAGTCAAGACGACTAGCTTGATTAAGTCTCCTCCATGTATATCTCACTAGGTCAGGGTTTTTTAAGTCTCCAAATATCCACTATTTCTAAAGTGTCCATAATATTTGTGATTTCCTTAAGGGCACGGTGACGATAGTTTGTAGAGTGATTACCTTTACGGTCCATTGAGGTATTTAACACTGTGTTATAGTCTCCTACCATAATGATTAGATCATTTGTTGCCTGTAAGTTCAATAAATTGTTGTTTTTGAAGAAGTCTGGATCATCCTGATTTGGACCATACAGATTATTGAGCCAGATCTCTTTTCCGTACACTTTCATATTCGAAAGGATCCACCTTCTTTGCGAATCATTCCTGACTATTTGCACATTCAGATCGAAATTTATGTTAATTAATATCATCACACCTTTTGAGTTCCTTTGACCATGACAAAAGAAAATTTCACCATTCCCTTTTCCACGCAACTTCATCTAAGGATGTACAGTCAAAAGTTTTGGCCAAAAGTTTTGAGAATGACACAAATATTAATTTCCACAAAGTTTGCTGCTTCAGTGTTTTTAGATATTTTTTGTCAGATGTTACTATGGAATACTGAAGTATAATTACAAGCATTTCAAATGTGTCAAAGGCTTTTATTGACAATTACATGAAGTTGATGCAAAGGGTCATTATTTGCAGTGTTGACCTTTCTTTTTCAAGACCTCTGCAATAGGCAAGGCATGCTGTCAATTAACTTCTGGGCCACATCCTGACTGATGGCAGCCCATTCTTGCATAATCAATACTTGGAGTTTGTCAGAATTTGTGGGTTTTTGTTTGTCCACCCGCCTCTTGAGGATTGACCACAAGTTCTCAATGGGACCTAGGGAGTTTCCTGGCCATGGACCCAAAAAATCTGTTTTGTTCCCCGAGCCACTTAGTTATCCCTTTGCCTTATGGAAAGGTGCTCCTTCATGCTGGAAAAGGCATTGTTCATCACCAATCTGTTCCTGGATGGTTGGGAGAAGTTGCTCTCGGAGGATGTGTTGGTACCATTCTTTATTCATGGCTGTGTTCTTAGGGAAAATTGTGAGTGAGCCCACTCCCTTGGCTGAGAAGCAACCCCACACATGAATGGTCTCAGGATGCTTTACTGTTGGCATGACACAGGACTGATGGTAGCGCTCACCTTGTCTTCTCCGGACAAGCTTTTTTCCGGATGCTCCAAACAATCGGAAAGAGGATTCATCAGAGAAAATGACTTTACCCCAGTCCTCAGCAGTCCAATCCCTGTACCTTCTGCGGAATATCAGTCTGTCCCTGATGTTTTTCCTGGAGAGAAGTGGCTTCTTTTGCTACCCTTCTTGACACCAGGCCATCCAACCAAAAGTCTTCACCTCACTGTGCGTGCAGATGCACTCACACCTGCCTGCTGCCATTCCTGAGCAAGCTCTGTACTGGTGGTGCCCCGATCCCGCAGCTGAATCAACTTTAAGAGACGGTCCTGGCACTTGCTGGACTTTTTTGGGCGCCCTGAAGCCTTCTTCACAGCAATTGAACCGCTCTCCTTGAAGTTCTTGATGATCCGATAAATGGTTGATTTAGGTGCAATCTTACTGGCAGCAATATCCTCGCCTGTGAAGCCCTTTTTTGTGTAAAGCAATGATGACGGCACGTGTTTCCTTGCAGGTAACCATAGTTGACAGAGGAAGAACAATGATTCCATGCACCACCCTCCTTTTGAAGCTTCCAGTCTGTTATTCAAACTCCATCAGCATGACAGAGTGATCTCCAGCCTTGTCCTCGTCAACACTCACACCTGTGTTAATGAGAGAATCACAGACATGATATCAGCTGGTCCTTTTGTGGCAGGGCTGAAATGCAGTGGAAATGTTTTTGGGGGTTTTAGTTCATTTGCATGTGAAAGAGGGACTTTACAATTAATTGCAATGTATCTGATCACTCTTCATAACATTCTGGAGCATATGCAAATTGCCATCATACAAACTGAGGCACCAGACTTTGTGAAAATGAATATTTGTGTCATTCTCAAAACTTTTGGCCACGACTGTAGAATGAATTTCCTGTAAACAGTATATGTTATATTCCTTTTCTTTTAGCCATGTAACGACTGATCTTCTTTTTTATAATCTGCTAAACCGTTACAATTATAACTGGCTATACTTATTTCACCCCTTACCATAACTAGATCATATTCTCAGTCTAAATGTACCATAATTAGTGCTTGTAAAATTACTGCTATCAGAGGTATTATAACGGTCAAAAATAGAGCTTTCAAATGTCTGATATTTAGAATTCAAGAAATAGGTTCTAGCAATATTAGTTTTATTCCCTTGCCTGTTTGCCTGTGAGCCAATGCCACAGATGTTAGAAAATTGAGACAATTTTTTGTAACACATCTGAGTAGGTTGATGTGTATGATATTGGATGTGTTATAGTGAGAGTGTGTACAATGTCTGTATAAGAGTAAGACTATAAGAGTATAATGTGTGATGTCCAAATAAATAATAACTCTTCCATGGTTGAGTGTCTTTGTGTAATATGTAGTGTGTATAGCCTTAATATTCATGATGATAATTGCAATCCATATCGTATCACCATCATAGTTGCATCATAATTACCTTTAACATAATTGAAAAACAAATCCCAACATTTCCATAGCAATTGACGTTTCGCATGATCATGAAAGAGACCTTGCATTACTCTAGAGACGGCTTCACTACAGTACGAGGTTTGATGTTGGTGTGCTGTGCCTTTTTTTCTCCACACATAGTGTTGTGTGTTCCTTCCAAACAACTCAGCTTTAGTTTAATCTGTCCACAGAATATTTTGCCAGTAGCTTTGTGGAACGTCCAGGTGCTCTTTTGCAAACATCAGACATGCAGCAGTTGCTTCTTCCATGGTGTCCTCTCATGAACACCATTCTTGTTTAGTGTTCTACGTATCGTAGACTCGTCAACAGAGATAGCATGTTCCAGAGATTTCTGTAAGTCTTTAGCAGACACCCTAGGATTCTTCTTAACCTCATTGAGCTTTCTGCACTGTGCTCTTG
This sequence comes from Oncorhynchus gorbuscha, assembly GCF_021184085.1. Lineage (NCBI taxonomy): Eukaryota > Metazoa > Chordata > Actinopteri > Salmoniformes > Salmonidae > Oncorhynchus > Oncorhynchus gorbuscha. The sequence goes on along the minus strand of NC_060191.1, from coordinate 34,150,113 downwards.
CAGTCACCTTTGCAGGATGGCCATTCTTAGGGAGAGTAGCAACAGTGCTGATCTTTTTCCATTTATAGACAATTTGTCTTACTGTGGACTGATGAACATCAAGGCTTTTAGAGATACTTTTGTAATCCTTTCCAGCTTTATGCAAGTCAACAATTCTTAATCTTTGGTCTCCTGAGATCTCTTTTGTTCAAGGCATAGTTCACATCAGGCAATGATTCTTGTGAATAGCAAACTCAAATTGTGTCAGTGTTTTTTATAGGGCAGGCCAGCTCTAACCAACATCTCCAATCTCGTCTCAAGGATTGTACTCCAAGTTAGCTGACTCCTGACTCCAATTAGCTTTTGGAGATGTCATTAGCCTAGGGGTTCACATACTTTTTCCAACCTACACTTCAAATGTTCAAATTATGTATTTAATATAGACAAGAAAAATACAACAATGTATGTGTTATTAGATTAAGCACACTGTGTTTGTCTGTTGTTGTGACTTAGATGAGGATCAAATCAAATTTTATGACCAATTTATGCAGAAATCCAGATCATTCCAAAGGGTCCACATACTTTTTCTTGCCACTGTAGACCTCAGAATAACTGGAGTGAGTATGATAAGCACTTCAGTCAGACGCCTAAGAAGATATTAGGCAATGTTTGATTCACTTGTCTCTCATTCTTCATTTGCTTTGCCCCGAGGAAGAGGACCTATTCCCGGGTAGCACGCCACCAGGTGCAAGTTGAGAGCATGTATTGAAACTCCGGACTCCTCGCTCTCTCTGTTTTGTTCATTAACACAGGCAGTCAGAGGAGCCACCACGACGGACACAGTGACCCACTCGTTACTTGAGAGGCCTTTCAGTTGTATTTCTCCCCTCTCCCCCAACGTTTATTAAACAACTTTTTGAGCATCGTAAAACGGTCTCCCGCTGTCTTATTTTACCGTGAGTTTCACTTTTGACTCCTCTGGCCTGCCACAGTACTTATGGAAATTGTAACGGAATTCCCTTCTACAGAGGAGGAGTAGCAAGGATCAGACCAATGTGCAGCGTGGTCTGCGTGATATATATAATAAATCAACAGAACACTGAGCAAAATAACAAAAGTACAAACAAACAACCGAAACAGTCCCGTATGGTGAAAACACTAACACAGGATACAACCACCCACAAAACACAATAGAAAACAGGCTACATAAATATGGCTCCCAATCAGAGACAACGACTGACACCTGCCTCTGATTGAGAACCATACTAGACCAAACACATAGAAATATAACAGAACAAAACATAGAAAAACAACATAGAATTCCCCCCCCCCCAACTCACGCCCTGACCAACTAAAATAAAAACATAAAAAAGGAACTAAGGTCAGAACGTGACAGAAATAAGCTAGTGCCCTCGCCTCGATTTGGCGAGGGCACTAGAACAATCTGCAATACCCAGCCTCACTCTACTAAAATCTGAAGTCAAATGTCTAAACTCATGATATGGTTCTTCTGTCCCCAGCCAAAGAGGGCCAACAGCAGCACTTAGACCTTCTGCACAGATTGGGTCAGACCTGGGCCCCGACAGTAAATCTCAGTAAGTTTCAAAGAAGGTCTAGCTGCCAGGACGACACATTTCCATCTAGACACCGTTGCCCTAGAGCATAAAAAAAAAACTATTACATACCTCGGCCTAAACATCAGCGACACAGGTAACTTCCAGGAAAGCTGTGAACAGTCTAAGGCACAAGTCAAGAAGGGCCTTCTACGCCATTAAAAGGAACATAAAATTCAACATACCAATTAGGATCTGGCTAAAAATACCTGAGTCAGTTAAAGAACCCATTGCCCTTTATATCTGTGAAGTCTGGGGTCCGCTCACCAACCAAGAATTCACAAAATGGGACAAAGTCCAAATTGAGACTCGGCATGCAGACTTCTGGAAAAATATCCTCTGTGTACAATGTAAAACACTAAATAACGCAAGATGAGCAGAATAATGCTGATCCCAATAAATATCAAAATCCATAAAAGAAATGTTACATTTTACATCTTCAAAGGAAGCGATTCCCAAACCTTCCATAACAAAGCCAGCACATAACAAATTCCCAGCACAGAAACACAATCAACCAAATCATGAGAAAACAAAAAGATAATTATTTCCAATGTGTTTTGTAATTAATCAAATAAACTGAGAACTAGAATGCTATTTGGCCCTAAACAGAGATTACACTGTGGCAGAATACCTGACCACTGTGACTGACCCAAAATTAAACGAAAGCTTTGACTATGTACAGACTCAGTGAGCATAGCCTTCCTATTGAGAGAGGCCATCGTTGGCAGACCTGGCTCTCAAGAGAAGACTGGCTATCCAGAGCAGAGTTAGAAAGGTACACAACGGCAGGCAGTCTCGGGGTCAGGGCAGGCAGAGGTCAGTAATCCAGGGTTGTGTGACAAGGTACAGAACGGCAGGCAGGCTCAGGGCAGGCAGAATGGTCAAAACCGGGTAAGCTAGAAAACAGGAAATAGAGAACCAACGCCAGGCATATGGGAAAACCACTAGTAGGCTCGACGAAACAAAGCTAACTGGCAACAGACGAACAGAGAACACAGGTATAAATACACTGGGTATGTGGCAGGGTCTACAGTCAATCACGGATTACAAAAAGAAAACCAGCCCTTCACGGACCAGGATGTCTTGCTCCCAGGCAGACTAAATAACTTTTTTGCCCGCTTTGAAGACAATACACTGCCACTGACACGGCCCGCAACCAAAACCTGCGGACTCTCCTTCAATCCAGCCGACGTGAGGAAAACATTTAAACATGTTAACCCTCGCAAGGCTGGGTTAATAACCTCACACTCAACGTCAACAAAACAAAGGAGATGATTGTGGACTTCAGGAAACAGCAGAGGAAGCACCCCCTTATCCACATCGATGGGACAGTAGTGGAGAGGGTAGTAAGTTTTAAGTTCCTCTGCGTACACATCACAGACAAACTGAATTGGTCCACCCACACAGACAGCGTCATGAAGAAGGCGCAGCAGCTCCTCTTCAACCTCAGGATGATGAAGAAATTGGGCTTGATACCAAAAGCACTCACAAACTTCTACAGATGCACAATCGAGAGCATCCTGTCGGGCTGTATCACCACCTGGTACGGCAACTGCTCCGCCCACAACCGTAACGCTCTCCAGAGGGTAGTGAGGTCTGCACAACGCATCACCGGGGGCAAACTACCTGCCCTCCAGGACACCTACACCACCCGATGTCACAGGAAGGCCATAAAGATCATCAAGGACAACAACCACCCGAGCCACTGCCTGTTTACCCCGCTATCATCCAGAAGGCAAGGTCAGTACAGGTGCATCAAAGCAGTGACCGAGAGACTGAAAAACAGCTTCTATCTCAAGGCCATCAGACTGTTAAACAGCCACCACTAACATTGAGTGGCTGCTGCCAACACACTGACTCAACTCCAGCCACTTTAATCATGGGAATTGATGGAAATTGATGTAAAATATATCACTAGCCACTTTAAACAATGCCACTTTATTTACATACCCTACATTACTCATCTCATATGTATATACTGTACTCGATACCATCTACTGCATCTTGCCTATGCCGTTCTGTACCATCACTCATTCATATATCTTTATGTACATATTCTTTATCCCTTTACACTTGTGTGTATAAGGTAGTCATTTTGGAATTGTTAGGTTAGATTACTTGTTGGTTATTACTGCATTGTCGGAACTAGAAGCACAAGCATTTCGCTACACTCGCATTAACATCTGCTAACCATGTGTATGTGACAAATACATTTGATTTGATTTGATTTTGAAGATGGGTGACACCTAGAGGGGGGTGGAGACAAGCACAAAGACAGGTGAAACAGATCAGGGTGTGACGCACAAAATTAGTTGGAAACTGATCTGCACTTCCTAACCTCCTGCCAATATGACCATATTAGAGACACATATTTTGATAAACCATAACTCATGACCTCTATGATGTTTAAATGTCTTTTTAAAATTAAACAAACCAAGTAACCAAGTGACAGAAAAAGTAAGATATCTCAAAAGAAACAGTAAAACAGTCAAATAATACTTGAGTAAACGTCTAAAAGTATTTGGTTGAAATGTATTTAAGTATCAAATGTCAAAGTATAAATCAGTTAAAATGTCTTATATTAAGCAAACCAGACGACATGATTTTCTTTTCTTTTTTAAATTTACAGATAGCCAGGGTCACAGTTCAACACTCAGACATCATTTACAAACAAAGCATTTGTGTTTAGTGAGTCTGTCAGATCAGAGGAAGTAGGGATGACCAGGGATGTTGTCTTGATAAGTGCGTGAATTCGACCAATTTCCTGTCCTGCTAAGCATTCAAATTGTAACGAGTACTTTTGGGTGTCAGGGAAAATGTAAGGAGTAAAAAGTACATGATTTTCTTTAGGAATGTAGTGGAGTAAAAGTAAAAGTTGTCAAAAATATAAATAGTAATGTAAAGTAAAGATACCAAAAAAAGTACTTTACACCACTGCAAGTAACAGTCTGTTAAATCATACACTGAGTGTACAAAACATTAGGAAAACCTTCCTTATTGAGTTGCACCCCCCTTTGCCCTCAGAAGAGCCTTAATTCGTCGGGAATGCAAAGACACTTAAGTCTTTTGTCTTGCCTAATTCACCCTCCCAGTGGCACACATAGACAATCCATGTCTCAATTGTGTTAAGGCTTAAAAGTCCATCTTTAACCTGTCTCCGCCCCTTCATCTACACTGATTGGATTTAAGTGGATTTAACAAGTGACATCAATTAGGGATCATAGCATTTCCCATGGTCACCTGTTTTTGTAGACTCAGTGTATATATTATGAGTAATTCTTCATCAATCATTAAATTCAAAAGTCCTATGAAATAAAACATATTTGCGGGAGCTGTGGGAGTCTCGTTGACACTCAAAACGTACCAAAACACTGTGCATTTGCCTCACAAACACATCAGTCAGTTTTGGCCAGGGATCAATGTCATGGATTATCATACCCAATTGTTATTGCAAGCGATCATCAGTTACATTTTTTGACACACCATCTACTCCAGCACAAGGAAAGGCCCATAGGATTCAGGTTTGTGTACACAGTATCATATACTACTAGCATATAGTACTTAAAACTTCTTAGGGCTGCAATCCCGTTAACGGCCCAGGGCCCAGTGTACATGGGTGGCCAAGGATGCAGGGCATTTCCAAAGTTAAACCCAACCCTCGTTACCCCCTTGACAGTGGAACACAGAGAGTAGAGAGCAGTTAATGACATTTCTCCAGAGAAGGAGCCTTTGGGGCGGTCTTGTTTGGAATGAGTCCCAGCTGTTTTAAGGGTTAAGGGTGGGGGGGTAATTAGAGATCTCCCTTGTGAGTGACAGAAGGGGGGATGAAGAGGGGGGGTCATAAATCTAGTGGGCTAATTATACAGCAGTACAAGCAAACTGTCTGTTAATCTTGGGCACGGATCATCAACTGGATTCAGCAGCGGGCTGTTTTTTTCTTGAGCGGATGGTCAGGGGACTGGAATATAATTATAAATCATTTATAGACTGCAAATTGACCACAGGAAGAACAAACAAATATAATACTTGACTAAAACATAATCCTTTCAATCCTTGCTTACATTTGCATATGATCACATACATATCTCTCTATTATGCGTGGGAATACTTTGGAACAGATTTCCAAAATTAAAATCACGTGCTGCTGATTTGCGGGTGTTTTTTTACAGTCTTTTTAAAGAAGATAAAATCAAATCACACTTGGGCCATATTCGGCCGGTGGGCCGCCAGTTGGAGAACCCTGATTTAGTTACACCACCTCCTCCCATAACCCATACTCTCTGTTATACACACACTAACACACTCCTCTATTCTCTCATTCCCTTTGTTCCTACCTTTGCTTCTCTCGCTCTTTTCCAAGACATGCTACTCAATAGAATTGTAAGGGACATCTTCATTGCAATAACAAAAAGTGAGAATGCAGGACACATGCTCATGAACCCTCCCCACATTTTACCATGAAGTGGAAAATGCCAGCATAGGATTCTGGTGGTACCACTTTGACAAAGAGATTGGGGTGCATGGTAAGGCAGGACAGGACAGCCAGAAGTCAACAGTCACAGGTTAGACAAATAAAGAGACAGGCAATATGCACGTTAACAATTGTTATGATATGGGGTTTAGGTTAGTGTTAGCCCACAGTTAGGCTGCACACTACTAGGTTACACATCCACACTCCATCCCCACGTGGCAGCACCAACCGGATCAAGGGCATTGCTCTACCAGGAAACCTTAATAAGCTTCAGTTGCAGGCAATTATGGTGATCATTAGTCAGGGTCCCAGCTGGCAGAGCCTGAGGTGTTGATAAATCAGGAAATCAGATTTTGCATGTCCATTTAAATTATTTTTAAAGCAACTTCATAATGGTCTATCAACTAGAAACGTTTTAAAGTCATCCACAACAATAGCATGAAGAACCATGTTACGTTTGGCTTTGACATCTTGAAATACACTGAGTGTACAAAACATTAGGAACCTTCCCTGTTGCCCTCAGAACGGCCTCAATTAGTCAGGGCATGGATTCTACAAAGTGTCGAAAGTGTTCTACAGAGATGCTGGCCCATGTTGACTCCAACACTGGTCGAAAAGGGTCAATATCAGGGGATATCTTTATCTATATATTTCCGGATATCTGACATTTTATTAGATATACGGTGCATTCAGAAAGTATTCCAACCCTTTCGTTTTTCCACCTTTTGTTACATTACAACCTTATTCTAAAATTGATTAAATACCCTACAATGACAAACCGAAAAAACTTTTTTCAAATATTTTGCACATTTATTAAAATAAAAAACATAAATAACTTATTTACATAAGTATTCAGACCCTTTGCTATGAGACTCTAAATTGAGCTCAGGTGCATCCCCTTTCCATTGATCATCCTTGAGATGTTTCTACAACTCGATTGGAGTCACCCTGTCTTAAATTCAATTGATTGGACATGATATGGAAAGGCACACACCTGTCTATATAAGGTTCCACAGTTAACAGTTGTCAGAGCAAAACACAAGCCATGAGGTTGAAGGAATAGTCTGTAGAGCTCCAACACAGGATTGTGTCGAGGCACAGATCTGGAGAAGGGTACCAAAAATGTCTGCAGCATTAAAGGTTCCCAAGAACACAGTGGCCTCCATAACTCTTAAATGGAAGAAGTTTGGAACCACCAAGACTCTTCCTAGAGCTGGCCGCCTGGCCAAACTGAGCAATCGGGGAGAAGGGCCTTGGTCAGGGAGGTGACCAAAAACCCGATGGTCACTCTGACAGAGCTCCAGAGTTCCTCTGTGGAGATGGGAGAACCTTCCAGAAGGACAACCATCTCTGCAGCACTCCACCAATCAGGCCTTTATGGTAGAGTGGCCAGACGGAAGCCACTCCTCAGTAAAAGGCACATGACAGACTGCTTGGAGTTTACCAAAAGGCCCCTAAATGACTCTAAGACCATGAGAAAGAACATTCTCTGGCCTTATGAAACCAAGATTGAACTATTTGGCCTGAATGGTCAAGCATGGTGGTGGCAACATCATGCTGTGGGATGTTTTTCAGCAGCAGGGATGGGGAGACTAGTCAAGAACGAGGGAAAAATAAACAGAGCAAAGGACAGAGAGATCCTTGATGAAAACTTGCTCCAGAGTGCTCAGGACCTCAGACTGGGGCATAGGTTCACCTTCCAACAGAACAACGACCCTAAGCACACAGCCAAGACAATGCAGGAGTGGCTTCTCTGAATGTCCTTGAGTGGCGCAGCATGAGCTCGGACTTGAACCCGATCTCAAATCAAATCAAATCAAATCAAATGTGTCACTTACACATGGTTAGCAGATGTTAATGCGAGTGTAGCGAAATGCTTGTGCTTCTAGTTCCGACAATGCAGTGATAACCAACAAGTAATCTAACTAACAATTCCAAAACTACTGTCTTATACACAGTGTAAGGGGATAAGGAATATGTACATAAGGATATATGAATGAGTGATGGTACAGAGCAGCATACAGTAGATGGTATCGAGTACAGTATATACATATGAGATGAGTGTGTAGACAAAGTAAACAAAGTGGCATAGTTAAAGTGGCTAGTGATACATGTATTACATAAGGATGCAGTCGATGATGTAGAGTACAGTATATACATATGCATATGAGATGAATAATGTAGGGTAAGTAACATTATATAAGGTAGCATTGTTTAAAGTGGCTAGTGATATATTTACATCATTTCCCATCAATTCCCATTATTAAAGTGGCTGGAGTTGGGTCAGTGTCAATGACAGTGTGTTGGCAGCAGCCACTCAATGTTAGTGGTGGCTGTTTAACAGTCTGATGGCCTTGAGATAGAAGCTGTTTTTCAGTCTCTCGGTCCCAGCTTTGATGCACCTGTACTGACCTCGCCTTCTGGATGATAGCGGGGTGAACAGGCAGTGGTTCGGGTGGTTGATGTCCTTGATGATCTTTATGCCCTTCCTGTAACATCGGGTGGTGTAGGTGTCCTGGAGGGCAGGTAGTTTGCCCCCGGTGATGCGTTGTGCAGTCCTCACTACCCTCTGGAGAGCCTTACGGTTGAGGGCGGAGCAGTTGCCATACCAGGCGGTGATACAGCCCGCCAGGATGCTCTCGATTGTGCATCTGTAGAAGTTTGTGAGTGCTTTTGGTGACAAGCCGAATTTCTTCAGCCTCCTGAGGTTGAAGAGGCGCTGCTGCGCCTTCTTCACGACGCTGTCAGTGTGAGTGGACCAATTCAGTTTGTCTGTGATGTGTATGCCGAGGAACTTAAAACTAGCTACCCTCTCCACTACTGTTCCATCGATGTGGATAGGGGGGTGTTCCCTCTGCTGTTTCCTGAAGTCCACAATCATCTCCTTAGTTTTGTTGACGTTGAGTGTGAGGTTATTTTCCTGACACCACACTCCGAGGGCCCTCACCTCCTCCCTGTAGGCCGTCTCGTCGTTGTTGGTAATCAAGCCTACCACTGTTGTGTCGTCCGCAAACTTGATGATTGAGTTGGAGGCGTGCGTGGCCACGCAGTCGTGGGTGAACAGGGAGTACAGGAGAGGGCTCAGAACGCACCCTTGTGGGGTCCCCGTGTTGAGGATCAGCGGGGAAGAGATGTTGTTGCCTACCCTCACCACCTGGGGGCGGCCCGTCAGGAAGTCCAGTACCCAGTTGCACAGGGCGGGGTCGAGACCCAGGGTCTCGAGCTTGATGACGAGCTTGGAGGGTACTACGGTGTTGAATGCCGAGCTGTAGTCGATGAACAGCATTCTCACATAGGTATTCCTCTTGTCCAGGTGGGTTAGGGCAGTGTGCAGTGTGGCTGAGATTGCATCGTCTGTGGACCTATTTGGGCGGTAAGCAAATTGGAGTGGGTCTAGGGTGTCAGGTAGGGTGGAGGTGATATGGTCCTTGACTAGTCTCTCAAAGCACTTCATGATGACGGAAGTGAGTGCTACGGGGCGGTAGTCGTTTAGCTCAGTTACCTTAGCTTTCTTGGGAACAGGAACAATGGTGGCCCTCTTGAAGCATGTGGGAACAGCAGACTGGTATAGGGATTGATTGAATATGTCCGTAAACACACCGGCCAGCTGGTCTGCGCATGCTCTGAGGGCGCGGCTGGGGATGCCGTCTGGGCCTGCAGCCTTGCGAGGGTTAACACGTTTAAATGTCTAACATCTCTGGAGAGACCTGAAAATAACCGTGCAGCAATGTTCCCCATCCAACCCGACAGAGCTTGAGAGGATCTGCAGAGAAGAATGGGATAAACTCCACAGATACAGGTGTGCCAAGTTTGTAGAGTCATACCCAAGAAGACTCAAGGCTGTAATCGCTGCGAAATGTGCTTCAGCAAAGTACTGAGTAAAGGTTCTGAATACTTATGTAAATGTGATATTTCATTTTTTAATTTGTTTTTTATTTTGCAACAATTTCTAAAATAAATGTTTTGCTTTGTCATTATGGGGTATTGTGTGTAGACTGATGAGGGGAAAAAACAAGTCAATTTTGGAATAAGGCTGCAACTTAACAGAATGTGGAAAAAGTCAAGGGGTCTGAATACTTTCCAAATGCACTGTCAATCTGAATGGCACACATACACAAGCCATGTCTCAATTGTCTCAAGGCTTGAATAGCCTTCATTAACCTGTCTTCCCCCCTTTCATCTGCACTGATTGAAGTGGATGTAACAGGTAACATCAATAAGGGATCATAGCTTTCACCTGGATTCACCTGGTCAGTCTATGTCATGGAAAGAGCAGAGCTGTGTTTCAAACTCATAAAAGACACACCCTCTTCCACTTACCCTCGCCTTATGCCTTATCTTGGACGTCGGTCCAAACGATTAGCCAAACAATTATGTTCACTTTGGGGCCTGAAATGCCCCATAATTCAATCCGCGATGATTGTACATCCGCTAAGAAAAGTCCGCCAAAACTTAAAACCTCAACGTCAATATGGATGAGTCAACATACAAGTGTAAGTAAAAACGAATGTAAAAAAGGTTACAAATTCCATTTAGTCCATTTAAAAAATCATTCCTTCCTCCCTCGCCCCTTGCCCTGCAAGTGTATACCTGTCAGACGTCATGATAATTCGTCAGAAGTGTCCACTTAATTTGAGGGGATAGGGTGTATTTTAAGTGCTGCCCAGGTGTTTAATGTTTTGTTCACACAGTGTATAAGGAAACTATTAACAACTATTTTTTTTTGACTATGTAACGCTAATGCTTAAAATAATCATAAAAAATCCTCTTCCATGGACTAAAGGCCGGATTTACTCCAAATGTGGTTTTTGAACTCCTCACCGTGGTCCCTAAAGAGCTTGATAAAATAACGTGCATTTAAAGATGGCCTCAATATACCAGTAGACGCATATTAGCACATAGAGTTGTTATGATATGGGGTTTAGGTTAGTGTTAACACACAGTTAGGCAACACACTACCAGGTTACACTTCCAAACTCCATCCCCAGGTAGCAGCACCAACCGGGTCAAGAGCATTGCTCTGCCAGGTAGCCATGATAAGGACATCAAAGTGCAGGCAATTAAGGTGATCGTCAGTCAGAGTCCCAGCTGGCAGAGCCGTGAGGCTGCTGGTTTGTTTGGTGGCCATGAGACCTTTCGTTTGGTTTTGAGACTTTCGTTTGTGTTACGATAATGAGTGAAGAGGTGTGGAGTCAGGCGCAGAGAGCAAAAGATGTGGGAAAAACAACACGCTTTAATGTCCCGGAAACATAACATGTACAAAAGTGGAAACACAAATGAACAGAAATATAAACGGACAGCGTGAAACCCAAATGCCAACAAAATACACTCAAACAACAAAACAGACGAACAAGCCTGCACGAAACAGAAGCGGGCTAAACAGACTATATATAACCCTATCCTAACAACCAAACTAGAAACAGGTGCTACCAATTAGACAAAACTAAACGAACACAGAACAACGGATCGGCGATAGCTAGTAGACCGGCGACGACGACCGCCGAGCGCCACCCGAACAAGAAGGGGAGTCACCTTCGGTAATATTCGTGACAGTTTGGCCATGCCTGTTTGTAAGTTTTCCTTTTTGTATGTTTATTTTCATCACCCATCTGAACAAATGAAGAGTTTCAATCCAAAACACTATACTATATATCCATTTTCAGAAATGTTGGCCAATTAGCTTTTATTGTCTAAACAAATTATGAAGAGATGTGTTTTTTCACCATCTAATCATTGCATTGGGTTTTTCAATGACAGATTTTAAACAAATACATGTCTATCACTTGATGGTTTCATTTCAGTACTCCTGTAGTAAGTAGGAGACAGATAGACTCACGCACACATACTTCATACACATGCAGACTACGTACTCACATAGTGCCTTCGGAAAGTATTCAGAACCCCTTGACTTTTTCACAAAATGTATTAAATTGTTTTTCCCCCCTCATCAATCTACACACAATACCCCATAAGTGTCGTTGCCCTGTTGGAAGGGGAACCTTCGCCCCCAGTCAGGTCCTGAGCTCTCTGGAGCAGGTTTTTATCAAGGATCTCTCTGTACTTTCCTGACTAGTCTCCCAGTCCCTGCTGCTGAACAACATCCCCACAGTATGATACTGCCACCACCATGCTTCACCGTAGGGATGGTGCCAGGTTTCCTCCAGACATGACGCTTGGCATTCAGGCCAAAGAGTTCAATCTTGGTTTAGTCAGACCAGATAATCTTGTTTCTCATGGCCTGAGAGTCCTTTAGGTGTCTTTTGACAAACTCCAAGTGGGCTGTCATGTACCTTTTACTGAGGAGTGGCTCCGTCTGGACACTCTACTATAAAGGCCTGATTGGTGGAGTGCTGTAGAGATGGTTGTCCTTCTGGAAGGTTCTCCCATCTCCACAGAGGAACTCTAGAGCTCTGTTAAAGTGAGATTCACCATTGGGTTCTTGGTCACCTCCCTGACCAAGGCCCTTTCCCCTGATTGCTCAGTTTGGCCAGCTCTAGGAAGAGTCTTGGTGGTTCCAAACTTATTCCATTTAAGAATGATGGAGGCCACTGTTCTGGGAGACCTTCAATACTGCAGAACTTTTTGGGTACCCTTCCCCAAATCTGTGCCTGGACCCAATCCTTTGTCGGCGCTCTACGGGAAATTCCTTCGACCTCATGGCTTGGTTTTTGCTCTGACATGCACTGTCAACTGTGGGACATTATATAGACAGGTGTGTGCCTTTCCAAATAATGTCCAATCAATAGAATTTACCACAGTTGGACTCCAATCAAGTTATAGAAACATCTCAAGGTTGATCAATGGAAAGGGGATGCACCTGAGCTGGTATGTGTCCATATTTATTTAATGAACACAGAAATAACAAAAATAACAACGAGAACGACCAAAACAGTTCTGGCTGGTGCAGACACACAACAGAAAACAACTACCCACAACTCAAGGGCGAAACCAGGCAGCCTAAGTATGGTTCTCAATCAGAGACAACGATTGACAGCTGCCTCTGATTGGGAACCATACCAGGCCAAACACATAGAAATAAAAACATAGAACAAAACATAGAATACCCACCCACATCACTCTGACCAAACTAAAAATAGAAACATACAAAGCAATCTACGGTCAGGGCGTTACATTCATGAGGGAAAATGTTAATTAATAGATTTAAGAATAAGGCTGTAACGTAACAAAATGTGGAAAAAGTCAAGGGGTCTAAATATTTTCCGAATGCACTTCTACGGAGGGTTTTTCAATGCGACATCAAACACTGGACCATTTATTTTCTACTCTTTTTCATACTGTGTATTTATATACTGTATTTTCCACATAGCTCATTCTATGAGCTATGCATTTTTGCTACACTGTTTATACCGCCTGTATGTATATGCTGGCTTCTTGACGGTTTACATATTTTCACCTGTACATATCATTCTTTTTTTTTGTGTATATATGCATAGATTGCTTTTGGATTAAAGGGATTCGTCCGTACATTTGTGATTTCTTGTTTTGTCGTTTTTTATTATTATTTCATACTTGTTTGACATTTTTACAGCCATGCCTCGAGCTAGTAACACATTTCGTTGCACCCGCTATAACACCTGCAACTGTGTACGTGACAAAAAGGCGCTGTAGAACAGCTGAACATGAATCTCGAGAGTCTCAGACAAAAACAAAAATGTTCAGCATGTCTCTCAGTGGCGCAGAGTTAAACGCCGTTTTCCACTCGGCCCCCTCTCTGACCAACAGCATTTTATTCTATTTGATTAATTCAACTTTGATCTACCAGCACCATCACCCCCGTCACAGGACACCAACACCCACCAACAGCCACCCCAAGGTGGCTCAACCTACCCCATACCCGGAATAAGTCATGTCAAGAGACCACTTTTTTGGACAAGCTATGTTTTTAAACAGTTAAATTTTCATGAATATTGATTATTTCCAGGGATACACAACATCGTAAATCATATGTAGATATCTTTGTTACAAAGAATACTATATTTCCCTTGACATGGTGATGCTGAAAATGGCTCAACTTACCCCACTCTCCCATACTTTTGATTTCAAATCATTTCCTGAGGCTTGGGGGAACTTCTGCCACCGCAGATTTCCCACATGCACGCACGCACGCAAGCACGCACGCACTCTCTCTCTAACAAACACACACACATGCACACGAAACATGCTTGTACACACACAGGCACATTCCTCTCTAACAGTAAACAGCTGCTCTGTGTGTCCATGTAGAGGAACGAAAGAGGTTCCGATGTTTGACGCACATGTGCACACACACACACACACACACACACACACACACACACACACACACACACACACACACACACACACACACACACACACACACACACACACACACACACACACACACACACACACACACACACACACACACACACACACACAGACACACACAGGATGCCACATTGCCACCATATCCATCACACAAACCTCGAGGACAAATATTCAAGCAATAACAAAGAGAGCAACAATGAAGAATTGTCTCTATGTCACCTCAATAAAAAACAGACTGGACGTCGCACGGAAAGCGGTGACTAAAACAAGTAACATTGTTTTTCGTGGGAGAAAGAGGTGTGACCACAGGGTCCATTTTTAGACCCACTGATACACCGAGGAGGCTGGGAAAGTAAAGAAGGCAGTAATAGGACAGGAAGTCAGCCCGACCCCCCCCCCCCCCCCCCCCCCGCTGTTGGGTCATGTGTTTGGAGCGGAGGCCCTGGGGCGGTCTGGAGGGGTGATAGAGATTTGATAGAGATCCTCCAAAGTCACTGAGAGACTGAACCATACAGAGAAGAGAACCAGGATCTCTCATGCCCATTCCCAGGAGAATAGGTTTGGAGAGGTGAGGGTCAATCTGGTTACACTGTGAGTTGGAGGTAAGTATCTACCTGTCACTGAAACATCCTACGATGTTTAAAACGCACGCACACACAAACACACCTTAGTGATGCGCGGGTTGACTTATAACATGCAGTCCCGGCGGTTATATCCGCGGGGCAGGCGGGTTTAGGGGCATGAAATATTGTGTAGATGGAGGGCGGGTAGGAGGTGGGTGGTTTGAATAATCCCTGTGATGTTTAATATGCCATTTGAATCTATCTAATTGTTTAGAATCCACAGATTGTCAACCGATGTGAATTCAACGTGAAATCAACCAAAAATGTTATCCTGTCATTGGAGTTAGGTTAAAACTTGAGTGGAAAAAATATAAATTCTCTTTCATTTATGACTTTTTGCAAATCCAACCAGTTTTTCACATTGATTCAATGTCAGCACATTGAATTTTTAGGTTTAAATGACATGGAATCAATACTTATTGATTGAACCAGTTTTTGCCCAGTGGGAAACTCTCACATAGCCTTTTATAATATTTACTCCTGCAGAATTAAGCATTTTTTGCAGTAAAAGGGTACACCAAATGTACATTTTCACTCAGGAACAGGGGTGGAGAAATATTATTTATTCCTTTCAGCATCTTGAGAGAATGGATGCGCGTTAGGGACCGTCTGTAAAGGTGCTATCTTTATCAGCGTCATAGAAGCTGATAGTACTGTACTTCAACCACATAAAATATGCATCCAAGCCAAACGGAAATCTTATCAGAAAAATGTTGGGTCATTTTCAGAACTTTTCATTCCCTTAAAACCAGTTATACTGATGTAATTTGGAAATTTAGCACGGAAATCTTTTTTTTTGTAATTGCATTTTCTTCCTGGTCCCTAAACATCTTCCCTGCACAAGAGAGACAGCGATTAAGAATATCACTAGATTGAAGCATTCGTTCTATCAATGTATGACATATTTTCTGGTGAGCAAGGGAGAGAATAGAAGAGAAGCTGCATATATCGAATTATAGACTAAGTTGACTAACATATAGCCTACCAAAATGTCAGAAATTATAAGCAGAAACATTCCACTGGGCACAGATGTCAGTTAAAAGTCTAGTTTTGATTTACATTTCATTGAAATGTCAACTAACGTGAGTGAATTCAAGGTGAAACGTAAAATAAATGCCAGCATGTCATTGGATTTAGGTTAAAAGCTAAAAGCTGGGAGGACAAAATACGAAATGTCCAACATCACATTATTTATTGTTTGCTTGAAATGACGTGGAAGCAATGTTGAATCAACCATTTTGACAATTTACAGCTGACCATGACAAGGGAATGTTAACGATTTAAACCGCATCACAAGTTTCATGGCTTCTTCGGTTGTTATTTCATAATTCCATCTCTGTTCTGCTTTTAGAGATATCCTGTCCAGCTGTTTGGCTCAGACTCAGTCTGGTCTGTAAGTTCTCTTTCTATTCTCTGAACATGCTCCATTCTGTCCGTTCTCTCTCTTCTCGCTGAACATGCTCCAGCATATCAATCGATCTTCCTCAAAACTAGAGCACACCTGACAGAAAGCAGGGTTGCCATGTTCACGGTTTTCATGCTGTTGGGCTACTTTGAAAATAACGTTTTTATGATCTATTAATTTCACTGTGACCTGCTATTGCTGACTTTCAGGCAATGAGGCAGGCTGCTGTTGCTGAGTGAGTGGTGGCGGGGCGGGAGCTTCATATACAGTCATTGGAAGGGAGGAGCGGCCTGTGTTTGTGTTTGTGTTTGTGTGTAGTACTGTTGAGACTGAGAGAGCGCTTCTGCTGCAGCTGGCAGCCGAGTCACATCAGCGAGAGGAGAGCAGTACGCGCACACAAGTGAGGTGTGGTTCAACGACAAAACAGCACTAGCTTGCTGCATACTTCTCCCTACCAAATTATTCTTTGTATTCTGACCGCCCCCAGTCCTACCAATCATTACAGCCAACGCAGCAAGGGAGAGAAACTGAGAATGAATCATCCAACAGTTTCAGAGCGAGGACGAGAGGATTGACCAATGTGCTTCTAATTTTTCAATTCAAAGAGGTTTATTGGCATGGGAAACATGTTTACATCGCTGAAACAATTGAACTAGATGATAAACCAAAGTGGGGGGAAAATAAGACCAGTAACCATTAAACTCAGAAAAGTTCCAAAATACAGTGTTGTAAGGATGTGCAAATAGTTAAAGTACAAAGGGGAAAATAAATCAATATAAATATGGGTTGTATTTACAATGGTGTTTGTTCTTCACTGGTTGCCCTTTTCTTGTGGCAACTGGTCACAAATCTTGCTGCTGTGATGGCACACTGTGGAATTTCACCCAGTAGATATGGGAGTTTATCAAAATTGGATTTGTTTTCAAATTCTTTGTGGATCTGTATAATCTGAGGGAAACATGTGTCTCTAATATTGTCATACATTTGGCAGGAAGTGCAGCTCAGTTTTCCACCTCATTTTGTGGGCAGTGTGCACATAGCCGGTCTGCCTACGGCGGCCTCTCAATAGCAAGGCTATGCTCACTGGGTCTGTACATAGTCAAAGCTTTCTTTCATTTTGGGTTAGTCACAGTGGTCATGTATTCTTTCACTGTTTAGGGCCAAATAGCATTCTAATTTGATCAGTTTTTTTGTTAATTGTTTCCAATTTGTCATGTAATTATGTTTTTGTTTTCTCATGATTTGGTTGGGTCTTATTGTGTTGCTGTCCTGGGGCTCTGTAGGGTCTGTTTGTGTTTGTGACCAGCTTGCTTAGAGAACTCTTCTCTAGGTTAATCTCTCTGTAGGTGATGGCTTCGTTAGGGAAGGTTTGGGAATCACTTATTTTTATGTGGTTGTAGAATTTAACGGCTCTTTTCTTGATTAGCGGGTATCAGCCTAATTTTGCTCTGCATGCATTATTTGTTGTTTAATGTTGTACTCTGAGGATATTTTTCAGAACTCTGCATGCAAAAAAATAATAAGTCTGCATGTCTCAATTTGGTGTTTGTCCCATGTCTTGGTTGGTGAGCAGACCCCAGACCTCACAACCATAAAGGGAAATGGGTTCCAGAACTATTTTTGGAATACCATTATTTTTGTCTTAATGAGATTTAATGTTCAGGCCCTGGTCTTAGGCAAAATTGTGAGTGAGCCCACACATGAATGGTCTCAGGATGCTTTACTGTTGGCATGACACAGGACTGATGGTAGCGCTCACCTTGTCTTCTCCGGACAAGCTTTTTTCCGGATGCTCCAAACAATCGGAAAGAGGATTCATCAGAGAAAATGACTTTACCCCAGTCCTCAGCAGTCCAATCCCTGTACCTTTTGCAGAATATCAGTCTGTCCCTGATGTTTTTCCTGGAGAGAAGTGGCTTCTTTGCTACCCTTCTTGACACCAGGCCATCCAACCAAAAGTCTTTGCCTCACTGTACGTGCAGATGCACTCACACCTGCCTGCTGCCATTCCTGAGCAAGCTCTGTACTAGTGGTGCCCCGATCCTGCAGCTGAATCAACTTTAGGAGACGGTCCTGGACTTTCTTGGGTGCCCTGGAGCCTTCTTCACAATAATTGAACCGCTCTCCTTGAAGTTCATGATGATCCGATAAATGCTTGATTTAGGTGCAATCTTACTGGCAGCAATATCCTTGCCTGTGAAGCCCTTTTTGTGCGAAGCAATGATGACGGCACGTGTTTCCTTGCAGGTAACCATGGTTGACAGAGAAAGAACAATGATTCCAAGCACCACCCTCCTTTTGAAGCTTCCAGTCTGTTATTTGAACTCCATCAGCATGATAGAGTGATCTCCAACCTTCTTCAACACTCATTTTGTGGCAGGGCTGAAATGCAGTGGAAATGTTTTTTGGAGATTCAGTTCATTTGCATGGCAAAAATGTACTTTGTCATTAATTGCAATTCATCTGATCACTCTTCATAACATTCTGGACTATATGCAAATTGCCATCATTCAAACTGAGGCAGCAGACTTTGTGAAAATTCATATTTGTGTCATTCTCAAAACTTTTGGCCACGACTGTACATGTCCCTGAGCCTGGAAATGGTTGATCTCCCCCTCTAGGATAGGGAAGCTGTTGTCGTTAAAGTATGGGGATTCTATTGGGAGGATATAGGTAGCACACATGAGGACATTTTTCACTGTTGAGATAATTTCCTTATACATTTTTAGCCAGACGTAAAATGTTCCTGTTTTGAATAATTTAATAGAGTGGGCTAGGTCTGTTTTTAGCTGTTTTTAGCATCTTCCCTGTTTCAAACCTGGTAGTTCGGTGGATGGGGCTACCAGCTCTCTGTAACCTAGAGGGCAAACAGTGCATCCGTCTCCTCTATACCATGTTTCTTGTAGAATGACAATGTCTGTATTTCCAATTTCTTTGATGAAGTCTGGGTTCCTGCTCTTTAGGCCAAAGGCAGATGACCTCAGACCTTGTATATTCCAGGATGAGAGAGTAAAAGCTTTGTGTTCCATGGTATCTAGTTTTTTTGTGTGGTTTTAGGCCTGGACCATCACAGTAAGTGTGATCAGAGCATGTTGAGTATCTGATACATACCTGTAAGGCCGCAGGATGGGGCTTGGGCAGGTGTAATAGTGAGAGTTGGGCCTGCTGCTCTGCTCACGGCCTGGACATATGTCCTGCGTATGTTCTGCTGTCATGTTGAGGTCCTTTCGGAAGGGGTAGGAGGCATGGGGGGAGGAAACACTTCAAAATGTTTCCTCAATGTCTTTAACCTCTTTCTTGACATAGGGGTAGTGTGCTCTCATAGCACTGTGCCATGTCAGGGGATGATCTGTGTGGGAAATTAAGTTGCGTACATTTCCCTCTTCGTAGCAGTCAGTAAATAGTGTCTCTGGATTGTCCTTAAAAACCTCTACAGGATCAGTGTCCCGTCCTCGGGATGGTTAAGCTAACGTAGACTGTGATTAGCATGAGGTTGCAAGAAAAAAAAAATCCCAGGACATAGACATGTCTGTTATGAGCAGAAAGCTTAAATTCTTGTTAATCTAACTGCACTGTCCAATTTCCAGTAGCTATTACAGTGAAAGAATCCCATGATATTGTTTGAGGAGAGTGCAGAATTATGAACTTAAAAATGTATGAATAAATCAATTAGGCACATTTGGGCAGTCTTGATACAACATTTTGAATAGATATGCAACAGTTCACTGGATCACTCTAAAACTTTGCACACACAGTGCTGCCATCTATTGGCCAAAGTCTAAATTGCGTCTCGTCTAGAATGGTTCATTATGGCCTTTCTCTTGCATTTCACAGATGAGGGTACAAAAAAAGACTAATGTGTTATATTCATCTACATTAATTTCACATTTTAACAAACTTCAAAGTGTTTATTTTCAAATGGGTTCCAAGAATATGCATATCCTTGCTTCAGAGCCTGAGCTACAGGCAGTTAGATTTGGGTATGTCATTTGAGGTGAAAATTGAAAAAACATGGTCAGATCCAGATTTATTAAGGGGCTTCTTTTTGTACTTATTGTGTGCAGTGTTATTTTTTTATATTCAAGGTGACCTCTGCACAGGGGGAAGCCATGGAGCAGGGAGCTTCAAAGGCCTCTACATTTGGGTGGGGGAGGCTATGAATGTCATGCAGGTGAATGAGGACCCAAAAGCGACTTGGCGAAAACAGAGTATTTAATCCAGAATAAACTTTACAAAACAAAAAGCATAATACTACACGTAAAGACAAGAACAGACTGGAGACTTGATCGAGAACTGCAGGTTGCCTCGGGAAGGCACTTGAACCTAGCAGACTCAGACACCTGCTCACCACGCAGCATCTGAGGGAAACACGACACGACAGGGCAAAACATAGACACAGCACGGTGAATTATAAATGAGGATCCGACAGGGCAGGTACGGGAAACAAGGAGTGAAATAGGGACTCTAATCAGGGAAAAGGATCGGGAACAGGTGTGGGAAGACTAAATGATGATTAGGGGAATAGGAACAGCTGGGAGCAGGAACGGAACGATAGAGAGAAGAGAGAGCGAGAGAGTGAGAGAGGGAGGGGGAGAGAGAGGGATAGAAAAAGGGAAAGAACCTAATAAGACCAGCAGAGGGAAACGAATAGAATGGGAAGCACAGGGACAAGACATGATAATAAATGACAAAACATGACAATGAAACGCTGCTGCCATTGTGGGCTCAAGAGTTCACACATCTCACTTCACACTTCAGTGCTATTTGAAGTTGCAGTCGGGTCTCTTCTGTCCTAGCAGCTTGGTAGCTTAGTAGACTTTAAAAAAAGTTAGTTTACATAACAAAATGACTTAGTTATTGTAACTTTTGGTCTTCAGAAGTAGCTTTAGACTGAACATTACTCACTCAGTTTGGGGTTGGATGGTATTTTGGTTTGCTATACGTTTCTTCTTGAAACGTGATTTTGTCAAAAATCAAGGTTGTAAGTTTTGGAATTTGGATTTAGAGGGTAGTATCCTGTGTAAGTCCTTGCTAAAAAAAACATGTTTATCTACGTTTATCCAACTTTAATTCCATTTTTTGGTCAGAAGAACTCAGGCAACCATTGCCAGAAAGTTGAAGTCATAGGGGAGTCAGAAGAACTCAGGCTACCATTGCCAGAAAGTTGAAGTCATAGGGGAGTCAGAAGAACTCAGGCTACCATTGCCAGAAAGTTGAAGGCATAGGGGAGTCAGAAGAACTCAGGCTACCATTGCCAGAAAGTTGAAGAAGTCAGAAGAACTCAGGCTACCATTGCCAGAAAGTTGAGTCAGAAGAACTCAGGCTACCATTGCCAGAAAGTTGAAGTCATAGGGGAGTCAGAAGAACTCAGGCTACCATTGCCAGAAAGTTGAAAGTCATAGGGGAGTCAGAAGAACTCAGGCTACCATTGCCAGAAAGTTGAAAGTCATAGGGGAGTCAGAAGAACTCAGGCTACCATTGCCAGAAAGTTGAAGTCATAGGGGAGTCAGAAGAACTCAGGCTACCATTGCCAGAAAGTTGAAGTCATAGGGGAGTCAGAAGAACTCAGGCTACCATTGCCAGAAAGTTGAAGTCATAGGGGAGTCAGAAGAACTCAGGCTACCATTGCCAGAAAGTTGAAGTCATAGGGGAGTCAGAAGAACTCAGGCTACCATTGCCAGAAAGTTGAAGTCATAGGGGAGTCAGAAGCGACGAGCTGCGGCACAGAGGTGAGGACGTAGGAACCGATTTTGACACGCTAGTTTATTGGCAAGACACGGTTCTACTGCCAGAATGCCAGCGAAATGGGCAAAATATGGGCAAAAATATTGCTAAGACTGGGAAAGAGAACGGGGTATAATGGAATGGATTAAGAGCATCCCAGAAAAGCTTACCATAGGTATTGCAAATCAGAAATGCGATCCCACCACACCGATCTTATTTCTCATGAACAAATGGAGAAACACAAGAAATGCTGCTCTATTTTCTAATGTAAGGACATCGTTTGACACAGGAACTACATTTGTATGAGAGAATAACACAGTTGAACAATCAGAGTTACAGACGGCTGCACATATTGCATGCCACTCCAGCATAGCAACTGTAGATCACCTGCGTGCGATGTGTGGTTGAAGACATTGCAAAGATAGGAATCAATGTCCACAGAACAATATGCACAGTGCTCATAAACACAGTTACAGGGCCCGCAGTGCATGAGGAACTAATAAAGGACCTTGGGAAGGAGGCTTACTCGTTGATTATTGATGCAAGTACTGATGTCGCAACCCGAGAAGCAACTGTGTGGGGGGGATAAGATGACACAGCATGAAACTTTCTCAAATCACGAGCAACATTCCAGCTGGTGATTCACTGACTATTGCCAATGCCTTGTTCAAGTTTCTAAATGACAAATGAATGATACATTGCCCATTGACAACTGCATCGGTCGAGCCACAGGTGGCTGCAACACAGTGTGTGGCAAAAACGATTTCCTCCTGACAAAACGTCAAGCACGTAATCCGAACATCGTCTACATAAAATGTGTCCTTCCCTGCAACTCTGTGCCTCCAAAGCAGTGAATGCTCTTCCATACATTTTTTTTGATTATATGGTGTCACAGACACGTACATGGTTCTCCAATGATATAGCATAAGGGGGCGACGAGCGGATAAGAGGCTATCCATAAGACATTAATGAGCGAGATACTGTAGGACGGACGTAGTCAGTATAACTATTTGTTCAGTACTTATGAAATGTACAGCAACAGAATTCAGAACATGGGCCATTCTTACAGTATTCTCCTTGTACACCAAGTCAGAACTGTAGGATAAATAATGGGGGCCTATTTATTTATTTTATTTTACCAGGCAAGTCAGTTAAGAACATATTCTTATTTTCAATGACGGCCTGGGAACAATGGGTTAACTGTCTGTTCAGAGGCAGAACGACAGATTTGTACCTTGTCAGCTCAGGGGTTTGAACTCACAACCTTGCGGTTACTAGTCCAACGCTCTAACCACTAGGCTACGCTGCCGCCTATAAGCAGACTGTCACGCCCTGGTCGAAGTATTTTGTGTTTATCTTCAGGTATTGTGTCAGGCCAGGGTGTGGCATGGGGTTTTTGTATTGTGGTGTGTTTTGTCTTGGGGTTTTGGTGTGTATGTATTGGGATTGTAGCTAGTGGGGTGATCTAGCAAAGTCTATGGCTGTTTGGAGTGGTTCTCAATCAGAGGCAGGTGTTAATCATTGTCTCTGATTGGGAACCATATTTAGGCAGCCATATTCTTTGAGTTTGTTGTGGGTGATTGTACTTAGTGTCTTTGTTCCTGTCGCTGTGTTAGTTGACAAGTATAGGCTGTTTTGGTTTTCGTTACGTTTATTGTTTTTGTAGTGTTTGTGTTAATTCGTGTTTACGTTTTTTGATTAAACATGGATCGCAATCTACACGCTGCGTTTTGGTCCGACTCTCCTTCACACCTAGAAAACCGTTACACAGACAATGAAAACTCTTACAATATTCGATGATAACAGTTCTCTAAAACGGATTACATCTGCACCACCAAGTCAGAACAGTAGATGAAATTAAGAGGGGAAAAGGGGCCAAATTATTAGGGTGAGGTACTTGGGCTACTAACAGCTAACTACACAACATACACTTAGTATTATTTTCTTAGCTAGAGTATACATATCTCCCTGGCATATTATATTTATGCAGCAGCATAGAAGAGATTTTTGGACTCACCTTGTTGTGCTGTGCTCACTTGAACAGGAAGGTGGCGTGGCAGTCCTTTGTAGGAATATTTGTCATCAAACTTTGTCATCAAAGTCTGTCATTCTCTGGATTTATGGTGCTTCCAATACAACTGGGAACTCAAGGTCGAATCATGATGACGTCAGTGATCTTCAGGTGGTCGGCGCTCTAGAAAGAGGCCAGAGTTACAAGTCCGAGTTGGATGACTGTTCAAAACATATTTTCCCAGTCTGAGCTTGTTTTTTTCCTGAGTTCCCAGTTGTCTTGAACTCACTGAAGTCAGAGTTTCCAGTTGTTTTGAGAGCGGCAGAAGTAATGCTGGAATGACAGCATGGCCAATGTTGAATGTTTATCCTTTTACGCTTGGAAAAGAGACCCTTAAACCCAGACTTGGGACCACACACCCACTCCACTGAATAGCAGGCTCGTGATTGCTTTGCAATGCTTGCAGTTAGCCACTGATTCCTTCCAAAGCAGTCATTGTTGAATTTGCGCTTTCCAACTGGTTGTGTAATGTGTATGTCCAAAGGCCGATGAGCACCGATACGTTTTTATCTATAATCGGTCTTCATATGACAAGGATTGAAAAGGATTTGCCAGTAGATTGTCGACTTGATTAATAATGATGTACTGTAGATATAAAGTGATTTGACATCATTTTATCTGTGGCCAATGACCTTGAGCCTTCTTGAATGGGCACCTCTAATGTAACTCTATGGAAGCACCTGAGGAGCTTGAATTTTCGAGCTCTACCCTTAGATATGGAGGTGACATAGTGTCCCCATGAGTGACAGAACAGTGAGCCAATCACGGCGCAACTAGAGAACATTACCAACCCCTACGCACCGTATTTTCCGCTAGTTGCTCCACCACCACAGAAAGGACTGAGCTAGGCTGAAACACCTGCATTTTGGAGCTGACTTACTCAAGAAAGCAAGAAAGAGACCAGGTTTGCATACGGCTTTATTAATAAGTCAATTATATTTTTGCATAATATTTTTTTTACATAGTTTTCAATCTGCGATGTGGTACATATTAATGTCAAAATAACATGCAGAACTGGCAACCCCCACCCCCAAAAAAACTTTTCTGGCTAGACTCCAGGAAAACTATTATCTGATCAAATGACCTTCTACTGGTGCCTCCGCGATTCCACACCAGGAGCGAAGTCATGGAATTCGAATTGACAGATGAGCATCGCCTGCCGCTCGAGGCTGTGGACTTCGGGGTTCAGTTCCCGCCTTGCTCTCTCTGAAGGCAGAGGAATAGACCCACAAATAGTACAGGACATGAGAACCCGGTGCAGAGACTACATGGTAGTCCTGACAAGGGAGATCAAGAAGAGACTTCCGGAAAACATCAAACAACTGTAGGCAGTCAAGTCTCTCTATCTGAGTATTCTGCTCAGTAGCGTCAAGCCACATCTAGATGCTCCAATTCCCCCCCCCCAAAAAAAAAAAAAAATCTAAAGCAAATGTTATTGGTCACATACATGTGTTTAGCAGATGTTATTGTGGGTGTCGCGAAATGCTTGTGTTTCTAGCTCCGACAGTGCAGTAATATCTAACAACTAATATCTAACAATTTCACAACATATACCCAATACACACAAATCTAGGTAACGGAATGGAATTAAGTATATATAGATAAACGGACGAGCAATGTCAGAGCGACATAGACTAAGATACAGTAGAATAGAATACAGTATATACATATGAGATGAGTAGTACAAAATATGTAAACATTATTAAAGTGACTAGTGTTCGATTATTAAAGTGGCCAGTTATTTCAAGTCTATGTATATAGGCATCAGCCTCTAATGTGCTAGTGATGGCTATTCAACAGTCCCATGGCCTTGAGATAGAAGCTGTTTTTCAGTCTCTCAGTCCCAGCTTTAATGCACCTGTACTGACCTCGCCTTCTGGATGATAGCGGGGTGATCAGGCAGTTCTTATCTGATAGAAAAGAGGTAACAGACTGTAAATAGTTTGGATCCCCGGAACAAAAAAAGGACAGAGTAGAGTGGCAGTTCACAGCAGGAGGAGAGTGCTCTGGATAAGGGCAGGGAGTTTGCTGAACACAAGAAAAAAAGCAAGGTGAGCAACTTTTTATCAGTGTTATTTTTGGGTCTGCACACACACTTCCTTCGGCCATCTTTCCGTAAAGTCTCGTTTACCCCTGTTTCTCTAACTCATCCCTCATCTCTTTGCCCGTTGCTCTACTCTCTGTAGAGCAACATGGGGAATGGCAGCAGCAGCCATTTGTATGCGGATCACCTCATCCTCTAGGTGGAGGGCTACTACCAAACCAGCACTACTGTCTTGGTGAGTACTTATCTCTAACTCCATTACAGACCATCAAATTATAGTAGTGATCGACTGATTAATAGTAGAATACGCTATCTTGATGTACTGGACTCCTGATGGATCTCCTCTCTCTCTTTTCATGCTACAGAGGGAGGATGGATGACTGAGTCCAGTATGTCAGAGGAAGGCCCCAAAAAAATGGCCTGAGACTAGGCACCCCGGTACCGCACGGCAAGCGGTACCGGGGTGCCTAGACTAGGTCCAAAAGGATTTGTAACAGCTTCATCCCCCCCAAGCCATAAGACTCCTGAACAGCTAATTAAAAGGCTACCTGGCCTATTTGCACCACCACCCCCCCTCATTTTTATGTTGCTGCTATTCTCTGTTTATTACCCATTCATGGGCACTTTACCTCTACCTACATGTACATATTACCTCGTCTAAGCTGTGCCTCTGCACATTGACTCTGTACCAGTACCTCCAGTATGTAGCCTCGCTACTGTTATTTTATTGTTGCTCCTTAATTATTATTATTTAGGATTTTTTAACTTCCGTTTATTTTAGTAAATACTTTCTTAACACTTTCTTAACACTTATTTTCTTAAAACTGCATTGTTGCTTGTAAGTAAACATTTCACTGTAAGGTCTACGACACCTGTTTGGCCCACAAATACAATTTGATTTGATTTGATTTGGCTGGGACATCAGGCTGCAACCACACATGAATTTACATTTATTATGAAATAAAAGAAGCCAAAAAGCGAACTGATGGGGCTGTGAGATTTGTATAGTCCAGTTTGAAGGAATACTATGATTTTAGAGCAATGTGACTTGTATTAACACCATTTAACAATGATTAACCTTGTGAAAACACCATTTCAGAAGAATGCTTTCTGAAAAAAAAACATACCTCTTAACCATTCACTTTCCATCACTTCTATAGTTAAGATGACATCTTTTGGGGTGATTGACCAATAAGGAAGGGAGAAATGAAGAGAATAAGGTAAAGCAATTTGACCATAAGTATTTAGAATGTAATTATGGACACACCTATTGGATAAATGTGACAACTTGTCGGAAAACACATTTGGCCTACTTTTCAGGCCTTGTGGGTCGGTTTTAAGTCATCATTGTGCAAAATAAATGGACCTGGCAACACTCACAGTGAATCAGCTCAGGTGTCCAGGAGCAACACCCAACTGTACAAACTCTGCCTTGAACTACCTAGACTTACTCATATCCTCATTAAACTCGATGCATAATGTCAATATCAAAATGATAACATAGGCGACAGATATCAGTAAAATAAGCATGACTATCACGAGTAAAAAGCTCACTCTTGCAATATAGAAGTATGTTTTTGAGCGGAACCACATGGCTCGCTATCATGAAAGGACGGTAGCCTACCTTGGATCGCAGCCATTTGATCTGTTTGCTGGGGTCCGGGTCGGTGGGCATACCGATGGAGGTCTGCTACCGGGGAGAAGGTTGGCTCAGAACAGCGAACCGGACTTAACGTACCCATCTAGGACAGCCACATAGTTCTGGTCCCGAAATGACGCCGGGTTGGCAATGGACCCAGGTGCGACCTGCTGAGCCTCCGTTTTCAGTGGCAGTTGAGATTAATTTGGAAAAGTAGGCCTAGCAAATATAATCAGATTGAACCAACATTCCTATCTCGATTTGTTCGTCTAAACTCAGTTTTGGGGGAATTGTGCAACAAACAAACCCAGTTCATAACACATGCCCACCCACCAGGGAGTTAGTCAGGTGAAGTCATGACTTGGTGCCAGGAGTTTACTGTATTCTTTGTCGTCGATTTTCCGAGGGTTAGTTAATCCGATATCGAGGAAATGTGTGGTGGCCTATAAACTATTAAAACGCCCTGCTCTCTCTTTCAAACACACATACACGTTCCTCTTCTTCCTTTAAACACATTCTTTCAAAATTATTCTTCCACACATTGCCTATATTTAGCTCAAACGGTCCTCTCCATCAAACCAGTTAATGCGGGGGTCTATGATGTGAGCGCCTTTTCGCAGTGAGCGCCTTTTCGACTGCAATCGATAGTAGAATGCTATATTTAGTCACCAGATGGCGGTCTGTCTCTGCAAGATGGGCAATACGGAACTAGAGTACAATTTTGAAGCACTTCAAACGCCAAGAGACAACCAAGCGGAAAAAATGTGATATCATCCGCAAATGTTACTTGGAAAGGAGAGATACAATATGCCTACGAATATGTCTAGGCCATTTTTTATTTCCTTCTATGACTATAGCCTGTTCGTCATCTATAGGCAGTGGTGGAAAAAAAAGTATTAAATGGTCATACTTGAGTAGAAGTAAAGATACCTTAATAGAAAACACTCAAGTAGAAGTGAAAGTCACCCAGTAAAATACTAAAACGTTCTGTGTTAAAATATACTTTAGTATCAAAAGTAAATGTAATTGCTAAAATATACTTAAGTATCAAGTACAAATCATTTCACATTCCTTATATTAAGCAAAACAGATGGCACGATTTTATTTTTTCATGTTTTATTTACGGATAGCCAGGGGCACACTCCAAGACACAAATAATTTACAAACGAAGCATTTGTGTTTAGTAATTCTGACAGATAACAAGTAGTAGGGATGACCAGGGATGTTGTCTTGATGTGCGTGAATTTGACCGTTTCCCTGTCCTGCTAAGCATTCGAAATGTAACGAGTACTTTTGTGTGTCAGGGAAAATGTAGGCACTGAAAAGTACAGTATATTCTTTAGGAATGTAGTGGAGAAAAAGTCAAAGTTGTCAAATATAAATAGTAAAGCACAGATACCCCAAAAAACAGCTTAAGTAGCACTTTCAAGTATTTTTACTTAAGTACTTTACACCACTGTCTATAGGCCTACATGTAGGAACTACTAATCTAGCCTTTAGCATGACAGTCAGTACCTCACCAGTGGGTTGGGGGGGTGGATGCATAGAGCAGGTGATGGGGGGCTTAGTGGGCCATTTTAGGAATTGTAGAAAAATAGGGAAAGGAGGGTGGGGGGGGAGATGAAAGGAGAAGATGGATACATTTGGTAGGGGTAAAAGGCAGTTCAAATTTGGTTCAAATTCAGCTGTTGAATTTCAGATGAATACAGGGCAATACATGTAATGATATCATGCTGGGTTGAGCTGATACAGCCCCTAGGGTGTTTGTGGTGTGTTTGTTTTTTAGCGGAAAGAGAGACACCGAGAGGAGGGCCCCATCCTGGTACATGTGTATTATGTCTCCTGGGCCCAGTGATGTCTATTTTTCCACCCTCGGCGAGACCACAGCTGTCGCACTAACTCACCTCATACAGAACTCAGTCAGCTGAACCATAATCCAGAGAGACCGAGAGACAAAGGTGGAGAAATAGAGTCACGTTACACATCTGTCTACTACGCTCCCTTTCTGTCCCGAGGTGGATGGACTGTTGCCACGGGCAACCGGGCAACCTGTCTGTAGTCGCATAAAGAACGAACAGGAAGAAGCTGTGTGTGAGCAAAGCTTCTATTTATAGGAGAATCAGGAGAAACGACAAGAGCATAAATGTTTGTGTGTGACAGAGCACGGAGGGTAACCGGAGGGAGAAGGAGGCAGAGTGTGAGACAGAGTTACGAGAGAGAGCGCGAGGGAGGGAGGAATGGAGCAAAGGAGGGAGGGAGCGAGGGAACGTAGTGGAGGAGGCGGCGAGTGCGTGTTGATGCTGTACGTGGCGTCAGTATGATAAGAATAGAGATGGTGAGTGTAGCGCGGCTGAGACCTCACCTTCAATCCCTCACCGGGGCAGGCCATGCTCACCGTGTGTGTGTGTGTGTGTGTGTGTGTGTGTGTGTGTGTGCGTGTGCGTGTGCGTGTGCGTGTGCGTGTGTGTGTGTGTGTGCGTGCTGTGCTGTGCTGGGCTGGGCTGTATTTATAAACACAGGAATAATTTTACATTATCAAAGCAGATTCATGTTTGCAAAGATTTATTTTCAGATACATTTCATTATTGCGTTTTTCATTTTCATTTCCAGAGCTTCAAATACATTTTCACTATTTCAGCTGTTGGGCAATACCACCTCATTATTGGAGTTTTAAGAAATACTTGGCTGTAAAACTGAAAATACTTGACTCAATTACTTTGCGGAAATAGCTGAAACAAATGAACATTTACAGATTCATATCTGTGTACACATCAAATACATTAGTAGTGACACTAACTCCAGAGGTACTATCCATGTAAATGAATGTAAAGCACTATAGGACAATATGGCAGTGGTGCATAGTATGGTGACAAAGTTCAGGGAGTGTGTGTGTGTGTGTGTGTGTGTGTGTGTGTGTGTGTGTGTGTGTGTGTGTGTGTGTGTGTGTGTGTGTGTGTGTGTGTGTGTGTGTGTGTGTGTGTGTGTGTGTGTGTGTGTGTGTGTGTGTGTGTGTGTGTGTGTGTGTGTGTGTGGACGAGGACGCCGACAGAAGCATGATGTTATCATATGGTCCTGGTCAGACAGAATGCCCCTGCAGTGCCCACGCGGAGACCCCGTTTGCAAAGCACACTCACACGGTCAGGAGTCGGAGCAGCCACTGTAAAAAAAAACAGCAAAGAGAGGAGCAACCAGTCAGGCAGGGTTAGAGGGCATTAGTAAAGGTATAGCATATATAAAGGTTAGGGTCAGGGACAAGGTATAAGTTAGGCTTGAGGATATGGTCTGGCACAGGACGGGGTAGGGTCAGGTTATGATTCATGTTTAGGGTCATGGTTACTGTCAAGATAGGGTTATGGCTAGGGTAAGGGTTGAACAGGAATGTGGACATTATGCTAGGGTTGTGGGTGAGGTTAGGATTGAACCGGGATGTGGACATTGAGTTAGGGTTGAGGGTAAGGATATGGTTGAACCCGGATGTGGACGTGAAGTTAGGGTTAGGGCCAGGGTTTTGGTTGATTTCATAGTCAAGGACGACTCACGGCATTGATTCCCACATCTTTGACCTCTGGGTTGCTCTCTGATTTATACAGGGCTGGGGAGAGGGGACACAAACACACACAATATTACGGCAGAACATCATAACCGGGCAACAAAACATAACTCGCCTCGCTGTGTGCGTTGCTTGTGTGTTGACATACCGAAGAGCTTGCGCAGCCTGGTGACACAGGCCACAAAGCCATGGAAAGGCAGATGCGGCTCCCCAGAGCCAAACCTCTCCCACAGCACCTGTATGACCTGGCCATCACACTGCACCCCTAGCAGGTGCAGAACGGAGGAGAGAGAAATGGGTTATTATCCATTCAAGAGTGGACTGGAGGGTCAACTGTAACACACCATATGGAAAGTGAGTGAGTGAGTGAGTGAGTGAGTGAGTGAGTGAGTGAGTGAGTGAGTGAGTGAGTGAGTGAGTGAGAGTGTACCTGCAGCCTGGAGGGCCAGACTAAGCTCAAAGGGGCTCATGGTCCCTGAAGAGTCCTGATCAAACTTGAAGAAGATGGACTGAAAGAGAGAGAGAGCGTGAGAGGTCAATGACAGATGGTTGAGTAACTGTAGCTAAGTAATATTACTAATTATAAACCAGGTATTTTGTGTCCTGGATACTGATTGGCCGAAACAGCATTTCAGCTGTGTGTATATCAGACAATATAAAAGGAGTATGAAGCAAAAATACCATTTATGTTGGTAACCAGTTTATAAAAGCAATAAGGCACCTCTGGGGTTTGTGGTATAAGGCCAATATACCACGGCTAAGGGCTGTATCCAGGCACTCCGCTTCACAATGTGCATAAGAACAGCCCTTATAAACTGGTTGCCAACGTAATTAGAGCAGTAAAAATTAATGTTTTGTCATACCCATGGTATACGGTCTGATATACCAAAGCGTTCCGCCAATCAGAATTCAGGGTTGATTGGCAGTATATAATGGCCAATATACCACAACCCACTCTGGCTTTATTGCTTAACACCTTGGGGCTTGTCCCTCTAGCACAGTCGTACCTGCAGACTGCGAAGAGAGGCCAGCACAGGCTCTGTCTGCTCTCGGGTCAGACTGCTACGCCCCCCAGTCTGACAGGTGGGTTAGGGATAGCTCTCAGACACAGACCGAGGTGCTCAAAAGTACCAGGGCCCGTATCCACAAAGCATATCAGAGTATGAGTGCTGATCGAGAATCCGTTTAGCGTTTTAGATCACAATGAATAAGATTAAATGGACAAATCCTAGATCAGCACTCCTGCTCTTAGATGCTTTGTGGATACGGGCCCTGGCAAGAAGAACAAAGGCAGTGAGATGTATGGGGTAAGGTTGTGACAACTGGCCAAATGAAAGGATACATCCTCTCCAAAGATGAGCTGTCTGCATGTCTCCAGTGGCAGCTGGTAGTCTTTCTCCAAAACTGAGAG
Organism: Oncorhynchus gorbuscha; assembly: GCF_021184085.1. NCBI lineage: Eukaryota > Metazoa > Chordata > Actinopteri > Salmoniformes > Salmonidae > Oncorhynchus > Oncorhynchus gorbuscha. Next base: position 34,117,273 of record NC_060191.1, on the reverse strand, counting down.
AGGGGGAGAGGGGAGGAGTGAAAGTGGCAGATGATTTTAATGCTATATTAGCTATGAGGTTATGCCTAGAGAAGTCATCTCTGTTTAGCCCAAAAAGTTTGTCTACCTGATGGAGGAAACCTTGCTACTCTGCTCCCACCTACTGGCTGTTACTGGTACTGCATTGTAAGAATATTCCCCACAATAGGACCAACGTACAAATGGTGGTACCCTTCATCACAGCAGTTTAGAGAGTTCAGCGACACGGTTTGACTAAATTAACCTTAGAAATGAACCTTAGAAATGAAAACCTGAGCTCATGAAGGACCGAACCTGAGTTAACCAGCTTCATGAACTCCTTAGCATTCAGCTTGTCGTCCTGCCAGGGAGAGAGAACAGGAGGTTAAGACTGTCTAAGGGAGATAATTCTCTTCTATGATTGAGTTATATTTTGAGAAGAGAGAGTTCCTACAGGTCCCGCCATCTCATCAAAGGTCTTCTGTACTCTCTTGCGATCCTCTGGCAACACTGGTGGCATTGACGTTACCTGTGAAGGACACGGACACACACACACACACACACACATACACACAGTGACATTTGGCTTGCTGAACTGGAGAGCGGTAGTGCAGTAGAAATATGCTTCAGTAAGGTCCAACGCACCATGATGAAGCCAGTGGAGCAGGTGAAATCTTTGGTCCTGGAATACAAGGAGGAGCTCCATCAGTCTCAACGTAATATGAGATTGTCACTGAACTGTCATCATCGGCAGCATCATCATCACCCGCCCCCACCCATCCCCTTCTGTACCCCAGATTGTTGCCGGTCTTGGAATAGACGCGGAGGAAGAATTCCGCAGGCTGGTTGGGACTGTAGGTGGAAGCCAGAATCACATATTTTCCCGGGTCCAGCCTCACCTCCCTCCACACAGCCCTACGGCGACAAATGACAAGAAGAAGAGATGAGATACAACTTTGTAGACTGTTTTCATGAACATGTGGCACAGTATTTGCAGGGAGGTACAATACCTCAGGGGCTGGTACTTCCCAGAACTCCCCACAGGCTGCTGGGAAGAGAAGAAGCTCTGGTCCAGACACAGGCCCTGGAGCTACAAGAGGGGGAGCGGGAGGAGAGGAGAGGGGAAGATAGGAGAGGAGAGAGAGGAAGAAGGCAGATATAGAAAAGAGGGAGAGATGGAGGTAGTGGTTGGAGAGAGAGGGGGGGGCAGCAGACATGGTTGTTAGATTAAAAGTGACATTATCTAACAAATGAAAATATGTAGTTTTTCCCCCAATTTCTTTCCAACATGATACTCACCTTTGGAGGAACCTGCGGAGACAGGAAAAACGTCAGACTAACTGAACATGTAGAACATTCAGATTCACAGCATACACGGGGACAACGCATGTTCTCTCCCTCGCTCTCCCTTCCTCTCTCACCCTGTAGATGTGAAAGGCGATGTGGAGGAAGTTGACTTTGTCCTTCTTTCTCCGGTTTTTCTGCAGTAGTTCCACCAACACGGTGCACTGCTTTGCTTTCTCCTTCTGATTCTCGGCCAACTTCTTCTCTTCCGGAGTCATCGCATGATCGTCATCATGCTCGGCAAGGACAAGCTGGAACTGGGGATTCTTCCAGAAGGATCCTACAATAGAGGAGGGATTGATGGTAGTAAATGACAAGGAAGGTAGTAAATGAAAAGTAGATGAAATTACAAACGTTCTGCACAAACACACGCGCGCACACACACACACACGCGCACACACACACACACACACACACACACACACACACACACACACACACACACACACACACACACACACACACACACACACACACACACACACACACACACACACACACACACACACACACACACACACACACACACACACACACACACACACACACACACTCACGAGGGTATGTACAGCTTCCCCCTGCAGTGGAGCCCGATACCCAGGAGCCTTTATGGGAGCTGAGGGTCCAGGAAGAGATGGGGGCGGCAGGGGAGTCGGGGTCGGTGGGTGTGTCCTCGTCCACTATGGGGTCAGGGTCCACACTGCACAGCTCCACTGTGCCAAACAGCTTGCTGAAGTCCTCCGCACTGATCCTGACACACAGAGAGGGGCGCGCACTGTTGGAATGTGTTTGTGTGCTGTTGTTGTATTGTATGAAACTAGATTGCACTTTAGAGTCAGAGACATTTATTAAAGTGTCATTCCACAATGATACAATGCAAAATGCAGATTTTAAAAGACCACATTGTGGACCACTCAAACAGAGTTTTGAGACACGAAAAAGCAGTCATAGTCCAACATGGTACACAGTGTTTCATTTGGAGTCATCTATAATTCATTACATCATCTATGCATTTTTTATGTCAGTTATTGTACATTACATTGTATTTACACGTGTGTGTATCAACAGAAACAAAGTACAGCAGACATAAGGTGAGACTGGTCGATGTTTGCGTCTACGTGTGGTTGTGTCCATGTGGGTTTGTGTCTGTGTCCATGTGGGTTTGTGTCTATGTGGGTTTGTGTCTACGTGTTTTTGTAATGCCAGAACCTACCAGAACTCTCCGTCCTCACTATTTTTCAGCTCAATCCTTTTCTTTTCAGCAGCATTCACATCATCCCAGTCTTTACTCCTGCAATTACACACACACACAGGAAAATGAGCACGGGATCACTGTGTAGTGACAAAATGAAACACACACAAACACGCACACAAATGCACACACACACACTTCCTCACTTGTCACTCCAGGGTCCAGAGTACTCCACAAAGCCCCAGGGGTTCCTCAGCCTCAGTAACAAGGCCTCACCAGCCGACTTCTTCACCTGAACCACACACACACACGCACACAAACAATTATGTTAGCAAAATGGGAAAGTGGATTATTTTCTCAATGACTTTAGTTCAGGGAAGCACAGTATGATACATACCGTGTCAGTGTCTGTGATGGCGTAGGCATGGCCCTTCACCAGTCCCTCTGCAGTCACTGTGCCTATCTCAAGATAGTTACTAGCCTGTGGGGAGATACACAGCACGTACACAGTGAAAGTCACACTTGCAATCACAGTAGCTATTGACGAAGGAGCGGTGTGGGTGTCAGGAAGGTGTGTAGCTTTGTTGGTACAGAATTCTGTGTGTGTGTGTGTGTGTGTGTGTGTGTGTGTGTGTGTGTGTGTGTGTGTGTGTGTGTGTGTGTGTGTGTGTGTGTGTGTGTGTGTGTGTGTGTGTGTGTGTGTGTGTGTGTGTGTGTGTGTGTGTGTGTGTCATGTTTTGTCTTATATTGTCTTGTCATTTTGCTTTCCCTTCTGTTCGTTTTCCCCCTGCTGGTCTTTTTAGGTTCGTTCTTTTTTTCTCTCTCCCTCCCTCTCTCTCTTCTCTCTATCGTTCCGTTCCTGCTCCCAGCTGTTCCTATTCCCCTAATCAATCATCTAATCTTTCCACACCTGTTCCCTATCTTGTCCTCTGATTAGAGTCCCTATTTCTCCCCTTGTTTTCCGTTTCTGTCCTGTCGGATCCTTGTATATTGTTCGCCGTGCTGTGTCTTGTTTCCCTCAGATGCTGCGTGTGAGCAGGTGTCTGAGTCTGCTACGGTCGGTGCCTTCCCGAGGCAACCTACAGTTTATGATCGAGTCTCCAGTCTGTTCTCGTCATTACGAGTGGAATTGTTTTTTATGCTTTATTTACCGCTCCGATTTGTCTAGGAGTATTGCATATTTCCTTTACTGGATTAAAGACTCTGTTTTCGCCAAGTCGCTTTTGGGTCCTCATTCACCTGCATAACAGAGTGTGTGTGTGTGTGTGTGCGTGTGCGTTGTTGCTTGCTTGTTTGTGTTTGTGCTGTACCTGTATGAAGCAGCTGAGCAGGCTGCCACGGGACAGGGCATCAGAGAGGGCTTTCCACATGATCCTGGGGGTGCGTGAGGATACAGGGAGGGAGTAGGCTATGCCCCCTGTGAAGTCCTCCATCGCCTCAGAGATATTACCCCCCTTCAGACTGCCATATGACCCGATCAGCCTGCTCCGAGATAGGGGTAGAGGGAGCAGGAGAAAGAGGTGTGTGGAGAAAAAGGGGGAGGGGATAGAGTGGTGGGGGAGAGGAATGAGGGAGATAAAGGAAGGGGACGTTTTCTAGATTGACATTTTCTGCGATTTAGCAGATGCTCTTATTTAAAGTGCCTTATGATAAACGTATTCAAATGAGGAGGCTGAAACCTCATAAGAGCATTGTCAGGCACACACAAACACTACAACCATATAGCATATTACACACGCGCACACACACACACACACCCCGGTTGACTCACTTGGCATAGGCTTTCTCCACCAGGGCGCTCCAGTACTCGTTGCGGGTACAGGAGTAGCTGAAGAGCAGGCGGCCTCCGCGTACAGGCAGCCTGTCATCCACTACCACCTCCACCCACTCACCATACTGCCAGAACTACACAGGAAGAGGGAGGTATGGAGGGGGAGGGAGGTAGCGAGGAGGGAGGCATAAAAGGGTGGACAGTAAGGGAGGGAGAAGGGATGAGGGGGATGTAGGGAGAGAGGGAGGGAGAAGGTGAGAGAGAAATCTACATTTAATGTGTTGCGTAACAGTGGGCAAGTACAGGCCTGCATTTAAACATCCTGGAGGTCATGAGTTATGACTTGGTGATGTTCTCTAATTGCTTGCCCATAAGCACGTGTGTGTGTGTGTGGATGCGTGCGTGCGTGCGTGTATCCCAGGCTAGTAGCTACCTACAAGTCTGGACTACACTCCCAACATAACCCCTCCAGTTATCTAAGTCCACTCATATTTATCCCCCTTCCTTTCGACAAACATGTTAAGTCATGCCACACATACTTCACTGAGAGGACATTGGAAAATATTAAAGCAATTACAGAGTCATAACTCATGACCTCTATGTTTTAATGTTTCCATTGCATGTCTTTTCACAGATGTTATTTCATGAGACAATGTTTTAGTAATCAATCCCTTTAAATTGACACAATTGGTCCAGAGACCAATTAAATGATAATGACGCCAGGGGCAAGTTTGCAGAGACGAGATAGAGAATGGGTTAGAGTTGTGTGTATGAAAATGTGTGAATGTGTAGGGGGGGGTGTAATTAGAGATCTCCCTCTTAGTGATGGGAAGGGGGGATGAAAGGTGTGTGTGTGGGGGGGTCATAAATCTAGTAGGGTAATTATACAGCAATACAAGCAAACTAGCACAAGCAAAGTTAATCTAGGGCAGGGATCATCAACTAGATTTTGCCACAGGCCCATTTTTTCTTGAGTGGATGGTCAGGGTGCCGGAACATAATAACAAATTATTTGTAGACTGCAAAATGACCGCAAGTAGCCCAAACAGGTCAAATATTTTACTAAAGCAACCCTTTCAAACTTCACATATATCTCCATATCACAGGGGGTTCATGGCACCTTCATTGGGGAGGACGGGCACGTGGTAATGGCTGGAGAGGAATATTAGTTACACCACCCAACTTGGTCTCAAAGCGTTTTGTATTATTCTGTAGGTAAACCCGAACCACTCCACTTAGTATGATATGTCACGTTTCATGTGGTTACATAAGACAGATGGTTACTAAAAGCAAAAACAAAAGGAGGGTGGCTGTGGGTGGGTGCACAGCAAGAACATCTAGCAACCCAAAGGTTGCGAGTTCAAATCTCATCACGACCAACATTAGCATTTTAGCAACTTTTCAACTACTTACTACTTTTTTAGCTCCTTTGCATCTACTTAGCATGTTAGCTAACCCTTTCCCCTAACCTTAACCCTTTTAGCTAACTCTTCCCCTAGCCCTTAAAACTAACTCCTAAACTTAACCCTAACACCTAACACAAAACCTAGCTAATATTAGCCAGATAGCTAACGCTAGGCACCTCGCTAGAATCCTTAACATAATCATACATTTTTCAACTTTGTAACTTGTTGAACGTTTTGCTTATTTGTAACATATAATACAAATTGTAATTCGTAACATATCATACAAAATGGGTAATGGACAACCACAAATTAATATATACCACATGAAATGTAACATATCATACTAAATGGAGTGGTTGCCCCACCTGGTCCCATAACACACACTAACACACACCTATATTCTCTCATTTCCTTTGTTCCCTTAATAACTCTTTATTTCCACCTTACCACTGAGAAATAGCTAAAAACAAAATAGCTACATGGGCCGAGTTTACCTTGTATCTTTGTATATTTGCTCTGTCTCTGTGTACACTCACAGGGCTCCCTACGCACTCACACACACTGTCACTCCAACGCACTCACACACACTGTCACTCCAATGCACTCACACACACTGTCACTCCAACGCACACACAAACACTCACTCCATCATTTGCCCACTCACACATACATTTATACCGACTCCACTCACATACAAGCTGCTGCTACTCTGTTTATCTTATATCCTGTTGCCTAGTCCCCTTACCCCCTATTACATATCTACCTCCATCACTCCAGTATCCCTGCACTAGAGGAGATCTGCATGGAGGAATGGGCCAAAATACCAGCAACAGTGTGTGAAAACCTTGTGAAGACTTACAGAAAACATGTGACCTCTGTCATTGCCAACAAAGGGTATAATAACAAAGTATTGAGATAAACTTTTGCTATTGACCAAATACTTATTTTACACCATAATTTGCAAATAAATTCATTAAAAATCCAACAATGTGATTTTCTGGATTTTTTTCTTCTAATTATGTCATAGTTGAAGTGTACCTATGATGAAAATGACAGGCCTCTCTCATTTGGTGGTTGACTAAATACTTTTTTTGCCCCACTGTATAGCATTTTTACCTACTTACTTTATTGTGTTTTTCATATTATTGTGTATTTCATATTATTCTTATTTCTTGTGTGTGTTTTTTTTCTATTAGTACATTTGCTATTGATTACTGCATTGTTTTTTTGAATGTACCTTTTATTTAACTAGGCAAGTCAGTTAAGAACAAATTCTTATTTTCAAAGACGGTGGGTTAACGGCCTTGTTCAGGGGCAGAACAACAGTTTCGTACCTTATTAGCTCGGGGGTTTGAACTTGCAACCTTCCGGTTACTAGTCCAACACTCTAACCACTAGGCTACCTTGCCGCCCCCATTGTTGGGTTTTGAGTTTGGAAGAAAGGCATTTCACTGTACTTGTGCATGTGACATTAAAACTTGACACTACTACTTTTCAGTCCTGCGTTTGCTACTCTCACTGTTTTACATGGCATGCTGCACTAATACGATTGTAATAGACATTCTCGTTGTAACGACAAAAAAGTGAGTATGCAGAACACATGTACACTGCAAGCTCATGAACCCTCCCCACGCATTACCGTGAAGTGGAAGATGCCAGCATAGGATTCTGTCAGGCTCTGATTAGGTGGTACCACTTTGACAAAGAGATTGGGGTGCATGGTAAGGCAGGACAGGGCAGCCAGAAGCCAACAGTCACCTATTAGAAAAACAAAGAGACAGGCCAAAGGCATGATAACTAGCCGTGTGAATTAGATTTTATTTAAATTGATTCTACATGTTTTTTTGTGTTTTTTTTTTCATTTCAAATCATTTCCTGACGCTTGAGGAAGTTCTAACACTGCAGAGTTCTCACACTCACACACTCTCTCCCTCACAAACACACACACATGCACAAGCACACAAAAACATGCCTGTACACACACAGGCACATTCCTCTCTAACAGTCAACAGCTGCTCTTTGTGTCCGTGTAGAGGAAAGAAAGAGGTGTTGATGTTTGATGCACACACACACACACACACACACACACACACACACACACACACACACACACACACACACACACACACACACACACACACACACACACACACACACACACACACACACACACACACACACACACACACACACACACACACACACACACACACACACACACAAGGGATGCCACATTGCCACCAGATCCTTTACACAAACCCAGAGGACAAATAATGAAGCAATAACAAGAGAGCAACATGAGAATTATCCCTATTTCACAACAATGAAAAACAGACTGGACATCACATGAAAAGTGGTGATAAACAAGGCACATTGTCTTTCATGGGAGAAAGGGGTGTGACCACAGGGTCCATTTTAGACCCACAGATTCCCCCAGGAGGTTGGGACTGGGAGGTGAGAGCACAGAATGTCTCCCCGATCCCCATGCTGTTGGGCCATGTGTTTGGAACGGAGCCCCTGGGGTGGTGTGGAAGGGTGACCTATTCAATGTGATTAGAGGATATCTAATCAGAGTCTGAACCACACAGATAGTAAAACCAGGATCTTAGCAATTTCTTCTTAGCTAGCTACATAGCCGTCTTTGTATCAAAGATAATTGCGTAATTATCGTATTTCGTCGTCCTAACGTAGTCTTCACTGCTATTTGCCCAGCAGCTAGCCAGCTAGCACATGTCCACCGAATAGCAGCACTGTAGAAACTATTACACTCAACTGAACGACTTGATTAGTGTAGTGTTAGCTAGCTACATAGCTGTCTTTGCTGTCTTCGTATCCAAGATAATTGTGTAGTTTAGAGTGTGTAGTCTTAGAGTGATTATCTTAATTTACCGAGGTTAGCTAGCCAGCTATTTGTCGTCCTTAAGGTAGGAGACACTGCTAGCTAGCCAACAGCTAGCCAACGTCTACCGAATAGAACAACCCGGTCGCATTCCGCTTCGCTCCACAGGTAGTATCACATTTTCACTTCATTTCATTACAGTACAACAGTTTGATTTGTTTGATCGTAGCTAGCTACATAGCCGTCTTTGTATCAAAGATAATTGTGTAGTCTAGAGCGACTTTCTAGGTTAGCTAGCCAGCTATTGTCGTTCTTTTAACGCAACGTAACGTAAACAACACTGCTAGCTAGCCAGCTAGCCCCCGAATAGCAGCACTGTAGAAACTATTACACTCAACGGAACGACTTGATTAGTGTAGTGTCAACAACGCAGCCACTGCCAGCTAGCCTACTTCAGCAGTACTGTATCATTTTAATCATTTTAGTCAATAAGATTCTTGCTACGTAAGCTTAACTTTCTGAACATTCGAGACGTGTAGTCCACTTGTCATTCCAATCTCCTTTGCATTAGCGTAGCCTCTTCTGTAGCCTGTCAACTATGTGTCTGTCTATCCCTGTTCTCTCCTCTCTGCACAGACCATACAAACGCTCCACACCGCGTGGCCGCGGCCACCCTAATCTGGTGGTCCCAGCGCGCACGACCCACGTGGAGTTCCAGGTCTCCGGTAGCCTCTGGAACTGCCGATCTGCGGCCAACAAGGCAGAGTTCATCTCAGCCTATGCCTCCCTCCAGTCCCTCGACTTCTTGGCACTGACGGAAACATGGATCACCACAGATAACAGCGCTACTCCCACTGCTCTCTCTTCGTCCGCCCACGTGTTCTCGCACACCCCGAGAGCTTCTGGTCAGCGGGGTGGTGGCACCGGGATCCTCATCTCTCCCAAGTGGTCATTCTCTCTTTCTCCCCTTACCCATCTGTCTATCGCCTCCTTTGAATTCCATGCTATCACAGTTACCAGCCCTTTCAAGCTTAACATCCTTATCATTTATCGCCCTCCAGGTTCCCTCGGAGAGTTCATCAATGAGCTTGATGCCTTAATAAGCTCCTTTCCTGAGGACGGCTCACCTCTCACAGTTCTGGGCGACTTTAACCTCCCCACGTCTACCTTTGACTCATTCCTCTCTGCCTCCTTCTTTCCACTCCTCTCCTCTTTTGACCTCACCCTCTCACCTTCCCCCCTACTCACAAGGCAGGCAATACGCTCGACCTCATCTTTACTAGATGCTGTTCTTCCACTAACCTCATTGCAACTCCCCTCCAAGTCTTCGACCACTACCTTGTATCCTTTTCCCTCTCGCTCTCATCCAACACTTCCCACACTGCCCCTACTCGGATGGTATCGCGCCGTCCCAACCTTCGCTCTCTCTCCCCCGCTACTCTCTCCTCTTCCATCCTATCATCTCTTCCCTCTGCTCAAACCTTCTCCAACCTATCTCCTGATTCTGCCTCCTCAACCCTCCTCTCCTCCCTTTCTGCATCCTTTGACTCTCTATGCCCCCTATCCTCCAGGCCGGCTCGGTCCTCCCCTCCCCGCTCCGTGGCTCGACGACTCATTGCGAGCTCACAGAACAGGGCTCCGGGCAGCCGAGCGGAAATGGAGGAAAACTCGCCTCCCTGCGGACCTGGCATCCTTTCACTCCCTCCTCTCTACATTTTCCTCTTCTGTCTCTGCTGCTAAAGCCAATTTCTACCACTCTAAATTCCAAGCATCTGCCTCTAACCCTAGGAAGCTCTTTGCCACCTTCTCCTCCCTCCTGAATCCTCCTCCCCCTCCCCCCTCCTCCCTCTCTGCAGATGACTTCATCAACCATTTTGAAAAGAAGGTCGACGACATCCGATCCTCGTTTGCTAAGTCAAACGACACCGCTGGTTCTGCTCACACTGCCCTACCCTGTGCTCTGACCTCTTTCTCCCCTCTCTCTCCAGATGAAATCTCGCGTCTTGTGACGGCCGGCCGCCCAACAACCTGCCCGATTGACCCCATCCCCTCCTCTCTTCTCCAGACCATTTCCGGAGACCTTCTCCCTTACCTCACCTCGCTCATCAACTCATCCCTGACCGCTGGCTACGTCCCTTCCGTCTTCAAGAGAGCGAGAGTTGCACCCCTTCTGAAAAAACCTACACTTGATCCCTCCGATGTCAACAACTACAGACCAGTATCCCTTCTTTCTTTTCTCTCCAAAACTCTTGAACGTGCCGTCCTTGGCCAGCTCTCCCGCTATCTCTCTCAGAATGACCTTCTTGATCCAAATCAGTCAGGTTTCAAGACTAGTCATTCAACTGAGACTGCTCTTCTCTGTATCACGGAGGCGCTCCGCACTGCTAAAGCTAACTCTCTCTCCTCTGCTCTCATTCTTCTAGACCTATTGGCTGCCTTCGATACTGTGAACCATCAGATCCTCCTCTCCACCCTCTCCGAGTTCGGCATCTCCGGCGCGGCCCACGTTTGGATTGCGTCCTACCTGACAGGTCGCTCCTACCAGGTGGCGTGGCGAGGTCTCCTCACCACACGCTCTCACCACTGGTGTCCCCCAGGGCTCTGTTCTAGGCCCTCTCCTATTCTCGCTATACACCAAGTCACTTGGCTCTGTCATAACCTCACATGGTCTTTCCTATCATTGCTATGCAGATGACACACAATTAATCTTCTCCTTTCCCCCTTCTGATGACCAGGTGGCGAATCGCATCTCTGCATGTCTGGCAGACATATCAGTGAGGATGACGGATCACCACCTCAAGCTGAACCTCGGCAAGACGGAGCTGCTCTTCCTCCCGGGGAAGGACTGCCCGTTCCATGATCTCGCCATCACGGTTGACAACTCCATTGTGTCCTCCTCCCAGAGCGCTAAGAACCTTGGCGTGATCCTGGACAACACCCTGTCGTTCTCAACTAACATCAAGGCGGTGGCCCGTTCCTGTAGGTTCATGCTCTACAACATCCGCAGAGTACGACCCTGCCTCACACAGGAAGCGGCGCAGGTCCTAATCCAGGCACTTGTCATCTCCCGTCTGGATTACTGCAACTCGCTGTTGGCTGGGCTCCCTGCCTGTGCCATTAAACCCCTACAACTCATCCAGAACGCCGCAGCCCGTCTGGTGTTCAACCTTCCCAAGTTCTCTCACGTCTCCCAGCTCCTCGCTCTCTCCACTGGCTTCCAGTTGAAGCTCGCATCCGCTACAAGACCATGGTGCTTGCCTACGGAGCTGTGAGGGGAACGGCACCTCAGTACCTCCAGGCTCTGATCAGGCCCTACACCCAAACAAGGGCACTGCGTTCATCCACCTCTGGCCTGCTCGCCTCCCTACCACTGTGGAAGTACAGTTCCCGCTCAGCCCAGTCAAAACTGATCGCTGCTCTGGCCCCCCAATGGTGGAACAAACTCCCTCACGATGCCAGGACAGCGGAGTCAATCACCACCTTCCGGAGACACCTGAAACCCCACCTCTAAGGAATACCTAGGATAGAATAAAGTAATCCTTCTACCCCCCCCCCTTAAAAGATTTAGATGCACTATTGTAAAGTGGCTGTTCCACTGGATGTCATAAGGTGAATGCACCAATTTGTAAGTCACTCTGGTTAAGAGTGTGTGCTAAATGACTTAAATGTAATGTAAATGTAAATCATCTCGAGCCCATTCCCAGGAGAATAGGTTTGGAGAGGTGAGGTCAATCTAGTTCTACATGAAAACTGTGAGTTGGAGTGAGCATAAGTGTCTACCTGTTACTGCAATGATATCCCATCCTACGATGCTTAAAACACACGCACGCACACACACTTACCCAGCTGGCCCTGGCAGATATCGGTGGTGCAGGTTGTGTCCTCCACAAACACAGCATTGGCACTGATCTCCTGCAGAGAGAGAGAGAGAGAGAGACACAGGGCAGAGTTCAAGACGACAGTTTACACTGTCTGAGGGAATGTGTAACTCTTTGTTTCATTCACATAACAGTTGACTGGATGATGACAAAGCAATGTCCCTGATTTCAACTGCATCACAGACGTTCCATGGCTTCTTCGGTTGTTCTCCTCTTTCCATGTCTTTTCTGCTTTTAGTGATTTCCTGTCCAGCTGTTTGGCACAAACTCTGTACGTTCTCTTTCTTTTCTCTCTCTCAACATTCTCCGTTCTGTCAATTCGCGCTCTTCTCTCTCTGAATACGCTCCAGCAGATCAATCTATCTTCCTCAGAACGAGACCACACCTGACAGTGAGTCATCTCCGGTGTAGCCTACATCTGTCCAGGAGCATCACCCAATTGTACACAACTAGAGCTACTCATATCCTCATCAACCTCAATTCATAATGTCAATGTAAAAATGATAACATAGGCTACAGATATCCATAAAATAAGCATGACTAGGAAATGTGACTATTGCAATTTAGAAGTATGTTTTTGAGAGTGACCACATGGCTGGCTATCATGTAGACCAGGGTTCCCCAAACTCTGTCATGGGGCCCCCCTGGGTGCACTTTTTTTTCTTCCCTAGCACTGCATAGCTGGGGGGGCTGATGTAGCCCAGTTGTCACCAATCGGTCGATCGCGATCGACTGGTCCATCTTCAAGGCATCCCTAGATGATCACCAAACATTCCTGTAGAAAAGCGATAAAGGATTGAGTTCCTTTGTGTGTGTGTGTGTGTGTGTGTGTGTGTGTGTGTGTGTGTGTGTGTGTGTGTGTGTGTGTGTGTGTGTGTGTGTGTGTGTGTGTGTGTGTGTGTGTGTGTGTGTGTGTGTGTGTGTGTGTGTGTGTGTGTGTGTGTGTGTGTGTGTGTGTGTGTGTGTGTGTGTGTTGCGCTGCCAACTCTGCCTACCTGGCAGACCGGGAGATCTGTGGCTAAATCGAGTGTGCCGGCACTGGCCAATCCGGTAGCTCAAATCACTGTGCCTACAGCTTCCGTCATCCTGGCCACAAAATTTGATACTAGCCTATGTGAGATTTCATAACTTTTAAAACCATGACCAGAGAGATACTGTCAAAGAATAACCTACAGCGACGAGCTGCTATTCTGAGTGAGTTCACATCTAAGTTTTTATTCAGTACTGTTTTATTTAACCAGGCAAGTCAGTGAAGAACAAATTCTTATTTACAATGACGACCTACCCCTTCCAAACCTGGGCCAATTGTGCACCGCCCTATTGGACTCCCAATCACAGCCATATGTGAACCAGGGACTGTAGTGTAGACTAGTCATTCAACTGAGACTGCTCTTCTCTGTATCACGGAGGCGCTCCGCACCGCTAAAGCTAACTCTCTCTCCTCTGCTCTCATCCTTCTAGACCTATCGGCTGCCTTCGATACTGTGAACCATCAGATCCTCCTCTCCACCCTCTCCGAGTTGGGCATCTCCGGCGCGGCCCACGCTTGGATTGCGTCCTACCTGACAGGTCGCTCCTACCAGGTGGCGTGGCGAGAATCTGTCTCCTCACCACGCGCTCTCACCACTGGTGTCCCCCAGGGCTCTGTTCTAGGCCCTCTCCTATTCTCGCTATACACCAAGTCACTTGGCTCTGTCATAACCTCACATGGTCTCTCCTATCATTGCTATGCAGACGACACACAATTAATCTTCTCCTTTCCCCCTTCTGATGACCAGGTGGCGAATCGCATCTCTGCATGTCTGGCAGACATATCAGTGTGGATGACGGATCACCACCTCAAGCTGAACTTCGGCAAGACGGAGCTGCTCTTCCTCCCGGGGAAGGACTGCCCGTTCCATGATCTCGCCATCACGGTTGACAACTCCATTGTGTCCTCCTCCCAGAGCGCTAAGAACCTTGGCGTGATCCTGGACAACAAACTGTCGTTCTCAACTAACATCAAGGCGGTGGCCCGTTCCTGTAGGTTCATGCTCTACAACATCCGCAGAGTACGACCCTGCCTCACACAGGAAGCGGCGCAGGTCCTAATCCAGGCACTTGTCATCTCCCGTCTGGATTACTGCAACTCGCTGTTGGCTGGGCTCCCTGCCTGTGCCATTAAACCCCTACAACTCATCCAGAACGCCGCAGCCCGTCTAGTGTTCAACCTTCCCAAGTTCTCTCACGTCACCCCGCTCCTCCGCTCTCTCCACTGGCTTCCAGTTGAAGCTCGCATCCGCTACAAGACCATGGTGCTTGCCTACGGAGCTGTGAGGGGAACGGCACCTCAGTACCTCCAGGCTCTGATCAGGCCCTACACCCAAATAAGGGCACTGCGTTCATCCACCTCTGGCCTGCTCGCCTCCCTACCACTGAGGAAGTACAGTTCCCGCTCAGCTCAGTCAAAACTGTTCGCTGCTCTGGCTCCCCAATGGTGGAACAAACTCCCTCACGACGCCAGGACAGCGGAGTCAATCACCACCTTCCGGAGACACCTGAAACCCCACCTCTTTAAGGAATACCTAGGATAGGATAAAGTAATCCTTCTCACCCCCCCCCCTTAAAATATTTAGATGCACTATTGTAAAGTGGTTGTTCCACTGGATGTCATAAGGTGAATGCACCAATTTGTAAGTCGCTCTGGATAAGAGCGTCTGCTAAATGACTTAAATGTAATGTAAATGTAGTGACACCACTTAGCACTGAGATGCCGTGCCTTAGACCACTGCGCCACTCAGGAGCCCTATTAAAGCACTATTACAAACAAAACGCTCTTCTTCCTACTTCCACTGGATCTGCAATGAATGAGTATCCAAGTGTAGGCTACCAATAGCCCTGCGTTTGTATTATTATTAGCATTTCGTCCTGTCTATTGTAATATCAGGGAATTATGTAGCTTTCTCTGGTCATAGGGACAACATTCATTTGTGCATGAGGCAGACGCGGTTTGAAACATTCGAGTTTCGCCATCAGGTGGAAGATTGTGTCCTCTCTCTCTGGTCAGTCTCCCTCCCTCAGCTGAGACTAATGGTGTGTTCAAAGCAACTCGGGAATCTCATACTTCAGTGTGTTCAATACAGCTGGGAACTCGGAATAAAACGAGATCCGACTTGGGGGGGGGGGGATCTTTAACGGTCATCCAACTCGGAATTCCAAGTCGGAAATATTTCTAGAGCTCTGACTTTCCGACCTGAAAATCACGATTTGACTTCGTTTTTTCCGCTTCTTGTTCCCAGTTGTCTTGAACGCACCATGACCATCAGAGGCAGTTAGCATCAGTCCAGTAAAATAAAAAAGCAAGTGCTACAACTGAAATATTTTGCTATCAAAGCTCGAGTTTTGAAATGTAATGTGGCCTAAGAATAGCAATATTGGCCGGCCAGGCGTATAGCCAATATGCTGTGATAATGTATTTGTCGTACTGCACAAACCTCAATTCTACAGAACAGTTTTATTATTTTAATATTTCATTTTTTAAAGTCGTGTTTAAAAAATAAATCACTGCGGTAGATCTCGACTTGCTTGTGTATACACTGATAGGACAGTAGCCTACCTTGGGTCGCAGCCACTTGATCTCCTTTTTGGGATCCGGGTCGGTAGGCATACCGATTGAGCTCTGGTCCGGGGCGAAGGTTGAGTCAGAGAACAGCGAACCGGATTTAACGCACGCATCTAGGAGGGCTACATAGTCCTGGTCCCGAAATTGAACAGGGTTGGCAATGGAACCGGTTGCGACCTGAGTCTCCATTTCCAATGTTCAAGTTGAGATCAATTTGGAAAAATAGTAAACGTAGCCTAATTAGAGTTCAACTATGCCAGCTTTCCTATTTTGACTCACTCCTGTATGCTTATTTTTTGGGACTTGTGCAACAACCCCTGTTCTTAAATACACACACACACTCATTCACCCGTATGGAGACATAAGGGCGCCTCCCTTACTCGAACCATCCCAGAAAGGTATGCAGAGCCCCCGGGAGGTTTGGAATTTTCTCCTTTTGTTAACACAATCAACATGTCCCTGTACTGTGGCCGGAATTGTGATCGAATCAAAGTAATGTTAGCCACTCTCAATGCAACAAATATGAAACAAGACGAACTTCGACTTAGTAGGAGAGTGTATGCAAGATATTTTGCAGAGAACTTCTGGGTAGAATTATATTGCAACGACTGGCACAAGCGACTAGATATATGTGCTTGTTTTGAGATCAAAGCGAGAGCCGTATGTACTACCACGTGTGCACATTTGTTGATATTCTTTGTTACTTAGTGAGTTATTAGCCCAGTTATAGCTCATTTCTGGTCAGCAATGATGGAGTGATTGTTCATACAAAAGCAGAAACTGTGTACATTTCTAGCCATCTGAGTCAAGTAGATGTTTTTATGTCTTAAAAGGGCAGTGTTGTATTTTGAGACATGCTTGAATAGCTAAGTAGCCAATAGGCAGAGGGTAGCATAGAGTTTTGTCTGATTCTCTGTAAAAATTATATGGGAATAAGAATTATTCTTATTTTGTAAATTGGTTTCTTGCATAAATCTATTTTGCTCCTGAGTGGTGACTTGCCTATACAACAGCATTTTCAGTGATGTCCTTGTCTGAAGAACAAGTTGATAAACAGGTTAATGACAAACCCTGCATGTTTTTTCAAAGGTGTCTTGGAATGTAGGCCTACATTGAACACCCCATGTTGTCTACTACTGTAGGCTGAATGATATAACTACAGTATGTCCTTGTGTCACGCCCTGGTCGAAGTATTTTGTGTTTATCTTCATGTATTGGGTCAGGCCAGGGTGTGGCATGGGGTTTTTGTATTGTGGTGTGTTTTGTCTTGGGGTTTTGGTGTTGGTATTGGGATTGTAGCTTAGTGGGGTATCTAGCAAAGTCTATGGCTGTCTGGAGTGGTTCTCAATCAGAGGCAGGTGTTTATTGTTGTCTCTGATTGGGAACCATATTTAGGCAGCCATATTCTTTGAGTTTGTCGTGGGTGATTGTCCTTAGTGTCTTTGTTCCTGTCGCTGTGTTAGTTGACAAGTATAGGCTGTTTCGGTTTTCGTTACGTTTAGTAGTGTTTGTGTTAATTCGTGTTTACGTTTGTTGATTAAACATGGATTGCAATCTACATGCTGCATTTTGGTCGACTCTCCTTCACCAAAAGAGAACCGTTACACCTTGTTAAAATGTTATGGGATGCATTTTCTCTGTTTTTGACATTATTATCAAAGAGCCACAGTAGCCTTCCTAGCCACTGTTAAAACAGTGACTTAAAGCAGGTGCAGCCTCAGTGTTGACATTAAACGCCGGAAATTGCACAGCATTTTCACAATGTTCAAGTTAGCAGACCTGAAATTTCCTCAGTGCTGAAAAAAATGTAAAGGAACATTGTCTATGACACTTGCTTTGTCCACAGGAGGATTTGGACTCTCAAAGAGCCCTTCAGTCTGTCACTGGGCCGTTCTCCTTCACGCCTGATTAAATCGACAATGAGGACAAGAAAACAATGACCAGAGCAAACAAACACAAAGAATAACGATTCAAACCCATAGAATGGTGCCCATTTAACTCCATTATCCGCCTGCCCATTCTCCCCATATGGTCTTTGAGGTCGGGATTATACACAGCCCTAATAACA
The DNA here is from genome assembly GCF_021184085.1 of Oncorhynchus gorbuscha. Classification (NCBI taxonomy): domain Eukaryota; kingdom Metazoa; phylum Chordata; class Actinopteri; order Salmoniformes; family Salmonidae; genus Oncorhynchus; species Oncorhynchus gorbuscha. Next base: position 34,099,177 of record NC_060191.1, on the reverse strand, counting down.
TAGCTCGCCGATCTGCCCTAAACATCCACGCCTTCCGAGACCCTTTTGATCCCACGACTCGCGACGTTCTGACGAAAACTGTCACCGCCACTATTTAAAAATATATAATGTATAAATGTTTATGTATATATATATATATATATATATATATATATATATATATATAAATGTGTTACAAATTAATTTAAAAAATAGGTCAGGGAAATGAACAATATGAACAACCACCTGAAATAAAATAAATAATCGGGAAGCTGTAACCTGTAACTCACCTCGTTCAGTCTCATCAGGATTTTAAATGGTCCCACAAACCACGGACCCAGCTTCCGGCAGGGCAGGCGGAGGGGCAGGTTTTGGGTCAAGAGCCAGACCCGGTCCCCCGGTGCCTCACTTCGGTGACGGTCTGCGCCGGCTTTCTGGCGCAGCACGGCGTGCTGAAGGTGAACATGGGCGCTGTCCCATGTTTCCTCCGCACGCCGGAACCAGTCGTCCACCGGAAGGAGCCTCGGTCTGACTCTGATGCCAAGGAGCCAGAACCGGCTGATACCCCAGTACGCATTGGAAGGGGAGAGGTTAGTGGAGGAGTGGCGGAGCGAGTTCTGGGCCATCTCTACCCAGGGCACGAAAGCTGCCCACTCCCCCGGCCGGTCCTGGCAATAAGACCTCAGAAACCTACCGACATGCTGGTTTACTCTCTCCACCTGCCCATTACTCTCGGGGTGAAAACCCAAGGTAAGGCTGATCAAGACCCCCAGACGTTCCATGAACACCCTCCAGACCTTCGAAGAGAACTGGGGCCCCCCGATCTGACACTATGTCCTCAGGCACCCCGTAGTGCCGGAACACGTGTGTAAACAAGGCCTCCGCAGTCTGTAGGGCTGTAGGGAGACCGGGCAGCGGGAGGAGACGGCAGGATCCACAACAACCAGGATCGTGTTGTTTCCCTGTGATGGGGGAGATCGGTCAGGAAATCGATCGACGGGTGTGACCATGGCTGCTGTGGAACGGGTAAGGGGTGTAGCTTACCTCTGGGCAGGTCCCTAGGAGCCTTTCACAGTGGGCGCACACCGAGCAGGAGGAAACATAAACTCTCGCGTCCTTAGCCAAAGTGGGCCACCAGTACTTCCCACTCAGACAGCGCACCGTCCGACCGATGCCTGGATGACCAGAGGAGGATGACATGTGGGCCCAATAGATCAGCCGGTTACGGACAGCAGATGGAACGTACAGACACCCCGTGGGACACTGGCGAGGAGCGGACTTTGCACGCCATGCCTATTCAATGTTAGCGTCCAGCTCCCACACTACCGGTGCCACCAGGCAGGTAGCCGGGAGTATGGGGGTGGGATCCATGGGCCGCTTCTCTGTGTCATACAGCCGGGACGGTGCGTCTGCCTTCACGTTCTGGGAACCTGGTCTGTAAGAAAGGGTGAAAACAAAACGGGTGAAAAACATGGCCCACATTGCCTGGCAAGGGTTCAGTCTCCTTGCCGCCCGGATGTACTCCAGATTGCGGTGGTCAGTCCAGATGAGAAAAGGGTGCTTAGCCCCCTCAAGCCAATGTCTCCATGCTTTCAAAGCCTTGAAGACAGCCAACAGCTCCCGGTCCCCCACGTCATAGTTTCGCTCTGCCGGGCTGAGCTTCCTCAAGAAGAAGGCACAGAGGCGGAGCTTCGGTGGCGTGCCCGAGCACTAAGAGAGCACGGCTCCTATCCCAGCCTCGGACGCATCCACCTCCACTATTGACGCCAAAGAGGGATCCGGATGGGCCAGCACGGGAGCCGAGGTGAACAGAGCCCTCCGGTGACCAAAGGCCCTGGCCGCCTCAGCCGACCACTAAAAACGTACCGGTCCCTCCTACAGCAGTGAGGTAATGGGAGCCGCTACCCCGGATATACCTCTGGTAGTATTTGGCAAACCCTAGAAACCACTGCACCTCCTTACCGTGGTGGGAGTCGGCCAATTACGCACAGCTAAGGTCACTCTCCATCTCCACCCCTGAGATGGAAATGCGGTACCCTAGGAAGGAGATGGACTGTTGGAAGAACAGGCATTTCTCAGTCTTGGCATGCAGGTCATGCTACAACAGTCGACCAAGCACCGTGTGCACCAGGGACACATGTCGGCACGTGTAGAGGAGTATATCAGAATGTCATCCATATACACCACTACACCCTGCCAACGTAGGTCCCTGAAAATCTTGTCTACAAAGGCTTTGAAGACTGATGGAGCATTCATCAACCCGTACAGCATGACGAGGTACTCATAATGCCCTGAGGTCGTACTGAACGCCGTTTTCCACTCGTCTCCCTCCTGGACACGCACCAGGTTGTAAGCACTCCTGAGATCAAGTCTGGTGAAGAAGCGCGCCCCGTGCATTGACTCAATCGACATGGCGATAAGCGGGTAACTGTACCTCACAGTTATATGATTAAGGCCTCGATAGTCAATACACGGGTGCAGACCTCCCTCCTTCTTCTTCACAAAAAATAAACTTGAGGAGGCGGGGGAAGTGGAGGACCGAATGTACCCCTGACGCAGGGATTCGGAGACATATGTTTCCATAGCCACCGTCTCCGCCTGTGACAGAGGATACACGTGACTCCTGGGAAGTGCAGCGTCTACCAGGAGATTTATCACACAGATTTATCCACACGATGCCCTCCATGGGCATCGGAGCAGTGGTGCTGAGGGATGGAACCAACAGACCCCGATCTGGACGTCCGCGGGTAGCCAGCAGGTTATCCAGCCCGAATGCACAGGTCCACCAGCTGGTCGAAGGTGAGGGTGGTGTCCCTGCAGGCCAACTCTCGACGGACGTCCTCACACAAACTGCAGTGAATGTGGTCGATCAGGGCCCTGTCGTTCCATCCCGCTCCGGCGGCCAGGGTCCGAAAGCCCAAAACGAACTCCTCTGCGCTCCTCGTCCCCTGCCTCAGATGGAAAAGACGTTCACCTGCTGCTCTGCCCTCGGGTGGGTGGTCGAAGACTGCCCGGAATCGACGGGTGAACTCCTCAAAGTGGTCCAGCACCGCATCTCCCTCCACCCACACGGCGTTGGCCCACTCCAGGGCTTTCCCCGAGAGGCAGGAGAAGAAGGCGGACACCTTTTCACGGCCCGAAGGAGCCGGGTGGACGGTTGCCAGGTATAACTCCAACTGCAGCAGGAAACCCTAGCAGCGGGCAGCCATCCCATCGTACTCCCCGGGGAGGGCGAGACGAATCCCACTGGAATTGGGTGCAGGGGGAGTGAGTAGTGGAGGCCCCTGTTGTAATGGTGGAGGTGCTGGAGGAACTCTCCGTCTCTCCCAGGGTCCATAGCTTGGACGACACGGTCCATGGTGGCGCCGAGATGGTGGAGCATCGCTGTGTGTTCCTGGACGCGCTCCTCGATCTCCATACCAGGGGCACCTGCTCCTGCTGACTACATATTCCAGTGTGGTATTCTGTAAGGGGTGCGTAACTGGTGGCAGGGAAGTCAGACACAGGAGAGCATAACTAGGTAATAGTTGGAGCAGTTTAATTTCCTAAACCAACGGCATTAAGAAAATATCAACATGGGTACAAAACCCAACGCGCACCAGTCAACATGTGCACAAGCACTTACAACAAACAATACCACACAAAGACACGGGGGGAACAGAGGGTTAAATACACAACACGTAATGAGGGAATGAAAACCAGGTGTGTGGGAAAACAAGACAAAACAAATGGACAATGAATCGGCGATGGCTAGAAGACCGGTGACGTCAACCGCCGAACACCGCCCGAACAAGGAGAGGAACCGACTTCGGCAGAAGTGTTATGCAGGTGAATGAGGACCCAAAAGCGACTTGGCGAAAACAGAGTCTTTAATCCAGTTTAAGGAAATAGCAATACTCCTAGACAAATCGGAGCGGTAAATAAAGTATAAAAAACAATTCCACTCGTAATCACGAGAACTGACTGGAGACTCGATAATAAACTGCAGGTTGCCACGGGAAGGCACTTGACCGTAGCAGACTCAGACACCTGCTCACCACGCAGCATCTGAGGAAAACACGACACGACAGGGCGATACAAAGACACAGCACGGTGAACAATATACAAGGATCCGACAGGACAGGAACGGAAAACAAGGGGAGAAATAGGGACTCTAATCAGGGGAAAAGATAGGGAACAGGTGTGGGAAGACTAAATGATTGATTAGGGGAATAGGAACAGCTGGGAGCAGGAACGGAACGATAGAGAGAAGAGAGAGAGGGAGGGAGAGAGAAAAAAGGGAACGAACCTAAAAAGACCAGCAGGGGGAAAACGAACAGAAGGAAAAGCAAAATGACAAGACAATATAAGACAAAACATGACAGTACCCCCCCACTCACCGAGCGCCTCCTGGCGCACTCGAGGCGGAATCCTGGCGGCAACGGAGGAAATCATCAATCAGTGAACGGTCCAGCACGTCCCGAGACGGAACCCAACTCCTCTCCTCAGGACCGTAACCCTCCCAATCCACTAAGTATTGGTGACCCCGTCCCCGAGAACGCATGTCCATGATCCTACGTACCTTGTAAATAGGTGCGCTCTCGACAAGGACGGGAGGGGGGAGGGAAGACGAACGGGGGTGCGAAGAAAGGGCTTGACACAGGAGACATGGAAGACAGGATGGACGCGACGAAGATGTCGCGGAAGAAGCAGTCGCACAGCGACAGGATTGACGACCTGGGAGACACGGAACGGACCAATGAACCGCGGAGTCAACTTACGAGAAGCTGTCGTAAGAGGAAGGTTGCGAGTGGAAAGCCACACTCTCTGGCCGCAACAATACCTTGGACTCTTAATCCTACGTTTATTGGCGGCTCTCACAGTCTGTGCCCTGTAACGGCAAAGTGCAGACCTCACCCTCCTCCAGGTGCGCTCACAACGTTGGACAAACGCTTGAGCGGAGGGAACGCTGGACTCGGCAAGCTGGGATGAGAACAGAGGAGGCTGGTAACCCAGACTACTCTGAAACGGAGATAACCCGGTAGCAGACGAAGGAAGCGAGTTGTGAGCGTATTCTGCCCAGGGGAGCTGTTCTGCCCAAGACGCAGGGTTTCTGAAAGAAAGGCTGCGTAGTATGCGACCAATCGTCTGATTGGCCCTCTCTGCTTGACCGTTAGACTGGGGATGAAACCCGGAAGAGAGACTGACGGACGCACCAATCAAACGACAGAACTCCCTCCAAAACTGTGACATGAATTGCGGACCTCTGTCTGAAACGGCGTCTAACGGGAGGCCATGAATTCTGAACACATTCTCGATGATGATTTGTGCCGTCTCCTTAGCGGAAGGAAGTTTAGCGAGAGGAATGAAATGTGCCGCCTTAGAGAACCTATCGACAACCGTAAGAATCACAGTCTTCCCCGCAGACAAAGGCAGACCGGTAATGAAGTCTAGGGCGATGTGAGACCATGGTCGAGAAGGAATGGGGAGCGGTCTGAGACGACCGGCAGGAGGAGAGTTACCTGACTTAGTCTGCGCGCAGTCCGAACAAGCAGCCACGAAACGGCGCGTGTCACGCTCCTGAGTCGGCCACCAAAAGCGCTGGCGAATAGAAGCAAGAGTGCCTCGAACACCGGGATGACCAGCTAACTTGGCAGAGTGAGCCCACTGAAGAACAGCCAGACGAGTGGAAACAGGAACAAAAAGAAGGTTACTAGGACAAGCGCGCGGCGACGCAGTGTGCGTGAGAGCTTGCTTAACCTGTCTTTCAATTCCCCAGACTGTCAACCCGACAACACGCCCATAAGGAAGAATCCCCTCGGGATCAGTAGAAGCCACAGAAGAACTAAAAAGACGGGATAAGGCATCAGGCTTGGTGTTCTTGCTACCCGGACGGTAAGAAATCACAAACTCGAAACGAGCGAAAAATAACGCCCAACGAGCTTGACGAGCATTAAGTCGTTTGGCAGAACGGATGTACTCAAGGTTCTTATGGTCTGTCCAAACGACAAAAGGAACGGTCGCCCCCTCCAACCACTGTCGCCATTCGCCTAGGGCTAAGCGGATGGCGAGCAGTTCGCGGTTACCCACATCATAGTTGCGTTCAAATGGCGACAGGCGATGAGAAAAATAAGCGCAAGGATGAACCTTATCGTCAGACTGGAAGCGCTGGGATAGAATGGCTCCCACGCCTACCTCTGAAGCGTCAACCTCGACAATGAATTGTCTAGTGACGTCAGGAGTAACGAGGATAGGAGCGGACGTAAAACGTTCTTTTAGAAGATCAAAAGCTCCCTGGGCGGAACCGGACCACTTAAAACACGTCTTGACAGAAGTAAGAGCTGTGAGAGGGGCAGCAACTTGACCGAAATTACGAATGAAACGCCGATAGAAATTAGCGAAACCTAGAAAGCGCTGCAACTCGACACGTGACCTTGGAACGGGCCACTCACTGACAGCTTGGACCTTAGCGGAATCCATCTGAATGCCTTCAGCGGAAATAACGTAACCGAGAAAAGTAACGGAGGAGACATGAAAAGAGCACTTCTCAGCCTTCACGTAGAGACAATTCTCTAAAAGGCGCTGGAGAACACGTCGAACGTGCTGAACATGAATCTCGAGTGACGGTGAAAAAATCAGGATATCGTCAAGGTAGACAAAAACAAAGATGTTCAGCATGTCTCTCAGAACATCATTAACTAATGCCTGAAAAACAGCTGGCGCATTGGCGAGACCAAACGGCAGAACCCGGTACTCAAAATGCCCTAACGGAGTGTTAAACGCCGTTTTCCACTCGTCCCCCTCTCTGATGCGCACGAGATGGTAAGCGTTACGAAGGTCCAACTTAGTAAAGCACCTGGCTCCCTGCAGAATCTCGAAGGCTGATGACATAAGGGGAAGCGGATAACGATTCTTAACCGTTATGTCATTCAGCCCTCGATAATCCACGCAGGGGCGCAGAGTACCGTCCTTTTCTTAACAAAAAAACCCCGCCCCGGCCGGAGAGGAAGAAGGCACTATGGTACCGGCGTCAAGAGACACAGACAAATAATCCTCGAGAGCCTTACGTTCGGGAGCCGACAGAGAGTATAGTCTACCCCGAGGAGGAGTGGTCCCCGGAAGGAGATCAATACTACAATCATACGACCGGTGAGGAGGAAGGGAGTTGGCTCGGGACCGACTGAAGACCGTGCGCAGATCATGATATTCCTCCGGCACTCCTGTCAAATCGCCAGGTTCCTCCTGAGAAGTGGGGACAGAAGAAATGGGAGGGATGGCAGACATTAAACACTTCACATGACAAGAAACGTTCCAGGATAGGATAGAATTACTAGACCAATTAATAGAAGGATTATGACATACTAGCCAGGGATGACCCAAAACAACAGGTGTAAAAGGTGAACGAAAAATCAAAAAAGAAATAGTCTCACTGTGGTTACCAGATACTGTGAGGGTTAAAGGTAGTGTCTCAAATCTGATACTGGGAAGATGACTACCATCTAAGGCGAACATGGGCGTAGGCTTGTCTAACTGTCTGAAAGGAATGTCATGTTTCCGAGCCCATGCTTCGTCCATGAAACAACCCTCAGCCCCAGAGTCTATCAAGGCACTGCATGTAGCACCCGAACCGGTCCAGCGTAGATGGACCGACATAGTAGTACAGGATCTAGATGGAGAGACCTGAGTAGTAGCGCTCACCAGTAGCCCTCCGCTTACTGATGAGCTCTGGCTTTTACTGGACATGAATTGACAAAATGTCCATCAAATCCGCAATAGAGGCACAGGCGGTTGGTGATCCTCCGTTCCCTCTCCTTAGTCGAGATGCGAATACCTCCCAGCTGCATGGGCTCAGTCTCTGAGCCAGAGGAGGGAGATGGTTGCGATGCGGAGCAGGGAAACACCGTTGACGCGAGCTCTCTTCCACGAGCTTGGTGACGAAGATCTACCCGTCGTTCTATGCGGATGGCGAGAGCAATCAAAGAGTCCACACTGGAAGTAACCTCCCGGGAGAGAATCTCATCTTTAACCACTGCGTGGAGTCCCTCCAGAAAACGAGCGAGCAGCGCCGGCTCGTTCCAGTCACTAGAGGCAGCAAGAGTGCGAAACTCTATAGAGTAATCCGTTATGGATCGATCACCTTGGCATAGGGAAGCCAGGGCCCTAGAAGCCTCCCTACCAAAAACTGAACGGTCAAAAACCCGAATCATCTCCTCTTTAAAGTTCTGGTAATTGTTAGAACAATCAGCCCTTGCCTCCCAGATAGCTGTGCCCCACTCTCGAGCCCGGCCAGTAAGGAGTGAAATGACGTAAGCAACCCGAGCTCTCTCTCTAGAGTATGTGTTGGGTTGGAGAGAGAACACAATATCACACTGGGTGAGAAAGGAGCGGCACTCCTTGGGCTGCCCGGAGTAGCAAGGTGGGTTATTAACCCTAGGTTCCGGAGGCTCGGCAGACCAGGAAGTAACAGGTGGCACGAGACGAAGACTCTGGAACTGTCCAGAGAGGTCGGAAACCTGAGCGGCCAGGTTCTCCATGGCATGACGAGCAGCAGACAATTCCTGCTCGTGTCTGCCGAGCATGGCTCCTTGGATCTCGACGGCAGTGTTACGAGCGTCTGTAGTCGCTGGGTCCATTCTTTGGTCGGATCCTTCTGTTATGCAGGTGAATGAGGACCCAAAAGCGACTTGGCGAAAACAGAGTCTTTAATCCAGTTTAAGGAAATAGCAATACTCCTAGACAAATCGGAGCGGCAAATAAAGTATAAAAAACAATTCCACTCGTAATCACGAGAACTGACTGGAGACTCGATAATAAACTGCAGGTTGCCACGGGAAGGCACTTGACCGTAGCAGACTCAGACACCTGCTCACCACGCAGCATCTGAGGAAAACACGACACGACAGGGCGATACAAAGACACAGCACGGTGAACAATATACAAGGATCCGACAGGACAGGAACGGAAAACAAGGGGAGAAATAGGGACTCTAATCAGGGGAAAAGATAGGGAACAGGTGTGGGAAGACTAAATGATTGATTAGGGGAATAGGAACAGCTGGGAGCAGGAACGGAACGATAGAGAGAAGAGAGAGAGGGAGGGAGAGAGAAAAAAGGGAACGAACCTAAAAAGACCAGCAGGGGGAAAACGAACAGAAGGAAAAGCAAAATGACAAGACAATATAAGACAAAACATGACAAGAAGTCGTGACAACCCCTTCACTTTTTCCACATTTTGTTATGTTAGAGCCTTATTCTAAAATGGATTTTATAGTTTTTCCCTCATCAATCTACACACAATACCCCATAATGACAAAGCCAAAACAGTTTTTTATGACTTTTTACAAATTTAGTTTCTAAAAAAAATCGGAAATCACATTTACATAAGTATTCAGACCCTTAACTCAGTACTTTGTTGAAACACCTTTGGCAGAAATTACAGCCTGGAGTCATCTTGGGTATGATGCTACAAGCTTGGCCCACCTTTATGTGATGAAGTTTCTCCCATTCTTCTCTGCAGATCCTCTCAGGCTCTGTTAGGTTGGATGGGGCACGTCGCTGCACAGATATTTTCAAGTCTCTCCAGAGATGTTTGATCGGGTTCGAGTCCGGGCTCTGGCTGGGCCACTCAAGGACATTCAGAGACTTGACTCGAAGCCACTCCTGCATTGTCTTAGTTGTGTGCTTAGGGTCTTTATCCTGTTGGAAGGTGAACCTTACCCACAGTCTGAGGTCCTGAGTTTTCATCAAGGAACTCTCTGTACTTTGCTATGTTAATTTTTCCCTCTATCCTGACAAGTCTTCCAGTCCCTGCCGCTGAAAAACATCCCCACAGCATGATGCTGCCACCACCATGCTTCATCGTAGGGATGGTGCCAGGTTTCCTCCAGACGTGATGCTTCGCATTCAGGCCAAAGAGTTCAATCTTGGTTTAGTCAGACCAGAGAATCATGTTTCTCATGGTCTGATAATCCTTTAGGTGCCTTTTGGCAAACTCCAAGCGTGGTGTCTTGTGCCTTTTACTGAGGAGTGGCTTCCGTCTGGTCACTCTACCATAAAGTCCTGATTGGTGGAGTTCTGCAGAGATGGTTGTCCTTCTGGAAGGTTCTCCCATCTCCACAGAGGAACTTTGGAACTTTGTCAGAGTGACCATAGGGTTTTTGGTCACCTCCCTGACCAAGGCCCTTCTAGCCCGATTGCTCATTTTGGCCGGGCGGCCAGATCGAGGAATGGTTCCAGACTTCTTCCATTTAAGAATGATGGACCTTCAATGCTGCAAACATTTTTTGATACCCTTCCCCATCCATGCCTCGACCCAATCCTATCAGATCTCTACGGACAATTCCTTCGACCTCATGGCTTGTTTTTTTGCTCTGACATGCACTGTCAACTGTGGGACCTTTTATAGACAGGTGTATGCCTTTTCAAATGTCCAATCAACTGAATTTACCACAGGTGGACTCCAATCAAGTTGTAGAAACATTTCAAGGATGATCAATGGAAACAGGATACACCTGAGCTCAATTTTAAGTCTAATAGCAAGGGTCTGAATACTTATGTAAATAAGGTTACTGTATTTTTAAAAAAATGCAAGAATAATACATTTGCAAAAATGTCCAAAAACATGTTATCACTTTGTCATTATGTGGTATTGTGTGTATACTGATGAGGATCTTTTTTATTTAAGCAATTTTAGAATAAGGCTGTAACATAACAAAATGTGAAAAAAAGTGAAGGTGTCTGAATACTTTCCGAATGCACTGTCAATCTTTTGTCTTGCCCATTCACCCTCCGAATAGCACACATACACAATCCATGTCTCAATTTAGAGGCTTTGAGGGCACCGGCCGCCATTTTTGTACTCCACAGAAGGCACAGTCCTCCATAGGAATGAATGGAATTCAAAATAACATGTACTTCTTTGTTGTAGTGGGGACAGTAACATTATTACTATTTAAGAAAAATACTTTAAGGAATATGTTTTAATAAACAAATATATATTTTTTTGTGTTCAGTTCACATCATCATTTAATAAAAAATTAGGCTATGCATTAAGATGTCAAGGTGATTCGAAGCAAGAGGGTTTACTCTGCAAGAGGGTTTACTGATCGCTCCTCCTCCCGGCTGTCTGCCATCTTTGGAGACTTGCATTTCCATTGTTAGAGCGGTCCCTCGACTATCTCGTCAATATAATAGATCATAATTGCTAAAACTGTCCTCTCCATCAGACCAGCCATTTTGGGTCTTTGATGTGAGCGCCTTTTTCGCACTACCAGATTAAACAATAGTAGGCTACTACATTTCGCCACTAGATGGCAGTCTGTCTCTGCTAGATGTACGAGGGAATTGGAGTTGCTGTCCATACAATTTTGAAGCACTTTAAATGCCAAGAGACAATAAAGCAAGAAAAGTGATATCATTCAAATGTTACTAGCCTTAAATGGAAAAAGAGAGACATTATATATACTTTTTTTTGTATGTGGAATCTCCTTCAAATTAGCGGATTTGGCTGTTTCAGCTATATCCATTGCTGACAGGTGTATAAAATTGAGCACACATCCATGTAATCTCCATAGACAAACATTGACAGTAGAATGGCCTTACTGAAGAGCTCAGTGACATTCAACGAGGCACCGGCATAGAATGCAACCTGTCCAAAAAGTCAGTTTGTCACATTTCTACCCTGCTAAAGCTGCCCAACCGGTCAACTGTTATTGTGAAGTTGAAATGTCTAGGAGCAACAACGACTCCACCGCAAAGTTTTAGGCCACACAAGCTCACATCTGTAGTCGGTTGCAACACTAACTACCGAGTTCCAAACTGCCTCTGGAAGCAACATCAGCACAAGAACTGTTCATTGGAAGCTTCATGAGATGGGTTTCCATGGCCATGCAGCCGCACACAAGTCTAAAATCACAATGCGCAATGCAAAGCGTTGGCTGGAGTTCACCACCACTGGACTCTCGAGCAATGGAAATGCGTTCTCTGGAGTGATGAATAACGCTTTACCATCTGGCAGTCCGACGGATTAATCTGGGTTTGGCGGATACCTGGAGAACGTTACCTGCCCCGATGCATAGTGCTAACTGTAAAGTTTGGTGGAGGAGGAATAATGGTTTGGGGCTGTTTTTCATGGTTCAGGCTAGGCCCCTTAGTTCCAGTGAAAGGAAATCATAACGTTACAGCATACAATGACATTCTAGATGATTCTCTGATTCCAACTTTGTGGCAATAGTTTGGGGCAGGCCCATTCCTGTTTCAGCATGAAAATTCCCCCATGCACAAAGCGAGGTCCATACATAAATGGTTTGTCGAGATCGGTGTGAAAGAACTTGACTGGCCTGCACAGAGCCCTGACCTCAACCCCATCGAACACCTTTGTGATGAATTGGAACGCTGACTGCGAGCCAGGCCTAATTGCCCAACATCAGTGCCCGACCTCACTAATGCTCTTCTGGCTGAATGGAAGAAAGTCCCTGCAGCATGTTCCGACATCGTGTGGAAAGCCTTCCCAGAAGAGTGGAGACTATTTTAGCAGCAAAGGGGGACCAACTACATATTAATGCCCATTATTTTTTTATGAGATGTTCGACCGGCAGGTGTCCACATATTTTTGGCCACGTGTGTTGTATTTTCACATGACCCTCCCCTAAATTGAACATCTTACCCCCTCATAGAATTAACTCGAATAAATGCTTAGACCACAACAACAAATAACTCTATCAACCCTGTGTTTATAAACGTGGATATCTACTTTGCTTTTGTGGCACAGTCGTGTCGATGCCACGCAGGTTGAGGTTTCACCGATCACCACAGAGGAGCTCACTCTCCCTGCTTGTTTCACTTCTTCACGATCAGAGCCGGTTACAGACAATGATCAGATTTTTCAACATTTTGGTGCCATATTTATAGTTATCTAAAATTTACGCAAAACATTTTCCACCAACAAGTTTCTGTGACAATGCACTACACAACCAATAAACAAAAGGTACCGACATGGTTTGCATTTCAACACCACAATAAATAGACAATGTCAATCTCGACAAACAGAAAACACATCCCTCCCTACCTTGTAGTCTTGCCGGGGTATCGAATACTTGGTGACAATCTCTGAATGCCATTGAACTTGTTGGTGTTTTGGAACAGATGTCTATTTCCATTCATCAAATTTCCTCTGCACAGTTTGGATTGATTGATTGATTGATTTTATTTGCCAGTTAAAAAAATACATATATACACAAATCATTTTTATAGTGACCGGGATTGCACAAAGTCAGGGACTGATTTCCATTGTGGTCCCTATTTGCTGCAGAATATACTACAGTAATATAAGGTCTGATTGCAAGTCTAATTTACACCTCTCCATCTGGCTTTCTGGTGTCACCTTATTTTTTAAACATAACTACATCTATGGGCTTTTGTGTTTTTCTGTCGCGCGTAATGTGTGGTCGCCTAAATAATAGGCTATGTATTGGATGACGGGACAATCACTTGGGCTTTTTGGGGTTTGGGCTCAAAAAATGTCTTTAATATAGGGCTCATAAAATGTATTTAATGTATGGCTCATCTGGCTGAGGTAGCATCAGACTTGAATTTTCATGCCGATCAAAGCTGTAATCAAATCCAGACATGTTAATAGGCTTTATACGCTTTACACTTCCGGTTTGGGCGGGATATACTGTGTTACCCGGGAGAAAAAGGATTATACTCGGGATGGAATATTTGTAATACTGGGAAAATATTCTACACTAGTCTGTAGTTTATTTAGATATTTGGGGCTGCTGGTGAACCATAATGTCCTGGCATAATCAAAGTGACACAACGTGACCGGGAAGATTTTAATTTACCAGACATTTGAGAAATTTACCCGACATCCATATGCATTCAGATCCGACTTGGCGCAGCCAGCCCCACCCAATAAACTAGGGATATTGGTCAAATGAGCCACATGTACGTCATTTTGTACAATGATGAGGATTATATTGTTAGATTATAGGAGTAACTTTGGTAGGCATGAAACATTCTTCCTCACCTCGAAGTTCAACTGTCTTGAGTCAGTTGTAGCGCTGGTGCGCACTGCCTTCATATCATAGGCTAGCAGCAGCTAAAGTTTAATAATAGCCACACCAAACATCCACAAACATTTCTAAACTTTATTAGGGTAATATCAAAAGTATGTCAAGCCATTGCTTATAGTGATAATATGAGCAGACTATTATATTGTGGCAAACACAGCATTACATTTGGAAGTGAATAACATTTTACTGCAGTGGGCTAAATCAGGTTCACACGGCGTTAGTCGGTAGTCGTAAACATGTCTACTTTGAAACAAAAGTATACACCTCACACGCGTGGTTGTAGTCGTTAACATGTCTACTTTGAAAAAAAAGTATACACCTCACACACGTGGTTATGGGTTAAAATAAATAAGACACCTGTGCAATGTCAAATATAGAGTTGAAATGTATTACATTTTGAGTTTGCGTACAAATAATACACTTTATACACATCACAGAAGACTGAAATATAACAAAACAGTTTGACATAGAATTGAGATTTTCTGCAGCTTTAAAAAAAAGTTGATTAATTATAGAATCATGAAAAATATTAGTAACATTCCACCCATGAGGCCACTAAGTAATTTGACTGCAGGAAATGTCTCAACAGAATGAAACAAAACACTTGCAAACGGGTTTAAACCTTAACAAAAGTTTTGAACAAGGTATATTGCAGCAATTACTAAAAAGGCAAGTGCCTACCATATCCAAAAATGAAAGAAATAGGCTAATGTTATGTATTTTACAACAGACCTACTTATAACCTATCTTAAACAAAAGACGGAGCTCAAAATTAAAAAGACAGATATCATTTAATTAGCCAATGAAAATGTCTCAACAGAATTAAACAAAACAGGTTTAGCATAAGAACTGTTTTCGATTAATAAATAGGCTTACAATAATAACAAGGATATACAATAATAATTATAATAATTATGATAAAACAAATTATTAAACTACGTTTTAGTTCCAAAATTGCATCCTACCTAAATAGGGAGTTGCACAGTAGCCTGCATTCTTAAAAAATAAAATAAAACATTTTTAGTCCACTACAATATTAAAACTCGCATAAAATTCCTCTTGTAGGCTTTTCACTAAAGACATCCTCTTTTTCATCTACCTTTTGTTTAACTTGAAAAAGGCCTCCATCTTTGCAAGTATCTGTAGCCTAGACACTAGGCCAAGGCTCCCCTGTTCCTCTCTCTCCTCAGCAGCAGGCGCACGTGTGCGCAAGGCGAGAGAGATTGGTACTGTAGCGCCAATTCGGGGTGTCGGCTATGATAGACAGCCTCTCCAGGACAATTTTTCCTGCTACAGTTTTATTTATCTGCTTTAATTTAAAAAATCTCAGCCAAATGCAGGCAAGTACCAGCTAAGGGAACACATGGAGCATGTTCCCATCAGACTTGTGTTCTATCAAATGTACTTCTTGCAGATAAAAGTATTTGTGTAATTATGTAGTGCACATGAAAATTCCCATGTATCGAATTAATGTACCGGGTTTCCATCACATTTTCAAAGTCCCACTTATGGTTTTGTCACAAAACATGTTACGTAGCGAATGTGCCCACTCTGTTATTGGCGGGTGCGCTCTAGCCAACAGTTTACAGTGCAGGTATAGCCTACCACATGATGAGATTATTATGGACAGAAGTGCCACATTATTTTCATTTTTTTTTCTTCAAATGGGAGCCAAGCGTCGATCACCATGTCACCAAAATAAGACCCTCGCTATTTATTGAAAGCAGCAGTAACTTCATCACTGAGCAGTTTCACCACCCTGTGAAGTTCATCATAACTTACTGCATCTGTAGCCTAATAAACTGCATGCTTTCCCATGATGTGGTGACATTGTTATCAGACATGTAGGCTACTTTAGTTGCATAAAAAGGTTGAAAGGAAACCTGGTTAATGTCAAGCCATTTTGAGGATGCTGGATGTATATGTTGAATGAATGTGCGTATGCCTACATGACACTTTTGAAGTAGTCTAATCTGATTAAAACATTTAACTGGATGTGTTTATGCCATATATAAAAAAGGTAATACATCTATACAGTTACATTATACATATCTTGGCTATGAAGCGTTAGGTTCTAGGTGTTTGAAGAATAGCCGGAGAGGATTGGAGAGGAAGCAGAACGTGGTAAACTTTCCTGGACAACTGGGCATGCCGGGAGCATATGTGGCCACATTATTATAGGACGACTTGGGCGAATGATGATCTCAACAAACAGCGCATTCAGTATCAAAAGTTTATAAAATACAGCCAGAGTGGCCTGCTACTGTTCCTTTCTAGACCTTATAAACCGTCAAAAGTAGACCCACAACTGATCCAAATCTAATGGCACATTCATATCACAGTGCTTTTGCACTGTTATTCAAATGACACTTTCACTGCGGCATAGAGTAGGCTAGAATGTTGACGCAAAGCCGCAAGAGCATAGAACATATTTCAAACCTTGCTTGCTAGGGGGAGGTAGTTGCAGAAACGTTGGAATGGTTATTAAATCAACTTCCTCAATAGTTGGTCCAGATGATCCACCGCCTCCAGAAACTGTGCCACCTGGTGTTGTAGGCTAGCATAGGTAGGATAATTGTATTGTCCCTAAACAAGATCAGTAGAGCTTTTTGAGTTGTGTGCCTCACGTCTTCACGGTTCTTTCATGCGCAATGATGCACCTGGCCTCTCCGCTGCCTTTCAGCTAATCCTATTTGTTCTTGTCCATTCGTATAAAAAAATGTATGCAGCTTTGAATGTTTTTATGTGTGGTATGATTTCTAGCTAGCCTATT
Organism: Oncorhynchus gorbuscha; assembly: GCF_021184085.1. Lineage (NCBI taxonomy): Eukaryota > Metazoa > Chordata > Actinopteri > Salmoniformes > Salmonidae > Oncorhynchus > Oncorhynchus gorbuscha. Next base: position 34,082,372 of record NC_060191.1, on the reverse strand, counting down.
GCAGATCTGGACAAACGGTCAAAATACCCTTATTGCCACTTTGAATTGTGTATGGAGGGCAGGATAGACTGTTAGACTGAAACTATGCTGACCTGTGGTATACTAAAAGTTACCATAAGGAAAAGCATAGTGCATAATATCTTGATATAGGGGACGCACATGCAAGCAGATTAGGAAATTTGGCTTGGAATAAATTAAATAGTAAAACCTGTAAAAGAGCGAATGAAAACCAGGGGAGAAAAACGCACTACCCTCCCCTGTGCTAAAAAACAAAAAACAAACACAACACACCCCAAAGCTAAATAAAAAGTTTGACAACCCTCCCCTATTTTGGACCCCCCCTCTCCCCCAGTAAATTGCGATTCTTCCCTGGTTTCTCCTTGGCTGTCCCATCTATGCCCCCCTCCATTGAACCTCCACTGCCTTTCCAAACCAAACTGCCTCAACTTCATCCCAAAATGACGGCTTTCAATCTCCACTATTTCCATTTTTCCACTATTTCCATTTTTTTCTGTTTTTTTTCTCAACTTTTGACGTGTTTTGTGATTCTTCGAAAAGCGCTGTACAAGTAAAATAAAATGTAAGTAAAATGTAAAAGTATAACGATGTTTACAATTAAATCTAGCCTCTTAGCAAGGTTGTCAATTTTTTTTAAACTGTCATTTTTGCTCAAGGTAAAGTTTGAAACATACCCATTTGAAAAAATATATACTACGAGATCAAGATCATCCCAGAATTTGGGTATTACATGACATTCCAAAAAAAGGTCACGTTACGACAAAAAAAAATGAATTGTCCACATCTGTGCACTTCGAAATCAAGGCATTTGTTGGATATATTATGTATCACCTTCAAATGGACGTCTCTAGCCTTACTTGGTATACAAAACCTGTAAGGCTTTAACCATACTTTTTCAAATCTATGTAGTCCATTATTGATTTCGAATAAAACTTCACTTTTGGTGTTTCTGCCACTAGTATTCTGTCTGCAGCACATTATGACATCACTTTCGTATGGCAATGAGGAAACTTTCCACATAAACCCCCCCATTTCAAAAACATTGCCATGAAGATAACTCATTTGAAAAGTCAATTTTTTTATTGTGCCTATAAACAAATGCAAGAAGGAAGTTATGAAAACAATTAGAAATATGTTTCCACAAAGAAAAAAAATACAATGTTCAGACTGGTATAATATTGGGCCCATAACATTGAGCTGTATAGAAAAAACAATTCTTTGTGCCAGAGGTAAAAGTGGGGATGAAAACACTCAGTAGGGTCTGCAGAATCAGTAGTCTGTCATTTCTTGGGGATCTGAGACCTAAATACTCAGCAGCACGTTCTACTCCACCCATGCCATTGGCCACAATGCAATACACATGTATGAGTTACTATAAGGCTTCCAGAGAAAAAACTATTCTATCTGCCAAGGTAAAAGTGGGGTTGGGAATACTCAGTAGGGTCTGTAGTTAATCGTAAGGTACCCTATATTTTACAGTTAGCTATCTAATTGTGTGATGCCTTGAATTATGAAACGCAAAGTAGTATGCATTTGCTATGGATTGTAGTGATTAGCAGCAACAAAACATTTTGTCAAGGTGGTAGTAACACGGAGCCTTTTATTTGGCGAACCAAAAGCCCACCGCACAAACGAACACGAAATACAAAATAGGGGTTTAACATAACCCAGCGCAACCAGCCTAAAGTGCGCATACATGAACACAGATAAACAATACCACACAAAGACATGGGGGAAACAGAGGGTTAAATACACAACACATAATGAGGGAAATGAGAACCAGGTGTGTGGAAAAACGAGACAAAACAAATGGAAAATGACAAATGGATCGGCGATGGCTAGAAGACCGGTGACATCGACCGCCGAACACCGCCTGAACAAGGAGAGGCATCGACTTCGTTAGAAGTCGTGACACATTTGCCTGGCCATCCACGAGTATGACAATCCAGGGACCGTAGTCTATCTCAATTATTACTGTGACCCATCTGTACTGAACGGTAGCAAGTTAACTAAGTAAAGATGACTTGAACTATCCATTTTCTAGGGTTGTTATGTGATATTAAAATCTGTTTATTTGTTCCATGCGTGGAATACAACCTTACAGTGAAATGCTTACTTTACAAGCCCTTAACCAACAATGCAGTTTTAAGAAAAATACCTAAAAAAATAAGAAATAAAAGTAACCAATATTTATAGAGCAGCAGTAAAATAACATTAGCGAGGCTATATTACAGGGGGTACCGGTACAGAGTCAATGTGGAGGCTATATACAGGGGGTACCGGTACAGAGTCAATGTGGAGGCTATATACAGGGGGTACTGGTACAGAGTCAATGTGGAGGCTATATACAGGGGGTACTGGTACAGAGTCAATGTGGAGGCTATATACAGGGGGTACTGGTACAGAGTCAATGTGGAGGCTATATACAGGGGGTACCGGTACAGAGTCAATGTGGAGGCTATATACAGGGGGTACCGATACAGAGTCAATGTGGAGGCTATATACAGGGGTACCGGTACAGAGTCAATGTGGAGGCTATATACAGGGGGTACCGGTACAGAGTCAATGTGGAGGCTATATACAGGGGGTACCGATACAGAGTCAATGTGGAGGCTATATACAGGGGGTACCGGTACAGAGTCAATGTGGAGGCTATATACAGGGGGTACCGATACAGAGTCAATGTGGAGGCTATATACAGGGGGTACTGGTACAGAGTCAATGTGGAGGCTATATACAGGGGGTACTGGTACAGAGTCAATGTGGAGGCTATATACAGGGGGTACCGATACAGAGTCAATGTGGAGGCTATATACAGGGGGTACTGGTACAGAGTCAATGTGGAGGCTATATACAGGGGGTACTGGTACAGAGTCAATGTGGAGGCTATATACAGGGGGTACTGGTACAGAGTCAATGTGGAGGCTATATACAGGGGGTACTGGTACAGAGTCAATGTGCGGGGGCAGTTAGTCGAGGTAATTGAGGTAAGATGTACATGTAGGTAGAGTAATTAAAGGGACTATGCATACATAATAACAGAGAGTAGCAGCAACGTAAAACAGGGGCGGGGGTCAATGCAAATAGTCTGGGTAGCAGTAGTCTTATGGCTTGGGGGAAGAAGCTGTTTAGAAGCCTCTTGGACCTAGACTTTGATCTCCGGTACCGCTTGACCATGCAGTAGAAGAGAGAACAGTCTGTGACTAGGGTGGCTGGAGTCTGACCATTTTTAGGGCTTTCCTCTGACACTGCCTGGTATAGAGGTCCTGGATGACAGGAAGCTTGGCCCCAGTGATGTACTGGGCCGTACACACTACCCTCTGTAGTGCCTTGCTGTCGGAGGCCGAGCAGTTGCCATACCTATATAACAGTCCTTCACAATGCCGGGGCTGCACAACTGTCAAGACACAGCAGTTTAAGGTTAGAGCCGTTGTCCTCCATAGCTCTGGTGTGTGCCATTTGTTTCATTACCACCATTTGAATTGTGATAATGTGATTGCATTGTCCTTCGCTTGTTATTTCTGTTGTCTAACACATAACCCTTTCCTTCTCTCTGTTACAGAAACCAATTTACACGATTCTCCATCATTCTCTGTGAGTCTCTCTATAAAGTTAAGAAGTGGGTTGATCTCTCTGTGAGATTGTCTAATTCCCTCTGACCGAGGAAGGGTCAGTGTGATGTATTTGTATTTTTATTGAACCTTTATTTAACTAGGCAAGTCAGTTAAGAACAAATTCTTATACATTCGTATATACCCACTTGATGTATAGATAAACCCACTTTTTTGTACAGTTACCTGGCCGTTCTCCTCTCCCTGTTTACGCGGTTACATCTCTACAGAATCTACAGAGGGGTTCTGGCGCAGCAGAACCCCTCAGCAGGTACCTCCAGGGCTCCTGTCCCAACATCCAGATTTGTCCCCCTGGATCTACCCATCATCAGACATCCATCAAGATACATCATGCTCCTAAATCTCATCTACCATAACATTCTGGTTAAGTATTGTCTAACTAAACCTTCCCTAAATGCTTTTCAGTTGTAGGTGTGGTGTCTTAACTCATGAAGCAACAGTTATAACAACATTCACCGGTGTTTGTACTGGGCGACTTCAACTTCCCGACGTCTGCCTTAGATTCATTTCTTTCCAACTCTCGCTTTCCCCTCCTCATCTCTTTTGACCTCACCCTTTCCCAGTCCCCTCCCACTTTCACAGTCTCCTCCAACTCACAAGGCAGCCAATACGTTTGACCTCATCTTTACTAGAGGCTGCTCTCCTACTAATCTCACTGCAACCCCCCTCCAGGTCTCTGATCCCTACTTTGTTTCCTTTTCTGTCTCCCTTTCCCTTTCCCCCAACCCTAACCACTCAGCCTCTACCCAGATGTTAATGCGCCGTCACAATCTTCGCTCTCTCTCTCCCACTACTCTCTCCTCCATCCTATCTCCATTCTGCTAAATCCTTCTGTCTCCTGATTCTGCCACTTCGACCCTACTCTCCTCAAATTCCGCATCCTATGACTCGCACCGTCCCCTTTCCTCCCGACCGGGTCGGCCCTCCCCTCCTGCTTCGTGTCTGAGTGACTCATTGAGAGTTTACAGAACAGGGTTGCAGGCAGCTGAGATCGAAAATGAAGGAAAACTAAACTTCCAGAGGACCTATCATCCTTTCACTCCCTCCTACCTACCTTCTCTTCCTCTGCATCAGCTTCTAACGCCACTTTCTGAATTTCAAGCTTCTGCCTCTAACTCTAGGAAATTATTTCCCACCTTCTCCTCCTTCCTTAATCCTCCAACCCCTCCCCCTCGCTCCTCCCTCTCTGTGGACGCCTTTGTCATCCACTTTGAAAAAAAGCTTGATGACATCCGCTACTCATTCACTCAGCCTATTGAGTCCACTGGTCTCACTCACATAGGACTACCCTATGACCTCTTTCTCCAGATGACATCCTGCGACTAGTGAAGTCAGGCCACCAGACAACCGGCCTGCTTGACCCCATCCCCTCCTCCCTTCTCCAGACCATCTCTGGAGATCTTCTCCCACTCCTCACTTCCCTCATCAACTCATCACTGACCACTAGCTGTGTCCCCTCTGACTTCAAAATGGCCCGAGTTGCTCCCCACCTCAAGAAACCAACACTCAACCAATATCTGACGTCAAAAACTATAGACCTGTATCCTTCATTTTTTCTTCTTTCCAAAACACTTGAGCTGATCAACTTTCTCGAAATCGTCTTGACTTAAAAAAATTTTTTTTTAAACTTTTATTTCAAAAGGCAAGTCAGTTAAGAACAAATTCTTATTTTCAATGACGGCCTAGGAACAGTGGGTTAACTGCCTGTTCAAGGGCAGAACGACAGATTTTGTACCTTGTCAGCTCAGGGATTTGAACTTGCAACCTTTCGGTTACTAGTCCAATGCTCTAACCACTAGGCTACCCTGCTGCTACTCTGCTGCCCACTTTAGCCAGTCAGGCTTCACAACGGGTCACTCGATCGAGACTGCTCTTCTCTGTTATCACGGAGGCTTTCCGCACTGCCAAAGCTGACTCTTCTCTGTTCTCATCCTCCTAGATCTATCCACTGCCTTCGACTCCGTGAAGCATCAGGTCCTCCTCTCCACCCTCTCGGGGCTGGGCGTCTCAGGCTCTGTCAGGTCCTCCTCTCCACCCTCTCGGGGCTGGGTGTCTCAGGCTCTGTCAGGTCCTCCTGTCCATCCTCTCAGGGCTGGGCGTCTCAGGCTCTGTCAGGTCCTCCTCTCCACCCTCTCGGGGCTGGGTGTCTCAGGCTCTGTCAGGTCCTCCTCTCCACCCTCTCGGGGCTGAGCGTCTCAGGCTCTGTCAGGTCCTCCTCTCCACCTTCTCGGGGCTGGGCGTCTCAGGCTTTGTCAGATCCTCCTCTCCACCCTCTCGGGGCTGGGTGTCTCAGGCTCTGTCAGGTCCTCCTCTCCACCCTCTCGGGGCTGGGCGTCTCAGGCTCTGTCAGGTCCTCCTCTCCACCCTCTCGGGGCTGGGCGTCTCAGGCTCTGTCAGGTCCTCCTCTCCACCCTCTCGGGGCTGGGCGTCTCAGGCTCTGTCAGATCCTCCTCTCCACCCTCTCGGGGCTGGGCGTCTCAGGCTCTGTCAGGTCCTCCTCTCCACCCTCTCGGGGCTGGGCGTCTCAGGCTCTGTCAGGTCCTCCTCTCCACCCTCTCGGGGCTGGGTGTCTCAGGCTCTGTCAGGTCCTCCTGTCCATCCTCTCAGGGCTGGGCGTCTCAGGCTCTGTCAGGTCCTCCTCTCCACCCTCTCGGGGCTGGGCGTCTCAGGCTCTGTCAGGTCCTCCTCTCCACCCTCTCAGGGCTGGGCGTCTCAGGCTCTGTCAGATCCTCCTCTCCACCCTCTCGGGGCTGGGCGTCTCAGGCTCTGCACACTCTTGGATTGCATCCTACCTGGCAGGCCACTCCTACCAGATGACGTGGAGAGGATTTGCGTCTGCACCAGACTCTCACTACTGGTGTCCCCCAGGGCTGTGAGATGTGGTTGTCCCACCTAGCTATCTTAATTAAGATGATAGCACTAACTGTAAGTCGCTCTGGATAAGAGTGTCTGCTAATTGTATAAAATGTCAAATGTAAATGGGGCCTTTAGGATCATTTAGTGTCTGCTCTACAGGTCTAGATGGGGGACATGCCAATACATAGCCTCATCTGATACTGTGTCTATGTCTATAATAGTCTCACAAAAAACAGGGACTAACAGCCTGTCTCAGCCCTGACTTCACCAACCCCTTTAGCCACCTGAAAATAAACCAGACACGCTGCATGTTAAAATACAACACAAAGGTTTAGGGTTGCAGAGGGCATCAAATCTCCCATCTGAGGAATGTGATTATGAAATCAGCCACTATGCAATCTGCCCAAAACTTGAAATGAAATCTAATTCGCCTATGTGGTCGAGCTACAGCTGTGTTTGTCAGACCATGAGACATTATGAAAAACGGTCTTCTCACAAAAATGCCTGAGGCGTCTAAATGGTTGGTGTTCAAAGGTGTTTTCCATTTTGCTCTACGACCCCACAGTCAGTAATGCTAAAGTGCCAACTTCTGTCTGTAGTGTCCAAACTGTTTGAGCTACAAACTATACACGCAACATGTAAAGTATTGGTCTCGTGTTTCATGAACTGAAATAAAAGACCACACCCCCCCTCAAATTTTATGCACAAGTTTGTCTCTGTTAGTGAGCATTTCTCCTTTGCCAAGATAATCCATCCATCTGACAGGTGTTGCATATGAAGAAGCTGATAAAAAACAGCAGGATCATTACACAGGTGAACCTTGTGCTGGGGACAATAAAAGGCCACTCGAAAATGTGCAGTTGTGTCACACAACACAATGCCACAGATGTTTCAAGTATTGAGGGAGTGTGCAATTGGCATTCTGATTCAAGGAATCTCCACCAGAATTGTTGCCAGAAAATTGCATGTTAATTTTTCTACCATAAGACTCATTTTAGAGTGGCCTTTGTGGGGGAAAACTCAAAATAAGAGGGTAAATATGTACGTTTTCTGAGTTTTCTTATAGATCTCATAGATAAAGAACAGACACTTTATGATCTATTTTATTATGGTCTTTTTTGCCATTTATGAATGTGTTACTCAAATAGTTTCTTTGGGCTATAGTAGTAAAGGCCAAATTCAATATTTTATCAAATTATAATACCTAAAGAAGTTCTAAAATTCTAAATCAAATAGCAAAACAATTCCAAATGTTAGCTTTGAGTGGGGAGGGGAAAACTGAAAATGTGTTTTTATTGGCAGAGAGGATTGGAACTCTTTCTTATTGGTCTATTACATCATTTATGACATGGTGATGTCACCATGGAAAGCCAAAACTCCCTCCCACTAAAACAGGCTGAACTTTCAGGCAGCCTTTTCAAACAGCTCTTACACTAAAAGTCCACTGTCTGTCATCATTTTCACATTTTTCGAGGATTATTCCAACCCTAATGTTTGACTGCATTGGGCCTTTAAGATCTTGTGAAGTAGATATTCAGTAGAACTTTTTTTATATAAGGGGTAGCCTGCCATCTTGTGGTCAGTTTCTGCAGTTGCAGTTACTGTCTTGTTCATTTTGGGTTCTCTACCTGGGAATATAGTGCACCTGATGGAATCTTTATCCCAGCCTCCACAAACAAATCCTTAATGATGATGATAGGTTGTGTGTGCGTTTGTGTGTGTGTACCTTCTACAGCAGCTCCATTAGGCTCGGCGTATCCCGGTCCCTTAGTGATGATGCTCCATCCTCCCTTGTAACTCAAACAGCTCCATCTAACACACAAACAAAATATTAATTTAAGCACTCTCACAAAATCACATGTCAATGTTGACTGAATGTATAGCTAAAAAGACAAACTCTCTCAATCCCTCACAGACAGACCTGGAAGACGTGGTTCGTACTTCGGTTGTCCTTTCATAGTAACCACTCCCAGGTATCACAGCTTGATTGCATGACGTACGTACACACAGTTATAGTGACTACACCCAGGTCCAATGCCTTGATTGCCTGGCCCACACACACACACACACACACCCTTGCCCAGCTCAAAAGATAACTTATTTCCTTGTTCGAGGCCAGAGTAAAAACAGGGTTTCATCCAGCAGCATGCCAACATAGTAAACAAACACCTTGTCCCCCGCCAACAAACACCTTGTCCCTGTGCTTCGCTAACTACAGAGGGAAGGGAGGAAGAGAGACAGGCTGAAGGTTAGTTCTGCTGAGGCAGTGTATTGCATGGTCAGCAACACACAATATAATTCCCTTACATTATATACAAACAACATTTTGGATAGTTAGTACTCTGACATATACCTAGTGTTTTCAATAACTATTACCGATTATGAGCTTTTTAAACCCAGCCATCTGCTACTCTCAGCCCATCCCACCAGTCTTCGTAGACCACCACGTTTTGCTTTCCGCGCCCCATTTATTTTTCAAATGTGCTGTGATGTCTCACATGAACTTTGAACTTTTCTAATCACATAGTATCCTCAGATTGTACGTTAAAGATAAATATTTTTCCTAAGAGTATTATTATATTATTTATTGACTGACTATGACTTTCCACATCATCCAACACTGCGATTTGTAGGGTTAACTTTAAATTAATATTGTGATTTTTCATCCATTTCTGAACCAGTGACCAGAAATAAGCTACATGGGGACAATACCAGAATAAATGATCTGTGTTCAGCAAAATACCAGAATAAATTATCTTTGTTCAGCAAAATCTGCAGAGCTGAGAGTGTGTGTGTCCCATTCAGGCTTCTGCCTCTAACCTTAGGAAACTTGGTGGCAAGACTATCGTATAATAATTTAAACTGTAAAACTTGCTGTTGAATCAAGTGTTGTTTTGTGTATTAGTTTATATACCGTGTGCCATGGAATTGGTACATCAGAAAAACATCTTTGCAACCTGTATGGCACAGCTGTCAACATTTGTTTACTCAAATGAAACTGGTATATTTTTCTATTTGTGCCAATCTTTTTCAGACAGTTTTGGTCTTTACTATTATAGCAGACTAACAAATTCTCTACTTTGTCCCCCTTCCACCTGCCTCCTTCATATATATATATTTTTAAATGTCCATCATGCAGTTTTTTTTTTTGCAATAAGTATATTTGAGTTTAACCATAATATTTGTTATAATATTTGTTCTGTCTTTTCTGGATGATAAAATTGAAATTGTAACCAGCTTTGTATGGCTTGTTTCAGAAAGGGCAATACCTTGAACAAGGTTTCTTTTTCAATTAACCAGAAAGTAGAAGTTGTAATCTGTAAAAAGACAACAAAAAAATTAACAAAGGTTGAGGCTTTCTTAGTAATCTACTTGAGAACAAATTCAGGTTTAAGTATAATTTATGTATGAGTGAAGCTTTTAGTGAGAGGTTTAATGCTTTAATATTGAATAATTTCAGCGCCTAAAAATCATATTCATTATACAAATAGGCACTTTAAATTTGTCTGGCTTAGGGTTCCAAATAAAGTGAAATATTTTATGTTCATATGATTTTTTTATTTTAAATCTGGAGTAGGCAATGCCATAAGTAAAGAAGTAAACTTTGATAGGACTAAAGAATTGATCTGTGTGATTTACCTCTCCATTGTTGCAGAATCTTGTCTATTTTTGAGAATTTTCATAAAAATGTGTTGTAGTAAGTTCATTTATATCTTTAGGAATATGAATACCAAGTATGTATACTTCGTCATCAGCCCATTTTATTGCTAAACTACATGGTAATGTAAGAGTTGTATCTTTTATAGATCCAATACGTAATGTGGTGCACTTAATATAATTTGATTTTAGTCCAGAGAGGCTAGAGAAGTGATTTTCAATGAGACTGGGCAGGGATCCAGATTGCATACATCGATTGCATACATTGCATACATTGCATACATCGACACTTTTGTTTTAAAGACCTGGATTTCTAACCCCTTGAGATGTTCTTGATGGATCGGATTTGAATAGTTAGCATTTCAATAACCATAAGAAATAGATATGGAGACAGCAGACAGCCTTGTTTTCCTGCTCTTGACAGTTCAATACTTTCTGAGATGTATCTATTATTTACTATTGAACACCTGGGGTTGTTATACTTAACTTTAATCCAGTGCATAAGAGATTCACCTAAATTAAAATGGTCCAGGCAATTATCTATAAATTCTATTGATACTTCATTAAAAGCCTTTTCAAAATCTGCTATAAAAGATCAGGCCTGGTTTATTTGATGTTTCATTTGGTTCTATTGTTTCAAGTAATTATTGTATATTATCTCTCCTGTTTCAGTAATAGTGAAATCAGACCTCCTTGTTGAGTAGTTGACTATTTTTATAGGAGTAGTTAGACAATTCTAATAGTGTATCTTTAAGTACAATATTCTTTTTTTGATAAATCTCTACTGGTATGCCATCAAGTCCTGGGGTTTTTCCCAGACCAAAAGTATTTTATTGCCTCAAATTTCCTCCTCTGTAAGTTGGCCTTCACATAGGTCTTTCTGTACATTTGTTCATTTTACATTATTAGGAGATGGAGGAGAATGGAATGAAAACATATGCTTAAAATATTTTGCTTCCTTTTTCAAAATATCATTTGGTGGATCATGGATGACTCTGTCATTGGTAATGGGTTTCTGTAACTTCTTTTTGGTAGGATTTCGATGTTGAAGATTCAAGTAAAATGTTATGCCCTATTTTCCATCCAGTTCACTTTATTTTTGTAATAAATTACACTTGATCATTAATGAATAAGTTCTTCAAGTTTTTTGTTTTTCCTCTAACCTCTATAGTACTGTTTGTATTACCAGCTACCTGTTCAGTTAGTTCCTCTATTTCCTTTGTTAGTCTAAACTTTTATATATTGTTTTATATTTATTTATTTTTACCACTTTTTCATGGTATCGAATTGGTAGATAGTCTTGTCCCAATGCTGCAACTCCCCTATGGACTCAGGACGAGAGCCATGTGTCCTCCGAAACACAAACCTGTCAAGCCATATTGCTTGTTGACACACTCCTCGCTTAACCCGGAAGCCAGCCGTACCAATGTGTCGGAGGAAACACCATCCAGCTGGCGCTAGAGTCGCCGCTAGAGCCCGATAGGACAAGGAAATCCCATCCGGCCAAACCCTCCCCTAACCTGGACGATGCTGGACCAATTGTGCGCCGCCTCATGGGTCTCCTGGTCGTGGCCGGCTATGACACAGCCTGGGATTGAAGCCGGTTCTGTAGTGATGCCTCAAGCACTGCAAAGCAGTGCACCACTTGGGAGGCAGTCTAAACTCTTCTGACCGAAGCTGCTGTGTTTTAAAGATGAACATGGCATTGCATGGCCTCTGAAGACACATTTGGAAGGGTACCATACAGTAAGGGGATCTGCTGCACCTGTATATTGTGGGTGAAAAATTCAGTTATAAATGATTTTGTCTCAGTTAAGAACCAATTGTCATCCAGTAGGCCTTGATTACATTTCCATTACCCCCGTCCACATGGATATTCTGCAAGAGTTATGTGGAGGCTAATTAGATGGTGGTCCGATCGCATTCTGTCTCCTATCAATACTTTTAAAAACTTTTGGTGCGTAAGAGAATGACACAATAAATTATTCAAGATCGATAGCATGATTAAGTCTCCTCCATGTATATCTCACTAGGTCCGTTTTTTCCCCACTAGTACTAATGTGGGACGGTAGTTAGCCTAGTGGTTAGAGCGTTGGGCCAATAACCGAAAGGTTGCTGGATTGAATCCCGAGCTGAATCCCTGCCCTTGAACAAAGCAGTTAACCCACTGTTCCCCGTTAGGCCGTCATTGTAAAGAAGAATTTGTTCTTAACTGACTTGCCTAGTTAAATAAAGGTTAAATAGAAAATGTGTCCATGATATTTGTGATCTCCTTAAGGGCGTGTGGTAGTGGTACTGTATTCTGTCTAGTACTTTGGCCTGCAGTTGTGTTCAGGCCTTGGGCTTTGGGCTCTTAAACTGCAAGAAGTGAATTGATTTGTGTGATATGGAAACTGTCGGATGAGACAATGAGAGTCGTCTGTAAAGGTATATCATAAATAATACATGAAAGTGACAGTGGGTTGTGATGAACAGCCTACTTGATATCTGAAGGCAATGAGCGTCTCAAGCATAAGGGACAATAAAAGTAAATCATAGATACATGAAAATGGCAGTTCAAAAATCATTGTAAAATAAAAATCAATCCCTGTGACATCTCACATTCATAACTGAAACCGTAACATACCGAACATTATTTTAAAACCGTTGTTTTGCATGTTAACACACCCACCTACAACTGAAAAACGTTTAGGGAAGATCCACAGAGAAAATACTTAACCAGAATGTTATACATTTACATTACATTTAAGTCATTTAGCAGACGCTCTTATCCAGAGCGACTTACAAATTGGTGCATTCACCTTATGACATCCAGTGGAACAGTCACTTTACAATAGTGCATCTAAAACTTAAGGGGGGGGTGAGAGGGATTACTTATCCTATCCTAGGTATTCCTTAAAGAGGTGGGGTTTCAGGTGTCTCCGGAAGGTGGTGATTGACTCCGCTGTCCTGGCGTCGTGAGGGAGTTTGTTCCACCATTGGGGGGCCAGGGCAGCGAACAGTTTTGACTGGGCTGAGCGGGAGCTGTACTTCCTCAGTGGTAGGGAGGCGAGCAGGCCAGAGGTGGATGAACGCAGTGCCCTTGTTTGGGTGTAGGGCCTGATCAGAGCCTGGAGGTACTGAGGTGCCGTTCCCCTCACAGCTCCGTAGGCAAGCACCATGGTCTTGTAGCGGATGCGAGCTTCAACTGGAAGCCAGTGGAGAGAACGGAGGAGCGGGGTGACGTGAGAGAACTTGGGAAGGTTGAACACCAGACGGGCTGCGGCGTTCTGGATGAGTTGAAGGGGTTTAATGGCACAGGCAGGGAGCCCAGCCAACAGCGAGTTGCAGTAATCCAGACGGGAGATGACAAGTGCCTGGATTAGGACCTGCGCCGCTTCCTGTGTGAGGCAGGGTCGTACTCTGCGGATGTTGTAGAGCATGAACCTACAGGAACGGGCCACCGCCTTGATGTTGGTTGAGAACGACAGGGTGTTGTCCAGGATCACACCAAGGTTCTTGGCGCTCTGGGAGGAGGACACAATGGAGTTGTCAACCGTGATGGCGAGATCATGGAACGGGCAGTCCTTCCCCGGGAGGAAGAGCAGCTCCGTCTTGCCGAGGTTCAGCTTGAGGTGGTGATCCGTCATCCACACTGATATGTCTGCCAGACATGCAGAGATGCGATTCGCCACCTGGTCATCAGAAGGGGGAAAGGAGAAGATTAATTGTGTGTCGTCTGCATAGCAATGATAAGAGAGACCATGTGAGGTTATGACAGAGCCAAGTGACTTGGTGTATAGCGAGAATAGGAGAGGGCCAAGAACAGAGCCCTGGGGGACACCAGTGGTGAGAGCGCGTGGTGAGGAGACAGATTGTCAGGTAGGACGCAATCCAAGCGTGGGCCGCGCCGGAGATGCCCAACTCGGAGAGGGTGGAGAGGAGGATCTGATGGTTCACAGTATCAAAGGCAGCCGATAGATCTAGAAGGATGAGAGCAGAGGAGAGAGAGTTAGCTTTAGCAGTGCGGAGCGCCTCCGTGATACAGAGGAGAGCAGTCTCAGTTGAATGACTAGTCTTGAAACCTGACTGATTTGGATCAAGAAGGTCATTCAGAGAGAGATAGCGGGAGAGCTGGCCAAGGACGGCACGTTCAAGAGTTTGAGAGAAAAGAAAGAAGGGATACTGGTCTGTAATTGTTGACATCGGAGGGATCGAGTGTAGGTTTTTTCAGAAGGGGTGCAACTCTCGCTCTCTTGAAGACGGAAGGGACGTAGCCAGCGGTCAGGGATGAGTTGATGAGCGAGGTGAGGTAAGGGAGAAGGTCTCCGGAAATGGTCTGGAGAAGAGAGGAGGGGATAGGGTCAAGCGGGCAGGTTGTTGGGCGGCCGGCCGTCACAAGACGCAAGATTTCATCTGGAGAGAGAGGGAGAAAGAGGTCAGAGCACAGGGTAGGGCAGTGTGAGCAGAACCAGCGGTGTCGTTTGACTTAGCAAACGAGGATCGGATGTCGTCGACCTTCTTTTCAAAATGGTTGACGAAGTCATCTACAGAGAGGGAGGAGGGGGGGGGGAGGAGGATTCAGGAGGGAGGAGAAGGTGGCAAAGAGCTTCCTAGGGTTAGAGGCAGATGCTTGGAATTTAGCGTGGTAGAAAGTGGCTTTAGCAGCAGAGACAGAGGAGGAAAATGTAGAGAGGAGGGAGTGAAAGGATGCCAGGTCCGCAGGGAGGAGAGTTTTCCTCCATTTCCGCTCGGCTGCCCGGAGCCCTGTTCTGTGAGCTCGCAATGAGTCATCGAGCCACGGAGCGGGAGGGGAGGACCGAGCCGGCCTGGAGGATAGGGGACATAGAGAGTCAAGGGATGCAGAGAGGGAGGAGAGGAGGGTTGAGGAGGCAGAATCAGGAGATAGGTGGGAGAAGGTTTGAGCGGAGGGAAGAGATGATAGGATGGAAGAGGAGAGAGTAGCGGGGGAGAGAGAGCGAAGGTTGGGACGGCGCGATACCATCCGAGTAGGGGCAGTGTGGGAGGTGTTGGATGAGAGCGAGAGGGAAAAGGATACAAGGCAGTGGTCGGAGACTTGGAGGGGAGTTGCAATGAGGTTAGTGGAAGAACAGCATCTAGTAAAGATGAAGTCGAGCGTATTGCCTGCCTTGTGAGTAGGGGGGGAAGGTGAGAGGGTGAGGTCAAAAGAGGAGAGGAGTGGAAAGAAGGAGGCAGAGAGGAAAGAGTCAAAGGTAGACGTGGGGAGGTTAAAGTCGCCCAGAACTGTGAGAGGTGAGCCGTCCTCAGGAAAGGAGCTTATCAAGGCATCAAGCTCATTGATGAACTCTCTGAGGGAACCTGGAGGGCGATAAATGATAAGGATGTTAAGCTTGAAAGGGCTAGTAACTGTGACAGCATGGAATTCAAAGGAGGCGATAGACAGATGGGTAAGGGGAGAAAGAGAGAATGACCACTTGGGAGAGATGAGGATCCCGGTGCCACCACCCCGCTGACCAGACGCTCTCGGGGTGTGCGAGAACACGTGGGCGGACGAAGAGAGAGCAGTAGGAGTAGCAGTGTTGTCTGTGGTGATCCATGTGTCCGTCAGTGCCAAGAAGTCGAGGGACTGGAGGGAGGCATAGGCTGAGATGAACTCTGCCTTGTTGACCGCAGATTGGCAGTTCCAGATGCTACCGGAGACCTGGAACTCCACGTGGGTCGTGCGCGCTGGGACCACCAGAGTAGGGTGGCCGCGGCCACGCGGTGTGGAGCGTTTGTATGGTCTGTGCAGAGAGGAGAGAACAGGGATAAACAGACACATAGTTGACAGGCTACAGAAGAGGCTACGCTAATGCAAAGGAGATTGGAATGACAAGTGGACTACACGTCTCGAATGTTCAGAAAGTTTAGCTACGTAGCAAGAATCTTATTGACTAAAATGATTAAAATGATACAGTACTGCTGAAGTAGGCTAGCTGGCAGTGGGTGCGTTGTTGACACTACACTAATCAAGTCGTTCCGTTGAGTGTAATAGTTTCTGCAGTGTTGCTATTCGGGGCTAGCTGGCTAGCTAGCAGTGTTGTTTACGTTACGTTGCGTTAAAAGAACGACAATAGCTGGCTAGCGAACCTAGAAAATCGCTCTAGACTACACAATTATCTTTGATACAAAGACGGCTATGTAGCTAGCTATGTAGCTAGCTACGATCAAACAAATCAAACCGTTGTACTGTAATGAAATGAAGTGAAAATGTGATACTACCTGTGAATGCGACCGGGTTGTGAGTCTATTCGGTAGACGTTGGCTAGCGTTGGCTAGCTAGCAGAGTCACCTACGTTAAGGACGACAAATAGCTGGCTAGCTAACCTCGGTAAATTAAGATAATCACTCTAAGACTACACACTCTAAACCTAAACAACACAATTATCTTGGATACGATGATACGAAGACAGCAAAGACAGCTATGTAGCTAGCTAACACTACACTAATCAAGTCGTTCAGTTGAGTGTAATAGTTTCTCCAGTGCAGCTAATCAGTGGACGTTAGCTAGCTGGCTAGTGAAGACTACGTTAGGACGGCGAAATACGATAATTACGCAATTATCTTTGATACAAAGACGGCTATGTAGCTAGCTGAGAAGAAATTGCTAAGATTAGACAAATCAAACCGTTGTGCTATAATGAAATATAATGAAAAAGTTATACTACCCGCGGGAGCGAAGTGCAGATGCGACCACTCGCTCCAACCGGAACCGGCGGTAGATGAAATGTGACGCATCTTGATGAAGGTTGGTTGCCTGATGTTGGGTAGATCAGGGGGGAGGAAAGGAGCCCTGGAGGTACCTGCCGTCTGGCGCTGCAGAACCCCTCTGTAGATTCTGTCGAACTTGAACAGAGTAAACAGGAAGAGGGGAGTAGAACGGGGAGGTGGAGGGATGCAATACAGAAAACACACAGTTATCAGTAGATCAAGTGGGTATATAAAATGGGTAGTTTTAGTCACCTTTACTTAGCTAACTAGCTACCTTGCAGTACAAATGGGTCACAGGACTAGTTGAGATGGACTATGGTCCCTGGGTTGTTTCTAATCACTGCAATCCAAAGCAAATACTTGCATAATTCAAGGCAGCACACAGATAGTAAGACAGAGTTAGATTACTATTAACTTTAGCTACGTTAGTTGTACAGTTCACTATCATTATGTACAATAACAGTGTTGTAAAAACTAGCTAGCAGGATAACATTTCCATTATTTGTAAGTGTCATCAACAGTTGAAGAGATGCAAAGCTTACCTATCAGAACAAGCTCCTCTCAGGAAGGTAGCTAGTTAGCTTTGACTGGAGCTCCCAATCAGACAGACTAAATCAAATCAATTTATATAGCCTTTGTACATTAGCTGACATCTCAAAGTGCTGTACAGAAACCCAACCTAAAACCCCAAACAGCAAGCAATGCAGGTGTAGAAGCACTACACTATTGGCATCGCTACGAAAAGTACACCCAAATTTAAAAAAAAAAATTAATCACATGCGTCGTGAACAGATGCATGTGATTGAAAATAAACCAGAATTTGTTTAAGTATATATACACACACACAATGCCAACAAAAATTGTGAACCCTTTGAAATGACCTAGATTTCTGCATAAATTAGTCAAATTTTCTGATCTTGATCTAATTCACAACAATGGACAAATGGTCTGGTTAAACTAACACACAACTTATTGTATTTCTCTTGTCTATATTAAATACATAATTTAAACATTCAGTGTAGGTTAGGAAAAGTATGTGAACCCCTAGGCTAATGACTTCTCCAAAAGCTAATTGGAGTCAGGAGTCAGCTAACCTGGAGTCCAATCAATGAGACGAGATTGGAGATGTTGGTTAGAGATGCCCTGCCCTATAAAAACACGAAAAATTTGAGTTTGCTATTCACAAGAAGCATTGCCTGATGTGAACCATGCCTCGAACAAAAGATCTAAGATCACAAATAGTTGATTTATCGTTGTGCAGGTCTGATCCGCAACAGAAAAAGCTGGTTTTTGCTGCCAAAGGAGGGTCGACCAGTTACTAAATCCAAGGGTTCACATACTTTTTCCCACCCTGCACTGTGAATTATTTTTACAGTGTGTTCAATAAAGACATAAAAACATATAATTGTTTGTGTGTTATTCGTTTAAGCAGACTGTGCTTGTCTATTGTTGTGCTTTAGATGATCAGATTTTATGACCAATTTATGCAGAAATCCAGGTAATTCCGAAGGGTTTACATACCTTCTTGCTACACATAGACATACATATAGTAACGGAATTCCTCTTCAGAGGAGTAGCAAGGATCAGACCAATGTGCAGCGTGGTAAGTGTCCATAATGATATATTTAATAAATCAACAGCACACTGAACAAAATAACAAAAGTACAAACAACCGAAACAGTCCCGTATGGTGAAAACACTAACACAGGATACAACCACTTACAAAACACAATAGAAAACAGGATACATAAATATGGCTCCCAATCAGAGACGACTGACACCTGCATCTGATTTTATATTTTTATTTAACCTTTATTTAACCAGGTAGGCTAGTTGAGAACAAGTTCTCATTTGCAACTGCGACCTGGCCAAGATAAAGCATAGCAGTGTGAGCAGACAACACAGAGTTACACATGGAGTAAACAATTAACAAGTCAATAACACAATAGGAAGAAAAAAAGGGGAGTCTATATACATCGTGTGCAAAAGGCATGAGGTAGGCGAATAATTACAATGTTGCAGATTAACACTGGAGTGATAAATGATCAGATGGTCATGTACAGGTAGAGATATTGGTGTGAAAAAGAGCAGAAAAGTAAATAAAAACAGTATGGGGATGAGGTAGGTAAAAATGGGTGGGCTATTTGCCGATAGACTATGTACAGCTGCAGCGATCGGTTAGCTGCTCAGATAGCAGATGTTTGAAGTTGGTGAGGGAGATAAAAGTCTCCAACTTCAGCGATTTTTGCAATTCGTTCCAGTCACAGGCAGCAGAGAACTGGAACGAAAGGCGGCCAAAGGTGTTGGCTTTAGGGATGATCAGTGAGATACACCTGCTGGAGCGCGTGCTACGGATGGGTGTTGCCATCGTGACCAGTGAACTGAGATAAGGCGGAGCTTTACCTAGCATGGACTTGTAGATGACTTGGAGCCAGTGGGTCTGGCGACGAATATGTAGCGAGGGCCAGCCGACTAGAGCGTACAAGTCGCAGTGGTGGGTGGTATAAGGTGCTTTAGTGACAAAACGGATGGCACTGTGATAAACTGCATCCAGTTTGCTGAGTAGAGTGTTGGAAGCAATTTTGTAGATGACGTCGCCGAAGTCGAGGATTGGTAGGATAGTCAGTTTTACTAGGGCATGTTTGGCGGTGTGAGTGAAGGAGGCTTTGTTGCGGAATAGAAAGCCGATTCTTGATTTGATTTTCGATTGGAGATGTTTGATATGAGTCTGGAAGGAGAGTTTACAGTCTAGCCAGACACCTCGGTACTTATAGATGTCCACATATTCAAGGTTGGAACCATCCAGGGTGGTGATGCTGGTCAGGTGTGTGGGTGCAGGCAGCGAATGGTTGAAAAGCATGCATTTGGTTTTACTAGCGTTTAAGAGCAGTTGGAGGCCATGGAAGGAGTGTTGTATGGCATTGAAGCTCGTTTGAAGGTTAGTTAGCACAGTGTCCAAGGACGGGCCGGAAGTATATAGAATGGTGTCGTCTGCGTAGAGGTGGATCAGGGAATCGTCCGCAGCAAGAGCAACATCATTGATATATACAGAAAAAAAAGAGTCGGCCTGAGAATTGAACCCTGTGGCACCCCTATAGAGACTTCCAGAGGACCGGACAGCATGCCCTCCGATTTGACACACTGAACTCTGTCTGCAAAGTAATTGGTGAACCAGGCAAGGCAGTCATCCGAAAAACCGAGGCTACTGAGTCTGCCGATAAGAATATGGTGATTGACCGTTTAGTACCTTGAGCGTGGCTGAGGTGCACCCGTGACCAGCTCGGAAACCAGATTGCACAGCGGAGAAGGTACGGTGGGATTTGAGATGGTCAGTGACCTGTTTGTTGAGAACCATACTAGGCCAAACACATAGAAATATAACAGAACAAAACATAGAATGCACACCCCAACTCACACCCTGACCAACTAAAATAAAAGACATAAAAGTGGAACAAAGGTCAGCACAGTACCCCCCCCCCCCCCCCCAAAGGTGCGACTCCGGCCGCAAAACCTGAACCTATAGGGGAGGGTCTGGGTGGGAATTTACCGCAGTGGCGGCTCTGGAGCGGGACGTGGACCCCACCATGGTCTCGGCCCACTTATGTGGCACCTTAGGAGTGGCGACCCTCGCCACCGACCCCGGATTGGGGACCCCAGCAACGGGTCCCGAATGGATGGGAGATTCCGGCAGCACCGGAAAGGAGGGAGACTCCGGCAACTCCGGAGTGAAGGGCGAGTCCTGCAGCGCCGGAGTGACGGGAGACTCCGGCAGCGCTGGACAGGAGGGAGACTCCGGCAGCGCTGGACAGGAGGGAGCACCTGTAGAGAGGAGATGGAGAAACAGCCTGGTGCGGGGGCTGCCCCCAGAGGGCTGGTGCGTGGAGGAGGCACCGGATAGACCGTACCGTGGAGGCTCCCTTGAGGTCTCGAGCACCGAGCCTGCACAACCCTACCTGGTTGGATACTCCCCGTAGCCAGGCCAGCGCAGCGAGGTGGAAAAGACCGCACTGGGCTGTGCTGGCGAACCGGGGACACCATGCGTAGGGCTGGTGCCATGTACCCTGGCCCGAGGAGACGCACTGGAGACCAGATGCGCTGAGCCGGCTTCATTGCACCTGGCTCGATGCCCACTCTAGCCCGGCCGATACGAGGCACTGCGCTGTAACGCACCGGGCTATGCCTGCGCACCGGGGACACCGTACGCCTCACGGCATAACACGGTGCCTGCCCGGTCCATATCTCTCCACGGTAAGCACGGGGAGTTGGCTCAGGTCTCCTACCTTACTTAGTCACACTCCCCGTCTGCCTCCCCAAGAAACGTTTGGGGCTGCCTCTCGTCCCAGCCACACTGCCGTGCTGCCTCCTCTCAGCTTTCGCTGCCTTCAGCTCTGCCTTGGGGTGGTGATATTCTCCAGCCTGTGCCCAGGGTTCCTTGCAGTCCAGAATCTCCTCCGATGTCCAGGAGTCTTGAGATTTCTGCCGCTCGTTACCACGCTGCTTGGTCCTCTTTTGGTGGGTGGTTCTGTAACGGAATTCCGCTTCAGAGGAGGAGTAGCAAGGATCAGACCAATGTGCAGTGAGGTAAGTGTCCATAATGATATATTTAATAAATCAACTGACAAAAAGTACAAACAAACAACCGCAACAGTCCCATATGGTGAAACCACTAACACAGGATACAACCACCCACAAAACACAACAGAAAACAGGCTACCTAAATATAGCTCCCAATCAGAGACAACGACTGACACCTGCCTCTGATTGAGAACCATACTGGCCAAACACGTAGAAATATAACAACAGAACAAAACATAGAAAAACAACATAGAATGCCCAACCCAACTCACGCCCTGACCAACTAAAATAAAAACATAAGAATGGAACATAAAAAGGTCAGAACGTGACATATATATATATATATATATATATATATATATATATATATATATATATATATATACAATGCCTTCAGAAAGTAGTTATACCCCTTGACTCATTCCACATTTATTCCACATTTTGTTGTGATACAGCCTGAATGCAAAATGGATCAAATATATATTTTTCTCACCCATCTACACAAAATATCCCATAATGACAAAGTGAAAACATGTTTTTATACATTTTTGTAGATTTATTGAAAATTAAATAGAGCAATATCTCATTTACATAAGTGTTCACACCCATGAGTCGATACTTTGTAGAAGCACCTTTGGCAGCGATTACACCTGTGAGTCTTTCTGGGTAAGTCTCTAAGAAATTCCCACACCTGAATTGTGCAACATTTGCCCATTAAAAAAAATATTCAAGCTCTAAAAATTGGTTGTTGATCATTGCTAGACAACCGTTTTCAGGTCGTGTCATAGATTTTCAAGTAGATTTCATTTAAAACTAACTCGGCCACTCAGGACAATTCACTGTCTTCTTGGTAAGCAACTGCAGTGTAGATTTGGCCTTGTGTTTTAGGTTATTGTCCTGCTGAAAGGTGAATTAATCTCCCAGTGTCTGGTGGAAAGCAGACTGAGCCAGGTTTGCCTCTATTATTTTGCCTGTGCTTAGCTCCATTCTGTTTAATTTTTATCCTGAAAAACTTCCAAGTTCCTAATTATTATAAACATACCCATAACATGATGCAGCCACCAGTATGCTTGAAAATATGGAGTGGTACTCAGTAATGTGTTGTATTGGATTTGCCCCAAACATAACACTTTGTATTCAGGAGAAAACGTGAATTGCACTATTACTTTGTTGCAAACAGGATGCATGTTTTGGATTTGTTTTTTAAATTACAGGGTTCCTTCTTTTCACTCTATCCATTAGGTTAGTATTGTGGATTAATGTTGTTGATCCATCATCAGTTTTATTCAATCACAGCCATTCAACCCTGTAACTGTTTTAAAGTCACCAAATCCCTGAGTGTTTTCCTTCCTCTCCTGCAAATGAGTTAGGAAGGAGGATGACTGTATCTTTGTAGTGACTGGGTGTATTGATACACCATCCAAAGTGTAATTAACAACTTCACCATTCTCGAAGGGATATTCAATCTCTGTTTTTTTTTCTTCTTCCCATCTACCAATAGGTGCCCTTCTTTGTGAGGCATTGGAAAACCTCTCTGGTCTTTGTGGTTGTATCTGTTGGAAATTCACTGCTTGACTGAGGCACAGATACTTTTATGTCTGGGTTACAGGGATGAGGTAGTCATTCAAAAATCATGTTAAACACTATTATTGCACACAGAGTCAGTCTGTGCAACTTATTAGGCGACTTGTTAAGCACATCTTTACTCCTGCACTCATTTAGGCTTGACAACAAAAGGGTTGAATACTTACTGTCTCAAGACATTTCAGCTTCTCATTTATAATTCATTTGTAAAAAAATTCAAAAACATAATTCCACTTTGACATTATTCAAAGTGTGCAGGCCAGTGAAAAAAAAATCACGATTTAATTCATTTTAAGTTCAGGATGTAACGCAGTAAAATGTGGAAAAAGTCAAGGGGTGTGAATACTTTTGGAAGAGGGGTACCAATACATGAGGTACCACTACAGAGTCCTGTTTAGTAGTCTTATGTCTTGTGGGTAGAAGCTGTTCAGGGTCCTGTTGGTTCCAGACTTGGTGCATCGGTACCGCTTGCTGTGCGGTAGCAGAGAAAACAGTTTATGACTTGGGTGGCTGGAGTCTTTGACAATTTACAGGGCCTTCCTCTGACAACGCCTGGTATAGAGCTCCTGGATGGCAGGGAGTTTGGCCCCAGTGATATTCTGGCCGTAATCACTACCCTCTGTAGCGCCTTGCAGTCAGATGCCAAGAAGCTGACATGCCAGGCGGTGATGCAGCCAGTCAAGATGCTCTCAATGGTGCAGCTGTATAACTATTTGAGGATCTGAGGAACATATTCCAGTTGGTGCTAGCGAAACAGTCCTTTATCTTAGTATCCGCTTCATTGGACCACTTACGTATTGAGCGTGTCACTGGTACTTCCTGTTTTGAGTTTTTGCTTGTAAGCAGGAATCAGGAGGATAGAGTTATGGTCAGATTTGCCAAAGGGAGGGTGAGGGACAGTCTTGTATGCATTTTCATGTGCTTATCCATACGCAAAGCACAGACGTTAGGAAATGATCAAGAACATGAACCTTCCGACACCGCCTACGCGGTACATGACGTCTTTGCATCTGAAAATCCATAGAATATTAATTCCAAAAACAGATGTGTTTTGACACGCTCAGATGAACGGTCGACAGCAGAGTTATCCACAACCATCGCTAACTGCTCCTTCTCCCGGCACGAATCAGGGCCTACTCTCCTTAGAGCTGACTTAGCTGGCCATCCAGGTAATGCCAGGTCATGGCAGTTAGGCTATGTGTGTGTGTGTGTGTGTGTGTGTGTGTGTGTGTGTGTGTGTGTGTGTGTGTGTGTGTGTGTGTGTGTGTGTGTGTGTGTGTGTGTGTGTGTGTGTGTGTGTGTGTGTGTGTGTGTGTGTGTGTGTGTGTGTGTGTGTGTGTGCATGCGTTTATGTCTGTCACGGAACCCTGGAAGGATGGATCTGGGGTCAGAGGAGCTAGTTCTTCCAGTTCTCTCATATGTTGCTGTGGAGTTAGAATGACCCTGTGACTGGCCCTCATGTGTGGACGGAGGGTGGGAGGGGGAGGGAGGGAGGGAGGGAGGGAGGGAGGGAGGGGGAGGGAGGGAGGGAGGGGAGGGAGGGAGGGAGGGAGAGAGAGGTTTATAACCAGGTGCAGAGGGAACATGGTCATGTGTGTGTCAAGCGTTGGAAGTGTAAACAGACTGCTTGTTATTGAGTGGGTGGAGGTGGCAGTGGAGGTTTTATTAATGAGGTAGCTAGTGCAGGAATGAGACTGTGAATATCACATTCTTTCTTTCTTTATGCTGGTCATAAGGGTGTATTGAGGTGGGTGGAAGAGGTCCAAATGAGAATTTCCACTGAAATGACAGTACTCCAAAGAGAATTTCAGCAAATATGTTCAGTGTCAATAGAGCAAAAAAAGACATGACACGTTTCAGGCGTGACGAATAGTGAAAATAAAGAAAACGTTTAAACGCTCCAAGTTTTAAGCAAGGTTTGGACCACTGTGGGTCCTGGCAAAGAGTACGAGCCGTAAACCATGAATTGGGAGATGGAGACAGTGGCGTCTATGACATACGATCAGTGTATTAGGCTACAATTCACTGAAGGGAATCAGGCAGACACAGATGTTCAGTTAGGCTATTCACTGAAACTGTACTCGAGGACATGACTCATCTTTAGGAAAACACTACTAAACACACATCTTAATGCTGGTAATATTAGCCATTTTGGTGAACTTCAGGCTTCAGTGTAAAGGCAGTTGGGTCCATTGAAATCCTGTAGATCCTAGAGGTTTGCTGTTTGCACCACCTAAATGGCAGACATCAATAGACGTCCTGCCCTGTTTTTATCATAACCTTGTATCACAGCGTTCCCACCTTGTCATGATTATTCCCCATAGAAGCCCGGCAAGGCCACTCTCATACGGTCCTCCCCAGCCATTCAATATCATTATATAACCCTTAAAGAATGGACACCATCTGAATGCATTGTTTCCCCCCTGCTCATTATGTGGAGGTGTTGAACGGCACAGACTGGATTTGACGGCTGGGACCGCGTCGCCTCTCATCCATCCTCTCACACTCTCACTGGGAGAGTAAGGTGATGGAGGGGAGGGCAGACGGTGGGGGAGTTTAATTCCAGGGTTTAGGTTTCACGTTGTAGTCTTTGTTGGAGGGAGGGAGGGAGGTGGAGGTTGTGGGAACGAAGGCTTAGCCTATTCATTCCCAAACGCATCTCTCCCCTTTCTCCTCGCCCCTTTGGTGTGAACCCTCAACCCTGCCTTGCCTTCTAAACTGTACCCCCCCTTTCCGTTCTGGGAGGCAAAGAGGGAGTCATGGGGGAGGAGGATTGGATGGCAGACGTTAAATGTAATTAAGAGAAGTTAATTGTCTTTTTACATGAGAAAGCCTAACCTTAGTTCTAATATAAGGTAGAGGCATGTTTGTGGCTCCAGGCCTGCCCCATACAATACCATTTCTGTCTGGGCTATTCGTGGCAACTTTCATAATTGGGTGTCTTATCAATACGACAGTGTGTCCCTGTTTACCCCTTGAGATTATACTAATAACAAGAGTCAAAGACAATATCAAGAATGAATCCCATGACTGCATGGCCATAAGGCAGGGAAGGTAACCGTGACGGTGCTGCTAGCTCTATAAACACTTCAGTTGGTTCAGCTGTTAGTATTTTGTACACACACAGGAAGCTCTTGCACAACCCTGATGGCTTTCTGGCCATTTTACTGCAGGTAAGACATTAAATGTTCCAAAAGTTTCCAACCAGAAGAGGCTGGTGGGAAGAGTTATAGGAGGACGGGCTCATTGTAATGGCTGGAGTAAATGGAACGTCAAACACATCAAACATGAGTCAAACACGAGGTGTCCATGGTTTGATGTGTTCGACTCCGTTCCATAAATTCCATTCCAGCCATTACAATGAGCCCGTCCTCCTATAACCCCTCTCCCTGTCCTGGCCCAACAAAAGCCTCCTCTGTCGAGCTGAGACACGGCTATTAGATCTCAAAGTCCATGCCACCGCCGCCCCAGGGCTGGGCTCTGGTCAGACACACACACACACGGTCAGCTGATGATTTCCCCCGCACCCTGCCCTGCTCTATTGGCCGACGGCCTGTGTCTGATAAAGTCCAGAGAGGTGATTGGCTGACCCAGTGTGAACGGAGCAGGGTCGGGGTTGGTCATCGTTGCTCCGGTACAGAGGTGTGGACTGGAGGTGGCTGGCAGGAGTACAAAGACCAGTTGGGGGTGGGAAGGTAAGCATTTGCCGTGGTGGCTACTGCACTGCTGTGTATCACCTTACCTTACGTAATTTGGTGCATACGGACACCAAATGGTGCAGGAGTGCCCACGTAGCGTACCTGCCCTGGGTCCAAGGGGAGAAGTGCAGGTTACCTGTCCCAAACCTGTATGGTACCTGCCCTCTCACCCTCTTTGGGGAGAAGAGCAGACCAACTCCTCTGGGTCTGGTCCAGTGAACAGCTTTGGTTCTCTTCATTCCCTCCTTATCCTCCCCTACACAATAGAAATCGGTAGTGGGGGGCGTGTGCGCATCTGGTGCCCACCCCTCCCACCGGCCATGCTGAAAGCTCATTAAAAATGGCTTGCTGTTAATGAGCTATAGGGATCATAGAGCTGCCTTCTCATTAGAGGGGGCAGGGCTATGGCCATAGGATGCTGGCGCAGGGATTTTTGTGCCCCCAAAATGCAGTCCGCAATTACATGAGCGCAACCCCCTGGCACCCAGTACCCCCTACCCCTAGAAACCTTACAGCTTGCTCCTGTCCCATCCCAATTCCCCTGGATATGTAGCCTTCTACGTAAAGTTCAACTGGCCTACAGATTGAGTCTTGTCACTTTCTTTTAGAAACTCCCTCCGGTTGGCGTTTGATCTGTGCGGGTCGTTTCTCTGTGGACTGACTCCAGTCATCCCGAGTTATGAATGTTTAATGTCAGAGCACTGGATCAAGGACCCTCTATGCTTGTTTACATCCTTCTGACGTTTGTTGCCTTTGACCTTCAGGAGCGCGTTAGCCATTCCTACACAGAGACCAAAACACACACACACACACACACACACACGAGATCGCTTTGCCTCAAATCTTTAATGAGACTTCTCATAACCAGGTCAATGACAAAATGGTATCAAGTTTACAAAAAGACAGTGGCATAGTTAGCCTCATTGCAGTCAGCACAGACAGAGAAAACCAGGAATGCTGGGAAAATGAGTTTGAGGCATACAGCATACAGTCAATTGATGATAACAAACGGCAACGACATCTATATGTAGGAGTGCCATTTTACGTACATAACATTGGTCCCTGAACAAGTATACTCCGCTCATGTCCATCAATCATTCACATTTGACCCCAGCACTACATTTCATACACAAAAGCATAGAATTGGTTTCCAAAAAGAAGGGTTCCCTGCCATCAGTATATATAGACATCAATAATGATCATGTAAATCACAGTAGTCAGAAATTAGTTGGTGACACATCACTCAAAGCATGTTCTCAGCCACAATGGCAAATGTAGCTAAATGTTAGCTGCATAATTGTTGTTGGCATAGGCTCACTTTCCATGCACATAAAACAGCTTGCTTATGACTTGTTACGTCATGTTTCAGATGTAGTTAGTTAGGCATTTGACCGAAGGTTCAAGTCAAGTGTTACCAAAAAATTCCCCTGTACACACACACACACACACACACACACACACACACACACACACACACACACACACACACACACACACACACACACACACAGTAAACACAGACACATACACAAGTGCTCATTCGGTGTTACCCACAAAACTCTCCCACCTATCAACAAGCCATTCACTGTAGCTCTCCACCCTGTAGTTTAGCAGTAGATAGACTTTTCATTTGCCCACCACTAACATGCAGTGTTCATAAATAAGGACAAATTTTAAAGCACACAGGCAAAAGAAAACAGAAAAAATGTCAAATGGCAGCAAAACATGCATGCTTAAGCTTCAAGCAATTCAGCGTAAAAAAAAGTAAACAAAGGAAAGAGAAAAGACCCCCCCCCCCAATTATCAAGCACAAAAAGAAAGAAATTCACAAGTTTCATATGAAGTTAAATTGCAGTTTTTTTTATGCATAGGAGTTCAGGAAATCAGCAGATGAGACGTATACACACATATAAAAATAACATCCATATACAGAGAAGAACAACACAATGCTGCTGGGCCTCGTGAGCCTCAAACTTTACATTAAGTGGCAAGTGTTGTGACATAGAAGCACATTTAGAAGGACAGAGAAACGACAGGCAATCTGTGTTTGGCTTCGTTTCCCCTTTGACCCCGTCTCCGTCCAAACAACTAGTCTTTCATTCATCCACAGAGTGAAACGACCACCATCCCAGTTGTCACCAAAGCAACGGAACAGGATATGAAAGCCTCACTATTGTCGCAATCTCTTGCCACTAGATATAAAAAAAATATATAAAAACAATTAAACCCTTTTTACATTTGACAGTTCAGATTGGTAATCATCATTATGTTGAGTGAGTGAACCAATCAATTGACCACGGGTGTCCAATTCCTATATTCTGCTGGAGCATAGTGATCAACTTCCTGTGTTCTGGTGGACTGTGGTGGTATGAATTCCTGTTCTTAAGTCCTGTTTGCCCTCCACCTTTCCATTGCATGTCTGGGTTTTGTGCTGTGGTCTAAGTAGATGGATTTGCATATGCTAATTGTCAGCTCTGGAGAGACGTGATGTACCTCAGCATTGCACAGATAGGGAATTCAGAGGAGAGCAGGGTTGGTACCTAGATTCCAGTTGGAATTGATCCCCAGTTGAGTGCTAGGAAAGGTTCATTACATTTATATGGATATTTATGTTGGTCAAAGCGGTTGGAATGATTGAGAGTCCAAGCCAGTGCTTCTGAATGTCTTAGTCAGTGTACTAAAGTGTGAAATGACGGCTATGCTGGACCCGTAGTTTACACCAAGCCCACATCCACACTGCCTTCAGTAGGAAGCTCACCCACATTATCCTCCACTACGGCTGGGCTGACAGTACCATCCACCTCCCCTTTCTGGTTCTCCTCAGCCTCCACTACCACCTCGATGGCAGCCATGTTGCTTTCTGTCTGGTCCGTGCTGGCTTCATCCTCCATCTTGATGACCAACCCGTCCTCCATTTTGACAAGGGCCCAGTTGGCATCAGCTGCGCTGGCCTGGGTGTAGGTCCCGACTCTGGCATGGCTCAGCCCATGCACCTTCTTCAGGTGTTTCTCCAGGGTGGCATACACAGTGAAGGGCACCCCGCACAGCTGGCACAGGAACGGGGCGCGGGCCCCGTGGGCACCATGGGTCTTCATGTGACGTGTGAGCTTGGAGCTCTGGGCGCATGCGTAGCTGCACAGGCCACACTGGTAGGGTCGTTCTCCCGTGTGGCTGCGCCGGTGCACCGTTAGGTTGCTGCTGTTCCGGAACTGTTTCCCACAGTACTCACAGGCCTCCTCCTTCTTCTTCTTCCCTGAACCCCCATCGTTGTTACCACTATTACTGCTGATGACGCTGTTTCCTCCTCCTCTCCGTTCACTCTCCCTCTGCCACTCCTGGACCACCTCGATGTTCCCACCTGCAAGCCACTCCTTCTCTCCATCCCTCTCGCTCACCCACTCCCCCCCTACCTGAGCCCTCTCCTCCCTCTCCGGGCGTTTGGGGGTGCAATTTCCGCTGGCGATGCCACTCTCCCCGCTGCCACCCGTCTCTCCACTTTCAAGTGACCCCCCTGAAGGGCTGGCGTAGGGGGACGCATGCTGGGGCTCCTCTTGACCCTCCACCACCTCTCCCTGGGGTTGGAACAGCCTGAACAGGCTCATGTCTGGACCTCCAGGCTGGGAAGCGAGCAGGATCAGTCCAGAGCCTGGGGAGTGAGGCTTGGACTGGGATAGGTCCAACTCAGAGGTCTCCCTCTCCCCTGGTCCTCCACTCAACACCCTCTCTCCTGTCCCCTGCATTACAAACCTACCTCTCATCCCCTGCCGACCCCCCTCATCCTCCCCTACCAGCCCCACCTCCACCCCCTCGTAGCCCCCTCCACCAGTCTCTCCACGGTGACTCCTCATGTGGCGAGCCAGCTGACCACTCTGGGCAAAGGCCTGGTCACACAAGCCACAGTGATAGGGCCGCTCACATGAGTGGGTCCTCCGGTGGGCTGACAGGCTGCGGAGGGACTGGAAACCCTGGCCACACAGCTCACAGGGAAACCCCACCTGGGCGGGTCCGCACTGGGGGAAGGAAGAGGCGGCCGGGGGGGACGGCGATGGAGAGGTGACCAGATCTCCAGCAGTGGTGACGATGGTGGTGTTGCTACTGCCCTCAACCAGCTCTCTCAGACAGAAGTTGAGGGCCTGTCGTTCTCTGGAGGAAGGGATGGAGCTGGCCCGAGAAGCTGGCCTGCGGTTCTGACGAGGACTGAAGATGCGGGGCAGACGCAGAATGGAAGGGTGGAAGGCAGTGGCCAGGGTGTGGCTCAGTTGACAGGGATCCAGAGTAGCTGCAGGTTTGGAGTGCTGGTGACGCCCTCTTCCCATCTTCTCCTCGTCATCCTTCTCCTCGTCCTCCTGGTAGATACTAAAAGAGTGTGTGTGCTGGGCGTGTTGGAGCAGGGCCCAGGCAGAGGGCAACACATACTCACAGAGTTGGCAGGTAAAGCAGGACGGCTCTTCTGCCACAGGAAAAAAAAACACAGTTAGTAAACTAGCCAAGACGACATTAGCAGAAACATTTCCTTCATCTGAAAAATGTAAGGGATCTCAATAGTTTTTAAAAATTAAAACAGCACATATCAGACAGTAGGAACTATTGGGGATAGCTAGGCGGTGACAGCAGAATACTGGGATAAATAAAAGGAACACGGCACAGAAAAAAAGGCACTCTGGTTAGGGCAGTACATAGGTGCAGAGAAACTAAGCCTGTTAAGTCGGTGAAGAGTGAGTGACCACAGCAAGAGGGACGATGCTTAACATCCTCTGGTTCAGGTCTACAGGACAAGGTAGTCGGAGTTTCAAATAGAAAAACAATGCATTGTTCCTGCCTCTCGTCCTTTTTGAGACAGAAGCCAAGGAGAGAGGGACTCAGAGATAGCGAAGGCTGTTGATGGGACCAGAAGCAGGTGAGAGATGAACGACAGAGGCCAGCAGAAAGGGGAGATGGATAGTCAAGTACATCTGGAGAAATGTTTTAAATGTGGTTAGCATTGTCTCTTAACCGAGAGCCACTCTCCAATTAAGCTGCAAATTGCTAATTAGCGGAACCGAGAAAACGAAGGCTTTATGTAAATCAGGGACTGACTCAGCCTGCTTGACAAATGAGGCCTTTCTGCATAAATCTAAATTGGAAAGAAGATCCTCAAATTGAGGGGGAAAACAGTTCTATTTTTTGTAAAGGTTCAAAGCCGACTCTGGTATAAGCCTCTTTCATGTTTCCTGAAGTCAAAATCCTTCTGTATTTTACTGGAGGGGGAGGAGAGAAAAGATGAAAAAGAAAGCAACGGTTTCTCCCTCACCCTCCCTCTCGCTTGCGCTCTGCCTGGAGAGGATAGGAGATGTGGTGGACACATCCTTTAACTTAGCCTGAAGAGATGAGTAGAGCAGGAGAGAAGTTGGTGTATTTATGAAAAGTGGGGTGAATGAGAGCGCAACAACAACAACAACAAAAAGAGATGAGGAAAGCGAGAGAAAGATCAAAAAGGAGGATGTCGCAGCGCGGGGTCGAGAAACGCCACAAACAAATGTGTCACCCCTTGGATTGTACTTCAGACCCATCCTCCTACCCCTCACCCCTCTGCCCCCCTAACCCCTCCAAATCTCTCCCCGGGGGGGGCTTTTGTCTTGGGCTCCTGGAGTGAAACACAATACCCAGCCGGTTTCTCATTCGCTCTTTCTTTCCCTCTCCATCTTTTTTTTTGTAAGGATTCCCATTTGGCCCGGGGTAGCACTTGAATATTAAGCAGAAGCAATAACTGCTAATTACAAATGCAGATTGGCTCGGAGCACTAACGAGCAGTAGGCAGAATCTCCTCTCCCGGGGGAGAAAGAGGGAGGAGAAAAGAGTGTGGGGGGAGATTGAAATAGGGCAAGCGAGAGTCTGTTGAAATGGGGGGGGGGATAATGTTAGAGATGGGAAAAAACAAACAAGTCAAATAAATAAAAATAAATGGAGACAGACGCACACGTTATTATATTCCATCACGTTCTTCCAATCTCCATCACATACACATTCTAGAGTGAAAGGGACACCTATCCGCTGTGGGGATAATTGCTCTTTCAGTTTGAGTCATCTTCCTCAAGCAGACATATTCACATGCCAAGAGAAGCCAGGCTTCCCCAAAACATCTACCCAGAAAAATATGTAATAATTTGTTCTTTGGTCTGTTTCATTTTTTCCCTTCAAAATCGCAAGAGGCTGAATGTACAGTATCGCACCGGAGAAAGCAGCCGAGCGAGCAAAACAGCAACCCTCTGTCTCTGTATGTGTAGCTCATCTATCTGATGCTCTCTGGTCAAAAAGAGTATGACATTGTTTCCACCAGTAGTATTGAATGCAAGAGAAGTCAGCGAGCATTTAGCCTCCATTTATAAAAAAGTATAAAATAATAGCCAATCAGTGTTGAGCTAAACTGAGTGAGCTCAACTGTGAATGGTCCTGGTGCATCCCAAAATAAAAAATTTAAAAAGGAAGCCAGTTTGGATTGGGCTTCACGCCAATCACATCGAAAGAAAAACACAGACAGAAAAAATATATATTGTTGTGTCGTTTTCCTCAGTTGGCTAGCTAACTAGCTAAAATTGTCCCTTTCCTAAATTAGCCATGAATGGAGATAGGGATTTGGACTTGTGGTTTTACTTAATTCTCCGTACTGGCTAATGATTTATAACGGCGAGTCTGATCCAACCATAAATTCATACATTGTTCCCCTAGCCTGAGAGGATGGAAGTTCAATATGTAGCTAGATGTAGAAGGCTAGTGTTAACTAGTTGGCCTGAGGCATTGATGCCCATGAAAAGGACGTTAGCCTAGTGAGCGAGCATTTTAGCCAAGTAGCCTAGATCAACAACAAAAAATAAAGTGTGTACTGTATGACAGAGTCATAGACCTTTTCGTCAACATGAAAGAGAGGATGGCATTGGCATTTATCGACATGTAGGGTGAGTCAACATGTTCTCTCTACTTGAATGCATGCTTGCACACAGCAAGAGAGCAAGCCATGGACAGCCACATGATATTTAGCTTATGTTGATTGGACTAAATTGTTTTACGGTATATTTTATTTGTCATAGCATAGGGGATATGATGATGTTGAAATGGTGCAGGCGGCTCCTGTTTTCTTTGCTACTTGCGCTAACTCTCCGCGGATGTTGTAAACATCCACTTGCTTGACCCTGCGGTAGGTCATGTAACCGTCTGTCACATGAAATATGCTTTGTGGACTCCACCGGACAGAGGTTGGTCTCCGGATTTGTGATGAAACAAAGGTGTGGTTGAATGTACTCTGCCGTCGTCTTTCCTATGGTCTTGTTGCATATACCACTGTCGCAAAGGCATATGAACTAACAGGTTATAGAGCAAACAACGCAATTATCACAACACACAGGTTGTAATGTGAATTTTTTTATGGGCTTGGCATCACCAGGGATTTTAGATCGACGCACAACACGTAGCGCATACAGTACTGTATCAAATCATACCACATACAAAACATTTAACTTGAGTTACTTAACCCTTGTGTTGTCTTAAGGGTAAAAAAAAAAATAAATGACCCGCCACTGTTCGACAACAGAGACATTTTTTCAATTTGAAAAGACTTTTCCTACAGTGACCCCAATATTAGAAAAAGTTAAACATCGCCTTTGTTCATATTTCCATGAAAGCTGTACACCACCAGGGTACAAAGATTGTCTTAGGGACATTTTTGACCCGGTGGTTATAAAATCATTTACGCACCACACAAACCACAGAGACACAGACTAAATTGAGATTACATGTGCTACTGATTGAACTCAGCCAGCAGCTCCTGGAGAGGAAGATCCCCATGGTTGGCACAGGTAGAAAGAACAAGCCTGAGCTCCCCCCTGCACTCCTCGCAACAAAGTTTGCCTTCACCCCCACCACCCCACTAACCACAGTGGTTAGAGCGTTGGACTAGTAACCGAAAGGTTGCAAGACCGAATCCCCGAGCTGACAAGGTAAAAAAGTCTGTCGTTCTGCCCCCCTGTTCCGTCATTGAAAATAATATGTTCTTAACTGACTTACCTAGTTAAATAAAAAGGTCAAATAAAATACATGTAAAAAACCTAGTTTCCCAAAGAGGAACACGAATGTGGTCCTCCTGAGCACACTGCGCAAAACAGCTGAGATCAGTGATCGTGAGGACAGGAAGCCAGCCATCGTCCTGGACTACAACCACAACAAAGGAGGCATGGACAACCTGGACAAGGTGACTGGAACTTACTGCTGCAGGAGGACGACTGCCCGCTGATCCCTGGTCATCTTCTATAACGTCATTGATGTGTCCTCGTACAATGCCTTCATGATATGGAACAAGATCAACCCTACCTGGATGCCTGATAAGTGTTCCTGGAGGAGCTGGGAAAGACCCTTATAACCCCACACGTTCAAAGAAGGGAGCGCCTGCCCCGCACAGCAGCGCTTGTGAAAGCTGTTCAGGGGGCTGAATCTTGTTCAGATCCACCCGAGGCTGCAGCTGGGGCAGGCAAGAGGAGGAGATGACAATTCTGCCCCCCAAAGAAGGACTGTAAAACAAACTGTGTGCTGCACATGTGAGAAATACATCTGCAAAGTCCATGCACACACACTTGCATACTTTCCTACATGTGCTAATTAGAGTTGATTGATTTATGTTCTTCACGTTTCTGTTTTGTATCTATTATTTTATTAATATTTATTGTTGTTGTTTATACACCTTGTGGGTGGGGGCAATGGTTGAAAAAATTGGGAAAATACTCATATTTTATAGTTGAATTCCTCATTGTACAGTATAAGAATATCACTATGTTGCCAAAAAAGCTCAAGACATTGCTTCCCGTCAATAAAATGCATTCAAAATGACCTTCTGCACATTTTTGCTACTTTCTTAGGCTATACGATAGCCATCTCTTGCAACAATAACAAAAAGAGTATGTTCACACTTATGCAGTACCATTAGCAATACTACTTTAGTAAAGAAAACAATTAAATAGTACCCGCAAAACACCAGTCTCAACGTCAACAGTGAAGAGGCGACCCCAGGATGCTGGCCTTCTAGGCACAGTTCCTCTGTCCAGTGTCTGTATTATTTTGCCCATCTTAATCTTTTATTTTTATTGGCCAGTCTGAGATATGGCTTTTTCTTTGCAACTCTGCCTAGAAGGCCAGCATCCCAGAGTCGCCTCTGCACTGTTGACATTGAGACTGGTGTTTTGCAGGCACTGTTTAATGAAGCTGCCAATTGAGGACTTGTGAGGCACCGGTTTCTCAAACTAGACACTTATCCTCTTGCTCAGTTGTGCACCGGGGCCTCCCACTTGTTATATTCTGGTTAGGGCCAGTTTGCTCTGTTCTGTGAAGGGAGTAGTTCACAGCTTTGTACGATATCTTCAGTTTCTTGGCAATTTATCACATGGAATAGCCGTCATTTCTAAGAACAAGAATAGACTGATGAGTTTCAGAAGAAAGTTCTTTGTTTCTGGCCATTTTGATCCTGTAATCAAACCCACAAATGCTCCAGATACTCAAATTTGTCTAAAGAAGGCCAGTTTTATTGCTTCTTTAATCAGAACAGTTTCAGCTGTGCTAACATAATTGCAAAATGATTTTCTAATGATCAATTAGCCTTTTAAAATTATAAACTTGGATAGGCTAATATAACGTGCCATTGGAACACAGGAGTGATGGTTGCTGATAATGGGCCTCTGTAAGCCTATGTAGATATTCCATAAAAAATCTGCCATTTCCAGCTACAATAGTCATTTACAACATTAACAATGTCTACACTGTATTTCTGATCAATTTGATGTTATTTTAATGGACAAAAAAAGTGATTTTTCTTTCAAAAACAAGGACATTTCTCTGTGACCCCAAACGTTTGAACGGTAGTGTACATATCAATAGTTCAACCTAGGTCTTTTCCACAAATACCTCCCAACAATTTAAACAACACATCTAAATTCTAAAAAATGGACAATCGACATTAGATACACGTTTTCATGCACCAGTGACTCATTTCGTTATTCAAAAGTTGAATTAAAAGTGATCTGGCTTTGCTTGGTTGGAGATACGGCTCGTGTGTAGTGCACGTGGGTAGCTCTGTTGTGTAAGCCATTGGGCACGGAGAAGAGAAAACTTACAAACAGACAGAAACATTTTTAAAAAGCAGCTAGAAAGCGATAGAGCGGTTGAGAGAGACAGAAGAGAGAGAGAGAGAACATGTAAAACAGGCAGCGAGAGACCTAGAGGTAGAGACAGGTTGAGAGAGAGAAAACATAACAGGCAGGACTGGAAGAGACCGAAAGCGAAAAACGTGGACAGACGGAAACAGAGCATGCAGCAGTCCCCTGAGCGTTACACAAAGGAAGGAAGTGCACGTGGCTGTGTGTGAGAGAAAGAGTGCGTATGTATGTCTAAGGGATCTCAGTTCCAAAAATATGCATATGAAACAAAACATTTAAAAATATATATGTTTTATTGTCACACACTGGATAGGTGCATTGAAATGTGTTGTTTTACAGGATAAGCCATAGAAGGATGGCGCCTCTGGTGCGAATGAGCGTCAAGTGCTTTGCGCATGGCCCCATCAACTGATTTTTCATCGGCTTGAGTATTCGAACAAGCTACATTTCGGTTACTGGCTCAACGCTCTCACAGCTACCTGCCGCCCTAAAGCTCATCTAATCAGAGTCATTCAGACCATATACTGTAAATAGAATCTAGAGATTCTATTTCTATGGTTCAGACACACAATGAGAACTTGCTTGTCCACTTCTAAATACATGACCTATACATACTGTGAGTTTACTCCCCCTCTTACTGCCTGCATAGTCCTACTTCAGATGCCTAGTAGAAAGCCCCTAAGGTAGGAGAGACAAGGAAGGGAACCATGGGTGCATCTCAATAGTCATGTCGCTGTTCTTCACTTGTCTCCATTCCTCCCATCTCTGTAAAGACGTTGGTGAGGAGGCAAGGAAGTATCACTCAACTATTTACTATCAAAATGCAGATTGGGATGCCCATCTGATGGACACCACACACTTGCACCGAGAAGCCATGCAAACATCAGAACGAACGATGGTGACATTATCCTTTTAAACATGTTGCAATGGTAGTACGACCACACTGCAGCCTGTTGTGACACCATCTCATTGTCCCCCTCAGCTTAGCACAGCCAGTCCTCCAGTGAGCACAGGCCGTGTTATTGTGTGGCCAGAGAGCACGGTGCCTTGCCCTACGTGTTTACCTGGCCACTTCACCTGAGAGAGACAGAGTCAAGGAGATGGAGGGGAGCTCAGGTGCACCGATGCCCTCAGGGGCCCCCTATGGCCTCAAAACACCGCTGCCTATCCTTTCCACACAATTACCCAGCGCGTCGCTAACTCAGAGGCCTCCTCAGCACAGCAACGCCCAGCTAATGAGCTGGACTGGGGGGGGGGGGGGGGAGAAAACAACAAAACAAAAAAAAGTCACTAATTAGCGACCTGCCCGCACTCACCTGTTCTGTTAGCCTCCATCTTCACCTTCACACTATGCTCCTCCCCTCTGGACATGTCTGTCAAACTCCTCAGCTCCACGAACCCAGCCTCTACCTGAGTGACATCACCACGTCGCTGTGTCCGGTTGGCTGGGGAGGGAGGGGTGTGGGTGTTGGGGGCGTGATTCCGGGAGCGGCAGCCCCCTTGTTTGTGCTGGATGAAGGCCAGGATGTGGGCGAGAGGGAAGGCCTGGCTGCACTGCCCACAGGTCAGCAGGTCACGACCCTCCTCAATATCCCTGACCCGGGGAAGGGACCCCCTCTCCTCCAACGATGGAGTGGCAGCGTCCAAGGGCTCAGGGGCATCTGAGAGAAGATGAGAGGCAAGTGAGGGAGAGTCAGAGAAAGAAGAGGGGGAGAGTGAAAAACTAATTAGGGCAGGGGAGTGATACGGGGAAAGGAAGCGAAGACAGAGGGAGGAAGACGAAGAGAGTCAAGAAGAATATTTGAGAAAATAGAAACCACGAAGAACTTGAATATTCTGTCCATCATGTAAGATCCTACAGCAACGGGGAGACAGTGGGTGGTCAGACACCACGTAGATTGGGCAACTGCAGATATGGCCTTCAGAGAAAAACAACCCCTCCCTGTTTTTAAAAAAGCATTACTTTCAATGCTGCGCCACTCCCCCCACCCCACCCCCACCAGGGCTACAGAGGCAGTCAGGCTATTCCGGTCAGCTGATACTGACCACTTCCCTCTAACTAACCCTTTGACAGCTCCTTTCACTGAGATGGCAGGCTGCATAGTGGCATGTCTTCACTGACACCGTTGCTTCCTGTCTCTATTGGTGCTGTGAGTAGAAATATATCTATTCTTAATTATACCATTCCCAAGGCCTGGGAGAAAGAAATAAAAACACCTGTCAACACATTCCCAATCATCAACTACTCAAGTGAGAGAAACAACAAGGCAAGGAACTGACCAGTTTATCAGCGAGAAAGTGAGTGGCCATGACTTGAAGGCTTTCAGAGTCACTCAGGGTTTGAAGGCCAAATTAATCATTTATCACTCAGAGAGTTGAGTCTAACACGAGATTACTCAAATTAAACGTGTGGTTTAGATTTAAGCACCTCTCAGGGATGTAGTCTGGTTTCCAATTTCAGTCTCTCATTAGCGCCATAAATGTAGGCTAAAAAATAAAAATGTCCATGACTCATATATGACCCAAGTAGACAGCCAAAGACAAGGACGGTTAAATACCGTTGGTCGGGTTTGAGCTGTTGGACTGGCCCTCACCACTCTTTTAATGACTTGTGAGAGTTGAGGAAGGGAGTGAGTCAATATGGTCGTGTACACACCTTAAAGCTTGGACCGGCTTCACTTGCCCGGACTAGGCCGAGTACAGGACAGGTACAGACAGTACAGTCGCGCTGAGTAGCTCACCGGTGGTTACTCAAAAATGTAACCTT
Organism: Oncorhynchus gorbuscha; assembly: GCF_021184085.1. Classification (NCBI taxonomy): domain Eukaryota; kingdom Metazoa; phylum Chordata; class Actinopteri; order Salmoniformes; family Salmonidae; genus Oncorhynchus; species Oncorhynchus gorbuscha. The sequence goes on along the minus strand of NC_060191.1, from coordinate 34,042,702 downwards.
TCCTGTTTCAGTGCTGCTCACGGTTTGTGCAGACAAGCTAGGCGCGGTTTGCACGCACACCATTGAAGAGTCGAGGCTTGTGGTCAAACTAGACACGCTCGACTGGTCTTCGTTGGGGTAACAGAGAAAGCGAGGTTTTCTAACATTTTTCAGTGTTTTTGTCAAAGGCCTGCCCTCAGTGACCGGGGGAAGAAACACGATATCATCAACGAACCCGCGGTTTAATAAGCAGAGCCTGTTATTTTGATATACAACTATATCTTTATGATAACCTACATAGGCCTACGCACAAGTCAAGTGTATGGGGTTTCTAGGCTAGATCATTGTTTTTGACGAAACGGCTATAAAAGTGGAAGAGGTCAGTGGAGTTGTTGTGAGGGCAGACTGTATCCTCTCTTCTCTCGCCTTGTCACACGGATACAGTGTCTAGAACACGCGGTCTGCCCCACAAGGAAGCGTTCATGTTGGCAAAAAAAGATAATTCAAAACAGCCCCCCCACAGACAAGACAGAAAGAAAAACTAGACTAAAATAAATAGATAGGCCAGTAAAGAACCCTGATAAAAAAATTTTTTTTTCAACATTACCTATGTTTAAAGCCACCTTTTAATGGGTTGTTTATAAACACATTTAATTGATTTTAAACTTCATTTGTTGCACAGCTGAGTGTAGCCTATATATAAATCAGCTCTTTACAAAAATATATTTGATAACTTTATCAATGATTTAACTTCAATGTCAAGGTGCGCATAACCCCACAAAGCCCTACTGACCCCCCCGCCCCACCTCAAAAAGCGACGTTTAACATGAATACATTGTACATGAAATACATAACATGCATATAGCCAACCCCTTATTAGTAAACTATGGCCATAGCCCCATCTCAGTTTACCTTGAATTGCACTCAGGTGTTGCGGTCGGCTGCCTTGTTTGCGTCTGGACATTCTGTTTGATTACACCAGGCAAGGTTTGTCTGGTGTATCCACACCCCTCGATCGGAATCTGACTTAATTGATCAAGTTGATAAGAATACTGTGTAGCTCAATGGCACGGACGGGTCGTGGCTCGCTGTATACCAGCCAGTGTTCAAGTTCAGGCTACCAGCCCCGCAGCGGAGGAAAGAAGGGGCAACATGTTAGGCGCCGCCCGTCACTAACTACTCCGACCCCGACCCCGCCCTCTACACAATGTTACACACTCACACATACCTTGTTTTACTCTCGCTTGTGGGGACAAAAACAATTGATTCCCATTCCAAATCATATTTTCCCCTAACAGCTTTTGTTTTTCTCTTGTGGGGGACCAGCAACATGTCTTCACTTATCCTAATGTTCCTTGTTTTACTTCTGGTCCCCACAAGGAGAGTAAAAACCTCACCAAAATAATACATACACAGAATCCTCATGCGATAGTGTCATCACAGTCTAGACCGGTTTGGCTTCTATAAGCAATTAATATTAGTGGCCCATTTATTCCAGGAACTATCTCATGCAACGATATTAAAATGCACGTTGCAGAATACATGGGATGATAGGAGGCAGCAATAGGACATACAGCTACACAGCCACTTCCTCCTTGCACCCCTAGCTTACATGCAGCCTACTGGTTATAGCTGCCTGCTAAGGATGTGGGTGAGGAGGAAGTGGCTTTAACAAGGTCGCTGAAGACAGGTGTTTGTTTTGCTGTCCGGCTGATTTCGAAACCGATGTAAACGGTCTGTTCGTTTCTCCTTTTGTCACTCACCAGACAGCACATCAAATACAGTGGCGGGTGGGGTTAAAAACCATAGGCCTGACCGTAAACTTTTACAAAGCCTAGGCGCTAGCTTATCTTGGTTGGGAAATGATTCAGACGGATCAGGAGACAATATAGCTATAAAGTATGTTGTGAAACATTGTAAATGGTTAGATGTAACACATGCTGAATAATGTGCGTAAAAGGTAGGTTATTACACGAAATAAAGTGTTTGGCGCCACCCGGTGGCTAAACGTGGCCTGCTTAACGAGAACCGCGCCTTACAAGTAGGGTAGTAGACCATAAATGCTGACACCTTCCCTTCACACTCATCACTTAGTGAGTTGATCTTACCAGTACGCTAAAGCGCAATCATTTCGACAAAATGCATTATAAAGTATAATTGTATCTTAGCTACAATAACTAAACTACTTGTTAAACTTTTATTTAACTCCAAACAACTTTAATCAAGTGTTGGACAAGACACTTTGCTGCTTGACTCAAAGCCTCACTAGTGAATTGTTGCAGTTATGACTTGGGGACATTTATAATGCATGTATGAGAGATGAGAACATTCAAGTAAAGACACAAAACCAATAGATTGACGACAGATACGTTTGTTCATTTTATTTGGATTTCTCAGTTTGATAACTGATCATATATTTGGATTAAAACAACCTGTTACTCAGAAGAGTACAAATCAAGTCTCAATTCACTGGGTGAGTGGTTGGGGGGGCATGCCATACAAAAAGATTAAAATCATGAGCGACCAATTATTTTCCGTATTCACATGGAGCTATACACCGCCTCGGGATTTCATCAATGTTCACTCACTTGTAATTGAAGAAAACTATGTACATAGATGAAGGTAAAAATTTAAATCCGATTTCTTTTACATCCTATTCAGTGATGCAAACATACTCTTCTCAGAGAGAGATTGAGGGGACAGGGGCACAGGGAAAGATAGAAAGAACACCCAGAGATGGAGAAAAAGCAAGACCATCATAAAAGGAGATAAATATGTATACAGAATTACTGATACGAAAATGTGGCCAGATGCAATAACTACCAAATCTCAATCTCAGGCCTCCAATTCAGCTCTTCCATTTTCCTCTCCCCCATCCATCTCTACCTCACCCTCATTCAGTCTCTCTACCACTTCTCTTCCATTCAGCACATTGTCCCTCACTTCTCTCCTTTTCTCAATTCTCTTCACTGGAACAGTAGGCAGAAGAGGGGATGAGGAGGGTTGTGGGGGTTAGTGGGTCCAAGCGGTATGTTTAGTATCGGTAATATGGACTCCTCGACCGGGAACGGGACCTCCTGGAAACCCGAGAAAAGAGTGTGTTTGAGTCTCAGGTAACAGAGTGCTACATTTGGACCCCCACAGTATATTCACTACCCCCACATATAATGCTATATGTCAAACTGGACATGACTAGCCAGTTATTACACAGGACATTACTTTCTTTAAAATATTGGGATACTTCCTGGTGTAAACAGTTGCTCTCCAGTATTTGCTGGTACTTGCTAGCTTGTATCATATTTGACTAAGCTACCATTGGTCGCATACACATGGATGGTCTAAGTGCAGAACTGCTGTAGCGTATTGAGACTTACAGTGTTAAGCCTCATCTGTTTCTGATGTACCGAGACTCCACGTTCAGTGTGTCCCCCCCCCATTACCCAATACCACAGCCGGCCCCACAACTCCCCAGGGAGGACCAGGGACGTGAGAGCCTAACATCAGTACTGACAGCCCTCTGTGAGAGTATGCAGGCTTTTGATTCAAACTCTTTGTCCCAATGTGGGTGCGTGTGAGCGGGAGAGAATACATTTGAATACGAGTGTGTGAGGGGGGGAGAAAGGAACAAAGAGTGTGAGAGTGTGTGTGTCTGTCGTGTGTCACAAATAGAACACTGGAAATCTTGAGCATTACAGAAATATGCTCAACATTGTGTTAATCACTCTAAACTGAATATGGACTTCAGTGATCATAACTTCCCCCATTACAGTGTCGAGAAAGAGTTGCGACAGATCGCAGAGGGAGAGTACGATGCGCTACTGAGATAACGTGCGCGAGAGTCAACATCCTTCCTCAACAGTGGAGATTCTTGTGGTTGCTCACATACCTTCTGGATGAGCTGTGGTCACGACCTGAGAGACAGACAAGAGGACAGACACACCTGATGAAAGAATGACCAACACAACAGCGTGCCAGAAAGTTAACTGACAACACTCAGAACTAGTACTGAGCCAATGTCACACACATTGACAAAAAAAAAAAAAAAATGTATCATTTGCAAATTCTTACTTTTAACTCTGCATTGTTGGGCTCGTAAGTAAGCAATTCACGGTGAAGTCTACACCTTTTGTGTTCGGCACGTGTGACAAATACAATTTGTTTTGACAACTAATACTCAGCCACAACTAGTACTGAGCTACTGTTAGAGGCTTATGAGCTGCATCCCAATTGCACGGCCATTTCAAAAAGTGTGCAATTGAACAAGGATTTAACAACGGTGACAGTTAAGGGGTGACTCACTGGACTCACCATATTTAGATGGGGAGGGCGAGTGGCTTTGTCGTCCGTACTGTCTCTCCCACTCGTCCCTCTCTTTCTCCCGACGCTCACGCTCCCTGGAACACACACACCACCGTTTAACCAGAGTCATACGGCATCACAATGCAGCATCACACACAATCACACAGTCTTACTTCATGCGGATCTTGCGTGCCATGGCTCTGAGCTCTCCCTCACGCTCCTGTAAAGTATACACAGCCATGAGGGCCAATGGCAGATGACAACATGTATCAAAGGACTGTCTTAGGGGGACACTGTCTGTTTCTAGAGGAAACATCACAATATGCTATTGTGGGGGGGGCTGGCTAGCAGATCACAAACACGAATCCACACACACCGCTCGCTTATTTTCCTGCTGAGTGACTTTCGCCTGGGCTGCTTTCTTATCTGCCTTGGCTGTGGGAGAAACAGAAGAGCAGAGGGGATTAATATTTCTATACAAACACAGCATCAACTAGTTGTAACTGAGACTGACCAAACAGAGTCCAGTCTGTCTACTCACACTGCCTGTTGAGGGCCTTCTGCATGCGTATCTTCAGCTTCTCCTGCGGGGTCATCCTGGGCTGTAAGAGACACGCAGGCATCAGCACACACACTCGCAGGGCAGGAGCGCAGGGTGTGTGTGGAACTACGGGGATGGGCACGTTTTGGACCACCACTGCCTCATAAAGCAGCTGGTAAGGCCACGGTTAGTCATATGGGGGTTATACGGCCGTAAATCACGTGAGCCGTTTAAATGTAAATGTAAATGTCATGTCCTGTTCTCTGCTGGACTAGAAGTGCCGGCTACGTGAGGAGAGGAGAGGCAAACCCCGTGCCCGTTGCACACTGTAGCAGGACAGGATCACATTACATGGAACTGGACTCTTAAGTATATGTGTCTTATGCATTTGTACATATGTGTGAATGTTGTGAGGACAGGGTAAGAGAGTCGAACAGGGAAAGAACAGTCTGGCACAAGTAGCGCCAGCAGCCCTCCCCTCCCCTGTACATTCCCTGCTGACACTCCCTGGCCAGGTAGGAATTCAGCTTGAGGATAAACAAGCGCACACATACACAACAGGCTAAAATGGCAAACTACTGAGTTTAATAACCCTTCCCTCTACTACTCTCCTGCTCCTTCACAGCAACTATGAGACATCCCTTTACCCCGGTGAATCCCCTGTACTGGAGCGGTTACTAGCCATGTCTAGTGACGTGTCTCTAAGGGGAAGGCAGCAGGTAACAGTGTGTGCTGTTAAGTCCTGGGTGGAGAGGCGCGGTGGTGTATTTCTCCTGCCTGCTCAGACAAGCCCAGCCCCCCTCTCACCGCTCTGCTGTCCACAACAGCTGCATACACCTGAGAGCTCCGACCTCACTACATAGCAGACTAAAATGGCCTCCTCTCCAGAGTGTCCTTCACTTTAGCTGATCTGAAGCGTAACAGAGAAGAATATAGAGTATGCCTGCCAGTGCACCGCCTTGACCGGTCTAGTTCTTTACCGTCAGCGCAGATGGCAGAATGGAGACGAGGAGAGGAAGCCTCTTAAAGACTATTGGAACGCACCCAGACTACTCTCCCCCTATTCTCTTATATGGCTTCCTTTACTACTCCTGCGCTTTTACTGGCCCAGTCCCTTAAGATCAATGGTGAGGGGAAAGAGGAGACAATGAAGCCATTTAAGAGCTTCTGACAATGACATATCAGTGCTTTTGCCTCAGTCGGAGGGCACGAGCTTTAAAAATGTGTTGTCTATATGTAGAGTGAAACGTCTCACCATTGAGATTGAGGGACACACTCCACTCTGCATAGCTCAGCAGGTGCCGCAGAATATCCATAATATAGACAGATACATAAGTGACAGAAAGGGTGCTGGGAACACCAGTCCATTCAGGGATACGGAGAAAGAAGGGTCCGGGAAAAGTCTGTCACAACACTCTGCAATGCAGGTTGTGCCCTTTGGAGGCAGGCTAACCCTGTAACCACACTCTACACTGAGTAGAGAAGGGTTTATCTCTACACTATATTCAGGGGGGGAGGCAAAGGACACATTTAAAAATATGGGAGCTCCACAGAGAGGGGCAGTCAAAAGATATTTCATATGATTTCCATTCTCTGTGTGCACAGTGGCCTTTGGGGGGGGGGGGGGGGGGGGGTCCCCGGCCTGATGGATAGCCAGCTCAGCCTGTCAGGGGTGAGGGAGGCGTAGACTTTTGCAACAAACCCAGCTAGATCAAATTCTTACTGACTTTGGCAGCTCCCGTCTCTTTACCACCCGGAGTATCAGGCCTGGAGGGAGAGAAAGAAAGAGGGGGAGAAAGAGGAAGAAAAGTAGGGCTGAAATGGTCACCATTTTCCATTTGAGAGCTCCTCCATGGGACAGACTAGGGCAAATATTAGCTACTTATTGCTGCTGTTTGTTTTAAACGGCATGTGAGGGGGGAGGCTGGGTGTATATATATACAGTGGGGCAAAGAAGTATTTAGTCAGCCACCAATTGTGCAAGTTCTCCCACTTAAAAAGATGAGGCCTGTAATTTTCATCATAGGTACACTTCAAATATGACAGACAAAATGAGAAGAAAAGAACTCCAGAAAATCACATAGTAGGATTTTTATGAACTTATTTGCAAATTATGGTGGAAAATAAGTATTTGGTCACCTACAAACAAGCAAGATTTCTGGCTCTCACAGACCTGTAACTTCTTTTTCTCTGTCCTCCAATCGTTACCTGTATTAATGGCACCTGTTTGAACTTGTTATCAGTATAAAAAGACACCTGTCCACAACCTCAAACAGTCACACTCCAAACTCCACTATGGCCAAGACCAAAGAGCTGTCAAAGGACACCAGAAACAAAATTGTAGACCTGCACCAGGCTGGGAAGACTGAATCTGCAATAGGTAAGCAGCTTGGTTTGAAGAAATCAAATGTGGGAGCAATTATTAGGAAATGGAAGACATACAAGACCACTGATAATCTCCCTTGATCTGGGGCTCCACGCAATATCTCACCCTGTGGGGTCAAAATGATCACAAGAACAGTGAGTAAAAATCCCAGAACCACACGGGGGGACCTAGTGAATGACCTGCAGAGAGCTGGGACCAAAGTAACAAAGCCTACCATCAGTAACACACTACGCCGCCAAGGACTCAAATCCTGCAGTGCCAGATGTGTCCCCCTGCTTAAGCCAGTACATGTCCAGGCCCGTCTGAAGTTTGCTAGAGAGCATTTGGATGATCCAGAAGAAGATTGGGAGAATTTCATCTGACCATATGACACCAAAATATAACTTTTTGGTAAAAACTCAACTCATCGTGTTTGGAGGACAAAGAATGCTGAGTTGCATCCAAAGAACACCATACCTACTGTGAAGCATGGGGGTGGAAACATCATGCTTTGGGGCTGTTTTTCTGCAAAGGGACCAGGACGACTGATCCGTGTAAAGGAAAGAATGAATGGGGCAATGTATCGTGAGATTTTGAGTGAAAACCTCCTTCCATCAGCAAGGGCATTGAAGATTAAACGTGGCTGGGTCTTTCAGCATGACAATGATCCCAAACACACCGCCCGGGCAACGAAGGAGTGGCTTCGTAAGAAGCATTTCAAGGTCCTGGAGTGGCCTAGCCAGTCTCCAGATCTCAACCCCATAGAAAATGTTTGGAGGGAGCTGAAAGTCTGTGTTGCCCAGCAACAGCCCCAAAACATCACTGCTCTAGAGGAGATCTGCATGGAGGAATGGGCTAAAATACCAGCAACAGTGTGTGAAAACCTTGTGAAGACTTAGAGAAAACGTTTGACCTCTGTCATTGCCAACAAATGGTATATAACAAAGTATTGAGATAAACTTTTGTTATTGACCAAATACTTATTTTCCACCATAATTTGCAAATAAATTAATTAAAAATCCTACAATGTGATTTTCTGGAATTTTTCTTCTCATTTTGTCTGTTGAAGTGTAACTATGATGAAAATTACAGGCCTCTCATCTTTTTAAGTGGGAGAACTTGCACAATTGGTGGCTGACTAAATACTTTTTTGCCCCACTGTACATATGCGAGTATTAATGTGTGTGTGCTTTAGAGGTCTTCGCGGATCTACCTATACCTGATTACCAGACCCAGAATTCTAAATATCACGGGGTCTGGGTCAGATCTGATTGTCACAGGTCTCGGGTACCTGTCATTTTAACTGAGTTTGCACATGATGCGTACCGATCCAAACAGTGACTGCTGCAGTAGAGAGAAATGTAAATCATTTATGCTGCTGCTCTTGCTTTTCACGAGAATGGCACATGTAGCTTGTTGGCCAATTATAAGTCAAAGCGGCAATAGGCTACAGTCAGAGGCTCCATGTGTGGCAAAAGTTATAGATATCTAGTCAATGGAAGGTAAAGTTAAGCATTTCACTGTTAGGCTACACCTATTGGTTTACAAAGCATTTGACAAATAACATTTGATTTGTAATCATATTGAATGATGAATAACCTAGCTATGGCAGCTATCTACTATAACACGAGTCAGCTTGGTTGGTTGCATTCCCCTCCCTCCGTCCTTCCTTTGGCTTGGTTGGTTGCGGTCTCATCTTTCACGCCCTCCTCCGTGTCACTCACTCACTCGCTCGGAGTACACGCACGGCCCCCCTCTCTCCCCCTTGCTTATCAGCGGCAGTTAATAAAGCAGCTTAAAATTGACTTTTTGTCTGATTCCGGTCTGAAGTCGGTCTGGATCGGAACAGGTCTAGTTGTTCTTGTGTACTTTTAGAACAGGTCATTATATTAAAAAATTGTATCTATGCATATCGCGTCTGCGCAGGAAAGCCCCAGGTCTATTTCGGAACGGGTCCAACTTTTTTTGAACCCGTTTAAGATCTCTAGTGTGTTTATGCATGTAGGTGTCAGTGGACTCACTTTCTCAGCTTGTCACAGAGTGCAGTGGCAGAGGGCGGCCCTCCTCTGTGTGAGGGGGAAGGGGTGCAGCTGGGCTGGGGCGATTGGGAGGGGCTAGGACTACTGCTGCTGACCCCCCTCTGATGGCCTCCCAAAGTCCGCCCCCCACCCCCCCGCCTTGCACGGGCCCCCTGTCGAGAGTTCGAGCGGGACCTGGAATTCGAGCAGACAGATGTGATCAGCACAACAGCGAAGAGCTCACCGGTTCATGTAAGTGGTAGGATTTTTAAAAATACATTACGTTCAGGATTTACTTAGGTTAAAAAAAGTCGTATGGAGGGGCCTCCCAAGAGGCGCAGCTGTCTAAAGCACTGCATCGAAGCGCTAGAGGCGTCACTACAAAACCAGGGTCCGATCCCAGGCTGTGTCGCAGCCAGCCGTGACCGGGAGACCCCCGTACGGAAGTTGCAGCGATGGGACAAAACTGTAACTACCAATTGGATATCACAAAATTGGGGAGAAAAAGGGGTCCAAAAAATAAATAAATATTGTTGTCTAGGCTGCCTTACCGTGTGCGCCTGCGTGCCACAAAGCGACGTCCCACGTCCCTGTCTCGCTCCCTGTCCCTCTCCCGGTCTCCATCTCGGTCATTGGAGCGGGACGGTGTCCGGTCGCATCTCCTCCGTGACCCCCCTCTTCCTCCCCCGTTGGCTCCTCTACCCCGGGACCGCGAGTCGGAGCGCCGCCTCGACCGGGAGCGGGAATGTCGTCTGTCCCTCCCTCCTCCACGGCGTCTGTCGCGGTGTGAGTGAGAGGAGGAACGAGAGGAGGAGCGATGAGTGGAAGAGTGGGTGGAAGAGGAGGAAGGGCTGGAGGAAGAGCGGCGTCTGCTGAACAGAGAGACAACACTGAGGTATTAGCAACGACCCACAGGCTGCTCTAATCCTAAATGTCCGCTTGAACTCATTTTTATTTCAGGTTTTGATCTACATTGGACTGATAGTGCTGCAATTTTGTTGTAAAATCATGTAACCACACAGGTAGACCAGAGCTCAGGACTTAAGCATTGCTGCTACTTTGTGAACCATACTGAATATTGACACATGGCGTACATGTCATATACGTTTTCCCTTACCTCACGGTGCCTTTAAAAGTGGTACTAAGTTGTCTAGGGCAGCTTTTAATGTGAAGAAGTACACAATCTAATTGATTTACCATGAACAACAACAACATGCAGAATTTGCTGTTTGGGATGTACAAACTAACACGCATCTCTAAAAAGGTCACTACTAGGACTGTAAACTGTTCAGGTCAAACTTACTAACTTAAATCGGAGCTCCACTTCACCTACCAAATCTCTAAAGCCCAAATCTTTACAGCTGTAGTCAATGGACAGCAACATGACTGACAGGAGTAAACAACCAATGGAAAGCAGAAGGGGAAAGCTACCGACCGGGAGCCCCTGCTATGACCTGCGGGCTGGTGCAGCGAGTTGGCAGGGGTGTGGACAGGGGGTGGAGCTTGAATTGCAGCGGCAGCCTCCTCGTCGCTGCCTCCGAAGCTGGTGATAAAAGTGATCTTCTCCGGGCCCGGGGAACGGGAGCGGGACCGCGACTCCGAACTGGACTCTGACTGGGGCCTGAGGGAGAGAGGAAGGAGGTCAAAAAACACAAAAACCATAGGGCTGCTTATATTTGTCTTGTTTCACACATGTACAAGCGTGTAACCTGTACAAGTGTGTGGTGTGAACTTGAACCCACCCTCGGAGAGTGGGCTCAAGGCCAGGGATCAGCCATTATTGACAGCGATGCTGGACTAATTAAGGGGTCAAGGAAAATTCCACTCAAAAACTGTTTTGGTATTTGTTTCACTAGTCAACTGTTGATACAGTCCCAAAATGGCTTGCATGCCAGCAATCACGTTTTCAAGATATAGAACTTTCAAAATACAGAAAGTGTCACAGTATGATGCATTTTGGCATCATGTGCTAGGGCAGATGCTCCATACCTAGACAACTCAGGGATTTGAACTAGCTCTAACCACTAAGCTACCTATCGCGCTGCCAGGGAAGGGAGAATCAGTATTCTCTCTACTGATTAAAAGGGTGACCTCAAACTAGCAAGCAGTTCATCATTCGTTGGTAGCACTGACCAAAAGGATGACAGTGCCATTACTTTCCTAGTCAAAACATACTATTAGATGGACTTTTAAAGTGAAAAACTTCAACAGAGAGTTAAATGGTTGGCCTCCAGCTCACCGTTTGTAGGGATCGTAGGTTGGGCTGTCTCTCCTGGCATAGCTGGAGATCATAAACAGGGAAAGGGTTTAAAAGAGGTGTGACAGTGTGTCTCGTACCATGTGTGCACTACACATTGGTCGTGGATGAGGTGAGTTACCCCATATCGTATAAAAATCAGGGTTGGGGTCAATTCCATACCAAGTAAATTCAGAAAGCAAACTAAATTCAAATGACAAAAGCAATGAAAATAATTGGAATTTCTGTGTACTTCCTGAATTGACCCCAACCCTGGTATAAACTTCTGTTTACCTGGGTGGGCTGATCTGTCTGCCCTTCAGTCTCTTCTCTCTGAACTCCCTCCTCTGTCTGCGAGAGCGACGGCCCTGAGGGTCACACCCACAGTCAGTCAGTCAGTCAGTGACATAATCAGGGAAAAGGCCTACCAACAATCATTGACATAACAGCAACACACACCAATTCTTTCTTACCGAGTACATGGCCTTCTCTGCCTCCAGAGCTTTGGCATGTTTAATGGCCTCCAGCTCATCCTTGTCTTTCCTCAGCATCCTGTCAACCAGTCAGCCAGTTAACACATTGTATATAACAGCAGACTTTTTACTCTTTAACATGAAGCAACGTAAGCGACATTTAAAAAACAAAGTATGACAGGCATTTGCGGCGATAATGTAACGTCGACAATTAAAATTGTAGCGAAACGCATAGCCTATAATGGGAGCAGGTAGACTGACCTGACAAAATCTCCCTCTGCCATTCCATATGGAGTGGCCACCTTGTTCAGATCCAACTCCTGCTCTGTGTTGAGCTCGTCAACGTCCACCTCCACGTCTGAAACACACACACACACAACAAAATAGTATAAGAGAATAATGCATACTCGCATTCCACATACATGACCAACTTCTGGGCTTGTTCAAAATTGCAGTCAACATGATGCATTCTGGGTAAATTGTGACCGACTGATCTACAAATAATAATTGATTTTATTTGACGCAACGTCATTTCTAGATCAGTCAGTCGGCTGCAATGTCAAACAAGCCCAATGTCCACTTAACCCAACCACTCATACTTACAGTATGTGGGTGAGAAGATACGGGAACTCACCAATGTCTGGAATACCCTCGTCCTCCTCTGATTCGCTGTTGTCAGAGTCATCCTCCTCCCCTTTCTCTTCTTCCTCCCCAGGCTTTGTAACAGTACTGTCCTCGTACGTGTAGCCAATTGTGGCCTTCTCCTTGGCAAGCCTAAATGAAAAAAAGGTATGGGTTTATTCATAATCAATACAAATAATCTAAATACGAGTATACTTCTATAAGCCATAAATAGAGAATGTGGAGATCGTGAAAAGATGGGATAGGACTAACTTTTTCTTCTCGTCCTCATTTGGCCTCTGCAGGCCACCATAGAGCTCGTCCATTTGGATCTGGTACAAACACTGCTCCTCAGAGACTGCAGAGGGACAGCGGGAGGTTAGAGAACACAGAAACACAATATACCCACTGGGAGGGAAGCACAAGAGACATAACATTACCAACACCGGCGGATACTCACTGCTGGCAAAGTCGTTCTGCACTAGGCCTCTGTAACGCTCATAGTTGCACTTCCTCTCCTCCGACTCCTGTTCTGGTGTGCTGCAACCCAAATGCAACACTTCAATATGTTTGATGAAAAACGGTGGTGGTCCCACGTAACACATTTGACCTTCCATATCACATTTCATTAAACAACCACAACAAATATACCTGTGTGTGTATGATTATAATCAATTTCAGTGAGGACATCTTTACTAGAGTGTCGTAATAAGGTAGGAAGTCACACACTTACGCTGTGTTGAGGAGCGGAGGGGTGTAGGTGAGTATGAAGTCCAGGTGTGCCCTCACGTCAAACCTGTCAATCATGTTGTTGGCGTCTCCCTGCCAGGGCATCCTGCAACAACAAGAGAACATAACATCCTGATTAGTGTTCTCAGGTGGTGCGAGTGTGTGATGTGCAGAAAGAGTATTTGCGTGACAGTATTATATCAAGAGTAAGACATGGTGGCATGTATGCACATGCATGTCTTGTGTGTGTTGTACTCATGCACGTTTCTCTCCTCACATGTTGACGGGGCTTTCTGCGGCGAGCGCCACGGCAGAGTCCAGATGGATCTTATAGGCCCGGCCGTGAACCTGAAGGAACTGAGCCGGGTCCTTTTTCTGTAGAGGAGAGAAGGGTGAAAGGAAGGACAGGGGGGAGGAGACCAGAGCAGGTGAATCTTCATTCAGTAAAAAAAATATAATTTTTTTTTTTTTTAATCACCAACTCTGGTCCTGGAGAGCTACACGGTGTGAAGGCTTTAGTTCCAGCCCAGCACGAAACACCAGATTGTATGAAGTTGTGCAGACCTTGATGATTCGTGTAATGAGCTATGCACAAGAAAAGCAACAAAAAAAAACAGTGCGCCTGGGCGACTTACGATCTTCTCATAGTACTCTCGCCGGCGCTCGCCGCGGCGTTTGTAGTCCACCATCATGCCACGCAGCTTGCGCTCATGTTTGCGGGCCTCCTGCCACATGACGGCTCCGCTGGGGGTGGGGGCGCGGCGGGGCACGGTGACTGTGAGGAGACAGGACCGATACCATATTACACAGAATAAAAATAGAAGACGCAGCAATAAAGACTTTACAGAGTTAAAGTTTATATAAGGAAATCAGTCAATTTAAATAAATAAATTAGGCCCTAATCTATGGATTTCACGACTGGGAATACAGATACATCTGTTGGTCACAGATACCTTAAAAAAAAAGTAGGGGTGTGGATCAGAAAACCGATCAGCATCTGGTGTGACCACCATTTGTCTCATGCAGGGTGACGTAACTCCTTCGCAACGAGTTGATCAGGCTGTTGATCGTGGCCTCTGGAATGTTATCCCAATCCTCTTCAATGGCTGTGCGAAGTTGCTGGATATTGGCGGGAAAAGGAACATGCAGTAGTGCTGTCGATCAAGAGCATTCCAAACATTCTCAATAATTGACATGTCTGGTGAGTATGCAGGCCATGGAAGAACAGACATGCTCAACTTCCAGGAATTATGAACAGATTCTTGCGACATGAGGCCGTGCATGATCATACTGAAACATGAGGTGATGTCGGCAGATTAATAGCACGACAATGGGCCTCAGGATCTCGTCACGATATCTCTGTGCATTGAAACTTACATAGATTGGAACACAATTGCATTCCTGTCCCTAGCTTATGTCTGCCCATGACATAACCAGACCACGTGGGCACTCTGTTCCCAACGCTCACCCACGCTATACACGCAGTCTGCCGGGTACAGTTGAAACCACGAATCAGCTGTGAAGAACACACTTCAGCATGCAAGTGGCCATCGAAGGTAAGCATTTTCCCACTGAAGTCTGTTACGACGCCAAACTGCAGTCAGGTCAAGATCCTAATGAGGACAACGAGCACGCAGATGAGCTTCCCTGAGATGGTTTCTGACAGTTTGTGCAGAAATTCTTTGGTTGTGCAAAACCCACAGTTTCATGCGCCCGTGCTTAGGTCTATCCAACACTGGTCTGATCAATCGGATTCCACGCTTCAGGATTGCGTTGATCACGTGAAATTGGATATGTTCCGGCAAGCCTCGGATAATAAAATTGACGTATACGCTGACTCTGTGAGCGAGTTTATAAGTGTATAGGAGATGTACCCACTGACTATTAAAACCTTCCCTAACCAGAAACCGTGGATGGATGGCAGCATTCACGCTAAACTGAAAGCATGTACCACTGCATTTAATCATGGCAAGTCGACTGGAAATATGGCCGAATACAAACAGTGTAGTAATTCCCTCCGTAAGGCAAACAAGCAAAGTCAGTATAGAGACAACGTGGAGTCGCAACAGCTCAAACACAAGATGCATGTTGCAGGGTCTACAGACAATCACGGATTACAAAAAGAAAACCAGCCCTGTCGCGGACATCGACATCTTACTTCCAGACAAATTAAACAACTTTGCGTGCTTTGAGGACAATACAGTGCCATCGACATGGCTTGATACCAGACTGTGGGCTCTCCTTCTCCGTGGCCGATGTGAGTAAAACATTTAAACGCGTTAGCCCTCGCAAGGCTGCCGACCCAGTCCTCGGACGCGGCTAGGCTGGCTGCTGTGTTTATTGACATAATCAATCCCTATCCCCACCTGCTGTTCCCACATGCTTCAAGATGGCCACCATTGTTCCTGTTCCCAAGAAAGCTAAGGTAACTGAACTAAATGACTATCGCCCCGTAGAACTCACTTCTGTCATCATGAAGTGTATTGAGACTAGTCAAGGATCATATCACCTCCACCCTACTTGTCACCCTAGACCCACTTCAATTTGCTTAATAGGTCCACAGACGATGAAGTAACCATCACACTGCCCTATCCCATCTGGACAAGAGGAATATCTATGTAAGAATGCTGTTAATTGACTACAGCTCAGCATTTAACACCATAGTACCCTGCAAACTCGTCATTAAGCTTGAGACAATGTGTCTCGACCCCACCCTGTGCAACTGGTTCCTGGACTTTGACGGGTCGCACCCAGGTGGTGAAGGTAGGAAACATCTCCACTCCGCTGATCCTCAACACTGGGACCCCACAAGGGTGAGTTCTCAGCCCCCTTCTGTACTCCATGTTCACCCATGACTGCCTCCAACTCAATCAACAAGATTGCAGACAACACAACAGTAGTGGGCTTGATTACAAACAATGAAGAGACAGCCTACAGGGAAGAGGTGAGGGACCTCGGAGTGTGGTAAGAGCGTTTGCTAAATGACTTAAATGTAAATGTAAATGTGTCAGGAAAATAACCTCAATGTCAGCAAAACAATAGAGATGATCGTTGACTTCGGGAAAAAGCTAAATGAGCACCCCCCTATCCACATTGATGGGACAGCAGTGGAGAAGGTGGAAAGTTAAGTTCCTCTGTGTACATATCACCAACAAACTGAAATGGTCCATGCACACAGACAGCAACAGCACCTCTTCAACCTCAGCAGGCTGAAAAAAGATTGCATTGACACTAAAACCCACCACTAACTTTCACAGGTGCACAAGAGCATTCTGTCGGGCTGTCACCGCCTGGTACGGCAACTGCACCGCCCACAACCACAAAGGCCATCCAGAGGGTGGTTCGGCCTAGAGGTCGACTGATTAATCGGAATGGCCGATTAGGGCCGATTACACGTTTTTATAACAATCGGAAATCGGTATTTTTGGGCGCAGATATGCCAATTAAAAAATAATAATAATCATACCTTTATGTAACTAGGCAAGTGAGTTAAGAACACATTCTTATTTTCAATGACGGCCTAGGAACGGTGGGTTAACTGCCTTGTTCAGGGACAGAAAGACAGATTTTCACCTTGTCAGCTCGGGGGATCCAATCTAGCAACCTTACAGTTAACTAGTCCAACGCAATAACGACCTGCCTCTCTCTCGTTGCACTCCACACGGAGACTGCATGTTACGTGAATGCAGTAAGCCAAGGTAATTTGCTAGCTAGCATTAAAATTATCATAATCACTAGTTAACTACACATGGTTGATGATATTACTAGATATTATCTAGCGTGTCCTGCGTTGCATATAATCTTACTGAGCATACAAGCATCTAAGTATCTGACTGAGCGGTGGTAGGTAGAAGCAGGCGCAAGCATTCATTCAAACAGCACTTTCGCGTGTTTTGCCAGCAGCTCTTGGTTGTGCGTCAAGCATTGCACTGTTTATGACTTCAAGCCTATCAACTCCCGAGATGAGGCTGGTGTAACCGAAGTGAAATGGCTAGCTAGTTAGCGCACGCTAATAGCGTTTCAAATGTCACTCGCTCTGAGCCTTCTAGTAGTTGTTCCCCCCTTGCTCTGCATGGGTAAGGCTGCTTTGAGGGTGGCTGATGTTGTGTTGCTGGTTCTAGCCCTGGAAGGAGCGAGGAGAGGGACGGAAGCTATACTGTTACACTGGCAATACTAAAGTGCCTATAAGAACATCCAATAGTCAAAGGTTAATGAAATAGAAATGGCATAGAAGGAAATAGTCCTATAATTCCTATAATAACTACAACCTAAAACTTCTTACCTGGGAATATTGAAGACTCATGTTAAAAGGAACCACCAGCTTTCATATGTTCTCATGTTCTGAGCAAGGAACTGAAGCGTTAGCTTTCTTACATGGCACATATTGCACTTTTACTTTCTTCTCCAACACTTTGTTTTTGCATTATTTAAACCAAATGTAACATGTTTCATTATTTACTTGAGGCTAAATTGATTTTATTTATGTATTATATTAAGTTAAAATAAGTGTTCATTCAGTATTGTTGTAATTGCCATTATTACAAATAAAACATTTTAAAAGTTTGTATTTTATTTTTTTAATTGGCCGATTAATCGGTATCGGGTTTTTTGGGCCGCCAATAATCGGTATCGGCGTTGAAAAATCATAATCGGTCGACCTCTAGTTCAATCAGCTTAATTTCTCAGAGATCAAATTAGAACATAAAGTGTCAGGAATGCTCATTTTATCCGTTCCAAACTACAGAGACAATTTCAGAAAAATTTGAGATGGTGGTTGTCATGGTTTGCAGAAAAATTGGAATGACCAAAGGTCCATACACACCAACACAGTCGTGAAGAAGGCACAACAACTCCTTTTCCCCCTCAGGCTGGATAGATTTGGCATGGGCCCACATGTCCTCACAAAGTTCTACAGCTGCACCATTGAGAGCATCTTCACTGCCCGCATGACTGCTTGGTACAGAAAGTGATTGGCATCTGACTGCAAGGTGCTACAGAGGGCAATATATACGGCCAAGTTCATCACTGGGGCCAAGCTTCCTGCCACCCAGGACCTCTATACCAGGCGGTGTCAGAGGAAGACCCTAAAAATTGTCAAAGACTCCAGCTACCCTAGTACTAGACTGTTCCCTCTGCTACCACACAGCAAGCAGTACAGGAGCGCCAAGTCTAGGTCCAAGAGGCTTCTAAAACTGCTTCTACACCCAAGCCATAAGACTACTGAACATCTAATCAAATGGCTACCCAGACTACTTTGATTGCCCGCCACCCTCCTTTACACTGCCGTTACTCTCTATTATTAACTATGTATAAGTCATTTTATTAACTCTACCACACGTATACATTACCTCAATTACATCGACTAACCGGTACCCCCCTGTATATAGCCCCGCTATTGTTATTTCACTGCTGCTCTTAAATTAGTTTATTTTTTTTTTATTTTTTTTTAACTGCATTGTTGGTTAGGGCTTGTAAAGTAAGCATTTCAGTAAGGTCGACTACACCTGTTGTATTCGGCGCATGTGACAAATCAAATGTGATCACCTCGTACACTTCCACATCGACTCGGTACGTGTACCCGGTGTATAATAGCCAAGTTCTCGTTACTCATTGTGTATTTATCCCTCCTGCTATTATTTCTCTAAATGGTTGGTTAGGGCCCTTAGTAAGCATTTTACTGTTATGCTACAACTATTCTTTACGAAGTGTGTGACATTTACAATTTTATTTGAACCCTGACCCTGCAGCGCACCGTGGCGCAACCAAAACAACACGGTAAACACCGTTTTCGTCACTAAAGGTACAGATGTAGTGAACGTTAGTTAACGTTACCTAGGTATACTAGTAAAGCAATATTTGGTTTGGAGACTTAAAACACCATGTCTGCAGAAAATAGGTTTTAGTTTCCTGAATTTGCCACAAATTGCTAGCTACTAAACGCAATGACTTCTGGCCCACTAACGTGTTAGCAAGCTAGCCAGCCATTCAGCTAATGTTAGCTAGCAATGGGGGGGGCTCCATGTGTGGTTGGGATAATGCACACGAAAGATTGTGTATGAATACAATACATGCAGTCATTCATTCAGTTGATTTTAGGCACGCATTGGTATACCTGTTTTTGTAGTTCTCCAACACACACTTGAATTATTTCTCCAGATTGTTCGGCTGAGCGATAGCAGCCGAAGTCAACTCGTCACGGTTACACCTCCTTTCAGACCGGAAGCTGACTCTGAGTTCTTCTATGGTATATTGACGATCACACAATTGAATGTGCATCCCGCAACCCACTGTTCGGGATGGAAACAGGATTCCCAAAAAACTGAACATACTAAAAAACGACAACAAAAAAATGCATAAATAAAACCACAACGTTTTAAAAAATATATTTTAAATAGATCTGATCCCTACGCAGGCTCAAGGGGAACCTGGGAGGCCAGGTCTTCCGGAGCCAATACAACTTGCAAGTCTTCAGATGTAAAATCCTTAAGTCCCAAGGATGGCCGCAGACATAATAATGCCCAGTTTCTTAGACTTGTTTGAGACTCGTGCTTTACAGTGTATAACTGTGGCAATGAACGCAACAAGATCCACATTTTTAACAAACAGGGTATCTTTTGTCTGGAAGCAAACATTTACTACAGGCTGTGGTGCGTCCACTACTAATATCTTCACCAGCATCATTTGTTTTCTTAATTGTTTTAATCGCCTCCACATAGGAGATTAGATCGACAGCTCTATCTTTTGCCACCTCAATCTCCTTTACCCTTATAGGGCACTCCGGGAACTCAAGATAATGATCCCCACCACAATTGCAACACCACTGCCCTTCTGCACACCGTTCTTCGGTATACTCTGTCCGTCTGTTGAAACATGGACATATCCTTTACAATTCTTACACTGGAGTGGTTTGGGGACGAAAGCTCTTACAGCATATCTAACATAACCAACCACATGCATTGCTATTTGCTCTTTATGAAAAAACAACAGGACAACAGGCTTTCTTCTCTTTCTCTATTCACGCCGGGCACCAACCACCCCAGGAATTCTCTTCAGGTATTCGACCGGAGCATCCGTCGTCACTCCTGAGATGACTGCTTTGACGGGTGCTCTACTCCGAAGATCAAAACACAACACTTCTGTTCTTTTTGAAGCCCACTGCAATCTTCCTCTGTTCTTCAGAAATACAATTACTCAAAATAAGACCACTCTTGATCACTCTGACAGACTCCACTTTTCCAAGCGCATACTTCACCATTTTTGACACCTCAAACGGGTCTCCCACATATGCATGCCTACTCAAAAACGCATCCCAACAAGGAGCGATTCATTATCATTCGTACATGTATCCTCCACTCCAATTTTAGACCATTTCGTTTTTGTTCCAGTTTTTGATACTATTGTTGTCCATTCAGAACATTCATCTTCACCACATTTACTCGACACAATGCTTGATTCGAACTCAGCCTCCACCTCTGCCATCTTCTCCGTTGTCGGAATCACCTTCTGCTAACCCCATCTCCTCACTCTGAGTTAGTGGGATGTTGTCAAAATGGTGTGTAGGTTATTTTTCTTCTTCTTTGGTATGTCATGACTGTCCATGAGAATCCAAATAGGTCATATCAGGTTTGCAATGAATAACTTCAATCAGACCCCCTCTCACCAGTAAACGGGGATGGAAATAATTAGTGTGGATTAACAACTCACGTCCTGTTTTAAATCAAGGAGAAGATCCAGGCTCTCCCTCTCCAAATTCACCAAAGTAACGTGCTTTGTCTCAGCAGACCTTTTTCCTGCTGACACTTGAACACATTCAAAAGCAACTACTGGAACAGTATTTCTAACATAGAACTGTCATGTTTTGTCTTAGATTGTCTTGTCATTTTGCTTTTTCCTCTGTTCATTTTCCCCCTGCTGGTCTTTTTAGGTTCGTTCCCCTTTTTCTCTCTCCCTTCCTCTCTCTCTTCTCTCTATCGTTCCGTTCCTGCTCCCAGCTGTTCCTATTCCCCTAATCAATCATTTAGTCTTCCCACACCTGTTCCCTATTCTTTTCCCTGATTAGAGTCCCTATTTCTCCCCTTGTTTTCCGTTTCTGCCCTGTCGGATCCTTGTCTATTGTTCACCGTGCTGTGTCTGTGTATCGCCCTGTCGTGTCGTGTTTCCCTCAGATGCTGCGTGGAGAGCAGGTGTCTGAGTCTGCTAGGTTCAAGTGCCTTCCCGAGGCAACCTGCAGTTCTTGATCGAGTCTCCAGTCTGTTCTCGTCATTACGAGTGGAATTATGTCTTATGTTTGTAGAATTACTTTACTGGATTAAAGACTCTGTTTTCGCCAAGTCGCTTTTGGGTCCTCATTCACCTGCATGACAAGAACGTGGGGAATGGTCAGAGGCGAACTATAGAACACTAATGTAATTTTGTTTGTTATTTTGTGATGACATTAAACATGTTATAAAGGAAATACTGTAACTATGAAAGTATACCCACAACACATATGAAGTTTTCATACTATGCATTGTGCATGTAATATGACATAAGATGAAAGTGTTTTTGTTAAGAGAGGGATGTGACTTGAGAAGCCATAAGAGATAAGTGTTTTACATAACTTTGCACCGGGAGTAGTCACTGCCCTGAAGTGAAGTCAGAGAGCGTGTCAGCCTGCCGGAGCCGCCCCTTTCTGTCAAAAGGTGTAAATGAAGGATTAAGAAACAAACACATTGGACCAGAAAAGCATGAAGTGGCAGCTACACGTTTAAAATGGTTTGAACTTTGAATCTCAACACGAGGTGATGACAAACTCATCTCCCGGACAAACACTGGTACGGCTGATTAGCTGTCCTAAGTAAAGTTTCTTCAAAAGGGAATTTAAGTCGGACCATCCTGTTACTCTGCTCAAACCATTGTATTACGCTACTCTCACCCCCCCCCCTCCCCCACTGGGGAACCATCGATACGGCTCGGTAGCCTATCTTCAAAAAAGCATCTTCAAGATCAAATGGAAGGAAAATCACTCCTGTAGTTCTGTTTCGGGACTACGTGACAGGTTACTGGGTACCGGACAACAACAAAGAAGGACAACAGTAGAAGAATTGTTAGAACCATTTCAGATAATCAGAGCCTTACAAGCATGCCACGAAAAGGCCCAACCCCCTTTCTGTTCACAGAGAGATCCCCGGTGAACCCAGGCATTTCACGTAAATACATTTATGATTTCTTACTCAAAGCGGGAGGTGGTTTGTGTGCAATGTATATGGTTACTGTAGGTGACAGTTGTTTCCGAATGTGGCAATGTTAAGGGTCTATGTCCCTCTCTTTCCCTCTCCATCTCTTCTTTAACAAGCATCCATGTTGTTGTCTTTCTGCTAGGGACCTGTTTTCAGCGTATTCAGTCCATTCAATAACCGGTGCTGAGTGTGTTTGTTTATCCCGTGTTTCCATTTAATTAGCTAGTAAATAAATAATTAAACCAATTTGTGTAGTACTGAATCATAAGTAAGGCTTGGGCTTTTGCAGATGCAAGGAGGTTACGACTGTTCAGAATGGTAATGTGCTACAAGGTTATGATTATTAAGTTGACTGTTAATAGATGTGATAGGTAAAAGACCTTTTAGAGTTTCATTCGGGAGATGGTAACTCTTTAAAGTACTGCTCTCGTGGTGCCCCAGATCCTAATGAGTTCATTGTTACATTATTTATTTAATAGGGAAACAATTAAACATAGTTAATTACAGTGTCCAGATGCACATTTCCAAGCACTCTGATTGGTTGGGAATAGCAGCGCTATGATGGGTGAGTGACAACTAAGTTCAATTGCGCAGCCAAACTAACGGGACTTAAGGGAAACTAAGAGAACTGTGAGGAGAAGTTAGATAGAGAGGAGGGGAGCAGGAAGGCCTTTTTTCT
This sequence comes from Oncorhynchus gorbuscha, assembly GCF_021184085.1. NCBI lineage: Eukaryota > Metazoa > Chordata > Actinopteri > Salmoniformes > Salmonidae > Oncorhynchus > Oncorhynchus gorbuscha. The sequence continues at coordinate 34,019,544 of NC_060191.1, read as the reverse complement.
ACAGCCGCCACTAATATTTCTTATGGAAATATTGACATCCATGATGAATGGAATGGCATCGCTATAATGGATGGGTGACAACTAAGTTAGACTGCACAGCCAAACTGTTTAGACTTGTATTGAAAATCTGCAGATAAACTCAAGTGAAGCTCACTATTGATTGATTGATTGATTGGCAAATTTTCTGTATTTAAACAAATATTTAATAGAGTTAAAATTATATGAACAATTAATTTACTGGCACTAAGCCACAGATGAATAGTTTGTGTTGCAAACTAGTATAAAAGCAAAAGTGTTTTCCGCGAACATGATGACTACCTTTATTGGCCACCAGATGGCGCTACATAACCTGTCATTTCTTTGTGGTTCATTTACCTAATCATTCTCTCGTTCCTCTGAATTCATTGCCAGATGATGAAGCTGTAGCAAAACTCAATGAGTACCCATTTGATATGATTCTACCTGCCCTGCTGCTTTGAATGGTAATATGAAGAAAGTGAGATCTGTAGTGTTCATATTCAGTTGGAGGTGCCACATATTGAAGAATAGAAATGTCTCCCAAAAATTCCACCTTTGAGGGACAAATGGCTTATATTTATCATACCTATCATACCTACTTGTGAGTTATGTTGATATTGAAAAGGGGGTTGTTCCACCGATTCGGTGCCTTTTGAGAAGTGTAGCTTAACTTGTTTTAAAAAATGAAGTTTAATTTCAGCTCATTTTAACCTTCTGCATGAGGAAAACATTTTCAACTTGATAAAAAACACATTTTCCCATTTCAAGAGGTACATTTTTTGACTATAGTAAGTTCCTATTCAGTGCCAAACATTTACATTTACATTTACATTACATTTAAGTCATTTAGCAGACGCTCTTATCCAGAGCGACTTACAAATTGGTGCATTCACCTTATGACATCCAGTGGAACAGTCACTTTACAATAGTGCATCTAAATCTTAAAGGGGGGGGTGAGAGGGATACTTATCCTATCCTAGGTATTCCTTAAAGAGGTGGGGTTTCAGGTGTCTCCGGAAGGTGGTGATTGACTCCGCTGTCCTGGCGTCGTGAGGGAGTTTGTTCCACCATTGGGGGGCCAGAGCAGCGAACAGTTTTGACTGGGCTGAGCGGGAGCTGTACTTCCTCAGTGGTAGGGAGGCGAGCAGGCCAGAGGTGGATGAACGCAGTGCCCTTGTTTGGGTGTAGGGCCTGATCAGAGCCTGGAGGTACTGAGGTGCCGTTCCCCTCACAGCTCCGTAGGCAAGCACCATGGTCTTGTAGCGGATGCGAGCTTCAACTGGAAGCCAGTGGAGAGAACGGAGGAGCGGGGTGACGTGAGAGAACTTGGGAAGGTTCAAAGTAACATGGTTCATACTTTGGACCTTGGGAAGGTCCAAAGTAGGTCCAAAGTAGGTCCAAAGTAACATGGTTCTTAAATCAACCATAAATCCCCTTGTGACAGGAAGCTTGTTGTGTTCAACAGGGAGTGGAAATTGAATGCAAGCTTCACAAAAACATATATAATTGTTCAAACATTTCAAGCCTAACATCTATCAGTCACAGCGTTGACTTATTATTCTCGAACCTCACCGTTTCCCACCCCAAAACACCAGGAAATGGCCAAAAAGAGTAGAAGATGATTTGAAATAGAACCACGAGGAAAGCTGTCGGGAACGTTATCCTTTTATCGCTACTTTCAACCACTCCAAAGCTAATTTCTGACAAGAATATTGAGAGGTCAGAATGGAAGCTACAGGTTTCCAACAGCTATTGGTCTCTGGCTCCTCAAAATAAACCTAGAGGAACTAGCAGAAACATTAAAACCACCCTCTGTGATTTTAACCTTGACCCCCAGTTCATGGATTCAAAGCTGCAGGGGCGGACATACAGGCACCAATGAGATGCCAAGTGGACAAACTCTCACTCGAGTAGCAGTACACACAATAGGAAACATCACCGTAAATGGAATGTGTGATATATACCCTGAAATAGTATGATAGCAAAATTAATGGATGATTGATGAACGAGGAACTTAAAACTTTGTACAATGAGGAACTTTGACCTTTGCTTGGTTGATGATGGGTGGGTTATGGAGTCATCCTGAGCTGCACAGCAGGTGTGAAGAGGTCTCTACAATGCAGTGGTTTTGTGTGTGTGTGTGTGTGCATGCGTGTTGGGTAGAAACTCTATTTCCTACATTTCCTTGTGGCCAGGGTGTGGACGGGAAGCCCATGGTCATTTCCACCCTTTAGCCTGTCTGAGAAGGGCAAAGGTCACATTCGTCATAGCCATAAGCCTGCTCACTAACTGCGCTGACCTCTCACTCACTTTCTCACAACATACACACATATATATCACATATTAATTCTCACTGTATTGTGAACCCACTTACAGTATCTCTTGCTATCTAACATAAACATGCAGGGACTTACACACTAGCAAAGTCCCTCACAGGCAATTCAATCAAAGCCGGTCAGGTGTTTGTGTGTTATGTGACCTCGTGACACGGTCGTGGTGGCTTAGAGCCATGCTCTTCATGATGGAATATCCTCTCTGGACTCCCAGTACTGGTGGAATAGAACAGGCGCTACTAGCCATAGAACTGCATGACCCATTCGAACACTTTGAAAATGTCTTTCCTTTCTACCTCCCGTGATGAACGATCTGCCGCGACAGGATTGCTGAAAGCTACCCATTCCCCCGATCCATTCGTGTTGGATCTGAGACATACAAATAACTCTGCGACACAAACGTTGATTTGGAAGGTAAATGCACTTTAATTCACAATCCACACCCGCTGGCAGCCCCAGACGAACGGAAGGAGAGAGAGGACAAATAAAGCAAAGTAAAACAGCGACATTCAGAGACAAACCACAGTACAAAAAAAAACATATCAATATGTACAACATATATACACAACAGAGCTATTTTACACACAGGTATAAAAAACATCTTACATCTTTTGACAACCGCAGTGTGTTACAGAGACCGCACAGGCAACAGTGTCATGTTTTAACTCAGTTCTCTCATGTTTTAAATGGATTGGGGTCAGGCTCTACTCTCTTGTCGAACCTTTCCCTCTTTTTTATCTAAAGGTTGCATTTATTGATTCTTTTTTCCCTCTTTTGCGCCTTCAGTCATATTCTCTCTTTCTCCTGGCAACAGGCATAAAGCTCTGTAATGCTTATCACACACACACACACACCTCAGACTGACACACGTTGTCCGCCTGTGTCAGAGACACACAGTGACCAACGCACAGAGACACACAGAGACCAACACACACCTCACACAGACACACGCAGACACACGCAGACACACACACACACACACACACACACACACACACACACACACACACACACACACACACACACACACACACACACACACACACACACACACACACACACACACACACACACACACACACACACACACACACACACACACACACACACACACACACACACACACACACACACAATAATTATACCACAGTTTATCCTTCAATAATTAATGTGGAAATGGACTAATTGGAATTAAAACCACTTTGCCCTTCCCTCACATCCCCTGTCGTTTGCTGCCGCCCAGAAGGCAACAGCGCAGGGCTGGAGTTCCTGTAGAGGTCCAGTTACATATGTCGGTGACAGGCCATCCAGGCCTTCCAGGGCAACCAGGGCAGTGGGGTGCCTACAGAGGGACATTAAAACCTGGGGAATGGCTCACAGGGCTCCTCACGGTTGTTCCCGTCTACATGAGTCCCCATACAACACAGAGACACTCAGACACAGGCCAGACTCTCAAACTCAAAGGCCAACCCTCGCAAGATTAGCTCCGGGGTCAGCAGTTCAGAAGGGCATGATGTAAAAAGTTCCCCGCCATGCTGTTTCTGGGTGTTGGCGAGGTCGGTCCCTCGTAGGCCCAGCATTCTACAACAATAATTTATGCCAATTAGCAGATGACAATATCAGCTCACAAAAGATGAGGAGTCAACTCACAGAGGGATGGGTCGGGGTGAGGTCATCGCCACAGGAACCTGTGCAACATGCCACGGCGCCGGGGCCCAGTGCCAGGGCCCGGTCAGAGAGAAGCGGGCACAAAATAATAAAAGCCTCTAGACAGTTGAAAGGTCCAAAGGTCACACCTCCAGTTCCTGTTTGTCTGAGTAGTGGAAGCGGTTGAGCTTCTCCCTCTCACGGTTGGAGATGTCCTGTTTGGGGGCGTGGTTTGATGGTTTGAGTGCAGGGGAGGGGTGTGAGGGGGCCGGGGAGGGGGGCAGAGTGAGCTCGATCTCTTCGCAGAAGCGAGGTACAGGGACAGGGACAGGGGTGTGGGTGGTGGTTATGGGGGTGAGAGGGGGCAGGAGGGGCGCGGGGCGGTCCAGGTTTCGGACGAGGGTGACGAACTCTCTCTGGTTGTTGATGCCCTCCTCCTGGGGCCCGCCCTGCGTCTTTTTCCGTCGCCGGTGGAGATGGGAGAGGAGGAGGGCGCAGGCTGCGCAGCCGCACGCCGTTACTAACGCTGACACTCCCACCAACACCATGTAGAGATGGACCCCTCCACGAGCCGGGTCTGACATGGCACCTAGTGAGAGACAGAGCGACAGAGAGAGAGGGAGGCATGTTAGTTAGTTAACAAACACACCTGTACACACACATAATGTGAAAAATAAAAAATCTCCCTAGTCCCACTACGACTCACCTGGACAGTGTTGGCCATGACAAGGGTCCTTAAGGCTCGTGCACTCATTACCATAGTAACCCTCGGAGCAGGCACACGTGTACCCCCCGTCGGTGCTCTGACAGGGCACCCCCTGCTGGCATGGGTTGGGATTGCACAGATCCACCACCATCTGGAAAATATTAACAAGAACAAAATATGTGAGGAAGATTCAGACAACCAGTAGGAAGATGACGAATCTGAGAATGGAGTCTGACCTCGCAGTACGTCCCTGAGTAGCCCATGGGACAGCTACAAAGCTCCGCCCTGCCCTCCGTGTCCACACACTGGCCTCCGTGCTGACAGGGGGTGCTGTCACAGGGACTGGGGCCAGTCTGGCAGTGCTTCCCAGAGAAACCGGGTACACACAGGCAGCGTGAGCCTGACACAGAGTCCTCACAGTGACCTCCGTTTAGACACAACCCCTGGCAGCTGCTGTTCCCTACAGAGCAGAGAAAAATACAGATGAGCGCACGCACACGCGCGCACACGCACACGCACACTGGCACACATCTTGCTCCATCCTCAACCTCATACTCACTGACGTCACAGGTAGGCCCCGCCCAGCCTGGCAGGCAATCGCACAGGTATCCACCAATCAGATTACGGCAGGAGCGGGCATGGACACACACACCCGTGTCACACTCGTTGGTGTCTGTGGAGAGAGATGGGAAGTAGAGAGAGAATGAGAGAACACATCAATGAAAATGCCTGGTCGGGTCTCGGGACAATCTTGTAGCTTGGGCCAATTTACAACAGCAGTCATTTTGTAAGAGCCTGGCACAACTCACACATACGGAGAGCAATAAAACCTCTTAAAAAGAGAAAGAACAAACTTGCTAGACAACAATGACAAAGGCTGTGGTGACTGAAATGTGACTCTACGTGCGTGTCTCTACATGTATGTCTCTGCGTGTGTGTGTATCTGTGTGTGTGTGTGTTTGTCTCTACGTGTATGTCTCTGCGTGTGTGTATCTCTATATATATGTCTCTGCATGTGTGTGTATCTGTGTGTGTGTTTGTCTCTACATGTATGTCTCTGCGTGTGTGTGTCTCTACATATATGTCTCTGCGTGTGTGTGTTTCTGTGAGTGTGTGTGTGTTTGTCTCTACATATGCGTGTCTCTACATGTATGTCTCTGCGTGTGTGTGTGTTTGTGCATCTGTGTGTCTCTACATGTATGTCTCTGCGTGTGTGTGTATCTGTGTGTGTGTGTGTTTGTCTCTACATGTATGTCTCTGCGTGTGTGTGTCTCTACATATATGTCTCTGCGTGTGTGTGTATCTGTGTGTGTGTGTTTGTCTCTACATGTATGTCTCTGCGTGTGTGTGTCTCTACATATATGTCTCTGCGTGTGTGTGTATCTGTGTGTGTGTGTGTGTTTGTCTCTACATATGCGTGTCTCTACGTGCGTGTCTCTACATGTATGTCTCTGCGTGTGTGTGTGTGTTTGTGCATCTGTGTGTCTCTACATGTATGTCTCTGCGTGTGTGTGTATCTGTGTGTGTGTGTGTTTGTCTCTACATGTATGTCTCTGCGTGTGTGTGTCTCTACATATATGTCTCTGCGTGTGTGTGTATCTGTGTGTGTGTGTTTGTCTCTACATGTATGTCTCTGCGTGTGTGTGTCTCTACATATATGTCTCTGCGTGTGTGTGTATCTGTGTGTGTGTGTTTGTCTCCACATATGCGTGTTTCTACGTGCGTGTCTCTACATGTATGTCTCTGCGTGTGTGTGTGTGTGTGTGTGTGTGTGTGTGTGTGTGTGTGTGTGTGTGTGTGTGTGTGTGTGTGTGTGTGTGTGTGTGTGTGTGTGTGTGTGTGTGTGTGTGTGTGTGTGTGTGTGTGTGTGTGTGTGTGTGTGTGTGTGTGTGTGTGTGTGTGTGTGTGTCTCTACATGTGTGTCTCTACGTATGTCTGTGTATGGGCGTCTCAACTCCTACACGAGACCCCAGGGAGCTGAACCACCTCCAGTGTGGCTATAGAAGTACTCGTGTCTCTGTCCCCTCTGCCAGACTCCAGAGTGTTGGAGCTGAGAGAGGTCTCTGATAGCAAGGCGGAATGAGGATGTGACACCATCAAATCAGGAGACAGGAAGCAGTCAGGTAATAGAAACCCTGCTGCTGTCAGCCCCATAAGGATTTTACCACCAGGGATGAGAAAGAGCAGAGACAGGGAGCGTGGACCTTTGTAGGAACAGCCTGAAGGCAGGGGATTGCCACTGATTCAGCCAGTGAAGACTGGGAAGGAACTCAGAGACAGAACTATGACAAGTATATTCTCTGTGTGTGTACTGAGTCTGTTTTACCTAGATTGAGGGTCAGGATTTTGGGGAACCTGTCCTGTGGGTCGGAGCTAAAGCCTGAGCTGTGGTGTGTGTGTGTTGAGTGCAAACAAGTGAATGTGAGCAATGTACCGCGCGCACTGAAGTGGAACTGTAGGGGATTATCAGGTGTCAGTGTGAAATATCACCTCAACACAGAGGGATATAAGGAGACTGTCATCCTGAAATATGTCTCCACGGGCCTTATGAGCCCCAAGCCTGTCTGTGTGTGTGTGTGTGTGTGTGTGTGTGTGTGTGTGTGTGTGTGTGTGTGTGTGTGTGTGTGTGTGTGTGTGTGTGTGTGTGTGTGTGTGTGTGTGTGTGTGTGTGTGTGTGTGTGTGTGTGTGTGTGTGTGTGTGTGTGTGTGTGTGTGTGTGTGTGTGTGTGTGTGTGCGTGCGTGTGCGTGTGTGTGTGCGTGCCGACCCCCTACTGGAGAATCATCTGTCATTAGAACTAATATGCATCAGGGCTTTGGGGAATTTCTTCTCAATACGAGAGTACTGGGGTCTAATAGACACAGTGTAACATTGTACGCATACCGAGTTAGATCTGGTTGCCTGGATTCTCAAGCTTGAAGTGCTTTGTGTGGACATACTACGTATCGACGCCGAAGAGGGTCGCTCTTGCGGACGACTAGTGTTCCATAGCGTGTCCATCTCACTGACCTAGTTGGCAGGTTCTGCCAGTCCAGCCGGGGGGGCAGAGGCACCGGAACCCCTCTGGAGACTCCTGGCACGTCGCCCCGCGCCCACACGGGTTTGAGTCACACTGCCGCTCCGCTAAGAGGAGAGAGAGAGAGAGAGAGAACTCAATGAATGAACCGATCAATCAAGAACATATGTTGATTATACGGCAAACAATAAAATAACCAGTAACTCACACCTCAACATCCCTGAGGAGAGATGGAAAAATATGAATCCACCTAACAACCGACCAATTAATCGACCGACCAATTGGTGTGTTCACCGTGATTCTTATCTACCCTTGTTCCTTGTTTGTCCTAGTATTGCTCGCTTTATGTGGGGGGGGGGGTTTCTCAGCTTTCTTATTCGCCCGCGTAATGAGTCGTTCTAGATTAGAGTATTCGCGAAAAATGACCCGGATATAAATGTTAAAATGCAAATGTGTGCGCAGTTGTATGTGCATCAGCGATGCATGCGTGTGTTCCTAACCGTCGCGCTGGTATGTGGATGCTCGCGGCCGGGTTTTCATCCCCCTGTTCTCTTGCTCTGGTTCCGGCGCAATGTTCACACCTCACCGGGTCTCCTAAGCTCGCTTTCCCATCCGGGGATAGGGGGATAGGGGAGCGAGAGATAGGGAGCTAGAGACAGAGAGAGAGACAGAGAGAGAGAGAGAGAGAGAGAGAGGGAAAGGGGGATAGGGGAGCGAGAGATAGGGAGCTAGAGAGAGAGAGAGAGAGAGAGAGAGAGAGAGAGAGAGAGAGAGAGAGAGAGAGAGAGAGAGAGAGAGAGAGAGAGAGAGAGAGAGAGAGAGAGAGAGAGAGAGAGAGAGAGAGAGGGAAAGGGTGATAGGGGAGAGGAGGGAGCAGCCACGCCTCGTTCCACTTCTTTGGAGAGTAATTAAAAACTGAGAAAAAAAGGAGGAATATATGGAGGATGACGGAAAGAGAGAGAGAGGGAACGGGTAGAAATGACAGGCTGGGAAGGAGGTAGGTAGGGTGAACCCATAGGCTAACATGGCATATTTGTTTAGTAATGCGGTCACTGGTTTTTTCTCTCTCTCACTCTCCATGCAGAGCCACTGTGGCGTACATTTCTCATCAGTCAGCACCTCTCTCATAGCCCTTTCCCATTTACCTAACCCCATAGTCATACCAGTTTCCATGATCCTGACCCTTACCCCAACCCTGCACAATAACCCATTCAAAGCCACCGCAGCCCAGGGGGCGAGTCAATAGCAAGCAAAGTACCCTCTAATTAATGTCCAGTATATAAATCACGTCGAAAAACTGAGCTGTGTTGTGGTTCCGACATCCATGCCCTAGTACCCGAACCGAGAGTCTGTCCCCCAGGGTGTGTGTGTGTGTGACTTCGTGCTCCCACCCAGTGACAAACAGTAGATAGATAGTTCAGCTGTTTGCCATGTTGTCAACAAACGCTCAATGAATAATAGCATTCTAATTGGCATCATTACTACAATGTAATTGCCTTGAGAATTTCTGGTGAGAGGGAGAGAGAGAGGGAGAAATTGCTTGAGAGAGGGCGAGCGAGAGAGAGAGAGGAATAAATAACGAAAGAGAGAGAGGGAGACAGGGAGGTAGAGAGGGAGAATGTTCTTGTAAACATGGTGTCCATTGAAAGAGACAGAGAGAGAGAGAGAGAGAGAGAGAGAGAGAGAGAGAGAGAGAGAGAGAGAGAGAGAGAGAGAGAGAGAGAGAGAGAGAGAGACAGGGAGGTAGAGAGGGAGAATGTTCTTGTAAACACGGTGTCCATTGAAAGAGAGAGAGAGAGAGAGAGAGAGAGAGAGAGAGAGAGAGAGAGAGAGAGAGAGAGAGAGAGAGAGAGAGAGAGAGAGGGAGGGAGGGAGGGAGGGAGGGAGGGAGGGAGGGAGGGAGGGAGGGGGAGAATGTTCTTGTAAACACGGTGTCCATTGAAAGAGAGAGAGAGAGAGACAGAGAGAGAGAGAGAGAGAGAGAGAGAGAGAGAGAGAGAGAGAGAGAGACAGAGACAGAGACAGAGAAAGAGACAGACAGACTAAATTGCCTTCTTTCTTCGCACACAGCCAGACTCTCATACTTTCCCACACACGTTAAAAGAAAATAAGCAGTGATAGAGACAGGGAGGGAGGGAGGGAGAGTGAGTTTGTGACCTGGGGCTATGGTTCCCCTCTGTCCTCACTGAGGAAGGGAGAGTGAGTTTGTGACCTGGGGCTATGGTTCCCCTCTGTCCTCACTGAGGAAGGGAGAGCACCTGCGGCACAGTCATTATTTCCCGTGAGTGTATCTGCTGTACCTGTCTGACTGTCTGCTGACCTACACAATAAACAAACATGGGGGTACAAAGAGACAAAGTGGAACCCTGCATGTTTCTACAGATAGCGCTTAGATATCCAGATGTAACATTTATGAATGCATGACTAAACCACTTAGGACAAAAGCGTCTGCTAAATGACAACTATTTGATTATTATCATTATTATATATTATCTTACGCTGTGTCTGCGTCGTGCACACGCGCACACACACATACGCAACACACAAACAAACAAACTAACTAACAAACACACAGACACACGCGCACACACACATACGCAACACACAAACAAACAAACTAACTAACAAACACACAGACACACGCGCACACACACATACGCAACACACAAACAAACAAACTAACTAACAAACACACAGACACACGCGCACACACACACACGTGAGATCACTAGATCTTTTGATTGTGGCCTCAGAATCAGAGGCCGGACCACACTGACCCTGTAATCCACCCAAACACTTGTGACCTCAATGCCCCCCCCCCCCCGTAATGGTGAAGTGGAACATTCTCCAAGCTGTGTGGGCCCCTGTTAACTTGTGGGAAGAAGGGGGAAGGTAGTCAGTGGTGATTGGTATTCTAACTAAAGACCAAGCACTCATCTTAACTTAAATGCTTAAGCCTGTTAGCTAATTGGCTAATCGGCAAAGATCAAAATACATCCCCCTCGGGCCCTCATATACCCCAAACACACCCCATGTTAACCTGACCAGCTTAGCAAGCTCTACCTGTTTTGAAGCGACACGGCCAGGGACACACGGAATGGGTAACGGGTGCATGTGACTGTGCCGACCGTGCCTATTTCTCTGACACACATAACAACTGGGGGCGTGGTTGACTCCACGTCGTTAATGTGTTTGTACCAGTGGTGTAATGGCTTCTATCTGTATCTGATTACTGTGTCGCTTATGTTCTGTGCAAATCAGTCTCATCCTGGACACTGATTAGAATCTTGGCACTGGCTCGGCTCCAATCGCGGGTAATCTCAGCCGTGCTGATTGGCGCTAATTACCGTCGGCGCAGGTGTGTCCGGTCCAGCTGTCCGCACAGACACAGCTGAAACCCGACGGTTCCTCCGCACAGGTGGCCCCGTTCGCACAGGGGGACGAGAGACACGCATGCTCCACTGAGGAACGGGAGAGAGGGGGAAGGGGGAAGGAGATAGAGAGAGAGAGAGAGAGAGAGAGAGAGAGAGAGAGAGAGAGAGAGAGAGAGAGAGAGAGAGAGAGAGAGAGAGAGAGAAGTCAAACTCAGAACCAGGCAAATTCGGTCATGAATCTGGTCACTAAGTGCCCACGTGCTCGAAGTTCCTTCACGCTGATATTATTCTCAAGATTCTCTGCAGAAGTACTGCAGCAGCAAAGAACTCACCGATATCACAGTTGCGCCCGCGGAAGCCCTCTTGGCACTCACACTGGTACTCGTTAGGCTCTGTGTTGGAACAGGTGCCCCCATTCTTACAGGGCCGGTGTGTACCGCAGTAGTTCAGATCTGAGAGGTAAAGGGAGATGGGGGAGACGGTGGGGGGGGCAGCAAAAAAGAGTGAGGATAGGTAGAGTGGAGGGCAGTTGAAAAAGTGACGGAGAGGGAACGGGGTGAGGAAGAGGGAGAACAAAAAAAAAGGAATCATCTCCAACCCTTCCTCTTTTCCCTTGTCCTTGAGCCGTCTGGTCTCAGAAGCGCAGAGCGGCACAGCCACGTTAGCGCAAACACACACACACAACAAAGCGTTCCGCGGCAGTTGACACTGAGGCATCCTCATTAGATACATAACATTAAACTGATAAAGTTTTATATAAACCACAACCCCCCCAGAGTGAGTGAATCCATGTCAGTGTGGTACAGGAGAGCGGCTGCCTGCCTGGGGCCCGGGTGTGGGCCCTGTGTGTGGAAGAAGGCAGTATTAAGCCCAACTTTCTAAAGAACTCTCTCTCTGCAGTGTTCGGCTCTCTTTGTGACTGAGCCTCTTCACAGACGACCTGAATGGAGGGACAGGGAGAGGCTCAGTACCCCAAATAGCTAAGCAGGACCCAACCCAGCCCAGCTCACATTCACTTTACCCAAGGCTATCGCCTTTCCCCTCACAATGCTCAGCTGCTGGCCCCTCATGTGGCTCCCGGAGGTTCCCACACTGGGGCACAGGAGGGCAACATTGGGGAATTGTTTGGACAATGTTGCGGTAATGTCACCCATTCACTCACACGCGGTCGAAAACAGACTGATGCACAAGCACTCTCAAAGCATGACCTTCTTCTGATCGATGGCTTCCTCTTCTTTATTCCAACGCCGGTACTGCGTGGACGCAAACACACACAAAAATCACCTTTGTCACACAGCAGGCCTCCCCAGTTGACGTCACACACACACTGCCAGGGTTCAACGCAGCTCCCGTAGACGCAGCCTGGGAACGTCATACACCGGTGACACAGAGCACCCTCATAGCCGTAGTGACACCTGCAAAACACAGAGGCGGGGGGAGGCTACATGGTAAGATACATGGAAGCCTTTGAGAACAAATTTTATTTTCGACGGCAGACTCACTTGCATTCTCCAGGCACAGAGCAGGAGCCATGGATCTGATGACACCCCTGTCTGCACACCGCTGTAACACAACACACACACACACAACATTACGTCACCGTCTGTCAGGTCAGAGGCAGTCCACTGACACTGGGGACCTATATAGACGCTGCAGTCCCTAGGTGCCGACCAAGAGTACAAAACAACACTGTCATCAAAGAAACACAGCACACAGAACCGCAACAGCACACAGCATCACTGACGTCAGGTGGGGTAGTTCCATTTATGGTAACGTTCAGTGCTCGCCACCCTCAACGCCTCTCTGGGGACAAACTCCACTGACGGCTCTCAACAAATGGATGTCTCCCTTCCTGTATCTCTCCGGTCGAAATCAGCGCCCTGCTGAGGAGGAAGTGAGATGAGCCAGAGGAGGGTGGTAGCGGGAGGGAAGGGCCACAGGATGTCATTACTCCAGGCTCATATCCTCCAGGGTTTCCGCCATCATTTCCTTGATTTAGTCTCACCTCAGCAACCCTGCCGCTTCAGGTCAGAGGTCAGAGTGTGTGGTCGCCTTAATGATGACTCACGAGCCGGAATCATAAAGTGACTTTGAAAAAACTGTCAGGACATTTGAGGTTTTAAGGGGATTTTCCAGGCTTGATGGTTATAACCTTGGTTATTACCTTGGCATAACATACTAAGAATAGGAATTGAGACACAAAGAGCCACGAGTCACAGGCAAGGAGGAGCCATCACTTGGATTCCATCCAATCATTTGTGCTGGCCCTAATATGTCTGTAGTCTATAACACCAAGTCCCTAATGCAGGCAAAGCCTGAAACGCGTTGGTTTCCTCAATAAAGAAGCGTTTTCTATCAACTTCCACTGTCCTCTAGGAGCTGCTGAAGGTCCTCTTCACTACCGGAAGTCCAACACAATATCAGACACAAAACAAACCTTTGCCCAGCACCAGGTAGCCCTCGCTCACCTTCTCGACACTCCGGTCCGGTCCAGCCCTCCTTGCAGACCTTGATGCCGCTGACGTCACAGTCAAAGTGTCCGAAGAAGTCGTCCCGGGGCCGGCAGAACTTGTTGCAGAAGGGGCCGTAGTAGTTGAGGTCACAGCGGTACCGCAGGCGGTACTCCAGGCTGAGCGAGCGTCCGTGGTGACGGTACGTCTGCCACTGCTCGCCGGGATTCAACATGGAGGACAGGAGGACACGCTCGATCAGACCAGCCTGACCTAGAGGAGAGAGAGAGACAGAGAGAGACAGAGAGAGTTAGATTTGCCCTGAGAGAAAGACAGTAGAGAAGAGACAGCGTGTAGGTAAAGAGAGCAGCTAAAGGGCACAGGGTCGGTGTGGCTGCCCTGAAAGAGAGAGAACGAGAAGGGACAGAGTCTCGCTCCACCCTGTATGGTGGCGACATGTTGTGAGAGCTACTGGTAAGGAGAAGAGGACAGGGTGAGGGCAGAGGTGGCAGACAAGAGACAGGGTGAGGGAGCAGAGGGCACAGAGGGTAGAGGGGGCCCAGATGGGTAGGAAGGGCACAGCGTTTGGGTGGTGACATGGTGAGAGAGCTGCTGACCCCGGGGGGATTTCCCAGAGAGGCTGTCATCTCCACCTCAGTTATAATCCCCCCTGACAGGGTATTAACCCACACAAAGCACTGTGTGTGTGTGTGTGTGTGTGTGTGTGTGTGTGTGTGTGTGTGTGTGTGTGTGTGTGTGTGTGTGTGTGTGTGTGTGTGTGTGTGTGTGTGTGTGTGTGTGTGTGTGTGTGTGTGTGTGTGTGTGTGTGTGTGTGTGTGTGTGTGTGTGTGTGTGTGTGTGTGTGCGTGCGTGCGTGTGTGCGTGTGTGTGTGTGTGCGAGAGAGAGAGAGAGAGAGAGAGAATGTGAGTGGCGAAACAGTGTACTGTGTGAATGTGTATTTAAGAGACGGGGAGATGGAGCAAGAGATAGAAACAGAGAGAAAGAGGGGGCCTGTAAGTGAGTGGGAGAGAGAGAGAGAGCATTAGAGAGGGAGGGAGACAGGGAGGGAGAGAGAGAGAGCGAGCGAGGGAGAGCTAATAACACACATAGCAAAAGTCCTGATGGAGGGATGAGATCATCTGGGTTTGAAACAAAAGAATGAAAACAGGGGCACATATTGTCTGGGGGGTTGGAAGGGGACAGGGAACACAACGGACACTAAGGGTGTTATCCCAGCTATACCCCCCCCCCCACCCCATTCTCCACACGTGCGGCCGTGTGTGTGTGCATGCGTATTTTGAACTTGCAGCTACAACAGCATATGTTCGTTCCTTACTTTGACGCCTCCGATGAGTCCAACAGCTCATTTCAACGCCCACAGTAAAGTGCTCTACCAGAGAGACAGAGTCAGAGAGGCAGTGTTGTGAGCAAGTGTACAGTATGACTGTTCCGCTGTGGCGAGTTGGGCACAGTTAAGACAGGGACAGGCGGAGAGAGAGGTCTCAATGGGCGAGAACCCACACAGACAAGGATCATGTCTAGTATCTAATCCCTTGTGATTGTGTCCCACTGCTCTGTATTGGATCTGAAGCGTTTGCCCTTGACGGTGTCTGTGTGTGTGTCTGTGTCTGTGTGTGTGTCTGTGTGTGGGGGGGGATAGACCAATCCCAATCAATAGATCAACACACAAAACACCTTTTGAACCTGTCTCCAAACACACATTAAAAGAAGTTAGGTAGGGGGAGAAAGACAAAGGAAGAGAAAGAGACAGAGAGAGAAAGAGAGAGAAAGAGAGGGACAGAGAGGAAGTGAGAGAAAGAGAGAGGGAGAGAGAGGAAGTGGGGTGCGGTTGGTTGTTCAAAAAAGGGGGGGGGGTAGTTGTTTTTTATTGATTGTATTGCCTTTCGTGTGATCCAACGAAAATGTATTGTTCACATAAAAAAAAGATTCCGGAGAGTCGATGAAGGTCATTAATGTTTTACAGCGTTGTCACTATGTTCTCCGCTTCTGTCCAAGGACTCTGTAGGTCTGTGTTCGACAGATACATTACAGTGTTGTAATCCATCCTGATTAGAGCTGTGGGCCTGTAAGTTGGCCTTGACTGCTCTAGGATGTCTGTTTTTTATTTATTAAGCTAAGCTGGGAGCCAGGAGAGAGGCTTTAAACCCAATGTGGTAAAAAGAGAGAATATTTCAGGAGCTCAGGAAGAACGAGGGATGGCGCAAACAAGTCTTACGGCTAGAGCTGTGGAGGGCAGAGGGAGAGAGAGATGGAGGGAAGAGGAAAAAGAGAGGGAGAAGGAGGAAGAGGAGGAGGTCTGGGGTTTGGGTCCCAGTCTCTCATTATCTCTCCACTCATCTTTTGGCTGAGTCTGTCTGCAGCCTTTTACTGGGCAGGAGGGGGCAGAGGAACAAGGGAGACAGGATGAACGGGAAAGGCTGGGGAACGAAAGGAATGAGGAAGGATAGTCGCATCTTTGTGTTTGTGTGTCTTAGTGTGTATGTAATGATTATTGAAGTGTTGATTTTGGTTTATGTGTGTGTGTGTGTGTGTGTGTGTGTGTGTGTGTGTGTGTGTGTGTGTGTGTGTGTGTGTGTGTGTGTGTGTGTGTGTGTGTGTGTGTGTGTGTGTGTGTGTGTGTGTGTGTGTGTGTGTGTGTGTGTGTGTGTGTGTGTGTGTGTGTGTGTGTGTGTGTGGTCTATATCTGTCTGTTTTTAGAGAATGCTGCTCACATTCCCTATCTCTGATTATGAGCAGAAACAATAAGCGGAGTGTGAAATTAAAGGGTCTGACTGGGAGACCCTTACACTGAAACACACACACCCGCACCAGCACACGTACAGGCACAATTAGAAGCACATGCAGACGCACACACACACAGACAGGCTTGGGGCTCATAAGGTCCGTGGAGACATACATACACCCACCCTGTACGCACAACCACAAAGGCAAACACATTTTCTACACGGCAAGTGCAAACTGATACACATTCAAAACAGACAGAAATATTGGATGTGCCTCCTTTTCAAGACAGTAAGGGGACCCAGTGAGGACAGGGGGGAACCATAGCCCTGGGTCACAAACAGGAAGGGGGAGGGGCCACATGCACTCTATGTCCCCCTCCCTGTCTGTATCACTGCTTATTTAGCTTTTAACGTGTGTGGGAAAGTATGAGAGTCTGGCTGTGTGCGAAGAAAGAAGTCAATTTAGTCTGTCTGTCTCTTTCACTGTTTCGGTCTCGCGCACACGCACGCACACACACACACACACACACACACACACACACACACACACACACACACACACACACAGGAAATTCTCTCTCCAGCCTTACCTGATTCGGATGTTTTGTTGTCATGGTCCAGAGCCTCTAACACCAAGGAGAACGATTTCTGTGGAGGACAAAGAGAGAGAGAACAAGGTTCAATCAATTCAGTTTAATCTACGTACGTAGTTCAGATCCAAATGGATTTGTCACAAAGTGCTGAGCCACAATCTGGCGTGAAACACCCAAAAGAGTTAGCCAAGAACACGTAGCAGCTCACAGTAGTCCTACTGATGAAATGAAACAAACACAACCTTGCAACCTCACAGTGTGAGAAGAACAATGTCATTTTTTGACTCACTCCAGAAACGTCCATAAAATCCATGAGGCAGATGGGCTGTGATTGGTCACGGAATTTTGGATGATGGTAATTGGCCAGCCAAATGACCGTGGTCACCGCAATAACAGTTTGAATAGCATTTTTTATTTTAATTAAATAATATTCCAATTAAATAAATCCTGACAAACATGTTCTCCTATCCTCCACTCCAGATAAATAGAATGAATAGAACAGGCGTTTTCATTCTAGTCAATGATGGCATAATGGGTGGACTGGCTACCATTGCGAGTGTACCGATTGCAGAGATGGACAGACCATTTTTTCTGGTTATATTACAGTCAATGAACAAAGTAGGCCACACAAAGCTGCTATTGCACTGGAGAGCCAGAACCTTAAGGACACCGGAACTGAACATTCTTTAAAAAAAAAAATGGTAAATAGAGTCTTAATTTATCCACCGTCTTTGGCCATAGGAGCAAAGCAGGAAGTAAAAAGCAGGAAGTGTACCCATCAACGTGTGCTGTGATTTGTTGATTCAACTCAACTGACATTCCAAAGAAAGACATGAGCCACATCAGGTAACATGATTTGAATGAACATTCTACATTTCAGCAAGGAGAAACAAAGATTCCTCACATTGTTAAGAGTCCATGTTAGCGCTGAAACGGACACAACCTCACGAAACAAGCTGAGTGCTCACATGCCAAAGTATAACACTTTTTTGGTTATTACATGATTCCATATGTGTTATTTCATAGTTTTGAGGTATTCACTATTATTCTACAATGTAGAAAATAGTACAAATTAAGAAAAACCCTGGAAAAAGTAGATGTGTCCAAATGTTTGACTGGTACTGTACATGTATCAATAATTATTGGGAAAGGGAAGCATTTTTTCATCTTTTGGCTCTATACTCAAAAAGTTTATATTTTAAATCAAACAGTGACAATGAGGTTAAAGCGCAGACTACTTTAATTTGAGGGTATTTTCATCCATATCGGATTAACTGTTTATAAATTACAGCACTTTTTGTACATAGTCCCCCCATTTTAGGGCACCAAAAGCTTTGGGACAAATTCACTTATACAGTTCATTCGGAATGTAATTCAGACCCCTTGACTTTAAAAAATACAAAAAATCTTGCGTTACAGCCTTATTCTAAAATTGATTAAATAAACATTTCCCCCATCAATCTACACACAATACCCCATAATGACAAACCGAAAACAGGTTTCATTCAAATGTTTCTACAACTTGATTGGAATCCAACTGTGGGAAATTCAATTGATCGGACATGATTTGGAAAGGCACACACCTGTCTATATAAGGTCCCACAGTTGACAGTGCATCTCAGAGCAAAAACCAAGCCATGAGGTGCAAGGAATTGTCCGTAAAGCTCTGAGACAGGATTGTGTCGAGGCACAGATCTTGGGAAGGGTACCAAAAAATGTCTGCAGCATTGAAGGTCCCCAAGACCACAGTGGCCTCCATCATTCTTAAATGTAAGAAGTTTGGAACAAACAAGACTCTCCCTAGAGCTTGCCACCAGGCCAAACTGAGCAATCGGGGGAGAAGGGCCTTGGTCAGGGAGGTGACTAAGAACCCGATGGTCACTCTGACAGAGCTCCTCAGTGGAAATGGAGAACCATCCAGAAGGACAACCATCTCTGCAGCACTCTATCAATCAGGCCTTTATGGTAGAGTGGCCAGACGGAAGCCACTCCTCAGTAAAATGTACACAACAGCCTGCTTGGTGTTTGCCAAAAGTCACCTGAAGGACACTCAGGCTATGAGAAACAAGTTTCTCTGGCCTGAAAGCCAAGCATCATGTCTGGGGGAAACCTGGAACCGGTGAAGGATGGTGGTGGCAGCATCATGCTGTGGGGATGTTTTTCAGCGGCAGGGACTTGGAGACTAGACAGGATCGAGGGAAAGATCAACGGAGCAAAGTACAGAGAGATCCTTGATGAAAACCTGCTCCAGAACACTCAGAACCTCAGACTGGGGCAAAGGTTCACCTTCCAACAGGACAACGACCCTAAGTACACAGCCAAGACAACGCAAGAGTGGCTTCGGGACAAGCCTTTGAATATCCTTGAGTTACCCAGCCAGAGCCCAGACTTGAACCCGATCGAACATCTCTGGAGACTGAAAATAATCTCTGCAAAAGGTGCTTCAACAAAGTACTGAGTAAAGGGTCTGAATATTTATGTAATTGTGATATTACATGTCTAAAATACATGTAAATGTCTAAAATAACTGTTTTTTCTTTGTCATTATGGGTATTGTGTGTAGATTGATGAGAAAAAAATATACAATTTTAGAATAAGGCTGTAATGTAACAAAATGTGGAAAAAGTCAAGGGGTCTGAATACTTTCCTGATGCACTGTATGTGTATTAAAGTAGTAAAAAGTATTTGGTCCCATATTCCTAGCACGCAATGACTACATCAAGCTTGTGACTAAACACATTTGTTGAATGCATTTGCTGTTTGTTTTGGTTGCAGTAATGTGGATGTTACCATGACTACGGCTAAGCCTGAATGAATAGTGTATAATGATGAGGGAGAAAGCTGCAGACACACAAATATCATACCCATAAGACATGCAAACCTCTCACCATTACAATAACACGAGAGGTTAGCATTTGGGGGGAGGGTGTCTGTTGTTATTAAATTATTATTAGAGATACACAAATTGTTTTTTTTGCACCCACCAGGCGTCATGCCCGCAATGGTCATGTGAGGTGAAATGCGTATATTTTGGGATGTGAGCACTCGGTGTGTTTGACCGGACGAAGATCCGTTTGGGATGGAAACGCTGTCAATAAAGCGGTGAATTGGGAGCTTCAACGGTGTGCGGGCCCTTCTTGTACGACCACAAACTCTTCTGTAACTATGTAAAGAAAAAAGTATTTAATAAGAATATTTCATTCATTCAGATCTAGGATGTGTTATTTTAGTGTTCCCTTAATTTTTGAGCAGTGTGTATAATTTTTTATATTTATTATTATTATTTTTTTTTCAATACGGTTATGACGGTTATTTTATTTTCATGACGATCTTCATCCATAACCATTGTTTACACGGTTATACGGTAATTGTGCCAGCCCTATAAAGCAGCACTGATGTGATTTGCCAAGCTAGGCTACCTCAAGGAAGCCGTGCTACCCACATCTACGGATCCTAGATCAGCAGATCCTAGATCAGCAGATCCTAGATCAGCACTCCTACTCTGAGACGTTTGTGGATACGGGCCCAGGTACAGTATGCCTGCATGATACGACAGAGTGGGGGGAACCCTTAGGAATTCAGCACACAGACATAGAGAGAGAGAGAGAGAGAGAGAGAGAGAGAGAGAGAGAGAAAGAGAGAGAGAGAGAGAGAGAGAGAGAGAGAGAGAGAGAGAGAGAGAGAGAGAGAGAGAGAGAGAGAGAGAGAGATAGACTGTAGTACTGTATAGACTACTACATCCGGCTACAAAAGGGCCTGTACAGAAGACAGGGACAAACAGCAGATATCTTACGATTTAGGATTTACAAAGATTCTTACATTTTTTTCCCGCTCAACCTGTCTTTTGGTGCAGATCAGCAATGAATAATTCAGACCCATGTCCCCCCTCCAAAACACACCAGTGGCTGCCATGCAAATCACCCCGCCGTGCATTGTGGGCCGGGTGTCCTCCTAAAGGGCTGGATGGATGTGCAGTCACGCCTCTGCTCTAAGGGCCCACCGCTGAGGGGATGAGTGGAGCGAGGGATGGAGGGATGGAGAGGCGGAAGACGAAAGGTGAGTTTAGATGGAAGAAAAGAGGGCGGAATATAAGTTAAAAGGTAGTGTGCAGAGATTACATGACATGTGTATGAATGACGGCAGGATGGAGGGGAGAGGGAGCGGGTATAGAAATGTGTAGAGGGTAGTTAATTAGAGGTCCGGGGGGAACATTCAGGAGTGTGGAGGGGACAGGGAGCGGGTATAGAAATGTGTAGAGGGTAGTTAATTAGAGGTCCGGGGGGTGAACAATCAGGAGTGTGGAGGGAGAGGGAGTGGGTATAGAAATGTGTAGAGGGTAGTTAATTAGAGGTTCGGGGGGGGAACAATCAGGAGTGTGGAGGGGAGAGAGGGAGCAGTTATAGAAATGTGTAGAGGGTAGTTAATTAGAGGTCCGGGGGGGAACAATCAGGAGTGTGGAGGGGAGAGGGAGCGGGTATAGAAATGTGTAGAGGGTAGTTAATTAGAGGTCGCGGGGGGAACAATCAGGAGTGTGGAGGGGAGAGGGAGCGGGTATAGAAATGTGTAGAGGGTAGTTAATTAGAGGTCGGGGGGGAGGGAACATTCAGGAGTGTGGAGGGGAGGACGAAGGGAGGGGAAGGTGCACTTAGAGTGTAGACGTGGAGAGTGTGCGCGTGTGAGACCCGAGGTGAGGGTGGGGCATTGAATAAATAGGTTGGTGGGTCTTAGACCGGCCAGGCATTCAGGAGAACAGGATATAGGAGGGAGAGAACGGGAGGATGGAACTCTGGCATGGTAGAGGAATAGAGGAAAGTGGAAAGTGAGGAGTTGAAGGTCGAGGGGAGATGTTAGATGAAGAAGGTGCGGAGAAGAAAAGTGCTAGAACAATGGATGACAGCACAGAGGAGCGGTAAAGAAGAGTTGGGGAGGCGAGGGGGTTTTCCTCAGTCCGCCTATTTTACCTGTGGTGTTTACAATCCACCCCCATTCACACACACACACACACACACACACACACACACACACACACACACACACACACACACACACACACACACACACACACACACACACACACACACACACACACACACACACACACACACACACTGAAAAAATCCTTATAGACTGGCGACAAATTAGGATTTGAAGAACAGCGACCGTTCTACCTATTCTATTTCTATGTGAGAGGGGACTAGGGAGGGGTGAATATGGGCAAAAGTCATCATTGGTTTGGACATCCTGTCAGAGAACTTCTGGGTAGGAAATGATGCAGCGCCCAACACACACACACACACACCATTACCTCAGTGTTGGCCTGCTCCCTGGCTACTAGCTAAGGACACCTTTCCCATCCTTATCTCTCTCTCTCTCCCTCTGTTCTCCAACCGCTGCCCCACCCCTCCACCACCCCTCCGCCATTCTCCCCCACCCTGTACCTGCTCCCATGCCAGCAGCAGGCTACGACCTAAGGGAGGCCCATGTGACCCACAAACACACACATGCACGCAGAGCCCAGGTCACACACACAGCCAGGTGACACACACACTCAGGAAGGGTGTACCTGTGACCAAATCTGTTGCTACGGCTGGGATCACACCCAGGGGACCAGAGTAACCATGGTTACTCATCATGACATCTGTACACTCATTTCTTTGTTGTGCAATATTTTAGCCCTGCTATTACATGAATTGTTATTTTATTGCTACTGGTCATTTTCATGTAAAAGGATCAATGAGCACCAACATGTGAAATTCATAGGAGCATTCGGTGTCAAATTAAAACTAAGAGTCTATATTTTGGAGAAATGAAGAAATCATTTTCCAATCCAAACTATTTGGAATAAGCGAAGGCTTTGATTTCTGGGCAAACAGATGGAAAAGGGTTCGAAGACAACATCTAACATAAAAAGTATTAAAAGGAATTAGAAATACATAAAAACAGAATAATGTTTAAGACCCCTGCCAACTAATATTAACACTTATATTTTGTTTTGGAGACATTTCTCTGCTTTCTGTAAGTTTAAGAAACATTGCCTTACCAAAACACAAATATCTTTAAGATATTATCTACTGAACTCTACTGTACTGAACTCTACTCTACTCTTCTATACTCTACTGTACTCTACCGTAGCGTACTCTACTCTGCCATGCCCTACTCTACTCTACCATACCGTACTGTACTCTACCGCACTCTACCACACTGTACTCCACTGAACTCTGCTGTACTGAACTCTAATGTACTGTACTCTGCTGTACTGTACTCCACTGAACTCTACTGTACTGTACTCCACTGAACTCTACTGTACTGTACTCCACTGAACTCTGCTGTACTGAACTCTAATGTACTGTACTCTGCTGTACTGTACTCCACTGAACTCTACTGTACTGTACTCCACTGAACTCTGCTGTACTGAACTCTAATGTACTGTACTCTGCTGTACTGTACTCCACTGAACTCTACTGTACTGTACTCCACTGAACTCTACTGTACTCCACTTAACTCTACTCTACTGAACTCTACTGTACTGAACTCTAATGTACTGTACTCTGCTGTACTGTACTCCACTGAACTCTACTGTACTGAACTCTAATGTACTGTACTCTGCTGTACTGTACTCCACTGAACTCTACAGTACTCCACTTAACTCTACTCTACTGAACTCTACTGTACTGAACTGTACTCTACTCTACCGTACTCTACTCTACAGTACTGTACTCTACTCTACAGTACTGTACTCTGCTGTACTGTACTCCACTGAACTCTACTGTACTGTACTCCACTGAACTCTACTGTACTCCACTGAACTCTACTCTACTGAACTCTACTGTACTGTACTCTACCATACAGTACTCTACTCTACTGTACTGAACTGTACTCTACTCTACTGAACTCCACTGTACTGTACTGAACTGCACTCTACTGAGCTCTACCGTACTGTACATTACATTACATTTACATTTAAGTCATTTAGCAGACGCTCTTATCCAGAGCGACTTACTGTACTGTACTGTACTCTACTGTACTGAACTGTATTGTACTCCACTGAACTCTACTGTACTCCACTGAACTCTACTCTACTGATCTCTACTGTACTGTACTCTACCATACAGTACTCTACTCTACCGTACTGAACTGTACTCTACTCTACTGAACTCCACTGTACTGAACTCTACTGTACTGAACTGCACTCTTACTGAGCTCTACCGTACTGTACTCTACTGTACTGAACTGTACTGAACTCTACTCTACTCTACTGAGCTCTACTGTGCTCTACTGTACTCTGCTGTACTGTACTCCACTGAACTCTACTGTACTGTACTCCACTGAACTCTGCTGTACTGAACTCTAATGTACTGTACTCTGCTGTACTGTACTCCACTGAACTCTACTGTACTGTACTCCACTGAACTCTACTGTACTCCACTTAACTCTACTCTACTGAACTCTACTGTACTGAACTCTAATGTACTGTACTCTGCTGTACTGTACTCCACTGAACTCTACTGTACTGAACTCTAATGTACTGTACTCTGCTGTACTGTACTCCACTGAACTCTACAGTACTCCACTTAACTCTACTCTACTGAACTCTACTGTACTGAACTGTACTCTACTCTACCGTACTCTACTCTACAGTACTGTACTCTACTCTACAGTACTGTACTCTGCTGTACTGTACTCCACTGAACTCTACTGTACTGTACTCCACTGAACTCTACTGTACTCCACTGAACTCTACTCTACTGAACTCTACTGTACTGTACTCTACCATACAGTACTCTACTCTACTGTACTGAACTGTACTCTACTCTACTGAACTCCACTGTACTGTACTGAACTGCACTCTACTGAGCTCTACCGTACTGTACTCTACTGTACTGTACTGTACTCTACTGTACTGAACTGTATTGTACTCCACTGAACTCTACTGTACTCCACTGAACTCTACTCTACTGATCTCTACTGTACTGTACTCTACCATACAGTACTCTACTCTACCGTACTGAACTGTACTCTACTCTACTGAACTCCACTGTACTGAACTCTACTGTACTGAACTGCACTCTTACTGAGCTCTACCGTACTGTACTCTACTGTACTGAACTGTACTGAACTCTACTCTACTCTACTGAGCTCTACTGTGCTCTACTGTGATGTCCAAACTTGTGAAAAATACACTACCGGTCAAAAGTTTTAAAACACCTACTTATTCAATAGTTTTTCTTTATTTTTAATATTTTCAACATTGTAGAATAATAGTGAAGACATCGAAACCATGAAATAACACATATGGAATCATATAGTAACCAAAAAAGTGTTAAACAAATCAAAATATATTTTATATTTGAGATTCTTCAAATTGCCATCCTTTGCATTGATGACAGCTTTGCACACTCTTGGCATTCTCTCAACCTGCTTCATGTATATAATACCCGAATATGCAAAGGCGAATATTGCATATTTATACCTTTGTGTACCTATTTAGAATACATCGCCATGAAGAGAACGACATTCATATACATAATAATGCATTTCTGTGTAGTACAGATCAGGGACCCATGATGAAATTCTGATACCACAATTCCATTACCATGTGTAAATCCACTTCACTTCCTGTAGTTTAATAACCAAAGCGATTTCTTTTCAAAGTCAATGTGTCATGACTTAGCTGACACCCCACTCTTTCTGCAGACATTGTTGAATCTTAATTCAGAGCAGATATTTAACAGAAAATAGAAAACACGGAGGGAGATTTGACCAAAATCCTGCTACCAAACTTTTCATCTGCACAGTTCTTCCAGTAAAAGTGTTTTTGTCAACAAAACCTGAGTAAATTGTTGAAAATAGTCATTGCGCATAGAGTTGTAGGGTTTGGTAAACATTGAAATGAAGTGTTTTTAGTTTGGCATATATTTTAAGTGAAGAATCTGAGTGTCAGCGCAATTCCGTTACCATGGAATTGCCCAATTGTTTAATTTTTCTTGGGACTACATTTTGGGACTACATTTTTGTATGAACTGTGCTATAAAGGTCATTATCAAAAACCGTATCGCATCATTTTCCAATAATGCCATGCTACAAAACAGATACACAGTCCAACACACTTCAAAATGTAATCTATCAGTAATGCAATAAAACACAGATATGCAAAATCAGATGCACAGAAGCATACCAAAGTATTCCAAAGTAAACACAACAAAAATACGACAAATATAAGCACCAACCGAATCATTATTATTATTAAACCACAATAATCTGATGTGAAATATATACTGCAAATTAGAGGTCGACCGATTATGATTTGTCAACGCCGATAATGATACCGATTATCGGGGGACCAGAAAAGGCCGATACCGATTAGTCGGCCGATATTTATATATATTTGAAATAATGACAATTACAATAATACTGAATGAACAATGAACCCTTTTATTTTAACTTAACATAATACATAAATACAATCTATTTAGTCTCACCTAAATAATGAAACATGTTCAATTTGGTTTAAATAATGCAAAAACACAGTGTCGGAGAAGAAAGTAAAAGTGCAATATGTGCCATGTAAAAAAGCTAACGTTTAAATTCCTTGCTCAGAACATGAGAACATATGACAGCTGGTGGTTCAATATTCCCAGTTCTTCAATATTCCCAGTTAAGAAGTTTTAGGTTGTAGTTATTATAGGAATTATGATGCGTCAACTATTTCTCTCTATACCATTTGTATTTCATATACCTTTGACTATTGGATGTTCTTATAGGTACTTTACTATTGCCAGCCTAATCTCAGGAGTTGATAGGCTTGTAGTCATAAAAAGAGCTGTGCTCAAGCATTGCTAAGAGTTTCTCGCAAGCGAAGTAAAGTTCGGTTTGAATGAATGCTTACGAGCCTGCTGCTGCCTACCACCGCTCAGTCAGACTGCTCTATCAAATATCAAATCATAGACTTAATTATAATATAATAAACACACAGAAATACGAGCCTTTGGTCATTAATATGGTCAAATCCAGAAACTATCATTTCGAAAACCAAACGTTTTTTCTTTCAGTGAAAGACGGAACGATTCTGCATTTTGTCGAACGGGTGGCATCCCTAAGTCTAGATATTGCTGTTACATTGCACAACCTTCAATGTTATGTCATAATTATGTAAAATTCTGGCAAATTAATTGCGGTCTTTGTTAGGCAGAAACACAGTTCGCAACAAGCCAGGTGGCCCAAACTGTTGCAAACCTTACTCTGCTTGCACTGAACGCAAGAGAAGTGACACAATTTCCCTAGTCAATATTGCCTGCTAACATGCATTTATTTGAAAATATGCAGGTTTCAAAATATATACTTCTGTGTATTGATTTTAAGAAAGGCATTCATGCATGGTTAGGTACATTTGTGCAACGATTGTGCTTTTTTTCGCAAATGTGCTTTTGTTAAATCATCACCCGTTTGGCAAAATAGGCTGCCATTCGATGAAAAATTAACAGGCACCGCATTGATTAAATGCAACACAGGACAAGCTAGTTAACCTAGTAATATCATCAACCATGTGTAGATGACTAGTGATTATGTGAAGATTGATTGTTTTTTATAAGTTAAGTTTAATGCTACTGTAGCTAGCAACTTGCCATGGCTCCTTGCAGCCACAAGGTCCTTTTGACGCTGCACTCGCGTAACAGGTGGTCAGCCTCCCACGCAGTCTCCTCGTGGATTGCAATGTAATAGGCCTTAATCGGCGTACAAAAAGGCCGACTACCGATTGTTATGAAAACTTGAAATCGGCCCTAATTAATCAGCCGTGCCAAATACACACACTCCTAACACACTGACAGAAACATACAAACAAACTTTCTTTGACACACAATGTTTCCCTCTCTCCTTGTCACTCGACCCTGCAGCTCCACCACAGCAGACTGGTTCCACTCGCTGTCTTACAAGTCAGGATAGAAACACGCAGATACGTCGCTAAGGTCGCTAAGGGGGAACGAAACAGGCATGACTGAGTACACAGTGTGTGCGTGTGCGTGCCTGCGTGTGTAAACAACAGTAATGAGACACAGGGTCACTGATGACATCAGCGACAATGACAATAATGCAGGGATATTTCTACCTTTAGTCACCAAAACAACAACATTGTGATATTTGCGCGATTTTGGACAATAACAGCAGGAGGGATGACAGAGCCGGGGGAGTGACATGCGTGTTGTTTATGTCTGAGAGCGTGGTGTGTTTGTGTGTGTGTGTGTTTGTGTGTTTGTCAGGGTGCAATGTCGTTGTGGGAGTGTGTGTGGGAGCGCAGTGTTGTCCGGTGTGTGTGCGCAGACTACCACAGTGTGTTTTGTGTGTGTCATTTCATTGTTCACTGTGTGTGTGAGTGTATGTGTGTGTGTGCGTGTGTCGTCTAAAGCTGAGGAGAGAGCTCAAAGCGTGTCACGGCAGTGAGTTGAGAGGCTGGAAAAAAAGAACATTTAAAACACTTTCAAATGTAAGATGATTGTACAAGAGGACACTCAACTGAACTTTCCTAACCTCACTATTTCCCCCAGAAAACATTCATGGAATGTCTATCATCTCTTGCAGAACTGTCATTTGTTTCATCTCCTCTTAAACCAGTGTTCTGGAAACATTTGACAAATGTTACCCCTCGTAACCTCTCCATCCGCAACAAGCCTGGGGTTGATGTTGCTGTGGGCTGGAGGGATGGATGGGGCCTTTTTCCATTTGGACATACCACAGCTCCACAGTTCCAGGTCTCTCATGCTATGCCCTCGTTGACCACTCTTCTTAACAGACTGTGTTAGCATGGAGAGAGAACGAGAGGGAGTTCCCAAAACAAGACGCAATAACAACAAGGAAATGAAACAGCCATAAATCGCTGGAAACTGTCTGACTGTTTCTCCCTCCCTTCCCCTTCAGTCTACCATAAATAAAAAAGGCCTAAGTTAATTATGCCCAGACAGATCCCCATTAATGCCCACAATCCTACCCCTCCACATTCCTTTTCCTCAAAGCTCATGGAGCCAGGTGTGCTCCTCTCTCTCCATTTATCCCTGATGTTTAGTCTCTTTGCCTTTCTTCTCTCTCTCTCTCTGTTGTGTCTTTTATTCCTCTCACTCCACTTAGGATGGGCACCATGACCCTCCCCCTCCAGTCACTCCCCACCTCTCTCTCAGACATGGGCAGGGAAGGATATCCCGGCTGAGCCAGGCTGTACAAACACAGCTCTACGACAGGAAGGACTCCCAGCCCCGAGAGAGGAATTTCCCTTACACACACGCGCGCACACACACACACACGCACACGCACACGCACACACACACACACACACACACACACACACACACACACACACACACACACACACACACACACACACACACACACACACACACACACACACACACACACACACACACACACACACACACACACACACATGAGAAATATGACAGTCAAAACTATCGACTATAACAGTATTTTCTCTCTCTCTCTCTCTCTCTCTCTCTCTCTCTCTCTCTCTCTCTCTCTCTCTCTCTCTCTCTCTCTCTCTCTCTCTCTCTCTCTCTCTACTCTACCTCTCTACCTCCATCACTGCATTTTCTACATTCTACATGAGCAGCACACCAATCATTCTGCTACCAGGCCCATTACCATGAAAACCCCTCTCTCATACAGATGGCACCACTCTCCTGAAGTATCAATAGCCCAACTGTAATTATAGACACACATACACACACACACACACACACACACACACACACACACACACACACACACACACACACACACACACACACACACACACACACACACACACACACACACACACACACACACACACACACACACACACACACACACACACACACACACACACACACACACACACAGACACACACACACGTCGCCTCAGTAACAGTGTTGTCATGACAGCGGTGCTTGAAGCTGGATACCACCACACCAGCAACACCCAAATGGAATCACAGCAACAGTGGGTCCATCCCAAATGGCACGCTATTCCTTATATAGTGCACTATACCCTATGGGCCCTGGTCAAAAGTAGTGCACTACGTATGGAAAATAGGGTGCCATTTGAGACACAGCCAGTTTTACCTTTCCAAGACAGACCGACCCACTAGTGTGAATTTACAACAGGTACATGAATAGAAGGGATTATGTGAAATAGTAGTAAGAATATGGATTCGCCAATGAGGCGGCAGCGTAGCCTAACAGTGAGAGTGTTGGACTAGTAACCGAAAGGTGGCAAGATCGAATCCCTGATTCGTTCTGCCCCTGAACAAGGCAGTTAACCCACTGTTCCCAGGCCGTAATTGAAAATAAGAATTTGTTCTTAACTGACTTGCCTAGTTAAATGAAGGTTTAAAAAAATGAGAGTACATCCTGGTGAATTGATTTTGGCACAGCTTTGATAGGCATTTATAATTCTGGAATACTGGCTGATTTCTAAATAACTCAGAGCATAGAATTAGAATGACTTCTAATCTGACTATTTCTAAAAGAGAGAGAGAACCAACACTGAATGTACAAAACATTAAGAACACCTGCTTTTTCCATGACATAGAGACTGACCAGGTGAAAGCTATGATCCCTTATTGATGTCACCTCAAATCAGTGCATATGAATGGGAGGGGACCGGTTCAAAAATGATTTTAAGCCTCGAGACAATTGAGACACGGATAATGTATGTTCTAATCATATATATGTTTCACCTTTATTTAAGAAAGTAGGCCAGTAGAGAACAAGTTCTCATTTACAACTGGAGGAATAGGGCTCAGGGAAGAACCATATTAAATGCTATCAACATCATAATAATTGATCAAGCCTTACAATAACAGAGGGAAAACAAATCTATGCAGTGTGTGTAGAAAAGGACATCTCTCTCCCTCTAGTACAAGTTCATCTATTGCTCTCATACTCTACCTGTTCCCTCTCTCTCTTTCTCGTCCCTTCCTCATTACGTACTGTGACACGCAACTCTTCAGGGAAGTTAGGAACCAATATACACAGGCAGTTAGGAAAGCAAAGGCCAGCTTTTTCAAACAGAAAGTTGCATCCTGTAGCACAAACTCAAAAAAGTTCTGAGACACTGTGAAGTCCATGGAGAATGAGAACATCTCCTCCCAGCTGCCCACTGCACTGAGGCTAGGAAACAATGTCACCACCGATAAATCCATTATAATTGAGAATTTCAATAAGCATTTTTCTACGGCTGGCCATGCTTTCCATCTGGCCACCCCTACCCCGGTCAACAGCCCTGCACCCCCCACAGCAACTCACCCAAGCCTCCCCCATTTCTCCTTCATCCAAATCCAGATAGCTGATGTTTTGAAAGAGCTATAAAATCTCTACCCCTACAAATCACCCGGGCTAGACAATCTGGACCCTCTCTTTCTAAAATTATCTGCCAAATTGTTGCAACGCCTATTACTAGCCTGTTCAACCTCTCTTTCGTATCGTCTGAGATTCCCAAAGATTGGAAAGCTGCCGTGGTCATCCCCCGATTCAAAGGGGGAGACACTCTAGAGTCTAGACCCAAACTGCTACAGACCTATATCTGTCCTACCCTGCGTTTC
This sequence comes from Oncorhynchus gorbuscha, assembly GCF_021184085.1. Taxonomy (NCBI): domain Eukaryota; kingdom Metazoa; phylum Chordata; class Actinopteri; order Salmoniformes; family Salmonidae; genus Oncorhynchus; species Oncorhynchus gorbuscha. Next base: position 33,988,075 of record NC_060191.1, on the reverse strand, counting down.
TAAGGTCTTCGATAGCCAAGTTAACAAACAGATTACCGACCATTTCGAATCCCACCGTACCTTCTCCGCTATGCAATCTGGTTTCAGAGCTGGTCATGGGTGCACCTCAGCCACGCTCAAGGTCCTAAACGACATCATAACCGCCATCGATAAGAGACATTACTTTTGTGCAGCCGTATTCATCAACCTGGCCAAGGCTTTCGACTCTGTCAATCACCACATCCTCATCGGCAGACTTAAAAGCCTTGGTTTCTCAAATGACTGCCTCGCCTGGTTCAACAACTACTTCTCTGATAGAGTTCAGTGTGTCAAATCAGAGGGCCTGTTGTCTGGACCTCTGGCAGACTGCCACAGGGTTCAATTCTCGGGCTGAATCTCTTCTCTGTATACATCAATGATGTCGCTCTTGCTGCTGGTGATTCTCTGATCCACCTCTACACAGACGACACGATTCTGTATACTTCTGGCCCTTCTTTGGACACTGTGTAAACTAACCTCCAGACGAGCTTCAATGCCATACAACTCTCCTTCCGTGGCCTCCAACTGCTCATAAATGCAAGTAAAACAAAATGCATGCTATTCAATCGATCACTGCCTGCACCTGCCTGCCCATCCAGCATCACTACTCTGGACGGTTCTGACTTAGAATATGTGGACAACTACAACTACAAATAAACTATTAGTGTACAGCCAACTGGTTAGACTGTAAACTCTCCTTCCAGACTCACATTAACCTGTTACTCCTACCCCCTACTTTTTCGAACATTCTGTTAAAAATCGCACAACATTTCAGCGCCCTGCTGCTCATGCCAGGAATATAGTATATGCATATGATTAGTATGAGTGGATAGAAAACACTCAGACGTTTATAAAACTGGTTAAATTACGGCTGTGACTATAACAGAACGTGCGTTTCATCGAAAAGCGCAGGAAAATCTGATCACTGAAAATGGAAATATATATCCATCCGCCACTTCAACCCATTGATAAAGGCGAACCACAATAAATGGGGCTGGGGTTGCAATACCTACAGCTTCCACACGATGTCAACAGTCTTGTCATTTGCCTAGGCTTTGTTTCTTTGTCAAACGAAGAAGAGACAAGCCATTTGTTCAAGTCTCCGACCGGATATTTTGGTTGAGATTTACCCGGACATTATTTCCAGACGGACAGCTAAAGAATATACATCGCCTTGTGATCAATTTGGTTACTTATTAACGTGTACTAATACCTAAAGTTGCATTACAAAAGTATTTCGAAGTGTTTTGTGAAAGTTTATCGTCGACTTTTTTCATTTAAAAAATGACGTTACGTTATAAGACGCTATTTATTTTCGTTTATCACACAGTCTTCATAGATCGATATCTAGGCTATATATGGACCGATTTAATCGGAAAAAAAGACCCAATAGTGATTATGGGACATCTAGGAGTGCCAACAAAGAAGATGTTCAAAGGTAATGAATGTTTAATATTTTATTTGTGCGGTTTGTGTAGCGACGACTATGCTAATTATTTTGTTTACGTCCCCTGCGGGTCTTTTGGGGTGTTACATGCTATCAGATAATAGCTTCTCATGCTTTCGCCGAAAAGTATTTTAAAAATCTGACTTTTTGCTTGGATTCACAACGAGTGTAGCTTTAATTCAATACCCTGCATGTGTATTTTAATGAACGTTTGAGTTTTAACTAGTACTATTAGCATTTAGCGTATCGCATTTGCATTTCCAGATGTCTAGATGGGACGCCTGCGTGTCAGGTAGGAGCAAGAGGTTAACCTCTCTAGGGTAGGGGGCAGCATTCGGAATTTTGGATGAAAAGCATGCCCACATTAAACGGCCTGCTACTCGGGCCCGGAAGATATGATATGCATATAACTGGTAGATTCGGATAGAAAACACTCTAAAGTTTCCAAAACTGATAAAATAGTGTCTGTGAGTATAACATAAAAACTGAGAAAAATCCATTCAGGAAGTTTTTTATTTTCGTTTTGTAGTTTTCTATTCAATGCCATTACAGTATCCATTGACTTCGGACTCAATTTGCAGTTCCTATGCTTTCCACTAGATGTCAACAGTCTTTAGACATTGTTTCAGGCTTGTATTCTTATAAATGAGGGAGTAAGACCAGTCTAAATGAGTGGACCCTCCCGTGTCGCAGAGCTTTTTCATGCGCAATCCCGAGAGAGTGCATTTCTTGTTTACCTTTAATATTGTCAACGTTATTGTCCGGTTGAAATATTACAGATCATTTAGGCTAAAAACAACCTGAGGATTGAATATAAACATCGTTTGACATGTTTCTATGAACTTTACGGATACAATTTGGATTTTTTTGTCTGCCTGTTTTGACTGCGTTTGAGCCTGTGGATTACTGAAGAAAAGTTTTTCGATATAAAGAGACTTTATCGAACAAAGGAACATTTATTGAGTAAATGAATGTCTTCTGAGTGCCACCATATGAAGATCATCAAAGGTAAGGGATTCATTTTAATCTATATTTCTGAGTTTTGTAACGCTTTTTCTTGGCTGGTTACTGTTTGTAATAATTTCTCAACTGGACTATGTTCTGGGCTAGGTATGTTCTGGGCTAGGTATGCTTTCACCGAAAAGCATTTGATAAATCTGACACCGTGGTTGGATTAACAAGAAGTTCATCTTTAAACCTACATAAAACATGTCTTGTTTTTGGAATTTTTATAATGAGCATTTCTGTATTTGAATTGGGCGCTCTGCAATCTCACTGGATGTTGGCCAGATGGGACGCTATAGTGTCCCACATACCCTAGAGAGGTTAAGCATCTCCAATCCAACATTAAATCTAGAATTGGCTTCCTATTTGGCAACAAAGCATCCTTCACTCATGCTGCCAAACATACCCTCGCAAAACTGACCATCCTACCGATCCTCGACTTCGGCAATGTCATTTACAAAATAGCCTCCAACACTCTACTCAACAAATTGGATGCAGTCTATCACAGTGCCATCCGTTTTTTCACCAAAGCGCCATATACTACCCACCACTGCAACCTGTACGCTCTCGTTGGCTGGCCCTCGCTTCATACTCATCGCCAAAACCACTGGCTCCAGGTCATCTACAAGTCTTTGCTAGGTAAAGCCCCGCCTTATCTCAGATTACTAGTCAACATAGCAGCTCTTACCCGTAGCAAGCACTCCAGCAGGTATATTTCACTGGTCACCACCAAAGCAAATTCTTCCTTTGGCCGCCTTTCCTTCCAGTTCTCTGCTGCCTTGACTGAAACGAACTGCAAAAATCACTGAAGCCTGAGACTCATATCTCCCTCACGAACGTTAAGCACCAGCTGTAAGAGCAGCTCACAGATCACTGCACCTGTACATTGCCCATCTGTAAATAGCACATCCAACTACCTCATCCCCATACTGTATTTATTTATTTATCTTGCCCCTTTGCACCCCAGTATCTTTACTTGCACATTCATCTTCTGCACATCTATCACTCCAGTGTTTAATTGCTATATTGTAATTACTTCGCCACAATGGCCTATTTATTGCCTACCTCCCTTATCTTACCTCATTTGCACACACTGTACATAGATTTTTTTTCGACTGTATTATTGATTGTATATTTGTTTATTCCATGTGTAGCTCTGGGTTGTTGTATGTGTCTAGTCTAAATGCTTTGCTTTATCTTGGCCAGGTCTCAGTTTTCAATGAGAACTTGTTCTCAACTAGCCTACCTGGTTAAATAAAGGTGAAATAAAAATGGCTTCTCTCGCACTACCTCTTTCTTTACACATTGTTATCTGTCTCTCAAACAGAGGATAGATGGAATTGGAGGAGACATACAGGGAGAAAAATACAAAGAGAGCAGCAATGCATATACACTGCGTTTCAAAGGTTTGGGGTCACTTAGAAATGTCCTTGTTTTCCATGACAACATACATGAAATGAATTGCAAAATGAATAGGAAATATAGTCAAGATGTTGACAGGGTTATAAACAACGATTTTTCATTGAAATAATAATTGTGCCCTTCAAACTTTGCTATCGTCAAAGAATCCTCCATTTTCAGCAATTAAAGCCTTGCAGACCTTTGGCATTCTAGTTGTCAATTTGTTGAGGTAATCTGAAAAGATTTCACCCCAGGCTTCCTGAAGAACCTCCCACGGTCAAGCTGCTCCCACAATGGCTCAAAAGGGTTGAGATCGGGTGACTGTGCTGGTCACTCCATTATAGAATGAATACCAGCTGACTGCTTCCTCCCTAAATAGTTCGTGCATAGTTTAGAGCAGTGCTTTGGGTCATTGTCCTGTTGTAGGAGGAAATTGGCTCCAATTAAGCGCCGTCCACAGGGTATGGCTTGGAGTTGCAAAATGGATTGATAGCCTTCCTTCTTTAAGATCCCAGTAACCCTGTACAAATCTCCCACTTTACCACCACCAAAAAAACACCCCAGACCATAACATTGCCTCCACCATACTTGACAGATGGCGTCAAGCACTCCTCCAGCATCTTATCATTTTTTTCTGCATCTCACGAATGTTCTTCTTTGTGATCCGAACACCTCAAACTGAGATTAATCTGTCCATAACACTTTTTCCCCCCAATCTTCCTCTGTCCAGTGTCTGTGTTCCTTTGCCCATCTTAATCTTTTCTTTTTATTGGCCAGTCTGAGATATGGCTTTTCCTTTCCCAGCCTAGAAAGCCAGCATCCGGGGGTTGCCTCTTCGCTGTTGACGTTGAGAATGGTGTTTTGCAAGGTACTGTTTAATGAAGCTGCCAGTTGAGGACTTGTGAGGCGTTTGTTTCTCAAACTAGACACTCTAATGTACTTATCCTCAGTTGTGCACCCGGGCCTCCCACTCCTCTTTCTATTCCGTTTAGAGCCAGTTTGCATTGGTCTGTGAAGGGAGTAGTACACAACGTTGTACGAGATCTTCAGTTTCTTGGCAATTTCCCATATGGAATAGCCGTCATTTCTCAGAACAAGAATAGACTGACGAGTTTCAGAATAAAGCTCTTTGTTTCTGGCCATTTTGAGCGTGTAATCGAACCCACAAATGCTGATGCTCCAGGTACTCAACAAGTTTAAAGAAGGCCAGTTGTATTGCTTCTTTAATGAGCACAACAGTTTTCAGCTGTGCTAACATAATTGCAAACGGGTTTTTTAATGATCAATTAGCCTTTTAAATTATAAACATGGATTAGCTAATACAATGTGCCATTGGAACACATGAGTGATGGTTGCTGATAATGGGCCTTTGTACGCCTATGTAGATATTCCATAAAAAAATCTGCCGTTTCCAGCTACAATAGTACAACATTAACAATGTCTACACTGTATTTCTGATCAAATTGATGTTATTTTAACCTTTCTGCAAGTAAGGCTAGTTTCCTGAATTTCCTCCAGTCTGACGAGCCCAAAGTAAACTGCCTGTTACTCAGGCCCAGAAACTAGGATATGCATATGAAAACACTCTGAAGTTTCTAAAACTGTTAAAATGATGTCTGTGAGTATAACATAACTGATATAGCAGGTGAAAACCTGAGGAAAATTGATCCGTAAATAATTTTTGGGGAGCTCAGAATGACTTCCAATGCAATGCCATTGAAAGATCTAATTTCCGTCTACCAGATTTCAGTTCCCATGGCTTCCAGTAGATGTCAACAGTCTTTATACAAGGTTTTAGGTTTAAGTATTTGTAGTCGTTCCAAGTTGAGCGGCAGGGCAAAAGTAGTGGGCGCGCTCTTCGTTCTTTTCCTTTGCTATTGAACATAGTAATCTCCGTCTGAAATATTAGCGTTTATTTTGATATTAGACAACCTGAGGATTCATAGAAAACATCGTTTGACTCGTTTGGATGAACTTTGCTGGTAACTTTTTGGAATCCTTTGTATGCAAGTTGAAGGACTGGATTATTGAATTCAATGGCGCCAACTATACAGCGTTTTTGGGATATAAAGATGGACAGTATCGAACAAAACAACCATTCATTGTGTAGCTGGGACCCTTGGGATTGCAAACAGAGGAAGATCTTCAAAAGTAAGTGATTTATTTTATCGCTATTTGTTATTTCGTGACCCCTGTGCTGGTTTGGAAAATATGTTAATGTGAGGCGATATCCTCAGACTATCGAATGCTATGCTTTTGCCGTAAAGCCTTTTTGAAATCTGACAACGCAGTTTGATTACCAAGATTCTAAGCTAAAGAATCATGTATGACACTTGTATTTTCGTGAATGTTTAATATTACGATTTTGTATTTGAATATGGGGCACTCCGATTTCACCGGATGTTGTCGAATTTGATCCCGCTAGTGATGGTGTACACAGTTGAAGTCAGAAGTTTACATACACTTAGGTTGGAGCCATTAAAACTCATTTTTCAACGACTCCACAAATTTCTTGTTAACCTCTTCAACCTATGGGGGCGCTATGTCATTATTGGATAAAAAAAAACGTGCCCGTTTTAAGCGCAATATTTTGTCACGAAAAGATGCTCGACTATGCATATAATTGCCAGCTTTGGAACGAAAACACTCTGACATTTTCAAAACTGCAAAGATATTATCTGTGAGTGCCCCAGAACTGATCTTACAGGCGAAACCAAGATGAAACTTCAAACAGGAAATGAGCAGGATTTTTGACGCTCTGTTTTACTATCGTCTCCTTATATGGCTGTGAATATGCTGTGAACAAGCTTATGCGCTCTGCCGTTCGTCCAAGATGTCTGCAGCATTGTGACGTATTTGTAGGCATATCATTGGAAGATTGGCCATAAGAGACTACATTTGCCAGGGGACCCGTCCGGTGTCCTTTGTCTAAATTGGTGCGTAATTCCCAGTGGCAATAATTTTACCATGCGATACAGAAGGAGACGCATACTTCCAGGAACGATACATCATTGAAGAGATATGTGAAAAACACCTTGAGGATTGGTTCTAAACAACGTTTGCCATGTTTCAGTCGATATTATGGAGTTAATTTGGAAAAAAGTTCGGCGTTTGGATAACTGAATTTCCGGGTTTTTTTGGTAGCCAAACGTGACGCACCAAACGGACCGATTTCTCCTGCACAAAAAATCTTTCAGGAAAAACTGAACATTTGCTATCTAACTGAGAGTCTCCTCATTGAAAACATCCGAAGTTCTTCAAAGGTAAATGATTTATTGAATGTTTTTGCTGGTTTTTGTGAAAATGTTGCCTGCTAATGCTAACGCTAAATGCTAACGCGAAATGCTAACGCTAAATGCTAAATGCTAGTTTGCTATGGTAGAGAAGCATATTTTTGAAAATCTGAGATGACAGTGTTGTTAACAAAAGGCTAAGCATGAGAGCTAGCATATTGATTTCATTTCATTTGCGATTTTCATGAATAGTTAACGTTACGTTATGGTAATGGCCTTGAGGCTGTAGTCATGATACCGGATCCGGGTTGGCTCGACGCAAGAAGTTAACAAACTATACTTTCGGCAAGTCGGTTAGGACATAAACTTTGTGCATGACACAAGTAATTCTTCCAACAATTGTTTACAGACAGATTATTTCACTTATAATTCACTGTATCACAATTCCACTGGGTCAGAAGTTTACATACACTAAGTTGACTGTGGCCTTTAAACAGCTTGGAAGATTCGAGAAGATGATGTCATGGCTTTAGAAGCTTCTGATAGTCTAATTGACATCATTTGAGTCATTTGGAGGTGTACCTGTGGTTGTATTTCAAGGCCTAACTTCAAACTCAGTGCCTCTTTCCTTGACATCATTGGAAAATCTAAAGAAATCGGGGGGGGGGACCCTGTCCATATAATTACGCCTCTGTTCCTTTATGCTTTCCATCTTTTTGTTTTTCTTTCATTCAGGACATGATTAGTATCAGACTCTTCACCCCCTCCCAGTCCACCCCTCCTCCTCTCTCTCTGTCTTTGAGTAACATTCTTAGCAGGTTAATTGGCTTGACAAAAGGTATGTGATTCCAGGCTACTTCAAACGCTCTGAAACAACAGAGCCCTTGCGGCATGGCATGTTCCCTCCCTGACTCACCCTCATCTCCCCCATTGTGTCCCCCTCGCCTCACCTCCCCGGCCCACAGCGAGACGCCCCCTCCGGCTTCCGCAGGAAATTACCTCGTCTGGTCACTTGGCTGCTAAAAATCCACACTTGTGTGTTTAGTGTGAGGCACGGCGAGTGAGAAAGTAGGTATGGGGATGGGTGTGTGTGGTCACTGGATGGCCTCTCAAAAGTTCTCCAGTTTCTACTTTCTCAGTAAACCGGATTCAAGGTTGTGGAGAGAAAAAATCTGTTCATCCCAAAAATATAGACATCTACTCTCAAGTACACACCCCACACACTGTCTTTTCCCAGAGATGAGATGTCAGGTTCCTGAGTCAATCACCCACAGACCGACAGCAGAACAGAATGAGAGCAGTGTTCATGTGTTAATCATGAGTAGTACGTGTGAAATGCTTGATAGTGTATGTGATGTAAACAGAGAGGTCTACTTTCTTGGGGACCTGAATATTGACTGGTTTTCATCAAGCTGTACACTGAAGAGGAAGCTTCTTACTGTAACCAGCGCCTGTAATCTAGTTTAGGTTATTAATCAACCTACCAGGGTGTTTACAAACACTACAGGAACAAGATCATCCACATGTATTAATCACATTTTTACTAATACTGTAGAACTTTGTTTGAAAGCTATATCAGTACCCATTGGATGCAGTGATCACAATATAGTTGTTGATAAACATGCGCCTGTAAAGAAACTGACTGTTAGAACTGTTAAGGCTCCATGGATTGATGAGGAATTAAAAAACTGTATGGTTGAAAGAGATGGGGCAAAAGGAGTGTAATAAGTCTGGCTGTACATCTGACTGGCTGACGTACTGCAAATTGAGAAATTATGAGACTAAACTCAACAAAAAAAGAATAAGAAACGTTATTATGAAGCTAAGATCAATGATATAAAAACCTTTAAAGTACTTTAAATGAAACTAGGGACAGAAAGACAAATTAAACTCCATCTACCATCAAATCAGATGGCTTATTCATTATTTTAATGATTATTTCATTGACAAAGTGGGCAAATTTAGGCAGGAAATGCCCATGACAAACAGTGAGCAATTATATTAATGTATAAAAAAACTAATAATGATAGAAAAGCATGGCAAGTTTGAATGTTGTAAAGTTAGTGTGGGAGAGGTGTAAAAATTATTGTTACCGATCAATAATGACAAACCTCCTGGCATTGACAACTTAGATGGAAAGCTACTGAGGATGATTGCTGACTCTATAGCCACTCCTATCTGTCATATTTTTAATCTGAGCCGAGAGCAAAGTCTTTGTCCTCAGGGCTGGAGGGAAGGCAAAGTAATTCCGCTGCCCAAGACTGGTAAAGCGGCCTTTACTGGTTCTAACAGCAGACCTATAAGCTTGCTGCCAGCTCTTAGAAAACTGTTGGGATAAATTGTGTTTGACCAAATACAATGCTATTTCTCTATAAACAAATTAACAACAGACTTTCAGCAAGCTTATAGAGAAGGGCACTCAACATGTACTGCACTGACACAAATGACTGATGATTGGTTGAGAGAAATTGATAATAAGAAGATTGCAGTGCAGCATCTGTTAGATTTCAGTGCAGCATTTGATATTATTGACCATAACCTACTGTTGAAAAAACTTAAGTGCTATGGCTTTTAAACCTCTACCATATTGTGGATTCAGAGCTATCTATCTAATAGAACTCAAAGGGGTTTATTTAATGGAAGCGTCACTAATGTCAAACATGTAAAGTGTGGTGTACCGCAGGGCAGCTCTCTAGGCCCTCTACTCTTTTCTATTTTTACCAATGACCTGCCACTGGCATTAAACAAAGCATGTGTGTCCATGTATGCTGATGATTCAACCATATACGCATCAGCAACTACAGCTAATGAAGTCACTGAAACCCTTAACAAAGAGTTGCAGTCTGTTTTGGATTGGGTGGCCAGTAATAAACTGGTCCTGAACATCACTAAAACTAAGAGCATTGTATTTGGTACAAATCATTCCTTAAGTGCTAGACCTCAGCTGAATCTGGTAATGAATGGTGAGGCTGTTGAACAAGTTGAGGAGGCTAAATTACTTGGCGTTACCTTAGATTGTAAACTGTCATGGTCAATACATATAGATTCAATGGTTGCAAAGATGGGGAGAGATCCAGCCGCAATAAAAAGATGCTCTGCTTTTTTGACACCACACTCCAAAAAGCAAGTTCTGAAAGCTCTAGTTTTGTCTAATCTTGATTATTGTCCAGTCGTGTGTCCAGTGCTGCAAGGAAAGACCTAGTTAAGCTTTTTGGGATAGGGGGCAGCATTTTCACTTTTGGATGAACAGTGTGCCCAGAGTGAACTGCATCCTACTCTGTCCCTGATGCCAATATATGCATATTATTAGTTGTATTGGATAGAAAACACGCTGAAGTTTCTAAAACTGTTTGAATGATGTCTGTGAGTATAACAGAACTCATATGGCATTCGAAAACCTGAGAAAAATCCAACCAGGAAGGGACATCTGAGGTTTGTAGTTTGTCAAAGCTTTGCCTACCGAGTACATATTGAGATATGGATGAGGTTGCACTTACTAGGGCTTCCATTAGATGTCAACTGTCTTTTGAAAGTTTAATGAGGATTCTACTATAAAGGAGGGCCTCATGAGACCTGTTTGAGTCAGTGGTCTGGCAGAGAGCCTCGGTCTCATGATGCGCACTCCCGACAGAGTTACCTTGCGTTCCCGTGCTTTTTCTGAAGACAGGAATTCTCCGGTTGGAACATTATTGATGTTTATGTTTAAAACATAATAATAATAATAATAATATATGCCATTTAGCAGACGCTTTTATCCAAAGCGACTTACAGTCATGTGTGCATACATTCTACGTATGGGTGGTCCCGGGGATCGAACATACGTCGTTTGACATGTTTCTAAAGGACTGTAACGGAACTTTTTGAGTTTTTGTCTGGATTAAATGCTTGCGCCTCATGAAGATGGATTACTGGGCTGAACATGCTAACAACAAGTGGCTATTTGGACATAAATGATGGAACTTTATGGAACAAATCAGTCATTTATTGTCGAACTGGGATTCCTGGGAGTGCCTTCTGATGAAGATCATCAAAGGTAAGTGAATATTTATGGTGTTGTTTCTAACTTTGTTGATTCCAAAATGGTGGCTATTCCTCTGGCTGTTTTGGGTTATGAGCGCCGTTCTCAGATTATGCTTTTTCCATTAAGTTTTTTTTAAATCTGACACAGCGGTTGCATTAAGGAGAAGTCTATCTTTAATTCTGTGAATAACACTAGTATCTTTTATAAATGCTTATTATGAGTATTTCTGCTAAAATCACCGGATGTTTTGGAATCAAAACATTACTGCACATAAGCCGCCAATGTAAACTGAGATCGTTGGATATAAATATGCACATTATCGAACAAAACATACATGTATTGTGTAACATGATGTCCTATGAGTGTCATCTGATGAAGATCATCAAAGGTTAGTGATTCATTTTATCTATATTTCTGCGTTTTGTGACTCCAATCTTTGTCTGGAAAAATGGCTGTGTGTTTTTGTGACTTGGCTCTGACCCAACATAATCGTTTGTTGTGCTTTAGCTGTAAAGCATTTTTTAAATCGGACACGATGGGTAGATTAACAAGATGTTTGTCTTTCATTTGCTGTATTGGACTTGTTAATGTGTGAAAGTTACATATTTCAGAGAAAAATATATATATTTCGCGTGCTGCCTTTTTAGCGGAATGTTGTCGAGGGCTAGAAAGGTTAAAGTGCAGCTGGCCCAAAACAGAGCGGCACATTTTCCTATTCATTGTAATCAGAGGGCTAATATTAATTATACGCATGCCAGTCTCTCTTGGCTAAGAGGAGAGGAGAGACTGACTGCATCACTTCTTATTTTGATAAGAAACATGAATGTGTTGAAAATCCCAAATTGTTTGCATAGTCAACTTACACACAGCTCTGACACAAATACTTATCCTACCAGACAAACCATCAAGGGTCTTTTCATAGTCCCCAAATCCAGAACAAATTCAAGAAAACATACAATATTATATAGAGCCCTTATTGCATGGAACTTCCTTCAAAATCATATTGCTCAAATAAACAGCAAACCTGGTTTCAAAAAACATATAAAGCAACACCTCCCGGCACAACGCCTCTACCCTATTTGACCTAGATCGCTTTGTTGTAATGCCATTGATATGTAGGCTACGTGCGCCTTTTTAAAAAGGTATGTAGTTCTATCCTTGAGCTGTTCTTGTCTAATGATGTTCTGTATTATGTCATTCTGTATTACGTGTCATGTTTTGTGTGGACCCCAGGAAGAGTAGCTGCTGCTTTTTGTAACAGCTAATGGGGATCCTAATAAAATACCAAATACCACAGTTAGAGACTGTGGCTTCCAAGGCACCATAGAGAGATTAAGAAGAAGGATATGACTTGGAAGATGACATATAAAGGACAGGGAACTGCACTTGGGACCCAGGGGTTTATCCAATTCACTACGTTGCATTCACTGTGTCCCTGAACAGGGATGCCCCCAGGGAAACCGTTAATAGTATGACCATTGTTCCCTGCTACATCTAATTCCCACCGCAAAAGAAGCTACAGTGAGCTCCAAAAGTATTGGGAAAGTGAATTTTGTTTTGCTGTTATGGTTCTGTACTCCAGCACTTTGGATTTTGGATTTTAAATGATACAATAGCTTTGAGGATAAGTTAAAGTGCAGATTGCCAGCTTTAATTTGAAGGTATCCATTTTGGGTGAACTTACAACACTTTTTGTACATAGTCCCCCCATTTTAGGGGACCAAAAGTAATGGGACAAATTCACTTATATGTGTATTAAAGTAGTCAAATGTTTCGTATTTGGTCCCATATTCCTAGCACGCAATGATTACATCAACTACACAATTGATGGATGCATTTGCTGTTAGTTTTGGTTGTGTTTTAGATCATTTTGTGCCCAATAGAAATCAATAGTAAATCATGTATTGTGTCCTTTTGGAGTCCCTTTCTTTGTAAATAAGAATAGAATATGTTTCTAAACACTTCCTGTGGATGCTACCACGATTACGGATAGTCATGAATGAATCGTGAGAATGTAACAGAAACACAAATGTCATACCCCCCAACAAATGCTAACCTCCCCTGTTATTGCAATGGTGAGATGTTAGTCTGTCTCGTGGGTATGACATTTGTGCGTCTGTAACTCTCTCACTCATCAGTACTCACAATTCATTCAGGACTATCGTAGTAGTTGTATCACTTCAAATTCATATGCTGGAGTACAGAGCCAAAACAACAAAACATTTGTCACTGTGCCATTACTTTTGGAGCTCAGTGTATGTGGTTTAACATCAACAGAGGGACAGAAATGAGAGCAAGAGCAGTAACAAGCAAAGGAATTGGTTTCCATGGGTATAAAGAACAGAGAGAGAGAGAGAGAGAGAGAGAGAGAGACAGTAGGAGAGAGAGAGAGTATGAGAGATATGGAGAGAGACAGAGAGAGTAGGAGAGAGAATAGGAGAGAGAGAGAGAGAGAGAGAGAGAGAGAGAGAGAGAGAGAGAGAGAGAGAGAGAGAGAGAGAGAGAGAGAGAGAGACAGTGAGAGAGAGAGAGAGAGAGAGAGAGAGAGAGAGAGAGAGAGAGAGAGAGAGAGAGAGAGAGAGAGAGAGAGAGAGAGAGAGAGAGAGAGAGAGAGAGGAGAAAGTGTGTGGGAGTGTTGACAGATGAGTGACTTCATAAGGGGTGGACACAGGGGATGGAGGATACAGTAGTAAAGGTAGAGAAACAGAAAAATGGAGGGGGGTGCTAGAGGGAGCTGGGTGAGGAGTCAATACACTTCTGTAATTACACCTGCTCAACTACTTACAAAGCTGTGTGCCCATGCACTTCTTCAAACACAGCATACTCAGATGAACGCACGCACACGGACACACACACACACACGGTACCTCCAGGATCTCCAAGGTGATCTGCTTCCCCCTCCTAATATAGAAACTCCCATTTCAATCCAATTTGCACACAAATGAAATCATTAAAAGGCTGCCTCCCTAGAGAGACTTGTGTCCTCCAGGTTATTAACTTATCTCTAAAAAACACAAGGCTCAATCCCTGACGGAATCCACTTTCTTTGTGTGTCATGATACACTGTGTGAGCATGGGGTGCTAATTGACAGCATGCATGCCAGTCGATTTGTGCCTATACAGTAGGGGAGTATGAGAGGGCGAGAGAGGAGTGTGTGTGTGTGTGTGTGTGTGTGTGTGTGTGTGTGTGTGTGTGTGTGTGTGTGTGTGTGTGTGTGTGTGTGTGTGTGTGTGTGTGTGTGTGTGTGTGTGTGTGTGTGTGTGTGTGTGTGTGTGTGTGTGTGTGTGTGTGTGTGTGTGTCCAATGTCAGCCCCACAGGTGAGTGTGTATGGGAGAGTCAGCGGCGGACAAAGGAGAGGAAAGCACAAAGGAGGAGTAGAGAAAGCGATTGAAAGAGAGGGAGCGACCCAAATGAAAGAACGCTCCAAGTGAGCTCTCTGTCCTCCCCTCTCCTCTCATAACCCCTTGGTGACTGGGCCAGCCTGACTACCCACACAACGCCAATGCACAGGTAAACCCGTGGTGTGTGTGTGTGTGTGTGTGTGTGTGTGTGTGTGTGTGTGTGTGTGTGTGTGTGTGTGTGTGTGTGTGTGTGTGTGTGTGTGTGTGTGTGTGTGTGTGTGTGTGTGTGTGTGTGTGTGTGTGTGTGTGTGTGTGTGTGTGTGTGTGTGTGTGTGTGTGTGTATTAGAACCAACCTAGAACACAGTAGAGTACTGGCTGAATGACATGTGCGTAAATTCTCTACTTTGCATGTTTGACAGCAGGGCCATTTTTAGTTTGATATATTTAGACGTTTTAACCACTAACTCTCACGAACTCTTAGTTAACAAATAGTAGTAATTCCTCAACAGTTCTGTGGATATATGCCTCTTTTGTCCGTTCTAGCGTGGCCATCTATTGACAACCCTGAGAACCCTAGTTTGGGAACTATGAGACATATTTCAACTATGACCTTTGACTGCTGACGGTTCCTGGTACTACAGCCCTCACAAGACTGGCCCATATTCACGAGGTTAGTCGTGTAAACAGTATGTGTGGCACGGAAGGTCTTTCACTCTACAACCTGAACATACAACACAATACTGTACAAGCATGTCTTTTTAAGTAAACTTTATGAACAAATAAGGCAAGTGGTGGGAGCGAATGAAGAAAGAAAAGAAAGAGAGTGAAAAAAGTGGTATTATTACAGATGATATGGTTACCGAAACACACACACCACACACACATACACGCACGCACTCTGAACGCGAGTCCCGACAGCTGAGAGCTCTCTCCCTCTGGCAGTGAACCTGACCTGGAATCAGATTTAGGGGCTTTAACACTTGAGGTCAGGATTATGAATGATTGACCTAAGATTGGCCTAAGATGAAGAGACGGGGACCACAGCCCGTTCCGTTCTTTTTAATGGCGTTTGTTTAGTGCCTATCACAAAGTCATTTGTCACAGGACTCTTAACAAAAGACTGAGCCCAAGCCCTTCCTCTAAAGCCAGCCCAAGGCAACAACAGCACGATGGGAGAAGTTGTTGGGAGTAGACAGCAAAGCAGGCCACTTAAACAGTTCGGTGTACATCATACTGTAACATTGATGTCAACGGGAGCCTGAAAGTTCAAGTCAGGCAGAGCAGATCTAGAGATATGATTCTTAACTGACTTGCCTAGTTAAATAAAGGTTTAAATACAAATACAAATACATTTGAGAGGAACAAGACTTTAGAGTGATTATAATGCACCTTTGTCTAAGAGCTGCCTGGCAACTCCTTCTGGTGTACCGCCTATTCACTCCTTCCATTCATTCAGAAACAGTGTAGGTTTCCTCTGCCACATAGACAACGACAAAAAGACAAACCCCACAGACCCCCCCCCCTCCACCAATCAGATATGAGGTTGGAAACAACAGCAGAGACCGTGCGACTTGAGAGAGACGACCTCACGGTTCTAAAATGCTTTGATATTTTATATCTGAACGGAAACGCCTTGGCTAAAACGTCCCAGACTGGGCCGCTAGCTGTCCCTGGACTTGGGAGTCAAACTGCAGCCAAATACTTCAGTCCATATGATTAGACAGTGAGGGGCTAGGAGACACATGTGCGCACACACACACACACACACACACACACACACACACACACACACACACACACACACACACACACACACACACACACACACACACACACACACACACACACACACACACACACACACACACACACACACACACACACACACACACACACACTTCCTTGAATAGATGAGTGGAGAGAAAGAGCAAGGGCAGGAGATAAAGAGAGCTCACCTTTCCTCATAATGACTGTGCTCACCTGTTCATCCCCCTCACCTGGGGCAGAGGGATCAGAATACTGCCTGAGCACCCCCCTCTGTCTCCCCCCCACGGCCTCTCCCCTACCTCCCAGAGATGGCCAGGTCTTTCGGAGCATGCAGTTGCATGGTTTGCTAACTATCTGTCTGATAGAACTCAGTGCACTCAATTTGATGGGCTTATGTCTGTTAAATTGTTTGTCTTGAATGGTGTGCCCCAAGGCTCTGTACTTGATTCTATCTTATTCACTATCTATATAAATTATTTAGACAAAAATGTCCAAAATGCACAACATAATTTTTATGCTGATGATACTGTTATTTACTGTTGTGCCTCGTCTCTTACAAAAGCTTTCCAGAACATGCAAACTTATTTTTATACTGTTCAACATACCTTGTGTCAATTGAAGCTTATCCTCAATACTGAGGAAACTAAACTAATGTTGTTTTCTAATGCAAGAAATAGACCTCTGAACTTTTCACCTATTACTACCTGTCAGGGCAAGGAGATTGAGGTTGTAACCTCATGTAAATATCTTGGAATTTTAATTGATGACGGCCTCTCTTTTAAATTGCATATTCAACAACTTACAAAAACATTGAAGCTGAAATTGGGATTTTATTTTAGGAATAAGGCCTGTTATCCTTTTGAAGTCAGAAGGAGGCTAGTATCAGCTACATGTATGCCTTTACTAGACTATGGGGATATTTTATATATGAATGCTTCCGCTCAGTGTTTGAGATCAATTGACACTCTTTACCATGGCACTTTGAGATTTATTTTAAACTGCAAAACCCTTACGCACCACTGCACTTTGTATACCACGGTTGGCTGGCCTTCTCTAGTCACTCGTAGGCTCAGTCACTGGTATACTTTTATTTACAAAGCCATTTTGGGTTTACTACCTTTTTATTTGTGCATTTTTATGTGGTGGGTACTCTCTTCGTTCGCTGGACTTTATCCTGCTAACTGTTCCAAATGTCCGAACTGAATTTGGTAAAAGGGCTTTTATGAACTCTGCGCCATCGTCTTGGAATGCCTTACAAAATACTTTTAATCTGGAAGTACTTGTCTGTCTGTAATTTTTTGTAATGACTTGGTGCTGCCTATCTTGGCCAGGGTGCTCTTGAAAAGAGATTTTAATCTCAATGAGCCCTTCCTGGTTAAATAAAGGTTCAATAAAAAATAAAGCCATCCCCATAGAGATGCTGGCCTGCCTCGGAGTCCCCCCCCCCCCTTCCCCTGCAGCCCAGCCCGCCCCACGGCCAGGGCCTGAAACTGATCCAGAGAAGACTTTCTGCTGGAGAATTTTCTCACACTCATACCTGCCACTCACACGCCTCCCCAACATGGAGGAGAGTCACTGACACGGACCGTGTATGAAGACACACTTCCACAGGCGAATGGACTGATACCGATTAACGTGAGGCGGATAAACGCGGAGGCGCTGCTTGCGTGCGCGCATGTGTTCCAGATGCCTGAAGCCAGGACACACAGACCTGTGCGCTCCAACACCAGACCAGCTGGTGAGCATGACCAGCCTTATTCCCGGTCCGCCTCTAAATCTCCACCAGGGCTTTGCACAATATTAAAAACATTATTACTAGGCAATATGAATATAATTACAACCATACCGTCAGCTCTCGTTCCCCGTTACTATAATACTTTCATTATGAATAACCATTCAACCTCACGGAGGAGGTCAGAAACGAAGCATTCCAGACCTTAATCAAATATAGACCGCTCGCATTGAGACAGCAAACGTTGAAATAAACAAACGCTCCCATCTCAGGAAGGAAGACAATGTGGATCAGTCGTCCTGTGTGTGCCAAGTCATCTAAAAGGGATACTCGCTGTGGCTCTGGCCCTGAAACGACTCGGGCAAACAGACATTAATTATAGTAAAAAAAACAAACAGGGAACTACTTCTAATGGGCGTGGATGAAGGGATGGAAGGAAGGAATGAAAGGATGGAAATGGGGTTGGGGGGGGGACTGCTCGTTGAGGACTTTAGTGCTTTCTACCACCAGCTAAAAGCTTTCACCCCCCTCCAGTTGTCTTTCCAGTCCCTTTCCAACCCCCCCCCCCCTAGCGAACATCTCAGGGCTTAGTAACAGTCAAATAGAACAACATATTTTTGAGCAGCAGCAATACACAAACCTATGTGAGCCAGAACCAACAGACTTGGACAGTCTTTGGTCGGGGGCTTTTCTATCCCCCCCTCAAGCCCTCCACTCAACCTCAAGGCTTCAAAATTACTCTTTAATTGTATTTGTTGTTTCTATTTTCCCCTCTTCCTGTATTGTTTGGGTCCTCCTTATGGGGGACGGAAGACGAGAAAGATAGAATTGGATTATCGATGGGTCTAATGTGCGATTAATAGGCCTGCTCTTTAATGAATACACGAGTCGTAGCCCCAGCCTGGACTCCGTATCTGATACAGACACAGGCAAGTCGATACACGAAGTCAGACAGAGAGGAGCGATATCAGGGACTTTAACGGAGAGAAGAAAAAAACGCAACAGGGAAGAGTTTAGGAGGAGAGAGAGAAAGGGATGGATAAAGAGAGACAGAAGGAGAATGAGGGAGAGAGAGAGAGAGGAGGGAGAAAGAGCATCATCTCAGCATCGCACCCAGTGCCCGTGTTTAGACGAGCAGAAAACTGCCACTAGCTTGAGCAAATAGAAGCAAAGCCTCTTGACTGAATGCTAAGAGCTAGTGTCAACACTGTCACAGGTCTCTGTGAGTGTTGACCTACTTGAACCGCAACATGTTTACCATGGTAACCACATTGTAGCTCCACTTCTATACTCACCGGCCAGGCGTATTTGAAGGGAATGACAATGTGTCCTGTAGTGACATCCCCTCCTCCTCCGCCTCCTCCCCCTCCTCCGTCGTGACCTCGATGACGGAGGGACTGGGTGTTGCCCCCCAGGACGGTGGTGCTGCCCACCCCGAAGGTGCAGGCTCCGGTGGGGACGACGCGGGCCTGGTACTCCTTGAGGCAGGCCTTGAAGAAGGTGTCACACTGGTCCCTGAGAGAGCAGCGCTGCCCCTCGGTGGCCTGGAGGTCACAACACTCTCCACTCTGCAGCACACCTTGGGGGTTCTGGAAGTGACGGATCTGCAGCTCAAACATCCCCACTGCACATACAGCCTGGAGAGGGGGGGGAGACAGGAGAGTTAGGATGAGGTATAACTCACACACACACACAGCCTGGAGAGAGAGGGAGACAGGAGAGTTAGGATGACATATAACTCACACACACACACACACAGCCTGGAGAGGGAGGGAGACAGGAGAGTTAGGATGAGGTATAACTCACACACACACATACACACACACAGCCTGGAGAGGGAGGGAGACAGGAGAGTTAGGATGAGGTATAACTCACACACACACAGCCTGGAGAGAGAATGCTGTTCATCGACTACAGCTCGGCATTCAACACCATAGTACCCTCCAAGCTCGTCATCAAGCTCGAGACCCTGGGTCTCGACCCCGCCCTGTGCAACTGGGTACTGGACTTCCTGACGGGCCGCCCCCAGGTGGTGAGGGTAGGCAACAACATCTCCTCCCCGCTGATCCTCAACACGGGGGCCCCACAAGGGTGCGTTCTGAGCCCTCTCCTGTACTCCCTGTTCACCCACGACTGCGTGGCCACGCACGCCTCCAACTCAATCATCAAGTTTGCGGACGACACAACAGTGGTAGGCTTGATTACCAACAACGACGAGACGGCCTACAGGGAGGAGGTGAGGGCCCTCGGAGTGTGGTGTCAGGAAAATAACCTCACACTCAACGTCAACAAAACTAAGGAGATGATTGTGGACTTCAGGAAACAGCAGAGGGAACACCCCCCTATCCACATCGATGGAACAGTAGTGGAGAGGGTAGCTAGTTTTAAGTTCCTCGGCATACACATCACAGACAAACTGAATTGGTCCACTCACACTGACAGCGTCGTGAAGAAGGCGCAGCAGCGCCTATTCAACCTCAGGAGGCTGAAGAAATTCGGCTTGTCACCAAAAGCACTCACAAACTTCTACAGATGCATAATCGAGAGCATCCTGGCGGGCTGTATCACCGCCTGGTACGGCAACTGCTCCACCCTCAACCGTAAGGCTCTCCAGAGGGTAGTGAGGACTGCACAACGCATCACCGGGGGCAAACTACCTGCCCTCCAGGACACCTACACCACCCGTTGTTACAGGAAGGCCATAAAGATCATCAAGGACATCAACCACCCGAACCACTGCCTGTTCACCCCGCTATCATCCAGAAGGCGAGGTCAGTACAGGTGCATCAAAGCTGGGACCGAGAGACTGAAAAACAGCTTCTATCTCAAGGCCATCAGACTGTTAAACAGCCACCACTAACACTGAGTGGCTGCTGCCAACACACTGTCATTGACACTGACCCAACTCCAGCCATTTTAATAATGGGAATTGATGGGAAATGATGTAAATATATCACTAGCCACTTTAAACAATGCTACCTTATATAATGTTACTTACCCTACATTATTCATCTCATATGCATATGTATATACTGTACTCTACATCATCGACTGCATCCTTATGTAACACATGTATCACTAGCCACTTTAACTATGCCACTTTGTTTACTTTGTCTACACACTCATCTCATATGTATATACTGTACTCGATACCATCTACTGTATGCTGCTCTGTACCATCACTCATTCATATATCCTTATGTACATGTTCCTTATCCCCTTACACTGTGTATAAGACAGCAGTTTTGGAATTGTTAGTTAGATTACTTGTTGGTTATCACTGCATTGTCGGAACTAGAAGCACAAGCATTTCGCTACACTCGCATTAACATCTGCTAACCATGTGTATGTGACAAATAAATTTTGATTTGATTTGATTTGATTTGAGGGAGACAGGAGAGTTAGGATGAGGTATAACACACACACACGCACAGCCTGGAGAGAGAGGGAGACAGGAGAGTTAGGATGAGGTATAACTCACACACACGCACACACACACAGAATCATATACACCACCCAAAGAGAGGGTGAATCTACGGAAACAAAAACAACTGGTTTGTTGAAAAAACGTTAATGAATGTGATGAATACACCTGATCAATGGGTGAAGTATAGCATTTCAACCCAGTGCTTTCCAGCAATGGGATTCTATCTCTCTCTCTCTCTCTCTCTCTCTCTCTCTCTCTCTCTCTCTCTCTCTCTCTCTCTCTCTCTCTCTCTCTCTCTCTCTCTCTCTCTCTCTCTCTCTCTCTCTCTCTCTCTCTCTCTCTCTCTCTCTCTCTCTCTCTCTCTCTCTCTCTCTCTCTCTCTCTCTCTCTCTCTCTCTCTCTCTCTCTCTCTCTCTCTCTCTCTCTCTCTCTCTCTCTCTCTCTCTCTCTCTCTCTCTCTCTCTACTGTCATCCTTTTCTAAGTGGTATAAAAAAAGAGGGTGATTGAGAAAGGAAAAACAACATTGATTCACACACCCCATCAATCAAATCCCTTCATCCCAATGGAGAGACACGCCCCCACTCCAGCAATCCCCTCTCTCTCTCCGTATCTGTCCATTTATCTCCCTCTATCTGTCTCCATCTTTCCCTCCTAGCTTATTTACCCTCCTCCCTCCCTCGCTCTCTTTATCTTCCTCTTTCACCTCTCCCCTCCCCTGTGTCATGCCCTTCCTACACCTCTCCATCTAGCGCCTTCCTTTCTTTCTTCTCCTGTATCAGTACCCCTCCCTTCTTTTCTCTCCCTCTCTCCCCAGTGGGACTCAGACACTGGGAACCTGGCCACGGTTTCTCGGTCCTTCTCCTCCACTTCCTCCTCTATCTGGGAACAGGCTGCAACTCTTTCCCTCTGCACCAGCTCTTCTTCTTTATATTTCTTCATTTCATCTCTCTGTCTCTCTCTTTCTCCCTCTCTCTGTCTCTCTCTTTCTCCCTCTCTCTGTCTCTCTCGTTCTCCATCTCTCTGTCTCTCTCTTTCTCCCTCTCTCTGTCTCTCTTGTTCTCCATCTCTCCCTCTCCCTTTTCCCAGAGCCTACAAAGCATATTCTTCTCAGCTGGGTGCAGAAGGGGACAGACAAGCTGGTAGAGCTAACAAGCCCCCCAGAGGGACAGGTGTGTGTTTGTGTATGTTGGTGTGTTGTATGGCAAGGAAATAATGGTTAGGATTTCCAACCACTATTAAAGCACAAACCACACACACACACACACACACACACACACACACACACACACACACACACACACACACACACACACACACACACACACACACACACACACACACACACACACACACACACACACACACACACACACACACATGTCACATGCACACACGTCACACACACACACACACACACACACACACACACACACACACACACACACACACACACACACACACACACACACACACACACACACACACACACACACACACACACACACACACACACACACACACGTCACACATACACAATGAAATTATGCAATAACGAATAACGGTGTAATAGTCTTGACAAAAGCCAGATAGAAGAATAGCTGGTAAGTCAGCCCATTGTGCTGTTGTATTGTGTCCCTCACCTGCCCCTGTCCCTGGGCTAGGGGGCTAAACTCTCCTACATCAAACAGCTTGTGGAGATACAGGCCCACTCATCACTCTGCATCCTCCTTTCTTCCTCTCCCCCCCCCCCCCCCCCTTTCTCAGCCATTCCGGGCATACCTGGGTTTCAGCGCTCCATCTGACCGCTCCAAGCCCTCAGCCTCGAGCATCACCGTGGAGAGCTGTGGTAATTAAGTCCCCAATGAACCCAAAAACAGGGTGAGACCAGGACCACAACCTGACCCTGGATGAACCCGGTTGGATTGTACACTTACTAACTCTATTGTTAAAACCTCTTAGATGTAATGGCAAAATAGACCTACCCGAAAGGAACTGCTATTCGTGTGTAATTACATGATTCTGACATGCCAAAACGTATTTTAAAGAAGACATCTGGGAGACGAGGAAATCATCAGAAGATTGGAGTTACATAGTTCAGAATACACAAAATCAAGCACACACGAAATAACCGTTTTCTTTTTTCATTTTAAAGTCATCTTTCATTGACAAGCTATAAGTGAATTGTTGATGCCCAGAGCTGGAAACACATCAGACGGCTTTCCACAACATGTGAGCAATATCAGAGAAAAAAAATGGGATTGATCGACCTAACAACTAGAAATGGACAGATGTTTTAGTGAGTGATGTCAGGTGTGGACACGGGACGTTTCCAAGTGTCGATACAACCTCTCCAAAGTGGCATATGTGTGTAAATTAGATCATTCCAGTGCTGTCACATATTTGCAATCCCTAAATGCTATTTGTTCAGTATGAAAACACATTTTCCATATCAATTACCATAACAACCTCACTCAAACATGGTGGTGTTATGAGGTATCCAGGGGACATTCAAGTGTCCTTTCAACCTCTCCAAAGTCTCCAAATGTGGTAATTACACTGTTTTTGCACGCACTGGATATGCCTGAAAAGGTATTGTTCACAATCAAATAAAATGAACTACATTTCTACAACACCAACCTCTCTCAAACATTGTGGTGGTGTCGGTGGACATTACAGGGGATATCCAAATGTGTTCATCATATTTTTCATGCGCAAAGATATAGTCACTCGGTCGATATTCGATATTCGTTGCCATTAAGTCATACATCATCAGATAACATTGGAAATAGGCTAGATTTGCTCCTACCAACCTAAGGATTATCATAACACCTTTGTCGCTATAGCTCAAGCACAGACCAAAAGGAAGCTTTACCGTGTAAAATGATGGCTGTTTGGTGAAAGCGTTGAGTAGAAGAAAAAAAGTACTCTCGGGGCTGGTGATCAAAAACGGTAGGTCACAGGTAGGCAAATAAGACATCCTCATGATCTGTGGAGTCCCGGTTTTTGGTGTGAATCAACGTATTTGGTCTTTATTTCGTTTGTGCTTCACAAAGCTAACCCGAATGTAGGTAACAGCCGTCTTGAAATTAGGTCTTTGGCTCGGCCTGCCCTTATACATTTGTATGCCCATATATGGTAGTAAGTCACACCAAAAATGTTAAGGCACAGATCAATAGCCAATATATTCAGCTTTCCGCAGATACCCTGATTTTGCAGATAGGGGCTACCGTTCTCATACCAGACTGAATTGAATTTTTAAAAATCAAATAGGGGGTTTAAGAGGTTTTAAACACTTAACTTTTAACACTGTTAAATATGGCACTATCTTGACTGTTCTGTAATAACATAGTAATATCAGAACAACATTATACACTGTATCAAACAACATTAATATATCATCCTGAATGCTCTTATCTGCATTGCACTGAATTTGACACATCCCCAGAGCTCTACTCTTACATGTTATAGTATCTTCAATGCTGAAATGGATGCAGTATATCAACTCTCCTGTGCTGATCCTACATTATAAATGTCCCACAGCACAGTAGAAAGGTCTGCATCATACTGCAGTAGGGGAAGGGATGTTATATTAGTGAAGAGCTTCAGAGCTGGGTGCAGAGATCCATGTGGATCATTCACATGCCCCAGCGCTACATGGCTGTGGCCGCTGGCCAACACACACACCCCAGTCCATGAGTCCACACACACACACACACACACACACGCACACATGTACGCACACACACACACACACATGGGCATCTCATTTCACATAAATGCACATACACACACACACAGAACGTTCTATCTTGCCTCTGCACTGAGGGCTGTGTCACTCCGCCAGTTGGGGGCCCTTTTAGGCCGACAACCATAGCCTGGGGGTGGGTATGGGAGGGGAAGAGTAGAGAACACATTCAGCCAGCGCTCTACCTCCAGGCTTTCCCTCTTGGTCTGTGTGAACTTGAACTTGAATGTGACAGGCCCATGTCCAATTTGACTGCAGGTGAATTGGTTTTCTATGTGGTCATAGTGGTTTGAGTGTTGTGTTTTTGAATCAAACTCATTATTACATAGTTATTACAACTATAAGGTAGCTTATAAGGTAGTTTCTCGGCATACACATCAGTGACAAACTCAAATGGTTCACCCATTCAGGAGGCTGAAGAAATTTGGCTTGGCACCTAAAACCCTTACAAACTTTTACAGATGCACAATTGAGAGCATCCTGTTAGGCGGTATCACCAGCTGGTACGGCAACTGCACCTCCCGCAACCACAGGGCTCTCCAGCGAGTGGTGTAGTCTGCCCAACGCATCACCGGGGGCAAACTACCTATCCCCCAGGACATCTTCAGCACCTGATGTCACAGGAAGGCCAAAAAGATAATCAAGGACAACAACCACTCGAGCCACTGCATGCACTCCGCTATCATCCAGAAGGCGAGGTCAATACAGGTGCATCAAAGCTATGACCGAGAGACAGAAAAACAGCTTCTATCTCAAGGCCATCAGACTGTTAAATAGCCATCACTAGCATATTAGAGGCTGATGCCTATATACATAGACTTGAAATAACTGGCCACTTTAATAAATGAAACACTAATCACTTGAATAATGTTTACATATTTTGCATTACTCATCTCATATGTATATACTGTATTAAATTCTACTGTATCTTAGTCTATGCCGCTCTGACATTGCTCGTCCATATATTTATATATTCATAATTCCACTTTTACTTAGATGTGTGTGTATTGAGTGTATTGTTGTGAAGTTGTTAGATGTGACTTTTTAGATATGACTGCACTGTTGGAGCTAGAAACACAAGCATTTCGCTACAGCCGCAATAACATCTGCTAAACACGTGTATGTGGAGGCGAAAGAAATGCACAGCTATTTAGGCGAGGTGCTGGCTGGCGACGTAGAACACTCGAGAAATGAAAGGAGAGCCGCACACTCGAGGAAGCTCAGATGCAATCATTTAATAAGACGCTGGTAAGACAAGACCGAACGGGTCAACACGTGTACGTGACCAATAAAATTTGATTTGATTTAGATGTATACTATGCTGGACTATTCCTGGTCGTCTGCAGAGCTTTTACATACTGTAGAGAGAGAGGATGGACTACATTGTGTGAAGAAATTAAGGGAGGCACTGACTGTAAGACACGTGAATAAACACACACACACACATTACAAGTACACCCACGCAACACACACACACACACAAACTGACCAACAATTCCCGTGAATCCCCTTTCATCGTGTGATCGTGTTCATAATATTCACAAGGTTGACTTGTGCGTGTACTGTAGTAGTAAACACATAGAAGACAGCCTTACTCCATCCACGGACACCATAACGTTTAGCTTGTTTATCTCCCATAAAGGATGTATTTTTACACCATTAGAGCCCACAGGAGACTGTGTTCAGAACATTTCCCTCTGCAGGTTCTGGTTTAAACAATGCACCTCGTGGATGGGTCTTCTAGCATTCTTCAACAGGAAAACAAATCAATTGCAGTGTAATAGTCTTCGAATGCCAATAGCAAACATTGGTGTAATGAAAGGTCATGCTTGGTGAAGGTTTGATCATGTAGCCTATAGAAGAAAGGACACGCCCATGGAGCAACAAGTGGATGACCAGACAATTAAGACGCACAACAACAGGTGGGCACCGCGCTATTAGAAGCAACTGTAGACATATTGACCAGAGAAACAGGGAAGTAGAATGTGGGCAAAATGATTGAATATGTGGGAAGAAAACACCGACTGTAAAAGTCAGGGCAGGTTTAAACAACGGCCAAAAATAGCGCTTAATCGGTGCGGCTTACCTGCGGCTGCAGAGCAAGGGCGATGAGAAAAATCACGGTCCACTGCTGTCTCCAGCGCCGATCTCTCCTCATCTCCGTCCTGGCGCAGCTCCTCTCACCTCCGCTGCAGCAATCAACCGGATTTCGTCCGTGCGCTCTTTCTCTCTCCATCTCAACGTCAAAGGATCGAGGACAAACAACGAGGCAGTATCCCCTCTTCTCTATAATATCCCTTTCTCGGCTATCTTTAAGCGCCAGTTCATCGTTTGGTACTAGGCTTGAGAGAAAGCATTATTGCCTAACTTGTATTGTTCCCCTTGTGGAGTTCCTCCTGCCTGCCCGCCCCGCCTCGACCCTTCTCCCCGGCTTCTCCCTCTTGGTGCGGTGTCAAGGGTGGGTCTCTCCTCAGAAGAAAAAAACACTCTCACTCCACCAGGTCGATCTTCACTCCACCTGCCGTTAAGAGGCTTTGAATGTCAGACCTGCTGGCTCCCTGACTTGAGCTCTCATCCCAATTACACTCTCCTTATGCGCAACGCACTCGCCCTTCAAACTAAACCCATAGGCATACACCCTTTCCTTCTTTGCGCCACGGACTCAAATTGATACCCAAATGAAATAGGATCTCCCTCTCTTCCAGTCCAGACTCTACTCTCTCTTGTTTATCCACTGCATGCTGCGTCCCTCACTCTTTCCGTAGGCTTTCCAACCCGGTGTGGTCACTTCGCTCAGGGCTACGGATCCGAATCACCCAGGTCCCGGGCAAGGCTCTGTGCGTATCGGCTGTGGGAAAGAACTCGGCGAACAAGGATGCCAGCCAGTGACGAGAGGCTGTGTGTGTGGGGGGCGAGGAGGGTGTGTCCTCAGGCAGGGGATATCCGTCTTCTCTTTTTATGTGCACGCGGTCTGTGCGCTTGCACCCCTGGACGGTTCCTATGGGTTCCCATCGTTGCTGGAATGCCTGTCCTCTCCTTTCTGTCTCTCACCATCTCGCAGAGCCATTAAACAAAGGAGTAGGTAGGTATTGATTATAATTATACTGTTTTAATTACCCTTGTAGAAAAGTGTAACTGCATGAGCAGGCTTTTGATAGCCTATAAAAAATGACCATCTTGAACCTCTTTTCAAATAATTTCTCTCGCCTATTTGACCATGAAATTAGATATTGTGTAATTCAACTAGACTCTGTAATAGAATAATGGGCCTAACCCCGGTTTCGGGCCTCGGTTAATCCGGTATAGATCAAAGCGCCGCTGTGCCAATTAAGTAGGCTATCGGCCACAGTCTGCACTGTCTGTAACTGTTCGGGAAAACTGAAATAGTTTCTATGGGACTACCTCAGCGCAATTAGGAGACCGCTTATTATGGTAGTGGAGAATGTATTTACTAACAGAATCCATTCAGGCCTGTGTGCAAAACAAATCGGAGAGAGAAGAAAATACATTAAAGTTTGAGAGTGGCCAAACGGGTGGCAAAGTATGTGGTGTTTATGCTGTGCTATTCTTACATAGCCGGACCGCAGCTGACGATTGGACGTTTAAAATCGTTTGATTATGAGTGTACACGAAAGGACATGACATCATTTCTTCCAGCTCTGGCCGTCTCGTGTCTGTGTGTGTCACTGCGTATGCGCATTTACAATTAAACCTGCCTGGACGACTACACAGATTCCACCGGTTCATTATACTGTCAACTGTAGTTGCCATATAGCCATAACAAAAGTGAACAAATCGTTTCCTCTAAAATGCAATTTTAAAAAATAAACTACAGCCTAGTTAAAATAAACTCTGTCAAAGCAACTCAAAATGTTATATGGTCACCTTCAATTTTGAGTTTATATCCAATTTAATTAAGCGTTTCATGCATTAGTGCCTTGACTTTGCCCTCTGTTTTTACATTATAATTTAGGTTAATGTAAAGGTTTATTGATTCCCAAATAGACAATAATGTTGTTGGGGTTTTTTTCAAATGAAAAACACAATGTTCTTGATGATAACCAAGTGTCTTGCTATTACATTTTGGGTTAGATTCACAGTGATTACACTAAACCTTGATTAAAAAGCAATGATCTTACTTTATGTATTACTATAATGTTATCTGCTTCATGCTTAACAATTATTTTAAAATGTTGTCCAAGACAACAGTTTTTTTCCTTTCATTTGGGCTATTGGCTTCACCCCATAAGACATTACGTCCCACCGATGGACAATACACAAAAGACAGTCAAATTGTACTGTTTAAACATAACTAATGACACTTTCAGAAGTTTCTGACCACTGTAAAAATTATTCAAAACATCCGTTCTAAACATCCGTAATGGATCCTCATTAAAGGATTTGAAGTGAAGCCTACTCGTTCCAATTGCAGGGACACAAAAGAGTCCTGTTTTTTTATTTTTTCGCCGCTACCTCCCTGAAGCAGGAGTGGATCATTTGTGTGCCTGCTACCTCCCTTGGATGTGGTAGCCACTGCGAAATCTAACCCTGATTCCCGTTACGCATGGTCAGCACAGAAACTCCCATTTAAAGTTGATAAGGC
Source organism: Oncorhynchus gorbuscha (assembly GCF_021184085.1). Classification (NCBI taxonomy): domain Eukaryota; kingdom Metazoa; phylum Chordata; class Actinopteri; order Salmoniformes; family Salmonidae; genus Oncorhynchus; species Oncorhynchus gorbuscha. The sequence continues at coordinate 33,958,331 of NC_060191.1, read as the reverse complement.
ACACATTCCAATGATAAGCCTGTGCCAAACGCGAGAGCACCCACCTCTGCATAGCCGCAGGAAGTAGGGGTGCTGAGAAATGCTGCAGTACCACCTCAAATAAATTATTTTAAATATTTGTTTAAATTCTCTCTCACAAAAGTAGTGCACTGTGCCTTTGCTAGTCCTGTATTAGCGGACCAATATACTGCCCAACCAAGCAAAAAGGCAGTAACTGCTCATAGCATGTAACTGAGAAAAATGGCTTTTATTTACCTTGGTTTCACAGTAACCCTATGCAGTTACTGCAAACATGACCCCTATTTTGTCCAAAACACAACACCAATAGAGGCAGGATACTTGTCCACATGATTAAGCTTGCATGTAATGTAGAAAAAATGACATTAACTCATTTTCGACCAAATGAGAAGTTACTGCCTTCTTGCTTGGCAGGGCAGTATAGCTGTCTGCATTGGACAAAAACATAAAAACAGTGATGGAGGACACCCAAGCTCACGTGTGGGCAACGAGTGGTAGGCCCCAAACAACCCACAGCTGAAGCCACTCAGGAGGTGTTGTATTGGAGAGTTTATGGAGTATAACCCCCCCCCCACGTAGGCCAATAGGTCAGGAGGAGTGACACTGGTAGGATAGGCAGAGAGGGACCAAGGGGATGGATGGTCTAATGCAGGCAGTGAGAACCAGGAATAGGAGCACCACAGCCAGCCCCCAATATCTGCCTGCACCATCACTGGGGCCAGGTAAAATAACTAGACTCTACCCAGAGGGCAGAGACAGATCCAGAGGTCGCCGGAGCAATGTTCACCTGCCAAGAGTGAGAAACCAGGTATGGGCAAATGAATACATAAATAATGCAATCAGAACCACTTAAAAGGATAAAAAATTGCAACAGAATACAGATTTATTTTATTAATTGGTTATGTCCCCTGGATTGACAGCTATTTCCTCTAGTGTGACACCAACTTCCTTTCACACCAAGCAAACAAAGCTGTCACACTGTTGGAAATCTCAGGCTGTATTATCCATTTTTGGGTCTTATTGTTTTTTGGGTCTTACAGTACAGCCACTCATTTGACAATACAGCCATCCACAACATGTTTCCATTGTTTTTTATACTTCAATTGTCAAAAAATATATATTGTTATATATACAGTACCAGTCAAATGTTTGGTCACATCTTCTCATTCAAGGGTTATTCTTTATTTTTACTATTTTCTACATTGTAGAATAATAGTGAAGACATCAAAACTATGAAATAACACATATGGAATCATGTAGTAACCAAAAAAGTGTTTCACAAATATATTTTATATTTGAGATTCTTCAAAGTAGCCACCCTTTGCCTTGATGACAGCTTTGCACACTCTTGGCATTCTCTCAACCAGCTTGGCCACTTTAATAAATGGAACACTAGTCACTTTAATAATGTCACTTTAAAAATGTTTACACGTCTTGCATTACTCATCTCATATGTATATACTGTATTCTCTACTATTCTACTATATCTAACAATGCTGACCACACCACTCGAGTGCCGTACACGAGAGTTGCAAAAGTTGGAAGTTTACATACACTTAGATTGGAGTCATTAAAACTAGTTTTCAACCACTCCACAAATTTCTTGTTAACAAACTGTAGTTTCGGCAAGTCGGTTAGGACATCTACTTTGTGCATGATATTGCTGCACTGTCGGAACTGTTGGAACTAGAAGCACAAGCATTTCGCTACACCCGCACCAACATCTGCTAAACACGCGTATGTGACCAATAAATTGGATTTGGTGTGCCATGCCCCAAAATCTCAAATTTGGACTCATCAGACCAAAGGACAGATTTCCACCGGTCTAATATACATTGCTTGTGTTTCTTGGCCCAAGCAAGTCTCTTCTTCTTATTGGTGTCCTTTAATAGTGGTTTGTTTGCAGCAATTAGACCATGAAGGCCTGATTCACGCAGTCTCCTCTGAACAGTCGATGTTGAGATGTGTCTGTTACTTTAACTCTGTGAAGCATTTATTTAGGCTGTCATTTCTGAGGCTTGTAATTCAAATGAAATTATCCTCTGCAGCAGAGGTATTTCTGGGTCTTCCTTTCCTGTGGAGGTCCTCATAAGAGCCAGTTTCAACATAGTGTTTGGTGGTTTTTGTGACTGCACTTCAAGAAACTTTCAAAGTTCTTGACATTTTCAGGATTGACTGACCTTCATGTCTTAAAGTAATGATGGACTGTCATTTCTCTTTGATTATTTAATCTGTTCTTGCCATAATATAGACTTGGTATTTTACCAAATAGGGCTATCTTCTGTATACCATCCCTAATTTCACACATCATAACTGATTGGCTAAAACGCACTAAGAAGGAATGAAATTTCACAAATTAACTTTTAACAAGGCACACCTGTTAATTGAAATGCATTCCAGTTGACTACCTCATGAAGTTGGTTGAGAGAATGCCAAGAGTGTACAAAGCTGCAAACAAGGCAAAGGGTGTCTACTTTGAAGAATCTCAAAAATAAAATGTATTTTGATTTGTTTAACACTTTTTTGGTTACTACTTAATTCCATATGTGTTATTTCTTAGTTTTGATGTCATCACTATTATTCTACAATGTATAAAATAGTAAAAATAAAGAAAAACCCTGGAATGGGTAGATGTGTCCAAACTTTTGACTGGTACTGTACATTCAAAAACTACCCTTTTATGACAATGGCAGATAAGTGCAATATTTTGCTAAATATTTCTTATAAAGCTTACAACCTGTTCATGCCATGTGCTCCAGCCATCTGTTCTGTACTTCCGTCTTGCAAGAGAACCCTCCCCGGTGCAATGGTGCCCAAATGCTGACTTGTTGTTAAATCACAGAATTGTGTCACACACCAAGTGGACATTACTTTTAGGGTCAAAATGTTATCAACCAGAACTATTTGGAAATGTCATGAATAGACTCTCTTGAAATATAACTAAAATGGTAACTGAAATGGTGAACGGAATGTTATTCATAAAAAAAAAAATGTTTTTACTTAAGTTCAATGTTCCAAAACCTTACATGGGACATTCACACCATTGGACAATTGTCAAATTTGGTTAAAAATAGTTAGAAAACAAATAATGCATGAATTTACAAATGATCCAAATGATCTTTTAGTATTATAGGCTATTGTAATTTTAGCCAATTTCATTTGTTATATTTGTGTTTGACATCATGGTAAAAAAAAGGGTGTCACGTTAACTACCCAAAGCATCCAGTTTCCTGTATGTGCATAAAGGTAGCGTTGTATGTAGCCATCTTGACGCTGAATACATTTTATACAAATGGATGAGAAGCAGAAAATGAAAGAGAAGTGTGGGTTGCGTCTTTTTGCATTTTGGCACTAGTTCCAGTAAATATTTTCCACTGTCCATCTAGTTCCTGTCCGCGCGTCCGTTGGAACCAAGACTACAGGACAATGTGTCCGCTTCATGCCTGAAATATAATGAGCCAATTTTAGTGACCCCAGTTCTCCCCCTCTCTTTCTCTCCCTTCTCTGTGAGAGCAGGGATGGACTTGTTGCTTACGCTGACGCCCCTGGCAACCAGTAGGCCTAGTATCTTTGTTGCCACGTGCTGCGCCACGACCCGTGGACAGAACAGAGGGCTCTTGAAGCGCTCTGTGCTCATTAGCATAGAGCAGCAGTGACCCCGAGACATGTGCTGAATTTGAATCATCCTCCCTCCCTCCCTCCAGAATGAAGCGTTCTGCAGGTCGTTTCTACATTATGTTGGCACCTGGTGAAGAGTGAAGGGCCTGTTGTTATCATCTACACTGCCAGCTGAATGTACAAAGTGACTCGGTCAATAATTGCTTTGAATACCCAACATTAGTGGTTGGGTGGTTGGTGCCATCTGATGGTGACCGTCTTAATGACACATACATAAGTAATGAGAGATCATCAAGGGGCCCTTGACTATCTACGACTTGAACCACATAGTCGTTCTAACTGATGATGTTTTAAGATATTTGATGGGCACAAATGAAGGATGTGTATATATAGGGTCCATGCATCATTGGAGGCTGTTTTCAACAGGATCTAGGCTATCCTTATAATAGGTCTCGTTGACGCTAAATGACCATTCAATTATCTCCATAGTCTACTTCACTTCAAAGCAATAACAAATGTGCACAATCACATTAGCCAGTTTACTGTGAAGTGTCAAAGCATGAGAACGGCCAGAGAGCTTTGAAGAGGGCCACAGCCACAGATAGATTTACTCTGGATAGTGAATGATGGCCAACCAATACTCCGCAATGACACAGCAAGCCCTACAGAGATGAGCAGTAGGCTTTGTGTGAAAGACCCTTCAACGGGACAGGAGTAGCCTACAGTAAACACCCCTTAAACATAAAAAGGTGATTTACTTCATTCAGGGTTAGCTTAAACTGTTGTTGTCTTTGGAATGCTATTGATGTTCTGATCTTAATATACGTAGATGTGCTTGGAGATGTCCCACGCAGATGGCGGATAAGTTGCCTCAGTTCCCCGGCTGAAAGATCCCAGTGTAGTGAATAGGGAGTGGCATGTCGCCAAGAGCATGGGACACTGACACACACACACACACACACACACACACACACACACACACACACACACACACACACACACACACACACACACACACACACACACACACACACACACACACACACACACACACACACACACACACACACACACACACACACACACACACACACACACACACACACACACAGTGCCCGAGCGGCTAAGGTCAGCGCTTTCTCAAGGCAAAATAAGGGAGTGTGGAAAAGCTTGGGAAACTGCAGAAGAATAAGCATTTTGTGTACACTGAAGAGCTGACCGAGAGACAATTATTCAGGGAACAGTGGAAGTCGACAACAGGAGGCCCTTGTTTGCACTGGATACGGTTGATGGAACAGGCCTAAATTAACCCTTTCAAGCTTAATTCACAAGTCGCTCTGCTCTCCCTTCTTAAATCCATTTGGAGAGGGGAAGGTGCTCCTTCTTGACTAGCAATTACACTCCACTATCTTTTTAAGGGCCTGCTCTGGCTAAACCAGGGAAAAAAATCATGGGTCCACCAATTCTAACTCATGAATAAACAAACTTGGGTAACTGATATGGTTCATAACCATAAATGTGTCATAAGCACAGGTAAAACAGTGTGGTTGATGTTGCCTTGGAATGATCTAAAATTGAACTACAAGCACTTAAGACGCTTTATGAACTACACACTTTTGAACAGCTACCGTTAAAGATAGAGAGCAGTGAAACATTTATAGTTTTGCGGGAGCAAAGCTGTCCTGGAAAGAAAACAAATTATTTATTGACAGTAGGACACCAGTACAAAGCCAGTGACCACCGGTGTGCTAAAAAGACCCCTTAAAGGCCCTGTCTGGCTAGCTCCCAGTGCTATGAATTAATAGTGTTTAATTAGGGGTTCACCAATTATTATTATCTGAAATCTCAATTGTTTTGACACGGTCAAATAACCAAAGCATAGATTGGTAACCTTTTAGAGGCCATGAGCAACTTCGTCAAAAAGAATGGAACCGAAACAGACTATTATCAATTCACTTTTTGACTATGTAACGCTAATGCTTAAAAGAATCATAAAGAATCATCTTCTCATGGACTGAAAGTTAGATTCACTCCAAATGTGGTCTTTGGACACAATAGTCCCTAAAGAGTTTGAAAAAAATAATGTGATTTTGGAATAAGTGGGGCACTTTGTTCATTTCCATCTTCTGTTCCATCTTTTGACATCTATCCAACATAGATCTAGTTTTGTCCCATAGGAAAAAAATATGGTGGATCTAAATGTTTTTCCTCATAATCCTGGACTATCAGACCAACATCTTATTACATTTGCAATCGCAACAAATAATCTGCTCAGACCCCAACTAAGGATTATCAAAAGTCACGCTATAAATTCTCAGACAACCTAAAAATTCCTAGATGCCCTTTCAGACGCCATCCACCTACCCAAGGACATTGGAGTACAAAAATCAGTTAACCACCTAACCGAGGATCTAAACTTTGCCTTGCGTAACACCCTAGATGCAGTCGCACATCTAAAAACAAAAAACATTTGTCACAAGAAACAAACTCCCTGGTAAACAGAAAACACCCGAGCTCTAAAGCAAGCTTCCAGAAAATTGGAACTGAAATGGCGCTCCACCAAACTGGAAGTCTTACGACAAGCTTGGAAAGACAGTATCGTGCAATATTGAAAAGCCCTCACTGCTGCTCGATCAAACAGCATTTAGTTTTGATACTGTCGCAAAACGGACTAAAAAGAAGCATTCCCCAAGTGTGGATGGCCTTCACTTCAGCAGAGATGAGTTCATGAACTTCTTTGACGAAAAGATAATGATCATTAGAAAGCAAATTACAGACTCCTCTTTGAATATTTCTCTAAAACTCAGTTGTCCTGAGTCTGCACAGAACTGCCAGGACCTAGGATCAATGGAAACACTCAAGTGTTTAATATCCGTATCTCTCCACACATTCACGAAAATAATCATGGCCTCTAAACCTTCCAGCTGCCTACGGGAACCTGTTCCAGCTGCCTACTGGAACCTGTTCCAGCTAAACTACTGAAAGAGCTACATCCTGTGCTTGGCCCTCCTATGTTGAACATTATAAACGGCTCCCTGTCCTCTGGATGTGTACCAAACTCACTAAAAGTGGCAGTAATAAAGCCTATCCTGAAAAAGCCCAACCTTGACCTGGAAAATAAAAATATATATTGTCCTACGGTACACTGAATCTCCTATTCCTCTCAAACATTTGAGAAAAAGCTGTTGCACAACAACTCACTGCCTTCCTGATGACGAATAATATACACGAGACACTCCAGTCTGGTTTTAGACCTCATAGTACTGAGACCACACTCGTGAAGGTAGTAAATTACCTTCTTCTGGCATCAGACCAAGGCTGTGCATCTGTCCTACTTCTCTTCGACCTTAGTGCCTCTTTTGACACCATCGATCACCACATTCTTTTGGTGAGATTGGAAACCCTAATTGGTCGACACGGACAAGTTCTTGCCTGGTTTAGATCTCACCTGTCGGAAAAATATACGTTTGTCTCTGTGGATGGTTTGTCCTCTGACAAATCAAAGGTAAGTTTTGTTATTCGTCAAGGTTCAGTGTTAGGGCCACTATTGTTTTCACTGTATATTCTATGTCAACTGTCACTGCTATGCAGACGACACACAGCTGTACATTTCGATGAAACATGGGGGAGTCCCAAAATTGTCTACCTTGAAAGCCTGTGTTTCAGACATAAGGAAGCGGACGGCGACAAATGTTTTCATTTTAAACTCGGAGAAAACAGAGATGCTAGTTTTAGGGCCCAAGAAACAAAGAGATGTGTTGTTTGATCTGACAATTAATCTTGACGGTTGTAGAGTCATCCCAAACAAAACTGTGAAGGACCTTGGCATTACTCTTGACCCCGATCTCTCTTTTGACGAACATCCCAAAAATGTTTCAAGGGCATGCTTTTGTCACTTCTAGATTAGGCTACAGCAATGGTCTACTCTCCGGCTACATGGATAAATCACAAAATAAACTTCAGTTAGTACTAAATAAGGCTGCTAGAATCTTGACTAGAACTATGTGATCATTATACTCCAGAGCTACCCTCTCTACACTCTACGCAGACTCGGGCTCTACCTTTAAGTCTTTACTGAAGATTCATCTCGAACTATCCTGTCTCTGCCTGGCCGGGCTCCCCTCTCTCCACTGGGATTCTCTGCCTCTGACCCTATTATGAGCGCTGAGTCACTGGCTTACTAGTGCTCTCCCATGCCGTCCCTAGGAGGTGTGCGTCACGTGATGACAGGATTTTTTCGCTATACTCGACTTGAGTGGGATGAGTCATTGACGTGATCTTCCTGTCTGGTTTTGCTCCCCCTCAGGCTTGTGTGGCGAGGAAAATCTTTGTGGGCAATACTCAGCCTTGTCACAGGTAGTAAGTTGGTGGTCTGTTGTTGATATCTTCAGTATCTACGCTGCAATAGTCTACGTGCTGGGGGCTAAGGTCAGTCTGTCCTATTTGGTGTAATTCTCTTGTCTGATCTGGTGTCCTGTGTGATCTTAAGTACTGTATGCTTCCTCTAATTCTCCTCTCTCTCTCTCTCTCTCTCTCTCTCTCTCTCTCTCTCTCTCTCTCTCTCTCTCTCTCTCTCTCTCTCTCTCTCTCTCTCTCTCTCTCTCTTTCTCCCTCTCTACCACACCTACTGTCTTGACCTCTGAATGTTCAGCTATGAAAGGTCAACTGACATTTACTCCTAAGGTGCTGACCTGTTGCACCCTCAACAACCACTGTGATTATTATTTCACCCTGCAAGTCCTCTATAAACGTTTGAACATCTTGAAGAACGATCTGGCCTTAATGGCCATGTACTCTTATCTGGTGTCCTGTATGTTCCCTCTAATTCTCCCATCTCTCTCTCCCCCTCTCTCTCTCTCTCCCTCTATTCCGCACCTGCTGTTCTGACCTCTAAATGGTTGGCTATGACAAGCCAACTGACATTTACACCTGAGATGCTGGTCATCTATGAACATTTGAAAATCTTGAAGAACGATCTGGCCTTAATGGCCATGTACTCTTATAATCTCCATCCGGCACAGCCAGAAGAGGACTGGCCACCCCTCAGAGCCTGGTTGCTCTCTCGGTTTCTTCCTATGTTCCTGCCTTTCTAGGGAGTTTTTCCTAGCCACCATGCTTCTACACCTGCATTGCTTGCTCTTTGGGGTTTTAGGATGGGTTTCTGTATCAGCACTTTGTAACATCTGCTGAAAAATACATTTGATTGATTTGATCGATATACTGTAAGCCCGACACAAGATACATTTCTGAAATCCTCAAGATGTTTCCTAATCACACAAAAAAGCTAATGTTAACATATTCACATTAGGCATGTCACACCTATTTGTGTACACTGAGTCAAAACCATATTTTCAGAATGCATTTGGTAGACTGGGATAGCAGGTTTGATAAACTGGGACACCATTATTATATTCCTAAATGTACCCAAATGACAATTAACTTTTGTGTGATATGGACACATCTGAGTATTTCAGAAATCTATCATGTTTTGGGCTAATACAGTACCTTCAGAAAATATTCATAGCGCTTGACTTTTTCCACATTTTGTTTTGTTACAGCCTGAATTAAAAATGGATTCAATTTATATGTTGTGTCACTGATCTACACACAATAGTCCATAATGTCAAAGTGGAATTAGCTACAGTACCAGTCAAAAGTTTGGACACACCAACTCATTCAAGGGTTTTTTCTTTTTTTAAACTATTTTCTACATTGTACAATAATAGTGAAGACATCAAAACTATGAAATAACACATCTGGAATCATGTAGTAACCAAAAAAGTGTTTAACAAATCTAAATATATTTGAGATTCTTCAAAGTAGCCACAAGCTTCACGAGGAATGCTTTTCCAACGGTCTTGAAGGAGTTCCCACATATGCTGAGCACTTGTTGGCTGCTTTTCCTTCACTCTGCAGTCCAACTCATCCCAAACCATCTCAATTTGGTTGAGGTCGGGTGATTGTAGAGGCCAGGTCATCTGATGCAGCACCCCATCACTCTCCTTCTTGGTCAAATAGCCATTATAGAGGCTTGAGGTGTGTTTTGGGTCATTGTCCTGTTGAAAAACAAATGATAGTCCCACTAACTGCAAACCAGATGGAATGGTGTATCGCTGCAGAAAGATGTGGTAGCCAGTCTGGTTAAGTGTGCCTTGAATTCTAAATAAATCACAGACAGTGTCACCAGCAAATCACTCCCACACCATCACACCTCCTCCCCCATGCTTCATGGTGGGAACCACACATGCAGAGATCATCCGTTCACCTACTCTGCGTCTCACAGATGCATCAAATACAGGTGTGCCAAGCTTGTAACGTCAAACAAAAATCTCAAATTTGGACTCATCAGACCAAAGGACAGATTTCCACCTGTCTAATATCCATTGCTCGTGTTTCTTGGCCCAAGCAAGCCTCTTCTTATTGGTGTCCTCTAATAGTGGTTTGTTCGCAGCAATTTGACCATGAAGGACTGATTCACGCAGTCTTCTCTGAACAGTTGATGTTGAGATGTGTCTGTTACTTTAACTCTGTGAAGCATTTATTTGGGCTGCAATTTCTGAGGCTGGCAACTCTAATGAACTTATCTGTCACGTCCTGACCTTAGTTCCTTTTTTTATGTCTCTATTTTAGGTTGGTCAGGGTGTGATTTGTTTGTATTTCTATGTGTTTGGCCTGGTCTGGTTCCCAATCAGAGGCAGCTGTCAATCATTGTTTCTGATTGAGAACCATACTTACCAGGCAGCCTGGTTTCACCCTTGAGTTGTGGGTAGTTGTTTTCTGTTTCGTATCTGTACCAGACAGAACTGTTTCGGTTTCGTTCGTTTGCGTTGTTGTTTTTGTATTTTCTTCAGTGTTCTATTAAAATAATTCTGAACATGTACCACGCTGCACCTTGGTCCTCGCCTTCTTCCACCTACGACGATCGTTGCATTATCCTCTGCAGCAGAGGTAACTCTGGGTCTTTCTTTCCTGTGGTGGTCCTCATGAGAGCCAGTTTCATCATAATGAAGAAACAGTTTTTTCCCACATTGACTGACCTTCATGTCTTAAAGTAATGATTGAGTGTTGTTTCTCTTTGCTTATTTGAGCTGTTTTTGACATAATATGGAGTTGGTCTTTTACGAAATGGGTCTATCTTCTGTATACCAACCCTACCTTGTCACAACACAACAGATTGACTAAAACACATTAAGAAGGAAATAAATTCCACAAATAAACTTTTAATAAGGCACACCTGTTAATTCAAATGTATTCCAGGTGAATGAATACCTCATGAAGCTGGTTGAGAGAATGCCAAGAGTGTGCAAAGCTGCCATCAAGGGAAATAGTGGCTACTTTGAAGAATCTCAAATATAAAATATATTTTGATTTGTTTAACACTATTTTGGTTACTACATGATTACATATGTGTTATTTCAGTTTTGATGTCCAAACTTTTGACTGGTACTGTATATATATATAATATATGTCCTTGAGTGGTTGAGCCAGAGCCTTGAACCTGATCGAACATCTCTGGAGAGACCTGAAAATAGCTGTGCAGCAACGCTCCCCATCCAAGCTGACAGAGAAGAATGGGAGAAACTCCCCAAATACAGGTGTGCCAGGCTTGTAGCATTGAGGCTGTATGGTGCCAACGGTGCTTCAACAAAGTACTGAGTAAAGGGTCTGAATACTTTGGTAAATGTTATTTTTTTATAAACTAGCAAGCATTTTTTTAAACCTGTTTTTGCTTTGTCATTATGGGGTATAGATTGATGTGTAGATTGATGAGGGAAAAAAACAACTTAATCAATTTTATAATAAGGCTGTAACGTAAGAAAATGTGGAAAAAGTCAAGAGGTCTGAATATTTTAGTAGATGCATATTAGCACATATGCTAAAATGCTAAAATAAAATACTTTAAAATACTTATTCTCCTGACCCAAATAACACCAAATTGAAATGTAGGCCCAAGGTACATGTCTTAACTTAGTTTGAGAAAAACTAAGGGATTGGTCAAAAGATGGCTGAGTTAATGACAAATCAAAAATCAGATTTCACATGTCCATTGAAACCACTGTAAATCCACTTCCCAGGGCCCTATATCAACTTGAAACTTGCAATCACTAGCACGATGAACCACCCTGAATAAAGGTATTGATATAAAAAAAGGGGAAACTATTAACAACTCATTCTTTGCATATGTAACGCTAATGGTCAAAATCATCTGCAATCATCTTCTCCTCATGAACCATACTTCAGATCCACTCCAGATGTTGTATTTAAACTCATTACATCAGTCTTTAATGGTTTATATATTTTTTGCTGCACTCAAACATGACTGCAGTTATTTTATGCTAATGCTAAAATAACTGTTTTATTTTTTATTCTCATGACCCATAAATCAGATTGACTCCAGATGTAGTATATAAACTGAATTGAGAATGATTAGTTGTTGCATTCAAATTTGGCCACGGCACACCACAAGGTAGCACCATATAGGGCTATAAGGGGTGAACCGATGGACATGAGGCCATGACATTTGGAGTGTAAAACATATGTATATGCGTTTAGAAGATTACCTGCGGCGTTCAAAGATAACCAACCTACAGCACTGGACTAAAATGCATATGTGTTGTCCTTGTAGAATTGAGATAAACACGGTCATGCTTTCACTCATTGCACGTACAGGAAGAAGGTTCGTACGTGATAAAGTGTTTTCTTTGTTATCCAACTGTTCTTCTGTCCTTTCTGTCATCCTGTGAACCCAAATCATTGCTTTCTTCTTATCAAGACCTTTCAGATCAGCGGTCATTAAAGGCATAATACGACGTTTTGGCAACTAAGACATTTTTTCGACATACCCAGAGTCAAATGAACTTGATGAGGACCACAATGGAAATAATTCTCTGGGCTTCATTGTGTTTTTATCCTCGATAATGTTTAAACGTGTGTAATGTTGTCTCTGGCTGGAAGTCTACTGCTTTTAATTGTGTAATAAACTCCCATCAATCATTTTTATGTCACTGAATGCTAGTTTGTAGAAAGTTGAAGGTCGTTTCTGGAGCCAAGGCTAATAGTGTTAGCACACTACTGGAAGTCTACAAGAACAGCTAGCAGTAGCTCTAGAAGCGACCTTCAACTTCCTTCAAACATAAAAATGGTATCCATAAGTTCATCTGACTTCATCTGCGAAGGTGCATAAAGTTGGCAGCTCCCATGTATTTACCACAAATGCCTAATTTGCTAAGTTTGCCGTAGTGTACAATGCTCTCAGTTACTCTTTTTTATTTATTTTATATTGGCATTAGCACAGTGTACATGTTCCCAATTCTAACTCCAAGACAGCGGCAATTTGAAAAAATGAAAAAGTAGTTTGTGCTGATTTATCGGCTCACAATCCCACCAACTCACAGACACAATCAATGCTAAAGACATTCAAAGAGGAAACGTCTTAAATTAAATCTCCAAAACGTCTTCAAACGAAGTGAGCACAAAGGGAAAATAGCATTGATGAAATGGGCCATCCAGGCATTCCTGTCCGATTCATGCTCGGAATTAGATGAAACTGCAGTGGCTGAGGCAAGAAAGGGCAGAGAGTGAGTCAGCAATGATGATTTGCGTGGTAGCACAGAGCCATTTGATTATGACACAACGCTCCAGAAAGAAATCGCATTACTTTATAGGTTATAATAATCAAATGGAAACGTTATCCCAAATTGTTTTAATTGATAGCAGAATTATCAAGGGGAGTGCACAAACTCAAGTTCTTGCAAAAGTGTAGACAAGAGGTCAAATCAAAGTTTGGACTACAGTCCCACCAGTCCGCCTACTGCAACATGTTGGGAAAAGCATAATATTTCTCACTGCATTAGTTAGTTAGACACACAGAGGACACAACATTGTATCTGTCCCATTATAGTGTCTGTGAGAACATGGGCATCGACATTTTGATGTAGTCTATCTTCTTCTACTACTACTTCTATGAGATGGTAAACAAACTGAAAGGGTACATATTGCCAGCTGGAGTGGGATGTTTGAACAGGTATGAAGCCACGGTTGGCAATTTACTGCCACCTGCAATTACGGAAGGTTTGCTCACAAGTATAATTCATTGGCTGATCCATAGAGATGGAAAGAGGCCTCATTATATTATTATTATCTGTGCCATTGTAGTGTCTGTGACAGCCTGAAAGGCGCTGCACATATCCTATCTCCATTTTGAAGTAGTCAATCAGCCAATGAAGTTGGAAGTCCCACCCAGTTGACTACATTCAAATGGTGGAAGCCTTCAATGGCACTAGAGGCCTTGATTATTCTCTATAGGCTGATCCCTCCTGATAACCTGGATAAAATGTTATCCTTCCTTAACCCATAGGAAGGCCCACCCAGTTCACTACAAAAATGGTGAAAGACCTCAATGGCACTGCCCATGCTGAAACTGGCTTTTGGCACGAGAGTCCATCATTCAATGTGGTTACAGACACGCCATGGAAAACTCTGATAAACACTGCCCTCATCAGGGTGTTAATCATCATTGCAGCAATAGTTGTGGTTTTGATACTGAAACAATGGTTCAGTGAAAGATGTTCATGAAGTTACAGTAGGCCGTTTGAAATAACTATATATATAATTACATCAGTATCATCTAGAGACATTACTGTGCAAGAACCCATATCTGGGGCCATGTGTAACAAACATCTCAGAATAAGTGTTCGGAACTAAGACCAGGGACTGTATCCACAAAGCATATTAGAGTAGGAGTGCTGATCTAGGATCGGTCCATATAATCATATTCATGATCGAGAAGGAAAACCTCCAGATCAGCACTCCTACCCAGATGCTTTTGTGGATAGCGGCCCAGGTCCCTCTTCTCCATGTAATATTAAATTGTGCTCGGGAAGGAAAGGCTTAAATCACAAGACAAGTTGGCTGACATTACAAAAAAGATGCGTGCGTTGGAGCCGGCAGACATGGTTATGATTTTGAACAGTCAGCTAGCAACAATGAGACGCTGCCATGTAGGGAATCGTAGGTGGCTCATTTCAGTTGGTTTGGAGGCTTTATAATATACAACATTTGCTAGTTCACCAACAACGTATTTGCGAGAAGTGCTCATTGAGCAAAATGTATTTGTTTTCAATAAACATTGACACAATATATAGTTGTCAATCTAAGCCAACCCGGCCCGGTTTGCTCTATAGTTTTGTTTACAATACAGCCCCTGTCGTCTCCCCAGACATAAAAGCAGAAATCACCCACAGGATTAGTCATTAGAAAAGGCATGTTTTAATCAAACAGAAACGCTCCAGGTACAATGTCTGGGTGAAACAGACCCCGGGTGCAATGCTTTTACAACATACAAACAGTAAAAATGTAAATATACTTACATACCAACACCAGCTATTATCCTCAAAGAATGGGTGCAGAAACTGACTAAATTAAAAAAAAATCTCAACCAGAGCTATGGATACGCAAATGTCAGCTAACTGTCCTGTTAACACCAAATCACTATACCAATATTCTCCTTACAAGTTATCATTTGAGCCTAGCGCCAGCATTGCAATCATCAAAATGCTGACCTGTCTACACCTGTGCTCTAAACCGTCGGTACCCTACAATCAGACACAAGGCAAGTCATCTCCAGTTATTCTGTGTGTGTGTGTGTGTGGACAAGTAACGCATTGCGCCTTCTTGGCAAAGGACAGGTTAGTAGTCAGCTCTGTGCTGGTATAGTGTACGGTGAGGAGGTCTCTCTGGTGTGTGTGTGAGATTGTAAACCATTTAAGAGATATCTGGTGTGTTATTTCTTGGCGAATGAGATCTTCATGGCGTTGGTCTGGGTGATCTTGAAGCCCTGTAGTGCCTCCCTGGCCGCTCCAGCCTGCACGTCATTATCAAACTCTACAAAGGCGATGTCGTGGCGACCAGGTACCAGACGCACCTCTTTGAACCCAGGGAACCTGAAGTGGGAAAACAGTCAACATCAGGACAGAACTTCAGGCAGACTTGTTAAAGAGACACACCCATCAAGGGTCTATACTTGTCAACATACACAAACACTAGTAGATAACCACAATATTGGAAACTGAAAACAGAACAGATACTACGGAACATGGAAAAATAAACATGACATTTTCACACTGCACCAAGGAGTACATGAACAGGGGGGAATACAATGAAGAGGTACTAACTGGTTGAAGAGCATAGACAGCATGAGCTCATTGGTCTCCTCTGGGAGGTTGGTGAGGAAAAGGATGTGGTTGGGAGGGTTTTCTGCAACCTGGAGGTAAAGAAGATCACATTTATCAATGTAATGAGTTAGTGAGATTATACAGTAAGACGAACTTCAAACAAACTCATGATTACAGCATTCCACTAAACAGACCCACTGTTTAGTTAATAAAAAGGGCGCTGACAAGATATAAACTAACACTGATAAACACACGTGATCCATACCTGGGCGTGGGGCATTTGCCCTGGCATCATCCCACCCGGAAGCATAGCACCAGGGGGCATCCCCCCAGGGCCCATCCCAGGAGGTGGCATCATCCCTGGCGGGGGCATGTAAGGGGGCTGCCCTGGCATTTGCATCATACGAGGAGCCCCACTCATGGGTGGCATTCCCTTCAGAAAAAATTTAATCATGTTCAATGAACTCAGCCGCATTATCAATTAGCAATACACATGGAATAACACAATCTGCCATTTTAGATAGACATGTCTTTAAGAAAACATGTTAAGCGCATGGCTATCAGTGGCTACAAAAGGTGGTTCTGTCTCACAGTAGAACACTTACAGGCATGGGTGTTTGAACTCCAGGCCCCATGGGTACTACAGGGGTTCCTGGCACACCCTTCTTGGCCCCTGCAGCCTCTGGGCCCTTGACCCTCTTCTCCTTCTTGCGGTCGCGCTCCACATAGGTGCCCTTCATTTTAGCGATGATGTCAGAATCCCCTTTGGCGTACCCAATACGCTGTGACGAGAAAGAGGTATAGTTGATGACAGGACTATTTAAAGGACAGGGCTGCATACTGGAGAACCATCATTCTCTAGATAAAACATGTGTCAGGCAAAAGCTAACTGATGTGTACCATGTGTATTGGCAGTAGCTCACCATAGGTTTGTCATAGAATGGGAACCCCTGCATGGAACGCAGGGCATTGGAGGCGCTGTTGACCTCCTTGAAGATGACAAAGGCCTGACCCCTCATCTTCAGGGAGCGGGCAACCAAAATGTCAAGGATTTGACCAAACTGAGAGAAAATGGCGTACAACGACTTCTTCAGTTCTGGGGGACAAAGGGTACAAACAAGACATGTTTATGCAAGGAGCCGTTGGCATGGTTGATGGGTAAACAAATAGACATCAGGGCAAAATAGTAACAAAAATGGGGGGTAGCCAGATCTAACCATCTTTTTTAATCTTCTCGTTGAGGTTGTTGATGTATATGGTGTGGTTGAGACGCATATCCGGAGCAGCCATCTTCTGTGAAATGAAACAAATGGGTCATTTAGAACACATGTCAACTAACGATACTTTTAGCGCCCTATAACCTCCTTAAAGTAGCTAGCTAACTTACGTAGCTACATGTACATTAAGGTGGGAGCTAACGATAGCTAGTTTTAACCATTAACCACGTGTTTTACAATTAAAAAGTAGACAGTTAACTAAAAAAGATAACTAGCTAGTTACCATTTGTTAATGTTAGCTGCTGGCTAAATTAGCTACTACAGATAAGTTAACGTTATTTGGCAGACGCACGCCATCAACGTCCACTCATTTTCCCAAACTGGTGACTTGCATATTAGAATAAATAAATAAATAATTGAGACGTTGTATTTACCTTTCAGTACTGAGATGCACAATATAATCGGCCTCGAAAGAAATGAATGAAACGAGTACCCGACAACCCACTTTTTATTTCTGCTGGAACTTGCTACTAGCTAACATCGTATACGTATAAAGCCTTAATAGCTAACAATGCCAACTATTTTTGATTGGCTGGTGTAATTTCCGGATCCTGTCCAGAATAGCTTTTCATTGGATTATTTTAGCCACCCCGTTAACATCATTGGATATGATGTGCTAAATTTCAGACGCTCCCGCCCATTGTTAACGTTGCTGCTCATTCACGAGTCAACCTAAGCAAGATGCTGCGCAGATGCTCAAATCTGAAAATCATATTGATTTTCTTTTACACATCCAAAGAAATAGGCTTTAACATATCCTTATGATATTATCATCGTGCAATCTACTGCGTTTGAGAGCCATCCGTATGTTTCAAACAGCTATTATTCGGTTCAAAAGATGAACTACTTTTCAGTTATTTTGTTATTGATAGCTAGCTAGCTAAGTAGTTCTTCTGTTCTGTAAACTTACTGTAGAAAATGCCACATTGTAGCCGCTTTCAATGAAAGTCGTGTTTGTTACCAAACATGGCTTTAATTCAGCTACCTAGCTAGCAGCTACTAGTCCTAACATGTAACAACTTGAAAATAGCTCTCAGGTCTGCACTTGAAGTCGTCTCATTACTAAACTCAACTAAAACAGACATGCAATAAAGTCAATGTTAATCAAACTGCATGTCATATGCACATATTTCAGTAACGTTTTTTGCAACTTTAGTCATGATGTAACATACAGTACATTCGGAAAGTATTCAGACCCCTTCCATTTTACACATTACGTTACTCCTCATTCTAAAGTTGATTATTATTTTCCGTCATCAATCTACACACAATAACCCATAGTGACTAAGCAAAAAAAAAGTTTTTAAAAACAGAAACACCTTATTTACATAAGTATTCAGACCCTTTGCTATGAGACTCGAAAATGGGCTTAGGTGCATCCTGTTTCCATTGATCATCCTTGAGATGTTTCTACAACTTGATTGGAGTTCACCTGTGGTAAATTAGACTGATTGGACATGATTTGGAAAGGCACACAGGATTGTGTTGAGGCACAGATCTGGAAAGGGTACCAAAACATTTCTGCAGTATTGAAGGTCCCCAAGAACACAGTGGCTTCCATCATTTTTAATTGGAAGAAGTTTGGAACCAACAAGACTCTTCCTAAAGCTGCCCACCTGGCCAAACTGAGCATTCGGGGGAGAATGGCCTTGGTCAGGGAGGTGACCAAAAACCCGATGGTCACTCTGACAGAGTGCCAGAGTTCCTCTGGGGGGGTGAACCTTCCAGAAGGATAACCATCTCTTCAGCACTCCTCCAATCAGGCTTTTATGGTAGAGTGGCCCGACGGAAGCCACTCCTCAATAAAAGGCACATGACAGCACTCTTGCAGTTTGCAAAAGGCACCTAAAGGACTCTCAGACCATGAGAAACAAGGTTCTCTGGTCTGGTGAAACCAAGATTGAACTCCCTTGCACCATCCCTACGGTGAAGCATGGTGGTGGCAGCATCATGCTGTGGGGATGTTTTTCAGCGGCAGAGACTGGAAGACTAGTCAGGTTGAGGAAAATGTTGTTTTTTTGTAAGGTTCACCTTCCAACAGGACAACGCAGGAGTGAGTAGCCCAGCTAGAGCCCTGACTTGAACCCGATCAAACATCTCTGGAGAGACTTGAAAATAGCTATGCAGCAATGCTCCCCATCAAACCTGACCGTGTTTGAAAGGATCTGCAGAGAAGAATGAGAGAAACTCTCCAAATACAGGTGTGCCAAGTTTGTAATGTCATACCCAAGAAGACTCTGGACTGTAATTGCTGCCAAATGTGCTTCAAGAAAGTACTGAGTAAAGGGTCTGAATACTTTCTGGATGCACTGTATCTAGACATTAGATGTAGAAGCTCTGACAGTAAGTTAAGCAATAAGGAGCTCAATTAATAGGCCTCCTACACAGTAATGTTTTATTTTTTTATGTACACAAATTAAGCAAATTTCACTTAATCAGTAATGCAACTTTATTCCATCAGTGGATCACATGTCATTTCAATAGCTTCCTGTCATGGAGTGGAGCCCTTGTCAATTCCCTTCTGTCTCTTATCACCCAGAATTGCACTGCATTGACAGGTATTTCAATGGAGCACCTACAGCTGCCTCGGGCCAAGCAAGAAGAAGCTGTACAAGGCCATAGCGGCAGGAAAGACCTCTGCCGAGGGGGATCACTCAGAGGCCCAGTGCTGCTCAGAGGGAGAGCAGGTGAGGCTCACTGTCTACATAAAAATAAGTTATCAGACAAGCGTTGCAGATTAAAGCTATTTAAGATCTGCATCATGGAGGTTGGAAAACCACTGGAAGAGTTCTGCAGGTAGCCTAATGGTTAAGAGCTTTGGGCCAGTAACCGAAAGGTTGCTGGTTGGAATTCCAAAGCTGACTAGGTGAGAAAATATGTCTATGTGTCCTTGAGTAAGGCACTTAATCTGTAATTGCTCCTGTAACACTCTCCACCTTTATAGTCAATGCACTGGGGTGGGGGTGTTCTGCACCTGGGCGTTCAGTTTAGAACAGTTTCTGTCCATGAAAGCAGCACTGTTGTGATCATGTGGGAGTTGCCACTACAAATAGAACACAAATGCAAGAAAAGAGATGACGCTCTGAGCTATCCCATCAAGACCAAGCTACAGACTACTGTGATATATCCATTGTTCAATAACTCATTTGTTACCAGCTGGCAGTAAGAAAATCTGTTTTGTGGTGTGGCTGATTGTTTGCTGGTTGATGTAGTTTCAGGAAAGACCTGCAGTGGATGCTGTTCAACAAGTATGTGCCTTCCCTCATCCAAGACAGCCCACATTAAGTCACGTAAAGCTTGATTTCGGCTTGTCAAAATGTAGCATTCCTCCATTGAAGGAATCACTGATCTAATACGTGTGAATTAATCTTTCTTGATGACTTTTGTTGGTAGTTTTGTCATTAAATGTGATGTTATACTTCCTAAGGTACATACCCCTGTCTGAGGTGTGTGTTTTTACGTGTAGATGTGGTCTGGTGGATCTATGGATGGCAGATCACCTACCACAGCCCCCTCAGTGTTTCCATGGAGACCATAGTCCAGACAGCGATGGACAGGGGCTACACAGTACAGGAGGAGATGTTCTCAGGTAATGCTTTAGCCATCTGTGCTGCATACACCGAACAACCGCAGAGCTGTACTGTATTAGTGAGGCTAGTGTGTGTGCTTTATCCGGGGTTACAGCACCCTGGCTTCCCCCCCTGTCTGCACTCAACTCGTCCAAGGTTCCGTTCACTTGGTCCCCAGCTGCTGACTGGGCATTCTGTGACCTCAAGCTCCGCTTCACCACTGCTCCCATATTGGTTAATCCGGATCTTAAAAGTCAGTTCATGGTGGAGGCCGATGCTTCGGGAGTGGGGGCTGACCTGTCCCAGGATTTTGCCCTGGACCCCAAGTTACATCCCTGTGGCTTCTCCCGTCCCCTAAATGCCAGGAGAGGAACTACGATGTGGGGAATTGTGAGCATCTCGTGGTGAAGATGGTGTTGGAGGAGTGGAGACACTGGTTGGAGGGGGTGGCGAAACATCCGTTCATTGTGTGGGCGGACCACAAGAACATGCTGAGCGCTTGTTGGCTGCGTTTCCTTCACTCTGCGGTCCATCTCATCCCAAACCATCTCAATTGGGTTGAGGTCGGGTGATTGTAGAGACTAGGTCATCTGATGCAGCACTCCATCACTTTCCTTCTTGGTCAAATAGGCCTTAGACAGGCTGGAGGTGTGTAATTATTTTTCAACATTATCCTGTTGAAAAACTAATGCTCATCCCACTAAGCGCAAACCAGATTGGACGGTGTATCGCTGCAGAATGCTGTGGTAGCCAGTCTGGCTAAGTGTGTCTTGAATTCTAAATAAATCACTGACAGTGTCACCAGCAAATCACTCCCACACCTCCTCCTCCATGCTTCATGGTGGGAACCATACAGGCAGAGATCATTCTTTCATCTACTCTGCGTCTCAAAGACACGGCAGTTGGAACCAAAAATCTCAAATTTGGACTCATCAGACCAAAGGGCATATTTCCACTGGTCCAATGTCCATTGCTTGTGTTTCTTGGCAGAAGCAAGTCTCTTATTAGTGTTCTTTAGTAGTGGTTTCTTTGCAGCAATCCAACCATGAATGCTTGATTCACACAGTCTCCTTTAAACAGTTGATGTTGACATGTGTCTGTTACTTGAACTCTGAAGCATTTATTTGGGCTGCAATATTAGATGCAGTGAACTCTAAGGAACTTGTCCTCTGCAGCAGAGGTATCTCTGGGTCTACCTTTCCTGTGGCGGTCCTCGTGAGAGCCATTTTCATCACAGCGCTGATTGTTTTTGCGACTGCTCTTGTAGAAACTTTCTGGATTGACTGAGCATCATGTCTTAAAGTAATGGACTGCTTCTCTTTGCTTATTTGAGCTGTTCTTGTCATAATATGGACTTAGCCCTATTTGGTAAAATACCATATTTTGTATACCACCCCTACCTTGTCACAGCACAACTGATTGGCTCAACGCATTAAGGAAAGAAATTCCACAAATTGACTTAAGGCACACCTGTAATGGAAATGCATTCCAGGTGACTACCTCATGAAGCTGGTTGAGAGAATGCCAAGAGTGTGCAAAGCTATCAAGGCAAAGGGTGGCTACTTTGAAGAATCTAAAATAGATTTTGATTTAACACTTTTTTGGCTACTACATGAATCCACGTGTTATTTCATAGTTTTGATGTCGTCACTATTAGTCTACAATGTAAAAAATAAATAAACACTCGAATGAGTCGATGTGTCCAAACTTTTGTAGGGGAGTGTAAAAACATTTATCAATATGATTCATACTTCTGATGTTTGGTATTGAATGAGACGACACAGGGTTTCAGATTAGAAAGACTTGAGCTCTTAGTTCCAGTTTATTGCAATTAATGGTATTCTAGACAGAGAGCAGGGACCAGTCTCAATCCTCTGAACATTCGTATTTGTGCTCTTGCAATGCACTGTCTCCTGAAGTACAGCACAGAGGAAAGGCTTATCCAAACTATATAACATCTTAGGCTTTCCCAACCCTATTACAGTCCAGCGCTCAGCCACACACAAACAACCCAAACAGTCAGAAAGCCAGTAACTATCAGGTTAAGATGAAGAAGAGGATACATGGTACGTAAGATATAATACTTTGTAAACAATATATTGTTCCAGAATGTGTTTTTATGGTGTGAGATGTCAACAGAAGAAACATAATTCCATGATGTCAATGCTGACAGTCACACACAGAGCACCTCCATTTTCTAGACATAGAAATCTACACACACACACACACCACAAATACACAAACAGTGTTGTCTATGTAGGAAGACTTGGATGGGAATGTTGGCTGGCAGATCTACAAATCCAGTGACAAGTCTGACGTGTGGATGAACATGTCATAACAAACAGTAGGTCATTCATTCCAGTTTCTGGTGACTTGTTCAAATAGTCATTTCAGTTGTCAGGCCAATCGTTGCCCATTCCAGAAAAATGTATGAACCGAACTGAAGGAATAAAATGGTCACAACTCTGCAGATTGATCAACTTCCATTCACCAGAAAATGGTTTGCTTATAAGAACCTTGGACACCAGAGTGAATCCATATTCAGAGACAGAGGCAGGGCTAGCTTTGTTCAATGGCTTTTGTGAGGAACCCATTTGTGCAATACAGTCTAGTTAGCCATGACCACCAAGTCATGTGCCCACTAGGAGAGAAAATAAAGAAAAAAACATTAATAAGATCCATTAGTCCAGTGGTTCCCAATCATGTGTGGTTACTATAGCAACAGCTGAATTTTGCTCTGCCCAGAGTACCCCCTCATGTACTTTTTACCAGTAAGCCTATGGTCTCATTAAATATTCTCAAGTACCCCCCCTGTGGATCGACCAAGTACCCCCAGGGGTCCTAGTAACCCTGGTTGGGAACCACTGTTAGTTTATCTGCTGGGTCAACTCTGCCAAAACAGACACCACACGGGGTCAGACAGAGCCAATCAACAGCCTCCAGTTTTCACCAGGTGTCAATCCAACTTACAAAAAACAAATTGTTACAGACTTTGGGTCAACTCTCCAGCAAACTTTGGAATGATATATAAAAAAAAATATCTGCCTCCAATCACAAAATCTAGGCACAGAAAAAGTACAAAGTATAAAGAGGCTACTCGTGAAGGGAAACAGATGAAATAAAACTGTATTTACATTAAAAGGCGAAGTACCAGATAAAGTTTACATATACCGCTTTTTTTCCAGTGTTTATAGTGTTGACAAATATATAAAATAGTTTTTTTTTAAAGCATAAAGTCAAGCGGTCCATAATGAAAATAAAAATGTTCTCCATTGGTCACTTGAGGAGGATATATCCCATTGGAAAGGTTCAGTACATTATCATCATACTCGTGATAATATGAAGGAACAGTAGTGTGTCCGTGTGTGTGTCCGCGTGTGCGTGCTGCTGTGATAGTTGACGTCATAGCTCTTATAATAATGAGAGAGGTTGATGAGGGATGACGGTTGATGAGGTTTCCTCACTGGCTAAAGAGCGTCCACCATGTTCTGTGCGTTCCTCCGTTTGCCTCTTTCAATGTCATCCTTCTTTCCTTTCCCCTCCATCTCACCAGTCTCACATCTAGTTTGGGTAACCCGTTCCATTTGTTCTTTCCCACTTTCATTCTCCATCTGTAACTAGGATGAGTGTTCTCTCCATCCTCCTCCTCTCTTTCTTCCAGGCCATCCCTTTGTGCTCTCTCACACGGCCCGCTCTTTCTCAGCGGCTGGGGGGGAGCATGGTACTGAGAATGTCTATGAGGTTGTCCAGACCCCACAGGTAGCCATCCTCACAGTTGCCCTCGATCCAGGGGGTCCGGTGGTCCAAGGTGAGGGGGGCAGGCAGGGGCACCGTTTTCCCAAAGTCTATCATCCACACACGGGCCTGGCCTGACGCATCGTGCACAAACAGCAGGGAGCTGCCCACCACCTGGGAGAAAACAGGACATTTGAGTTCAGTCTGTCAGTGAGAGTGTTTGTTTGTGATTTAAAGCTGCACTACGCAGAAATCGCTCCGCCATGTCCTGGTTACTAAAATTCTAATAGTTCGCTTAATTTGGAAGACACATTGAATGCATTCAGTTGTACAACTAACTAGGTATCTGCCTTTCCCTTAATTCATTTCAGTTTGTGAGACAAAACAAGCATGTATAGTGTAGAGAATCATTGTAGCATCTAAACCACTGAAATATATTGTCTATTGCCAAAAAAATATTGTATTTTAAGCTGGTGTACAAAACTGAAAGTAAAAAACGAAATTTAAGAATGGGACGCATCGAAATAGAGCACATAGAACAGATCTACCGATCTACTTGCTTTCAATGAGGATGACAGATCTATAACTATTTCTATTTCAATTTGGTCCAGCAGCCCAAAAAGTAACATATTGCAGGTTTAATAAGGAATTTGAATCATGTTCATATCAATCACATTTAATCATAATCCAGCAAACAAGTTTGTTGAGGGAAAGTACTCATGCCAAACTTTACTATAAATATCGTCTTCAAGTAAAGCAGAGTACTATGGGTACAGAGAAGTGGGAAGTAGTATAGGATGTGAGTGAGTTTGTGTGGGTTACCTCATGTGTTCTGAAGAACTGTGACTTCTCCAGCACAGATCGCAGCTCCTCCAGACGTTGCAGGTAGACTTTCTACCAGAGAGAGAACGGGAGACAAACAGTCAAATAGACAGTCAATCTGAAGGGACTGAGTAGGTCCCCCAAGAACTCAAGTTCTCTTATGTACCACCCGACTAAATGTCCCTCTAGAAACGCATACCAGGATCTGAATGTTCCCATCAACAAAATCTCCCAGGGCCTGCATGACCTGCTCCCGGTGTTTGGTTTCTTAAAGTTTGTGTTGCACGTCCCATCCGCTCTCTGCAGATAACAAAATACACAAAAGTAATTATTGATGAAGTGAAACTATTATTCGTTTTTTTAATGAAGTAAGCTTTATGTGACATCTTTTTGAGTGCTGACCCATCACACCCATTTCCTTGTCTCATTGTTAATTTATTTTGCCCATAAGTTTGAAACACTAAAAATCATTTCTCAATCCCCTCATTTAGACCCCGAGTTGAACCCAGTGGGCCCCCTGACCTTGATGCCCTCGATGCGGAAGCCCAGGGTGGCAGTGGAGCTGAGGGTCTCTCTCCACTGCATGTATCTGGGCTTCAGGATGCCTTGTTGGGCCCTCTCCTGATCCGTAGGGGCCCCAGGGTCCACGGCCACCATCTTCTCATACATGTCCCTGCGGAGCCGTGGACGCTCCCTGGCCTTCAGTAGCTCCTCTGCCAGGTAAGTCCTGATAGGACAGGGAAGACCGGGTTAGTGAGCCAGTTCATCATCTAACAGCGGAGTTATCCAACAATAGTCATCTCCTCTCCAGCATTGGTCATGGAGAGCCTCACCTGCTGCCCATCTTGCAATCCATGATGGAGGGAGAGTCAAAGTCAGCCAGGAGGTCGTCCATTAGGTTGTAGTCCTGTTCGTCCCTCTGAACCACGCCGTAGTAGCCAGGGACATAGGGCCGCAGAATGTCCCCCATCAGCTTCGACAGGCACAGCTGCTCACACTCACAGTAGCGCTTCAACAAACGCCCATACTCCCCCGCCTGGAAGTTACCTACGAGACAGAGGGAGGGGACAAGTGAGTAACAGAGGAAAAGAGAGTTAGAGAAAGCTAGAGAAAGAGAGAGAGCTAGAGCGCGAGAGAGCTAGAACGCGAGAGAGCTAGAGAGAGAGAGAGCGCTAGAGAGCGAGAGAGAGCTAGAGAAGGAGAGAGCGCTAGAGAGCGAGAGAGCGCTAGAGAGCTAGAGAAAGAGAGAGCTAGAGAAAGAGAGAGAGCTAGAGAAAGAGAGAGCTAGAGAAAGAGAGAGAGCTAGAGAAAGAGAGAGAGCTAGAGAGGAGAGAAAGAAAGAGCTAGAGCACTAGAGAAAAAAAGCTAGAGCACTAGAGAGAGCTAGAGCACTAGAGGGAAAAAGCGAGCTAGAGCACTAGAGAGACAGAGAGAGAGAGAAAGAGAGAGAGAGAGAGCTAGAGCCCTAGAGAGACAGAGTGTGAAAGGGAGTGGTGTATACCTGCATGCCCGGCGAGCTGCACCCAGGGATAACGCTTGTTCAAGGACACGAACGGAGACCAGTGCACCATAGTTTTCAGCTTCTGCCATTGCTTGGTCTGGGAAGGAGAGAAGCAACAAAATGGGTTACACACCATCAGTCAGCTAAACTAGTGGTTTACATATGGTCATCCCGACTCATTCTTACTTGGCCACAGCAGTAAACTGGATAGAATTGTAGCGTCGCTTATCAGTGGGTCATAAGACCATTTGAGGTTGAACTAAAAGGACAGACACACACATACACTCACACTCGACCGGAGGCACAGAGTGAGGTCCCAGCTCACGTGAGCCAAGGCCAGGTACACAACATTTTTCACAGCCCCCCCCCCCCCCCCCCCCATTCAAAAACATTGACCAGAAACGTCACACTGGTTCCGCTGTAACAAAAATATAACGTTCCTGGCCTACACAGGAACACTATGTGCGAGTTTGATTGAGTAAGTGAGTGAGTCTGCGGATGTGTGTGTGTGTGTAGTTAGTTTATCTTTATTGGAAAAACATAGCAAGGTCACTATGCAAGAGAGTTTGACGCAAGCAAGCAGAGAGGAGAACACACAGCATCGATTGCACACACACACCACTGATTAGGAAATGATACTGTGTGGGAAATCACTGGAAGGAGACAGAGAGAGATGGGGACAGAGAGACAAGGAGAGAGCAAAGGTAGGGCATAGACAAAACGTTTGAGGAAAAGAGAAGAGAAAGAAGATGGGAGGCAGAGTTCATCAGAGGTAATTGAGTGGAAGGACAGGGCGTCATAAACCCATATTTATGATCATTTACAACCCTCAGACTGCTAAAGAACGCATGCCCCACTACACTCCAGCCCAGTACAACCAACCAACCAACCCCAGCCAATGTTTGTCTGTCTGCCTCCTCCGCACCCACGCATTCTTTACACTGGACTGCTGAAAAGTTGTGCTGAATACAGAGCGAGGGAAGAGGAGAAACACAGGCCAGAGGCCGTGTTCATTAAATATCTGAGCAGCAGTGCTGATCTAGGATCTGTCCATATAATCGTATTAATTATTAAAATCGGAGACGCTTTGTGGATACGGCCCCTGAAGATGTGCTGAATACACGGTGAAGAACAGAGACAGCGCAGGCTAGTAGTTTGAGTCGCGGGTCAATGTCAACAGAGACTTCCGAGCTCTAAAAGCTCTTTACCAGCTTAACCCAAACATAACCCTGACCTCAGAGCAGAAACACACAAAAGTGTACAGTCATCCACACACATACCTGCCAGACTGAAAACATTGCAAAATGAAGACAAAGCCCAGAAGGAAAAGTGCAAAGAGGCAGAGATCAATGTGACAGGTGAACGATGAGCTAGCTCCACGGTGGCACAGCACTAATCTGCAGGGGGAATCCAGCTAAATCAACCACTTTATCATTCTTTCCCTCTGTCCCTCTCGGAGCTGAGCATTGGGTGCTGGCTGTCACTACAGGGGGTCCGGAGAGGTACGGGTCGTCAAAGCAGGGCTATACCCCCCCTAAATGGCTCTTTTACTCCTGTCTCATCCACTCGTTTATCTCCCACTCGCTCTCTCTCCAGCAGTTCAGGCCAGACAGTTTAATGAATGGCCCGGGGGGGCATGTAACTCAGTTCCCTCTATTCAATTTCACCGCCTCCTCCCACCTCCATTATTACCTGACCCGAATGACCCCGGAGAGAAGAATCTTCCCTTCCTTCTCTTTTTACTTCTCCTTTTCCCTTCCTCAAAGTATTACTCCCTTTCTCCTGCCTTCACTCACTGCTTCCCGCTATTGTGATCCTAATCCCGCTCTATTTTCCTCCTGCTCCTCCACTACATAACAGCAGGGCTCTGTTGTTATCCTAATCCAGCTCTATTTTCCTCCTGCTCCTCCACTACATAACAGCAGGGCTCTGTTGTTATCCTAATCCTGCTCTATTTTCCTCCTGCTCCTCCACTACATAACAGCAGGGCTCTGTTGTTATCCTAATCCAGCTCTATTTTCCTCCTGCTCCTCCACTACATAACAGCAGGGCTCTGTTGTTATCCTAATCCGCTCTATTTTCCTCCTGCTCCTCCACTACATAACAGCAGGGCTCTGTTGTTATCCTAATCCCGCTCTATTTTCCTCCTGCTCCTCCACTACAAAACAGCAGAGCTCTGTTGTTATCCTAATCCCGCTCTATTTTCCTCCTGCTCCTCCACTACATAACAGCAGGGCTCTGTTGTTATCCTAATCCCGCTCTATTTTCCTCCTGCTCCTCCACTACAAAACAGCAGAGCTCTGTTGTTATCCTAATCCCGCTCTATTTTCCTCCTGCTCCTCCACTATATAACAGCAGAGCTCTGTTGTTATCCTAATCCCGCTCTATTTTCCTCCTGCTCCTCCACTACAAAACAGCAGAGCTCTGTCCCTCTGCCGCCTCCCTCCATCCTTAGCCCAGTCTTTTCTTCCCTTCATTCTACACTACGTTCTTGGAATGTGTCTTGACTCCAGCCAGTCTTGACAGCAGCCATGAAACACACACACACACATTATCAGTAGTGACATTCTGGACGTCAGTGTTGTCCGCAAGAGGAACACAAAAGCTCTGTTCTGACCACAAGGTCAAGAACTAAAGGTCTTGTGACCCTACTGACCTACAGCCCTAGTGTCTATTCTGACAGCAGCCGTCATCATAAATCTCCCTGGCTTACCACCGCCTTAGCCCAGATAGAGACAAAGCAAACGTCAACTCAGAGAACCTTACTAAAACACCCACGACAAAAACAGCTTTTCATAATAAAGACAGATCCTAGGTGTTAAACCTGCTCAAATAAAGATACAATCATCAAATTGTGTGTTGAACTTTAATGGACCCAATACACACCTGACCCAGCCTACAGACACACAAAGACAACTCTCCTTCTACCTGTCCATACTAGCTAATGCCAAAGCAGCTAGATAATCCTTCTACAGACAGAAACCAACACCTGCCCAGACCTGCCTCAACTGGAGAGGACAGGGTTTGTAGCAGCACTTCCACACATGCCTATGTGGATCAGCACAGAGAGAGGAGATACTGTGTACCTGCCCACCTCGTACCTAATCCTAGAGAGAGAAACACAGCCTTACATACTGGATGTACACCAGGGGCGCGTTCAGCAGGACGCAACGTTTTGGAATGTTCAGTTAGCAATGCGCTATGTAGAACAAACATGCCTCTCTGACTAGTACAATAAGGAATCACGTCGGCTCTATTTGTGGCATTTCTATCTGCAACGTTCAATGTGTCCCTACATTCCAGCCCACAAGGACAGTCTTCACCTGTCCACACCAAAGGTTATTATATCCATGACTAGAAGACTATTGTTATCGGACTTCAACTCCTCGCTATACTATACTTAAGCAATAAAGCCCGAGGGCGTGTGGTATACAGCCAATAGGCATGGCGTAATGCAGATGGCATATACCCCAAACCCCCAAGGTGCCTTATTGCTATTATAGACTGGTTACCAATGTAATTAGAAGAGTAAAAATACAATTGTGTCATACCAGAGGTATACGAGCTGATATACCACAGCTTTCAGCCAATCATTCAGGGCTCGCACCACACAGTTTATATTGGGGCGGCAGGGTAGCCTTGTGGTTAGAGCGTTGGACTAGTAACCGGAAGGTTGCAAGTTCAAACCCCCGAGCTGACAAGGTACAAATCTGTCGTTCTGCCCCTGAACAGGCAGTTAACCCGCTGTTCCTAGGCCGTCATTGAAAATAAGAATTTGTTCTTAACCGACTTGCCTGGTTAAATAAAGGTAAAATAAAATACAATATTTTTTATGTAAACCTGTCCTCACCTGTTGGCATCCAGCTCCAATCTCAACTCTTCCCAACAGTGTATCTAATCTAGTATGTCTAATCGGTTTGTCTCATCTCTTACCTGGCAGACTGAGCAGTAGTGGAGCAGCAGACCGGCACTGACACAGGCACACACAGACACAGAGGGGAGGTGAGAGTGTAGCCAGTCCCACACACTCCGCGCCATCAGTACAGGTTCTCCAAACGAGACCGCCACGAGCATCCGGCGCTCCATCGGACTATCCCTCAGTTAGCCTAGAGGGGTTAGCATTTAGCCTTGCCCCTCTCTGTATGTCCCCGTTAGCCTAGCATGAGCATTTATCCCTACCCATGACTGTTAGAAGGGCTGCAGCTCAATGCTACAGAGGCCATCTGTCCCTCAGTTAGCCCTGCAGCATTAGCAGTCAACCAATGCAATTGCCTGGCTTAGTTAACTTGTGTCGTCTGGTTAACATCCCCTCTCGTGTGAGGTTACATTATAATCCCTTTCCTACTGAGCCCTCCCCCCTCTCTGCCTTCTCTTTAACACCAACTGATCTCTGGCCTCTATGCAGCATTTTGTCACTCCTCTCTTACAGTCTCACCGTCTCCCTACCTGGTGTTACTTCTCCCTCCCAGGTCTCGTGCTCGCTCGTCAACTCGTCACTCTCCCTCACACTAATCCGTCACTCGGCGCTACATTTTCCCCTCTCCCAAAGTTTGGTGACCTCTGTCTCCCCCTTTATCAATTTTCCCCTCTCCATGTTTCTTTCCCCACCACACCAACTGTCTTTCTGATATCAGAAAGATGTTTATAGTAGTCAGTAGCAGTCTCTCTCTAATCCCCCCAATCAGCCCGTCCTGGGCCAGTGTCCTCAGAAAGACAGGGTCCCCAGTGACAGGCACGTCTGTAATACCCAGAGAGAAAGGGCCTCTTTACTCTGCACTACTTTGATGACACACTCTAGTCCCACAAAATGTACTTCTGTAGTGTAGAGAGACAGAGCGATTCAAGATCTCTCTATGAGAGATGTCTCCCACACTAGCTCCGGAGGTAGCTCTAGCCCCCCCCCCTTCCCCCAGTAGTATAGCGTGTAGACAATGGCTCTCCCAGACAATGTCCCTAAAATAAATACCTTAACCAGCAGACAGCATTTTTACCCCCCTCTGTTAACTGAAAATTAAAGGATTTCAAAATATCAAAACATTTTAGGACAGACAGAAAAAATAAAAAATTGTGGGGCAAAGACAGCTTTCAAGTGTGAGTATGATGCAAAAGACTTCGACCTAACGTAGCCAATTCTGTTTTATGGGAGTCATCATGCTGGAGCCAAAGTGAATTACTAGATTGGATATTCAGAGGAAAACATT
This sequence comes from Oncorhynchus gorbuscha, assembly GCF_021184085.1. Lineage (NCBI taxonomy): Eukaryota > Metazoa > Chordata > Actinopteri > Salmoniformes > Salmonidae > Oncorhynchus > Oncorhynchus gorbuscha. Next base: position 33,926,417 of record NC_060191.1, on the reverse strand, counting down.
TCTAAATACCCCTAAGCACTAACCTCACTTTTGCTCGCTTTCTTTAAAAAAAATGATTCTGTGGAACCCAGGACTCCTTGGAAAACAGTAGCATTTGTTACAGAGTGGGCTATCCTGACTAAATAAAGACTATTTAAATCCACTAGAGTACTCCCCTATGGCTCCCTCTAAAACCTTCCCCCACAGTCCTGTTTCTCTTTGTCCCTCAGAGAAACTCCTCAGACATATAAGCCCAGAGAGAAAGAGAGAGAGAAAAACACAGGCATGTGGCTATTGTAAATAGCTTTTGATTTATTAAGGGGGTACGCCCTGTTTTACTGCTCACAACACCAGCGTGTCACTGCTGTAGTCTTTAAAAGATATCCTCCAGCGATTTTTTTTATAAAAAAAATAATTATAAAAAAAACTGTTGAAAAGCAATATCCCACACTAAAAGGGTCAAATAATATATCTTCAGCATATGTTTGGTAGACCGCTGCAAACTTCAAGGAGTAGGGCATTGAAGGAGTTGGTCTGATGGGAATCTGTGATGTCGCGGCCTTCCCCCTTGCTTGAGGAACAACGGAGAAGCATTAGAGAACAAAAGAGAAAAGCCTCTCTCTCCACTTGTGCCATGGCATAACTGACTTGGACCAGCTATTGAGATGTGCCTTTTGTTAAGTAAATCTTGGGATATCGTTTATCCACAGTAAAAAGTTGAGTAAAAGGACATCTTACTCTTAGGTGTGATGCTGCTCTTTTTCCAGGCCTCGTTTACATGTAAACCACATCCCCTTCATTCTGCTCTGGGTGGCATGAGCAGCACAGCTCAACCACAGCCCAGTTAACACACACAACAAAACAAAGTCTGACACAAATGTGTGTTTTAATGCTTGTTTGGACACTTACAAGTACGTGTAAGAGTGTTTGTGTGTGTGTGGGTGTGTGTGTGTGTGCATGCATGTTCGAGTGTGGCAACTTTGCCATCGTGACTTGCATAATGTGAGATTATCAACGAGTTGTTCTTGTGTGTGTGTGTGTATGTGGAGTATGTGCTGTACGTGTGTTGTGGGATATATTGTAGAGTGTGTGTAGGGAGGGTACTTTATCCTCCTCCACTTATTTATATTTTCCTCTGCCTTCTGTTCCACTGCCTGTGCATCAGGGGAAAACCTTGTGCTGTGCTGCAAGGCTAAATGGGTGGGGGGGTGGGTGTATTGTCAGAGAAATGAAGGGATGATGCAGGCAGAAAGAGACTGAAAATATGTCAAAAGTAATGTGTAATATTTAAGAAGTTACAGTCAAAATACAGACCAGAGAAGAAAAAAAAAGAAAAAAGAGAAACAGCACCATATATGGCAATGATGTCGCCTAGCAACACAACTGCCTGCAGACCAATTTTCCATGACACTCTGAGATGGCATCAGAGTGTGTAGTGCCTGAGTGAGTGTGCCTTCAACTCTAAATATGCAGTGTGAGCAGGCAAGTATCTACAATGTACGTCATTGAGCAAAGTGTAACAACTGGTTTGGCCACACTTTGAAAGTGTACTAATAGCCAATAACAACCAAAGCCCTAATACGATCACAACCAACACTCGCCTCAGTGCTGCCGTATCACACCAGCTAGATCCAAAATGGACATCCAGTACACTCACTATGTTCCAGATATTCAATCATAACAGTAGTGTGGGAGGGATCTGTAACATGGGAACTGCTGACTATATTCATACATTAAAAATGACACACACACACACACACACACACACACACACACACACACACACACACACACACACACACACACACACACACACACACACACACACACACACACACACACACACACAGATATGGAAATATCTGGACTCACAGAAGATAAAGCAAATTAGAGAAAGCAAATGAGGGAGGAAAAGAGAGCGACAAAGTAGGTAGAAAGAGAGCTATGGCTAAGTATCGGAATTCAGGATGATTGGGTACATTATTTTTAAGGCTCACTCTCTCCACACATTGACTCACACACACACACAGTATAGAAACCCACTGGAGCACACACAATGTGAGAGTGAGTCACTCACAGCAATGTCATCTAAATAGGTCAGTCATTATGTGTTTTTTTGGAAGACCATCTCCCTTTCAGAGACATGAAGAAATGAAGGCTGAACACATGTTCTCCTGAAGTAGTTTCTCTCATAAAACACGTCGATTACAACAACTATGCACTCCGAGAGAGAGAAAGTAACAGGGAGAGAGAAAGTATGTGTGTTGGTGAAATGTAACATGTATACATTCTAGGATTCTCACACAGTGGTGACTTCCAGGGATTCACACCATTCTTGTTCAGGGAGAGAGCTTGCCCGCATTTCATTTGGTCCATTTCTAGGAAAGACATCCTGTTTTTGAGCTCATGTCATTCCAAGCATTTCTGGTCAGGGCGCATCAAAGGCCTCTGACTGGGGAGGGAAACATACCACTGTAAAAAGCTGATTCGTACACGGGTCAAAACAAGAACATCTTGGGGTTCAGCAAATGACCCCGTGTTTATCAAGACGAGCTCATTAGTGACAATCTCAGCTAAGGGTCATAGTGGTGGGAGTCATGGGTAAAGGGCCACTTAGGAGTGAAAGGGACTTCATTGGTGAACCTATTTATTGGCTTAGGTGTATTATGTAAGCGACACCACAGGTTCACCTCGCTCAGCTGATTTCCACCATATTGTTTACACCCAACTGATCTATGTGTAAATACAATTGTGCTCCAAACCCTTCAGGCTAAATATGCACCACACACCCTGTGGTAGGAGCACAGGGGCTTGGTGGCTTTGTGTGTGTGAGACATTTGAGTTTCAGATATGTGATCTAGGAGTTGATCTGACATAGAGTATTGTGTGTGTGTGTGTATGATTGACATGCAATCTGTAAGTCAACAATGGAGTTGTGGTTCTGGAACATGCATCATCAGTGAATGTCTGCTCATTAGGGCATCATTTCAAATCATAGTGCATCTCCTCTGCATAAATGGAAAAAGACTATGCCTTATATCAATAGCATGAGTGCATACAGTAGGCTACAAATGTACCATGGAAGTGTGTGTACAGAAAGTAGTCTAACAAAAAGCATGCGCTGGTGTACACCCAGAGAAATTATTTTGTGTAGAGGTGCTCACTAACACCATATAAACTGCAAGCTGTAAAAAAATACATAGTGTTTATATAAAAACGGATTGGGTAAACCAACAACATTTTACCCTGAAGGGGGAACAGCAATGCTGAAATGTTGGTGGTTTACCCAATCAATTACTGGGAGTTTATATAGGTGCTATGCTCTTGATTTATTCGTGTACAGAAAGTAAACAATAGGGCTGTGTTTAAGTATGTGCCCATCCATGGCACTTCTGGCCAACATTTAGGATCGATTATAGCCAAAGAGTTTAACATAATACTAATGGGTGTTTTTGTTATGCAACTTCATACAGAAGATAAACCTCTAGTCAGCACACCACCAGATTTTATGCACAAACAAATTAAGGATGGCACACTCACCCCCATTCCTTCGTCTGGACTGCCCAGCATGTTGCAAATGACTGGGGACAGGCTGGACTCGATGTCGCTGCCGGTGAAGTCATCCTCGGACTCCTCAAACGACGAGGCGGAGGATACGCAGCCGGCGGAGGACGAGTTGGAGAGCTTTCGGCGAAAGCGCATCAGCGCCGGGGAGCCTCCACAGCCACTGTCCGAGCAGGGGGACTCATCGTCGGCGTTTGGATCCAGGGATGATCCACCGACTCCGAGTTCCATGGTCCTTGGGTCTAGTGTTTCCTGAGTCCGACTGGGGCTTGGATCTCTGGTTATAATAAGCTTCGGGATAGTACCAGGGAAACGTTGGCTACCTAGTGGACTTTGGACCTGTCCGTGTGGCTGTTTTGGAGAGTTAATCGAGGGGTCCTCCTGGTTCCCCGACTCAACCGGACAACCGCTTTGTTCATTTTTCCTGACAGCTTCGGGCTCACAAGAAGCAGCGAGAAAGTTCGATTTGGTCATTTCTAACTCTGTGTGTGGTATATCATACCCGATCGGTTCTGATACGCCACTTGTCAGAGGCTCGTCTAAACGCAAGCTCAGTGATGCCAGGGTCAGTTTTAAATTATCCTCTCCAGATATGCGCCAATGGACTGAACCATCCGGTGGTACAGCCCCCGATATCGCCATGACCTCGGAGGCAACCCCATCCTGTTTATCAAATCCGAATGGCTTGTTTTCCATGGCCCAAGCCGGGGCATTCCAGACATGATCCTCCCCAGTTGTCTCTGGGCTGTTGCGCTGCGTAACCACGCAGCGGGTTCTTTCGAATCCTCTGGCCAGCGTATCCAAGCCTTTCGCATCGAAGGAAGAGTCGGCCGCTCCCTTGCTCACAGCGTCACTGTCGAGAGCCTGAATATTTTCATAATGAATTCGAGATGGGTATTCGGCGACCGGGGTGGTGTAGTCCACTACCTCCGACTCTGTCTGGCCTTTAAACAACTTTCCTCGCCCGTGACCACGAAGGGTTTCCGAATCTCCAGATCCTATTACAAGCCCTACCTCCTGTTGACCTGTGCCTGGCGAAGGCAACTGCTTCGTTTTCATCAGATTCCTGTAAAACCGGTCACCCCTTCGCTCCACGCTGGTAAATCTGCAGATAGGGAGTCGTTTGGCTGTCTCAGTTGGTTTCCAGTACGAGAGACCAGAACGCGTTTGACCCATTCTGTACACGGTAGTAAGTAGCGCACAAGTCACACCTTCCCGAGACGTTTCCAATTTGAAACAATTCTCACTGTGCTACAAAGTAACACATGAGTCACGTGCTCCACTCATTGTTGCCAATGGTAAATGACAATTATAGGAAAATGTTGAAAGTGTTTGAATATTCCATATCTGCAAGAAAAAACAACAAACAGTTTTAGAATATTTTGCCAAAACACTTCACATGAGCTACTGTACTGCTTTCCATTTGGTCTTATCTATGTCATATTGCAATAAACAACTTTAAAACAAGCTCATAAAAAAAAGGTACAAGGTGCAAATTTTTGCTTTCATTAAAAGAGATGTGAAATTGATGTTCGGTGTGAAGGGTGAACATGTCAATATGCTACAAAAACAGGAAAACTTTATTTTTTGTGCCCTTTGAGGCCAATAACTTGAGCTATATTGCTTTGCTTATGTTTTAGTATTTATTATGGATGGGGTCGGCAGGTAGCCTAGTGGTTGGAGTGTTGGACCAGTAACCGTTAAGGTTGCTGGATCGAATCCCCGAGATGGGAGAAGGTAAAGAAAATCTGTAGTTCTGCTCCTGAACTAGGCAGTTAACCCACTGTACCCCGGTAGGCCCTCATTGTAAATAAGAATTTGTTCTTAACTGATCTACCCCATTAGCTGCTGCTAAGGCATTAGCTACTCTTCCTGGGGTCCAGCAAAATTAAGGCAGTTACACAATGCAGCACTCCATCACTCTCCTTGGTCAAATAGCCCTTACCCAGCCTGGAGGTGTGTTTTGGGTCATTGTTCTGTTGGGGGGGGGAATGATATCCCATCTGGTTTGCGCTTAGTGGGACTGGCATATCTCTGCAGAATTCTGTGGTAGCCATGCTGGTTAAGTGTGCCTTGAATTCTAAATAAATCACTGACAGTGTCCCCAACAAAGCACTCCCACACCTCCTCCTCCATGCTTCATGGTGGGAACCATACATGCAGAGATCAACCTACTCTGCGTCTCAAAAAAGACACGATGGTTGGAACCGATAATCTCAAATTTGGACTCATCAGACCAAAGGACAGTTTTCCACCAGTTCAATGTCCATTGTTTGTGTTTCTTGGCCCAAGCAAGTTTATTCTTATTATTGGTGTCCTTTAGTAGTGGTTTGTGGCCATGAAGGCCTAATTCATGCAGTCTCCTCTCAACAGTTAATGTTGAGATGTGTCTGTTACTTGAACTTAAAGCATTTATTTGGGCTGCAATCTGAGGCTGGTAACTCTAATGAACTTATCCTTTGCAGCAGAGGTAACTCTGGTTCTTCCTTTCCTGTGGCGGTCCTCATGAGAGGCAGTTTCATCATAGCACTTGATGGTTTTTGCAACTGCACTTGAAGAAACTTTCAAAGTTCTTGAGATTTTTCGGATTGATTGAGCTTCATGTCTCAAAGTACATCATTACTTTATTAAGAGTGTTATTTTATTGTCCCCAGCACAAGGTGCACCTGTGTAATGATCATGCTGTTTATTCAGCTTGTTGATATGCCACGCCTGTCAGGTGTGGGATGTAAACACATTTGTGCACAACATTGAGAAACAAGCTTTTTGTGCATATAGAAAATTTGTGGGATCTTTTATTTCATCTCATGAACCCAACACTTTGCATGTTTCTGATCACCTAGAATGACTAAGCAAACAGCTGGAGGCAGGGCTTTCTCCTATAGAGCTCCATTTTTATGGAATGGTCTGCCTACCCATGTGAGAGACGCAAACTCGGTCTCAACCTTTAAGTCTTTACTGAAGACTCATCTCTTCAGTGGGTCATATGATTGAGTGTAGTCTGGCCCAGGAGTGTGAAAGTGAACGGAAAGGCTCTGGAGCAACGAACCACCCTTGCTTTCTTTGCCTGGTCGGTTCCCCTCTCTCCACTGGGATTCTCTGCCTCTAACCCTGTTACAGGGGCTGAGTCACTGGCTTACTAGGGCTCTTTCATACCGTCCCTAGGAGGGGTGCGCCACTTGAGTGGGTTGAGTCACTGATGTGATCTTCCTGTCTGGGTTGGTGCCCCCCCCTTGGGTTGTGCCGTGGCGGAGATCTTTGTGGGCTATACTCGGCCTTGTCTCAGGATGGTAAGTTGGTGGTTGAAGATAACCCTTTAGTGGTGTGGGGGCTGTGCTTTGGCAAAGTGGGTGGGGTTATATCCGTCCTATTTGGCCCTGTCCAGGGGTGTCCTCGGATGGGGCCACAGTGTCTCCTGACCCCTCCTGTCTCAGCCTCCAGTATTTATGCTGCAGTAGTTTGTGTCGGGGGGCTAGGGTCAGTTTGTTATATCTGGAGTACTTCTCCTGTCCTATCCGGTGTCCTGTGTGAATTTAAGTATGCTCTCTCTAATTCTCTCTTTCTCTCTTTCTTTCTCTCTCTCGGAGGACCTGAGCCCTAGGACCATGCCTCATGATGACTCCTTGCTGTCCCCAGTCCACCTGACTGTGCTGCTGCTCCAGTTTCAACTGTTCTGCCTGTGATTATTATTATTTGACCATGCTGGTCATTTATGGACATTTGAATATCTTGGCCATGTTCTGTTATAATCTCCACCCGGCACAGCCAGAAGAGGACTGGCCACCCCACATAGCCTGGTTCCTCTCTAGGTTTCTTCCTACGTTTTGGCCTTTCTAGGGAGTTTTTCCTAGCCACCGTGCTTCTACACCTGCATTGCTTGCTGTTTGGGGTTCTAGGCTGGGTTTCTGCACAGCACTTTGAGATGTCAGCTGATGTACGAAGGGCTATATATAAATACATTTGATTTGATGTTGTGTTTACATTTTGTTCAGTATAGTATCTCTGCCTAGAGGATCTCCTGGAATACAAGCTAAATTGGCTTCAGCAAGGCCACAGGAGCCAGGCCCAAGTTGATGTGACTTCACTTAATCTAGATTGATCTATCTGACGATTTTCGTAAGCAGCATCAGGAACCTAATTAGGCAGCTGTAGCTAATATCACCTTCTACCAAAGATGGAAAAGGAAGTGAGACATCCCACTGTTTTTCAATGGAAGTCAATGAACTAATCACATTCGTTTTTAATGGGAGAGCCACCCTGTTAAGTAGACCAGAATTTATCATTTTGTACAGTGCTAAACGGCCTGAGTGAACTATCTTAAGTTATCCATCATCGTTGCTTCTACAATGCTGCCCACATTTCTGCTGCCCCTCCGGTAACCTTAACGGAGCAGGCGTAAAATAATGGCGTTTCTCTTTCTGGTCCTGACTTAAACATTTTAGGCAGGTTCTCTTCTGCACTGTTCAACCAATCCAGTAGATTTGGAGCAGGAGTTAAGTTGGAAGTCGCCTTGTTGATGTCCAAAAGTGGAAGTCACGTCACAGGCTCTCTTTCGATTTCACATGAAAACCGGACGCATCTGTTTTTTGTGGCCTTTCCGTGTTGCAATGTCACGATACATAGCATAATAAAGCTGTAAACCATTAGACTATAAGGAAGATCTGAGGGGTTTTCACTGTTCCATTTATTTTCTTTAACATGAAAAGCTTCTAAGTGGAAGTTAATGAGACGAAACAACAATGCCGACAGGCAAAGATGACCTGTCAATTTCCCCTAGCATCAAATCAGCAGAGAGGGTGAAGTAGTAGTTTGCGTCACACCGAATCTAAGTTTGCGTCACACTGAATCCCCTACAGTAGGGATGGGCAATCTTGATGGGGGGGACCACAAAGAAACCGAACTCATCCGTTGCCCATCCCTGCCCTACATAATAGACAGAATCTAGGACATTGGAAGGAGGTCAGTTCAGTTTCTAGTTTGAGACTCGTAACACTGATGTGTCTTTTACCACACATTGTAATAGGGAAATGCAATATGACTAAAGTTCATATTTGGTTTGTAGTGATCAACACAATGTTTAGCATATTTGGAGTTTCTGTTAATCACCATTTCCAGTGTTCTGTTTGTGACACTCAAGATGCGGATTGATGGTCACTAGACTTGATGCTAAAAGTTATGGATTATACTCATATCTGTTGATAGCGATAGACACCAGACTGGAGGTACAAGGACACACAGAAGATTCACTGTTGTATTGATAATATTTTGTGAACGCTGATTCTGTAGCAGTTGACAAAGTCACTGCCTTTTTGTTGACTTCCTACAAGCCTCTCGGGCTGGTGTTTGATTAATGGATCAACTGTTTGTTGCAATGTGACCTGCTGACCCAGGTTCCACAATAGAAAAGAGACCTGCGTTTTTCCACATGTGGATTTGAATAGTCCTATGCATCATGCCAAGACAATACACTGACTCATAATCATGCGGTCTGACTAGATTGTCCAGACCGAATGAGAGCAGCATGACAGTAGAAACAGTCAAGTCAGGAAGGAGTGCTTAGGCACAGGAAATGAGATGGGATGGAAAATAATGGAAAGATTTGCTCATGCAACCTCCACACACACACACAAACTGATCCGGACATAATGAATAAGTGGCAGTGAATCACACAAGGATGACAACAACACTGTGCTGCGTTGACACACCCCTCACGGATAGGGATGTTGCAATGTCCTTTAAGGGAAACTGTTCATTCCATATTGCTGCGTGTGGAGGAAACTCCAGAGATTAACACACATCACCGATGGTGAGATAAATTTAGCAACCGGACAGCCACCACAAAATAACCCAGTATGGTCATAAAGATGAATGATGAACACAACCAGTTAGCCTAATGTAACAGGTTGAAGGTTGTAGCCACTACGCCACTTTGTTTAACAAGGTGAGGTCCTCGGATAAATGTATATACTACTAAACATTAACAAAACACAGGTTCTTCACATCAGGGGTGGAGCATGGAAATGATAAGACATATTGCACATGTCAAACATGATCTTCAGCGCTATCGCTCGAACATCAAGCTCTCCAATAGTTAGATTCAATAAAATTTTGAAAAGTACATAGTTGAGGAAGGAATGCTCAGGAAGACCGTGAGAGGATCTGGAGGGAAAAGGGCAGTAGTACTCTCTTCACTGCCTCAGCATATGACACCTTCTGTACTACTCTGATCTTGGCAAACCTCAAACTGCCTTTCTCTCACCGGACATTTCTGATGTCCAGCACCATGGGTTAAAACACACTTATTCCATTTATACTACACCTTCCTTTGTCTCGTGCCCTCTTACACACTTCTCACATCTAGAAATATCCCTCTTACACACTGCTGCAACATGACACCTAAAACAACGTAATGGATTTGGGACAAAAGCTCTCATGGGATAGCTGACACATCCTAACTTGACCTTGTCAGCTTGATTCGGCATCAAAACACAGGACAGACAGTGTCTGCTCTGTTTTACTACCCTCTCCACCAGGTCTGCTTCACACGAAAAGGCGGGTGTCACAGACACCGGGAATCCTCCATTATTAGTTGATCCTCCTTAACGCCACCCCAGTTATCACTCCCTTCAACTGAGCCCTGCTCCGGAGAGCAATGCAAGTCCGTATTTTTTGGCACTTGATGCGGAGCGCCTGCTCCCTCTCGAGGGAAGAAACAAAGAATCATCACGAGTCCACTTCGAGTTACTTTCACAGAGTCAACAGTCCCCACCCTCTTCATCACCCAACCTAATACCACATATGGATCAGTCAGAAGGAAAGGATCCATTCTCTCAAAAAAAGTCTCCCTCCCACTGGGCCAAAAAGCATCTTTATCATCATCGGGATGAGGCTCGAACTCCGGTCTTCACCGCACCTGCCACCGCAGGTAATTCATCCTCACTCTCGTCAGGTTAAACTTCTGAGCTACCGAGTACATCATTTTTTGGGGGTACTTACCGCCAATCTTCCACACCACACAGCTTCCCTCTACTCCTTTTCCTTCTTCCTCTCTTTCCAAAAATGTCCAAATCTCCACGCTCCTTCTGATCCTTCAGCCACTGTTGTAGCAAACTGTTCAAATAGTTCTTGCGGCCATGTCACGTCAACACAAAAAGCTTGATCACCGGGCATTTATACTCAAAACCCCACCCTACACTCAAAGGAAGCACATGGAACTAATTACAATTAAGTGACGCATGTCACTCTAAGATTAACACATTATGATGATCACAATAAATGTTATAAGATACATATAGGTTACAGTAATTGAAACAAAGATCAATAAGAGATAGAATAGGCTACAAAGCACCATGAAAAAACAACTACTTCTCCAAAGAGCATCAGACTTTCTCCATAAACTGAAACGAAAACTTACCATCAGTCAAGTGTCTGCCAATAACCTGTTTGTTGTATAAAAGTGCCTAGCCTGGTTGTGTGATGCCAAACCAATGACGCTTCTCCTTGCTTGTTAGGCTGGGAATGTAGAGTCTCAGTGTGATGTCTACTGTATCTGTATCTGGAAGGGATGTCAATGCGGCGTATCTGTTTGCTGTGAATGTGCAATATGGTGAGGTAAGAGCATGTGGTTAAAGTGATAGAGGAAGCACATGTCAAAATACTTGCTCACTGAACATGGAGTGTTTAAGTTGCTCTTCTTCTTCTATGCTATTATGGCGGTCCGCAAACATATGTTAGAGGTGTAAGCTGTCACCCACTGTACAGGGTAGTATACGAGATTTAAAAAAAAAATGTATACTAATATTGTTCCCAAATAACTAACAAAAGACAAAGAAACAAAAGCAAAAATCAATGTACTTCTTCATTCAAATTCAAAGGTCAACTCCGAGCCCTATAGGCTCTGGGGCCTGAAAAGGAAGAGCGTCTTTGGGACAGTATTCCTTGCGATGTTTCGACTGTGAAGTCCTGAAGACCCAATAACTTTTCAGCCGTAAATACAATTATGGCCAGCTTCGTGGACTTCTTGTTGGTTTAGGCAGTACAATTAATCACGTGCAATAAATGTCACAAAATCCATCTTCACGATCAGCATGTCAGTTTACCTCAACTGTCGAACGACACTGAATCTCCTCAGGCTGCGGGGCATCCACTGCCATATCTTCAGTTTCACTCGCTCCTATTTTGCGTACCTCCTTGTAGGAGACCTGCGGTACAGCCCTGACTGACCCTTGCCAGTTCAAACTCCTTTACCCTTAACCGGGCACTCCGGGGAGTTGGGAATGTGATTTCCAGCACAATTGCAACGCCGTACATCCTCAGATTCTTCATTCCTTCGACACACACTTGATACGTGGCCATACCTTTTGCAATTTCGGCAAAACACGGCTTGGACATGAAAGCACTCACTACATATCTCACATATCCCCGCTTCACATGTGAAGGGAGATACTCTTCGTCAAACATCAATAATAGCAACAGGCTTTCCCATCTTTTTCAATCCAATGCACGGTTCAGACAGCGTGCTCCAACGACTCCTGATGTGTTCCTCCGTAAACCACAAGGCCTCAAAATCCAATGCGACATGAGAGATTACACCTTTTAACGATGCTCTGCTCCAAAAATCGAGACTCTCCACTTCATTTGTCGATACTTTATAGAGCCTTAATGCCTTTTCCTTCTGCTCTTTCGGGCACAGAAGAAGTTAAAACAAAACCACTTCTGGTCTCTCTGACCAACTCCACCTTTCATAATGCATATTTTACCATCCTTGATACTTCAAAATGGATCTCCCTCCCAAAAAATATTATTGCTAGTGAATCGTACTCCAACCAAAAACCTATGCTCATTTACAACTTTAGCCCCCTTTTGCTCCATTTCCTTTATCACAGTCTTCCATCATATTCAATATTCCTCCACTCCAGAAACAGTCATCCTTCTCGTCCTCTAGTTGCATCTAGTTGAGCATCTCCATTCTGTCCGGCCATGCTGGATCCATCTTCCTTCCGGTCCCCAAGGCTCGAGTCCTTCCGTTGAAGTTGCTCACTGCACGCCACACCTTTTATGACATGGAAAAGAAGGACACGGATAAAGCCAAGGCCACTCTCATAATAAACTCTGCCCAAGTCATAGCCAAACAATAGCCAACGATAGGCCCTGTGTGTGACTCAGTTCAACCAAATACATATTATGGTGAGTAATATTCACGACATGTTATAAACCGAACACTGCAACAGCTCACGGAATAATCTTCTAAAAGCAGAAGCATACATGTTTTCCTGTGTAGGCTGGAGTACTGTATTTCATCCAGGGCTCGAAATAAACTTTTTTTTAAATTGGTAGCACTGGTGCTCTCCACTTTCAAAAAGTTAGGAGCACATAACATGATTTATACTGATCAAAAGCATGAATGCAACATTCAACAATTTCAAAGATTTGACTGAGTTACAGTTCATATAAGGAATTTAGTCAATATAAATAAATTCATTAGGCTCTAATCTATGGATTTCACATGACTGGGCAGAGGTGCAGCCATGGGTGGGCCTGGGAGGGCATAGGCCTACCCACTTGGAATCTATGCCCACCCACTGAGGTACCAGGGCCCAGCTAATCAGAATTAGTTTTCCCCCACAAAAGGGCTTTATTACAGACATAAATACTCCTCAGTACCCCCTCAGACAATGCCACAGGAGAGGAAGCCAGATGTGGAGGTCCTGGGCAGGTTACACATGGCGGTTGTAAGGCCGGTTAGACATACTGCCAAATTCTCTAAAACGATGTTGGAGGCGACTTATGGTAGAGAAATTAACATTAAATTATCTGGCAACAGCTCTGGTGGACATTCCTGGAGTCAGCATGCCAATTGCACGTTCTCTTGAGACATCTGTGGTATAGTGTTATGTGACAAAACTCCACATTTTAGAGTGCCATTTTATTATCCCCATTACAAGGTACACCTGTGTAGTGATCATGCTGTTTAATCAGCTTCTTGACATGCCACACCTGTCTGGTGGACAGATTATCTTGGCAAAGGAGAAATTCTCACTGACAGGGATGTAAACAAATTTGTACACAGAATTTGAGAGACATATGCTTTTGTGTGTATGGAAAATGTCTGGGATCTTTTATTTCAGATTATGAAACATGGGACCAACACTTTACATGTTGCATTCATATTTTTGTTCAGTGTAAGATGGCTTTGTCTGTTGCTACGTTTGGATTTTTGGGAATGAACGAGCACACGTTTGTCCGCCTTGCCAATGTGAGTCACTGTTAAATTTGGCAAAGTGGATTTTGTCGATCCCCCCCAAGTTTGACTCCTCAGACCTGCCGTAGTCCAGGAAGTAATGTTTCACAATGAACCGGCGTGCAGTACGGTGACTTTCACGGGTTGACTGACATCCAGTGGGGGTTGTGTAAACGGAGCTAAACCCGTCCTGTCTACCATCAAAATGCGACTTCTAAAAGCAGGACTAACCTTAGGTCAGACACATTTAAGGAAACCGGGAACACTAACATTAAAAAAGGTAAGAAAATACCCCAAGCCGTTGAGAATAGGACAGGTGAGAAGGGATGGAAATGGACACGCTAGGTTAGCTATCTAACCACTGGCTGTCCTGTCTCGCGTTGTATAACGTTAGCTAATAATATAGAAATTATTCTGAAAGATGTCAAAATAAATTCTTCATTTTATAGGTGTTGATGAACAGTTGTCGGTCGTGCTCCTCTGATATCGTCCCCAATGAAAGAATCCGCAACATCGGAATCTCGGCGCACATCGACTCGGGGAAGACCACACTCACGGAGCGCGTCCTCTTCTACACGGGCAGGATAGCAGAGATCCATGAGGTGAGTTAATCATGATCATAATCTGGCTCTGATTTATTGTAGTAGCTAGTTGAAGTGTGTATTTGCGCCCGCCTCCCTGCGTGTTTTAGAGGGAGACAGACAGACTAATACTATTATTTGTGTTTATTTATACATACTGTGGTTCCCTCTAACTCTATAGGTAAAGGGAAAGGATGGAGTCGGGGCCACCATGGACTCGATGGAGCTGGAGAGGCAGAGAGGCATCACCATCCAGTCAGCTGCCACATACACCGTCTATAAGGATTACAACATCAACATCATCGACACCCCAGGTATGGTTGTACCTGGCAGAAAGATTTGCATTAGTGGCAACACAGATCTTATGACCAGGTTATTTTTTTTTTTTTTTTTTGATAGATATACCATAGGTCACAGATCGATGCTAGTGTAGCCAACAGCTGTTGAACTTAGGATGTATTTTTGCTTTAACCCCAGTTTCCTCCTCTCTGTCCTGTCCAGGCCATGTGGACTTCACCATCGAGGTGGAGCGAGCCCTGCGTGTTTTGGACGGGGCGATCCTGGTCCTATGTGCAGTTGGAGGGGTCCAGTGCCAGACCCTGACCGTGAACAGACAGATGAAACGCTACAATGTTCCCTTCCTCACCTTCATCAACAAGCTGGACCGCATGGGAGCCAACCCCAGCCGCGCCCTGCAGGCCATGAGGTCAGCAGATATACAGATACTGTGGAGTAGACGGATCGACTAATCTGGTTTTTTCATAAGCTCTGTTCTGAGTCCGACTGTGTTCCCTCTGACAGGACCAAGCTGAGCCACAACGCAGCCTTTGTGAACATCCCCATCGGTCTGGAGGGGAACATGAAGGGCATCATAGATCTCATAGAGGAGCGCAGCATGTACTTCGAGGGCCCATTCGGGTAAGAGAATGGAGAATGTGTGATAACGGCAGGCATTTAGAGATTACTTACATCTCAGGCCTGAAACATTTCCATAGCTGTCAACCCTCTTAACTGGAAGAAGAAAAAATGTACGAAAAAAAGACGAATCCTCCTGTCCTCTGTGGTTCCTGCAGACAGAATATTCGGTTCGATGAGATCCCGGCGGAGTTCCGTGTGGAGGCTGCAGACAGGAGACAGGAGCTGGTGGAGTGTGTGGCTAACGCTGACGAGACCCTGGGCGAGATGTTCCTGGAGGAGAGGATTCCCACTGTGCCAGAACTCAAGGTGTGTGTGTGTGTGTGTGTGTGTGTGTGTGTGTGTGTGTGTGTGTGTGTGTGTGTGTGTGTGTGTTTCTGTTCATTATGTCTTCGGACATCGCAATAAATTATGTAATTTGATCTTCCGCATCAGTCATGTTTTTCTGCTATGACCTAAGAACTCTGCCCCCTGGGGCCTGACCTCTCCCGTCTCTCCTACCACAGACAGCCATACGCAGGGCCACAGTGCAGCGGCTCTTCAGCCCCGTGCTGGTGGGAACTGCCCTGAAGAACAAGGGGGTCCAGCCTCTATTGAACGCAGTGCTGGATTATCTGCCCAACCCCACAGAGGTCAACAACTACGCCCTCTTCAACGATGAGTGAGTATGACCTCTGTGCCTAGACAGTGGCACCATTCAATATGACACGACCGTCTTTGAATGATGAATTGATATGCCAAAATCCGGTCAGAGTATGGGCTCGGGGACAAACTTGAACAATGCATGCGTAACTTGACGTTTTGTGCCATTGATCTATTGATGTCAATGGAAGATTTCACCACTGTCCTTGTGCTGTTTCCCCTGTGTCAGGGAGTCCAGTGACAGTACTAAGATCCTGATGGATCCCACCAGAGACGCCTCGCAGCCCTTCGTTGGCCTGGCCTTCAAACTGGAGGTGAACACATCACAGCGCTCAAACACTGTGTGGCAAACCATCTTCAGCAACTAATCTGGCACTTCTACTGTATACACTTTATTTGTGTGATAAACCGTATATGGGGATTGTGGCCTTTCTCTCCTCTCTTCCCCTTACTCTGTTCTAGGCGGGTCGGTTTGGTCAGCTGACGTACGTGCGTGTATACCAGGGCTGTCTGAAGAAGACAGAGTATATCATCAATACACGCACTGGCAAGAA
Source organism: Oncorhynchus gorbuscha (assembly GCF_021184085.1). NCBI lineage: Eukaryota > Metazoa > Chordata > Actinopteri > Salmoniformes > Salmonidae > Oncorhynchus > Oncorhynchus gorbuscha. The sequence goes on along the minus strand of NC_060191.1, from coordinate 33,909,942 downwards.
GGTCCGTGTGCAGAGGCTAGTGCGTCTCCATGCTGACCAGATGGAGGTGAGAACCAGGAAGTGAATGTAAATAGAGTAGACCAACGGATTCAGTGCTATGTAAGGCACAGCACTGTGATTGGTTAGAACGGTAATGTTCCGTATTTGTTTTTTAGTTTGTTTCTACCACCCAGAACCAATGACCCAGATCCCCCTACCTGATTTATCCTAGTGATAACATCTCACGATTTACAAGCAACTTTATTTATACATTTTTATAACTGAAACAATCTTAATTTGGTGTCGTCAAACTGTTTGGTCAGGATGTAGAGGAGGTGTATGCAGGGGACATCTGTGCCCTTTTTGGGATCGATTGTGCCAGCGGAGACACCTTCACCTCCCGGACCAGCGCCAACCTCTCCATGGTACATCCCTATGGCCATTGTCCAGACTAGATAAACAACCATTCAGCACTCACTAACATGTATTTAAAGACTCAATTTGTTATAATGTTATGACCTTGTGCATCATTCAACATGTGTTTCTCCCACAGGAGTCCATCCACATTCCAGAGGCTGTCATCTCCATGTCTATGAAGCCGTCCAACAAGGTGGGTCCCTCTCATATTCATTGTAGTATGAGGAGTCTAAATGACCATACTAAGGCTCGATACTATTTCAGTAGAGTATATGAGCATGTATTATCAGTAATTAGCGTCTCTCTATAATAATAAACTCTCTTCCTGTGGATCAGAATGACATGGATAAGTTCTCTAAAGGCATCAACCGCTTCACCAGAGAAGACCCCACGTTCAGGGTCCACTTTGACACAGAAAGCAAGGAGACTATCATCTCTGGTATGGGAGAGCTGCACCTGGAGATCTACTCACAGGTACAAGTCTAGGGCTCAGCTCTCCGGAGATCTGACGATCCTTCTGTCCGCAGTGTTTTTGTTTCACCCTGTTTTTACAGTCGCTTAAGTTGTCGTGAATGTATTAGACTTCCAAACATCTAGAATCTTTAATGGCATTTCAGTGCAGTAAATCAAGCTGACCTTTTACTTTCTCGCTGTCTTTCTGTAGAGGATGGAGAGGGAGTATAACTGCCCCTGTGTGATGGGAAAACCAAAGGTATCCTTCAGGGAGAGCGTGACCAGTGCGGTACCGTAAGTACCACTCCTAACAGACACACAAGCGCCAACGATGTCCAAATGAACCACTCTCAGAAGCATTCAATTGTTTACAGTGTTGGCTTCAGTCAGGGCCGGTCCTGGACGTTCTGCCGCCAAGACAAAAATCTGCCCCGCCCCCAATATGTTTGGTATTGGGCCAATTATTTTCTCAGCTAAAAGTCGGAGGCACATAACAGCAGCCAATTAATAGGCCTATGCTACACATTAAACAATGTAACACATCTGGTTAATAGGCTATATAAACAGTTCAATGTCAATAACATAGCCTAATATTTTCAATTACATTGACAAAATCGCCAATGCCCTGCACGTTCTGCCGCCCGAGGTGAGACGCATAATTACATCTTAGACATCCTTATGAATCTAAGCATGGCACTTTCAAACGTTACCCAGACAGAGGCTCTACTGATGCAGAGAACTGTAAACTTCAACTGCTTGCGACTCGTCCATTGTATAACCCAACAGTAGAAGTACTTCCCTAAAAGCTGACCGGGTTTAAACAAACATCTACTCTTTTCAGAAAAAGAAAAGCTCAATTAATAGGGACAGAATAGCTAAATCAATTCTTTTTTTTATCTCCTCGAGTATTATAGCCTGCAGTTTAGCTTCAGATTGTCATAGAGAAGAATCAATATATCCCCATAGGTAGCCTAGTGGTTAAAGTGTTGGGCCAGTAACTGAAAGGTTGCGGATCGAATCCCCGAGCTGACAAGGTCAAAAAAAAATCTGCCCCGCTCGATCCCAAACAAAATCTGTCGTTCGGGCCCTGAACAAGGCAGTTAACTGTTCCCCGGTAGGCCATCATTGTAAATAAGAATTTGTTATTAACTGACTTAACTAGTGAAATAAAGGTTAAATTAAAAAATAATAATAATATGCATCTTTCACAAGCATTTTAAAGCTTGTTTCTAACAATGTATCACCGAATTAAGCATTGTTATAGAACGCTTGATATAATCTGGATACGTTTTAAGTATTTATTTCAAAATATAAAGCAAACGATCCTTTTGGCCCTTTTCTTTAACAAAGGGTATGTGATACCCTCAGTCAATTGGAGCCCTGGTTTTTAGTCAAACACACCAAGCCCTTCCCAGACACAGAGGTATTTAATCAGTGCATGTGACAGTATTGGAGTATTTGGCCAACATCTATGGATAGGATAAATGTGTCTGTCAAACAGTTAGGCTTACCACTTGTTTTTTGGAAGATGAAGAAATAAGCTCAAATTGCCTATGTTTATGCCCTTATGTCCCTTACCAGGCAGAAGGAAATTTTACTTTAACCCCAGCATCGGAGAGTTACATTGTCGCTATCACTATGCAACCTACTACCTATAGTAGGAAAACAAGTTTCTTATTAATAATATCCCACCTGTTATCACACATGGCACGACCCCATAATTGTTACAATTAAAATAACACTTTTATAGAACATATTTAACATGTTTTTTAATATTCATGTAGAACTATAAAACAGAGATCATTTGAGCTTTGGAAACAAGTGCTTTCATAAATGCATGGCGGGCCTCGTTTCGCTGGAATAAAATAAGCTTTATGTCAATGACCCAGCCTTAACGAATTTAGTTTATTTACATATCGAATTTGATTGTCCAACATCAGCATTTATTTATTTAGTCTCCACCTATAGTGGCCTCTTTCCTTTTGCTGTGGTGCTGCATTGCAGTCAGCGATGTTCTCTCTCGGTAGCTGTCCATGGTCCTGAAATCAAATCGTCTGAGTTTGCTTGAACACAAGCCTGATCTCCAGCTCCTTCCACCTCTGAAAACTATCTAGATGGTCATGTGACTTCTCATGCGAGCTGAGAAGGTGGCACTGATTCTTCCAGTCCCCGGTTCCTTCCCTGACTAGAGCAGATTTGCACTCGTGTGAAAAAAGTTTGCATCAAAAACAGAAGGCTACATCGTTTTGTTTGGAATAGACAAGCCTTGGTCTCTCCCCGTTTGCCATCCTTGTAGTGGGCCACCGACAACTTTCGTTGCTCCTCGTCTCTTGGGAAATTCCCCTCCTTATTCTGATGTGGCCCAGCCTGCACTAACATATCTGTATAAAGATCCATTCATATATTTTGGCCTCTCACCGGGATCTTTTATGTTTTTTGCCTAGGAGTCAGATTTAGCAGCAGCACCACCACCGTCGTCGGGGACAGGGAGCGACGAATCTGGGTCCAAGATAGTAGGGCCTTCGCCGGCATTGTTTAGAGGTGTGACCACCTGTTCTTGTCCAGCCAGAGAGCTGTCATCGTCGGTGGAAGTGCATGGCTCGGACTCCTCCGGTTTGCCCTCTTCCCTGCTAGAATCAGCGAACGGGGGCTCGTTGTTCTCGGCGAATGAATGGCCTGTCCTCGTGTGTTTGTCATTCTCCACACTGATAAATTTCACCAGCGAATTCCTTTGGTTTAGTGCCACTTTAAAAAATATATATATATTTGCTTCCTGATAGTTTGTCTTTTAGACATGGTAGCAAATTGTTTCAAATCTCTA